>NC_086444.1:443674531-444382031 GCF_028390025.1 Pseudophryne corroboree | reverse complement strand
GTTAGAATTATTTGCTATTTTTGTCACAGTATGATATTTATTAACAAATGCATCTTCTACCATAATGCGCACAGTAACTTGCCGTTATGGTCATTTGCGCCCTACCGTATCAATGCATGCATCGTAGATGCATCCATTAATAAATGCCATAGCGTATTCTAAATATTGAAATATGCAATTTGACTTTGACAGATCACCCTTTGATAGTAACCAAAAACTATCACATAACTGTCACACTAAACATAATAAAAATATTTCAAACAATAATTGGTGACCTAGACACACGTATGTATTCATTTCACAAATCAGACATTGACTATAGTTGGGGAAGACTGGTCCACTGGTTGGATGTGGAACGACATTCAACCTATAGAGTATGCTGGGGCAGTGCTATAGCCTATGATGTCTGATCTGAACAATTGTTGCATACATACATACATGTACCTACGTCTTTGTACACTGATGTTCGGATTCAATAGAGGTTTTGCTGGGTAGAGGGAGAAAACACGAACAAGTCATGAAAGAGACATATAAAATTTTCATGGTATATATTCCTATCACTCCCTGAACATTGTTTCAATTTCTGGGTCGTATACCAAATCTGTTTCATCATTGAACAAGGGTTATTATTTCAGGTAGTATCCTTCCTAGAAAACATAAACCTTCGGTGTTCGGGGAGAGCCACTCATACACTTTTCTTCCACATATAACAATCTTTTGTACAGTCGTGGTATTAATTAGCTCTTTATCTGCTCTGTGTGAATAGGCCATTGTATGATTGTTCCAGATTACCTCCCAGTTTCCTGATTTCCTGAAATTGGTGAGATTTAAACATACCAGGGATTTATCTATATGGTACTGGTGGATCTTAAGACTAGTGCGTCTAGTTATATTATATTCCTTGTCCACCAGTCCCCCCCCCCCCGTGTAATTCAAGTACCTCAGCTAATAATAATGGATATGGCACTAATCCCGCATCATTTTGTCTTTGAGGTGCCTGTGAGCACATCCAACATTCCATTTAATTTAAACCTTACCCACTAATGAATGATAATCACTCAAAGGATGTCTGTCAAATTCAACCTTACCACTTGACTGACATCTCTGGATGCACTCCTCTTCAATTATAGGGTCGCAGTAACTACAACATACAGTATTCCTAAGACAATAGCCTATCACATTGCCTCCGAACTCCGTAACTACTAGACCTCTGATTTTACTCTGGCTTTAAACAAAGTGATAGGCTGATCCTGGGATCCTATAAAGACATCACTCCTTTCTCCAGAACTAGTTCCAGTCCCACACTCAACTCCTTAGGAACCCTCATAAAAATAGAATGTCCTGGAAAAAAATGTTTATCAAAAGAAAAAGAAAGATAGAACAAAACAAATCTTGGTTATAACAAATTCATTACAACAACTGTTTTTTTTTTTGTAATCCTTTAGTACGCTCAGGTACAGATGTAGCTACCTTTATCTTGACTGGCTGAGGCGTTTGTCCCGATCGAGCATACGCAGCGTACCAGGGCGTAGGGAGGCGCGCCTAGTCACAGAGAGGCGTACCTAATCGCACGGAGGCAGACAGAGCGTTTGGCGTTACCTTTACGTGTAATACCTGCGATCATCCACCAGATGTCGCCTTTTACAATCACCACTGCGCATGCGTGTGGTCTCCCGTAAAATACAATACTGAAATATATAATAAGGACTACTTTACTAAGCGTCTCATTACGCTGCATACAGTAAATACTCATTACGCTGCATTATTTAATACAGTAAATACTCATTATGCTGCATTATTTAATACAGTATATACGGTACAGACGCAAATAGTACAGCATACAGTATATGATCCATCTACAGTACTTTATGAATATGTGAGCGTCCAAGTCCCGCAGACAAAACAACATAAAACCAGTAGTGTACACGGTCGCAAATGGACGTGTTAGAAGTTCACTATTGCCTCTTGAGATTAGGAATTTTGTACAGTATGTTAGCGTCCTAATCCCATAGCCATTACAGCATAATCAAAACCAATGGATTTATTCATCTGTCTGCGGCGAAGTGGTGAAGTGTTCCGCTTCCTATACTCAGAGTTCCGAGTTCGATTTTTAAAGTAGGAATGCATGTTAGTTTTTTCCAGACACTTTATTATTTTTTTATTCACATAAACCAGGGAAAGCTGCAGGAGCGGTTCTGTTAAGGTTCTATGCACCGTACAGTACACATACAATTCTATAGCAGGGCAGACTCAATTAAAATGGCTACCACCTATGACTCCTTGCTCCACGGAGGCCCTAGGCCACGGAGCAAGTAACATTCCAGATTTTGCAGGCTATGGGGCAATGCTGAAGGAGCGTCACAATCCCCTAGCTAAAATACACAGGGGCGATAGGACTAAGCGAGGTATATGCACATAACGATACACTGCAAAGTTCCCCATGGTTTTAATTATGCCTTTTCTTTGAACACAGTATTTTCGACTGCCTCGCCCTACACCCATCCCACTTTCCCCTTCCCCCCTGGGAGCCTGCAATGTACATGCAGTAGACAGGGAGGGAGTTCCGATCAGGTTACAAGACGTGCAACAGTATACTACTGTATGTAGGAAAATCCCCCGCCCACTCTGATTTATGTGAAACCTGTGTGCACCCTTCCATTGAATGTATAACAAAGAAAAAAAATAATAATAAAGTGAATGTTACAGGAACACATTAAAAAAAGGTTGGCACTTCCTTCCCATTGGTGTTGGTTTATGCCTTAGGGGACTCGGACGCAAATACTTGTATTTGAAAAGCACGTACTTTCCACTGCCTCTCCCCACCTCCATTGCCCTTCCCCCCTGGGAGCCTGCACAGGTCATGCAGTGGACAGGGAGGTAGTTCAGGTCAGGTACAATACACAAATGCCGACAATCTACAGTACTGTGTTGCTCAGTAAGTTGCGTCGGAATACACTAGTTTATACTCATTACCGCTGTGTATTTGTATATAGCGGAATGAATCGCTGCTGCAGATTTACTTTGATTTATGTGAAACCTGTGTGCACCCTTTCATTGAATGTATAACAAAGAAAAACAATAATAAAGTGAATGTCACGGGAACATATAAAAAAAAAAGGTTGGCACTTTGGGACTCAAAGCTGGGACTCTCAGTGTGGGAGGTAAGAGCCTTCATCGCTAGGTTGGTATGGAAGAGGAGACAATTAGCTACCAGAGGGTACCAACCCCAAGTTTCTGTGACCCCCACAAGGCTCATGGCAAGCGTCGGAACCCATGGTGGGTCTGAATTAACGGGCCCATTATAGTCTATGGGAAAATGAGTCCACTTTGCGTACTTATATCTCTGGTTCTGGGTGTCCCAGAGACTCGGGACTGGTACCATTTAAAAGAGGAGACTCTTGGCTTTCAGGGCCGACCAACGACTAGTTTATGTGACACTGGAAAGGGAAACAGTAAGCAACCGTGTATCGGGTCCCCTCCAGTTGTCCGCCTAGCTTGCACAGGATGCAGGGTTTCTGGCTAGATAGGAAATACTGTACAGAAATGCTAAGCATGGTAATTTGACATCCAGGAACATACTTACTTAGATTATAGCGGAGAGAGATAAAAGCTCCTCCCTAAGGTTCCTGGATGCCAAATCACTGTCTGTAGTATCTCTGTACAGTATGTTCTACTAGTGTATTAATTAGCACGAACAGCTTGTAACGTACAGTGGCAAGTTTAATCTTTCTATGTATAATGGAGAGAGATAAAAGCTCCTCCCTAGGTTCCTGGTTGCCAAATCATCGTCCTTAGTATCTCTGTATAGTATTTTCTATTAGGGTACTAATTAGCACGAACAGCTAATTAGTACCCTAATAGAAAATACTGTACAGAGATACTAAGTATAGTAATGTGGCATCCAGGAACTTACTGAGGAGCTTTTATCTCTCTCCATTATACATAGAAAGATTAATCTTGCCACTGTACATTACAAGCTGTTCGTGCTAATTAGTACACTAGTAGAACATACTGTACAGAGATACTACAGACAGTGATTTGGCATCCAGGAACCTTAGGGAGGAGCTTTTATCTCTCTCCATTATGCTTAGAAAGATTACAATGGAGAGAGAATAAAGCTCCTCCCTAACTTCGTGGATGCCAAATCACTGTACTTAGTATCTATGTACAGTATGTTCTACTAGTGTACTAATTAGCACGAACAGCTTGTAACGTACAGTGGCAAGTTTAATCTTTCTATGTATAATGGAGAGAGATAAAAGCTCCTCCCTAGGTTCCTGGTTGCCAAATCACCGTCCTTAGTATCTCTGTATAGTATTTTCTATTAGGGTACTAATTAGCACGAACAGCTAATTAGTACCCTAATAGAAAATACTGTACAGAGATACTTTGTATAGTAATGTGGCATCCAGGAACTTACTGAGGAGCTTTTATCTCTCTCCATTATACATAGAAAGATTAATCTTGCCACTGTACGTTACAAGCTGTTCGTGCTAATTAGTACACTAGTAGAACATACTGTACAGAGATACTACAGACAGTGATTTGGCATCCAGGAACCTTAGGGAGGAGCTTTTATCTCTCTCCATTATGCTTAGAAAGATTACAATGGAGAGAGAATAAAGCTCCTCCCTAACTTCGTGGATGCCAAATCACTGTACTTAGTATCTCTGTACAGTATGTTCTACTAGTGTACTAATTAGCACGAACAGCTTGTAACGTACAGTGGCAAGTTTAATCTTTCTATGTATAATGGAGAAAGATAAAAGCTCCTCCCTAGGTTCCTGGTTGCCAAATCACCGTCCTTAGTATCTCTGTATAGTATTTTCTATTAGGGTACTAATTAGCATGAACAGCTAATTAGTACCCTAATAGAAAATACTGTACAGAGATACTTTGTATAGTAATGTGGCATCCAGGAACTTACTAAGGAGCTTTTATCTCTCTCCATTATACATAGAAAGATTAATCTTGCCACTGTACGTTACAAGCTGTTCGTGCTAATTAGTACACTAGTAGAACATAGAGTACAGCGATACTCTGGACAGCAATTTGGCATCCAGGAATTTAGGGAGGAGCTTTTATCTCTCTCCATTATGCTTAGAAAGATTACAATGGAGAGAGAATAAAGCTCCTCCCTAAGTTCGTGGATGCCAAATCACTGTACTTAGTATCCCTGTACAGTATGTTCTATTAGTGTACTAATTAGCATGAACAGCTTGTAACATACAGTGGCAAGTTTAATCTTTCTATGTATAATATAGAGATAAAAGCTCCTCCCTAGGTTCCTGGTTGCCAAATCACCGTCCTTAGTATCTCTGTATAGTATTTTCTATTTTGGTACTAATTAGCACGAACAGCTAATTAGTACCCTAATAGAACATACTCTACAGAGATACTAAGTACGGTGATTTGGCATCCGGGAACTTACTGAGGAGCTTTTATCTCTCTACATTATACATAGAAAGATCAAAACTGCCACTGTACGTTACAAGCTGCTCGTGCTAATTAGTACACTAGTAGAACATACTGTACAGAGATACTAAGTACAGTGATTTGGCATCCACAAACTTAGGGAGGAGCTTTAATCTCTCTCCATTGTAATCTTTCTAAGCATAATGGAGAGAGATAAAAGCTCCTCCCTAAATTCCTGGATGCCAAATTGCCGTCCAGAGTATCGCTGTACTCTATGTTCTACTAGTGTACTAATTAGCACGAACAGCTTGTAACGTACAGTGTCAAGATTAATCTTTCTATGTATAATGGAGAGAGATAAAAGCTCCTCAGTAAGTTCCTGGATGCCACATCACTGTACTTAGTATCTCTGTACAGTATTTTCTATTAGGGTACTAATTAGCTGTTCGTGCTAATTAGTACTCTAATAAAAAATACTATACAGAGAAACTAAGGATGGTGATTTGGCAACCAGGAACTGAGGGAGGAGCTTTTATCTCTCTACATTATACATAGAAAGATCAAAACTGCCACTGTACGTTACAAGCTGCTCGTGCTAATTAGTACACTAGTAGAACATACTGTACAGAGATACTACAGACAGTGATTTGGCATCCAGGAACTTAGGGATGCGCTTTTATCTCTCTCCAATATACTTAGAAAGATTACAGCGGAGAGAGATAAAAGCTCCTCCCTAAGGTTCCTGGATGCCAAATCACTGTACTTAGTATCTCTGTACAGTATTTTCTACTAGTGTACTAATTAGCACGAACAGCTTGTAACGTACAGTGGCAAGTTTAATCTTTCTATGTATAATATAGAGAGATAAAAGCTTCTCCCTAAGTTCCTGGTTGCCAAATCACCATCCTTAGTATCTCTGTATATTATTTTTTATTAGGGTACTAATTAGCACGGACCGCTATTTAGTACCCTAATAGAACATACTGTACATAGATACTAAGTACGGTGATTTGACATCTGGGAACTTACTGAGGAGCTTTTATCTCTCTTCATTATACATAGAAAGATTAAACTTGCCACTGTACGTTACAAGCTGTTTGTGCTAATTAGTACCCTAATAGAACATACTGTACAGAGATACTAAGGACAGTGATTTGGCATCTAGGAACTTAGGGAGGAGCTTTTATCTCTCCTTTATACATAGAAAGATTAAACTTGCCACTGTACGTTACAAGCTGTTCGTGCTAATTAGTTCACTAGAAGAACATACTGGGGACTCGGACTCATACAGTACTTAAAAAGGAAAAAGAACAGCGCTGGCATTTTTACACTAAAAATGTTTTAATTGATTTAATATCACATATTAAAATACATCATTCATATCCATATCATATAAAAACAATTATAATATATGTCAATTAAGCTATATATCCCACCGGATAATTCCGCTCTATATACCGAACCAGAGAAAACTATTCCTTACAGATTTTATATAATTATATACAGCTGAATTTAAAGCTAGATATTATTTCTTTATGTGCTTTTGTCAAAAGCACATAAAGAAATAATATCTAGCTTTAAATTCAGCTGTATATAATTAAATAAAATCAGTAAGGAATAGTTTTCTCTGGTTCGGTATATAGAGCGGAATTATCCGGTGGGATATATAGCTTAATTAACATATATTATAATTGTTTTTATATGATATGGATATGAAGGATGTATTTTAATATGTGATATTAAATCAATTAAAACATTTTTAGTGTAAAAATGCCAGCGCTGTTCTTTTTCCTTTTTTTGTATATCCTCCATTTTTAGGTTACGAACCAAACCTTGAACATAGCTGCAGGCACTTTTCACAGTAACCATAGCGCCAGACTATATTTATTCATGCAGTACTTGCTTTTCAAAAGCACTGTATTTTCCACCACCTGCCGCTAGCCCATCGCCCTTCCCCCCTGGGAGCCTGCACAGGTCATGTAGTAGACAGGGAGGGAGTTATTCACATAAACCAGGGCAAAGCTGCAGGAGCGGTTGTACTGTTAAGGTTCTATGCACCATACGGTACGCATACAATTCTGTAGCAGGGCAGACTCAGTTGAAATGGCTACCGCCTGTGACTTCTTGCCCCATGGAGGCACTCGGCTATGGAGCAAGTAACAGCACAGATTTTGTAGGTCACGGGGCAATGCTGAAGGAGCGTCAGAATCCCCTAGCTAAAATACACAGGGTCGATAGGGATAAGCGAGGTCTATGCACTTAATGATACACTGCAAAGTTCCCCATGGTTTTGATTATGCCTTTTCTTTGAACACGGTATTTTCCACTGTCTCGCCCTACCCCCATCCCACTTTCCCCTTCCCCCCTGGGAGCCTGCAAAGTACATGCAGTAGACAGGGAGGGAGTTCCGATCAGGTTACAAGACATGTGCAACGGTATACTACTGTATGTAGGAAAATCCCCCGCCCACTCTGATTTATGTGAAACCTGTGGGCACCCTTCCATTGAATGTATAACAAAGAAAAATAATAATAATAAAGTGAATGTTACAGGAACACATTAAAAAAAGGTTGGCACTTCCTTCACATTGGTGTTGGTTTATGCCTTAGGGGTCTCGGATGCAAATACTTGTATTTGAAAAGCACGTATTTTCCACCGCCTCTCCCTACCCCCATCGCCCTTCCCCCCTGGGAGCCTGCACAGGTCATGCAGTGGACAGGGAGGGAGTTCAGGTCAGGTACAATACACAAATGCCGACAATCTACAGTACTGTGTTGCTCAGTTAGTTGCGTTGGAATACACTAGTTTATACTCATTACTGCTGTGTATTTGTATATATAGCGGAATGAATCGCTGCTGCAGATTTACTTTGATTTATGTGAAACCTGTGTGCACCCTTTCATTGAATGTATAACAAAGAAAAAAAATAATAAAGTGAATGTCACGGGAACATATATAAAAAAAAAGGTTGGCACTTTGTGACTCAAAGCTGGGACTCTCAGTGTGGGAGGTGGGAACCTTCATCGCTAGGTTGGTATGGAAGAGGAGACAATTAGCTACCAGAGGGTACCAACCCCAAGTTTCTGTGACCCCCACAAGGCTCATGGCAAGCGTCGGAACCCATGGTGGGTCTGAATTAACGGGCCCATTATAGTCTATGGGAAAATGGGTCCAATTTGCGTACTGATATCTCTGGTTCTGGGTGTCCCAGAGACTCGGGACTGGTACCATTTAAAAGAGGAGACTCTTGGCTTTCAGGGCAGACAAACCACTAGTTTATGTGACACTGGAAAGGGAAGCAGTAAGCAACCGTGTATCGGATCCCCTCCAGTTGTCTGCCTAGCTTGCACAGGATGCAGGGTTTCTGGCTAGATAGGAAATACTGTACAGAAATGCTAAGCATGGTAATTTGACATCCAGGAACATAGGGAGGAGTTTTTATCTCTCTCCATTATACTTAGAAAAATTACACTTGCCACTGTACGTTACAAGCTGTTCGTGCTAATTAGTACACTAGTAGAACATACTGTACAGAGACACTAAGTACAGTGATTTGGCATCCACGAACTTAGGGAGGAGCTTTAATCTCTCTCCATTGTAATCTTTCTAAGCATAATGGAGAGAGATAAAAGCTCCTCCCTAAATTCCTGGATGCCAAATTGCCGTCCAGAGTATCGCTGTACTCTATGTTCTACTAGTGTACTAATTAGCACGAACAGCTTGTAACGTACAGTGTCAAGATTAATCTTTCTATGTATAATGGAGAGATAAAAGCTCCTCACTAAGTTCCTAGATGCCAAATCACCATACTTAGTATCTCTGTACTGTATGTTCTACTAGTGTACTAATAAGCACGAACAGCTTTTAACTGGATGTCAAATCACTGTACTTAGTATCTCTGTACAGTATGTTCTATTAGGGTACTAATTAGCACGGACAGCTTGTAACATACAGCAGCAAATTTAATCTTTCTATATATAATGGAGAGATATAAATGCTCCTCAGTAAGTTCCTGGATGCCAAATCACCGCACTTAGTATCTCTGTAGAGTATGTTCTATTAGGGTACTAATTAGCTGTTCGTGCTACTTAGTACCCTTATAGAAAATACTATACAGAGAAACTAAGGATGGTGATTTGGCAACCAGGAGCTTAGGGAGGAGCTTTTATCTCTCTACATTATACATAGAAAGATCAAACCTGCCACTGTTCGTTACAAGCTGTTCGTGCTAATTAGTACACTAGTAGAACATACTGTACAGAGATACTAAGTACAGTGATTTGGCATCCACAAACTTAGGGAGGAGCTTTAATCTCTCTCCATTGTAATCTTTCTATGTTTAATGGAGAGAGATAGAAGCTCCTCCCTACATTTCTGGGTGCCAAATTGCCGTCCTTAGTATTTCTGTACACTATGTTCTACTAGTGTACTAATTAGCACGAACAGCTTGCAACGTACAGCGGCAAGTTTAATCTTTCTATGTATAATATAGAGAGATAAAAGCTTCTCAGTAAGTTCCTGGTTGCCAAATAACCGTCCTTAGTATCTCTGTATAGTATTTTCTATTAGGGTACTAATTAGCAAAAACAGCTAATTAGTACCCTAATAGAACATACTGTACAGAGATACTAAGGACGGTGATTTGGTATCCAGGAACTTACTGAGGAGCTTTTATCTCTCTCCATTATACATAGAAAGATTAAACTTGCCGCTGTATGTTACAAGCTGTTCGTGCTAATTAGTACCCTAATAGAACATACTGTACAGAGATACTAAGGACGGTGATTTGGCATCCAGTTAAAAGCTGTTCGTGCTAATTAGTACGCTAGTAGAAAATACTGTACAGAGATACTAAGGACGGTGATTTGGCATCTAGGAACTTAGGGAGGAGCTTTTATCTCTCTCCATTATACATAGAAAGATTAAACTTGCCACTGTACATTACAAGCTGTTCGTGCTAATTAGTACACTAGCAGAACATACTGGGGACTCGGACTCATACAGTACTTGCATTTCAAAAGCACGGTAACAATGCAGTATATAACTAAACAAAGTTGTACTGAACCAGATAATGGTTGCAGGAAAATGAAGCGCTGGGCGGGCACCCAGCAGCCTCTACGGACTACGAGAAAAGGAGTTACCGGTAGGTAACCAAAATCCTATTTTCTCTTACGTCCTAGAGTATGCTGGGGTCCACATTAGTACCATGGGGATATACCAAAGCTCCCTGAACGGGAGGGAGAGCGCGGAGGCTCCTGCAGAACTGATTGACTGAACTTCAGATCATCAGAGGCCAAAGTATCGAACTTGTAAAACTTTGCAGACGTGTTCGATCCAGACCAAGTTGCAGCTCAGCAAAGTTGCAATGCCGAGACACCCCGGGCAGCCGCCCAGGAAGACCCTTCCTTACGAGTAGAGTGGGCCTTAACAGATCTTGGACATGGCAATCCTGCCGTAGAATAAGTGTGCTGGATACTGAACCTAATCCAGTGAGAGATCATCTGCTTAGAAGCAGGACACCCAATTTTCTTAGGATCGTATAGGACAAACAGAGAGTCCGACTTTCTGTGACGAGAAGTTCTCTTCACATATATCCTCAGAGCCCTCACAACATCAAAGGACTTTGGCACCACAATAGGTTGGTTGATCTGAAATGCCGACACAAACTTTGGAAGAAACTGCTGATGTGTCCGGAGCTCAGCTCTAACTTCGTGGAGGATCAAATAAGGGCTTTTACAGGACAAAGCCCCCAATTCGGACATGCGTCTAGCAGAAGCTAAGGCCAACAACGTGACCGCCTTCCATGTAAGAAATTTCACCTCAACCTCCTGTAGAGGCTCAATCAATTGTTTCTGGAAGAAAATGGATAGGGCTGAAATCTGGACCTTCACAGATCCCAACCTCAGACCCATATCCACACCTGCTTACAGGAAAAGGAGAAAACGTCCAAGTTGAAACTCCACTGTAGGAAACTTCTTGGATTCACACCAAGAGACATATTTCTTCCAAATACGATGGTACTGTATGGTTTAGACGTTACCCCTTTCCTAGCCTGTATCAGGGTAGGAATGACCTTCTTTGGAATGCCCTTCCGAGCAAGTATCAGACGCTCAACTTCCATGCCATCAAACGTAGCCGCGGTAAGTCTTGATAGGCAAACGACCCCTGCTGCAGCAGGTCCTCCCGAAGAGGAAGAGGCCTCGGTTCTTCTTGCAGTAGATTCAGAAGGCCCACGTACCAAGCCCTTCTCGGCCAGTCTGGAGCAATAAGGATCGCTTGAACCCTTGTTCTCCTTATGAGCTTTAGGATTCTTGGGATGAGTGGGAGTGGCTGAAACACGTACACTGACTGGAACACCCACGGAGACACCAGGGCGTCCACTACCACTGCTTGTGGGTCCCTCGACCTGGAATAATAACACCAAAGCTTGTTGAGACGAGAGGCCATCATGTCTATTTGGGGTAATCTCCAAAGGTCTGTTATTTCTTTGCACACCTCCGGATGGAGACCTCACTCCCCTGGATGGAGATCGTGTCTGCTGAGGAAGTCTGCTTCCCAGTTTTCTACTCCCGGAATCAAAATGGCTGACAGCGCCAACGCATGTTTTTCTGTCCAGAGGAGTATTCTTGTCACCTCTGACATAACCGCTCTGCTCTTCATTCCGCCCTGTCGGTTTATGTAAGCCACTGTTGTTACATTGTCCGACTGCACTTGAATGGCCCGATTTCTTAGAAGAGGGGTCGCCTGAAGAAGACCGTTGTAGACGGCTCTTAGTTCCAGGATGTTGATGGGCAGGCCAGCTTTCAGGCTTGACCACCGTCCTTGGAAAGTTACTCATTGAGTGACTGCTCCCCTGCCCCGAAGGCTCACGTCCGTGGTTAGAAGGACCCATTCCTGAATCCCGAACCTGCGGCCCTCCAGAAGGTGAGGTACGGTAATTGTAACCACCAGAGGAGCGAAATCCTGGCCTTTGGAGACAGACAAATTCTCTGGTGCATGTGGAGATGAGATCCCAGCCACTTGTCCAGAAGATCCAGTTTTGAAGGTCCGAGCGTGGAACCTCCCGTACTGGAGAGCCTCGTAAGAGGCCACCATCTTTCCCAACAGGCGAATTCATTGATGAACCGACACCCGGGCTGGCTTCAGGACATCCCGGACCATAGTTTGTATCATCGCCTTTTCCTGCGGAAGAAACACCTTCTGCACTTCTGTGTCCAGGATCATTCCCAGAAAGGACAACCTCTGGGTTGGTTCCAAATGTGACTTTGTTAGGTTCAGAATCCAACCATGACTCATGAGGAGGTGTGTTGTGAGAACAATAGACTGTAGCAGCTTCTCCTTGAACAATGCCTTTTTCAGCAAATCGACCAGATATGGAATGTTCACCCCTTGTTTGCGGAGTAGAACCATCATCTCTACCATCACCTTGGTAAACACCCTTGGTGCTGTGGAGAGGCCGAATGGCAGGGCCTGGAACTGGAAATGACAGTCCAGCAATGCAAAATGGAGATAAGCCTGTTGCGGCAGCCATATCGGAATGTGGAGGTACGCATCCTCGATATCCAGGTATACCAGGAATTGCCCCTCTTTCAAACCTGATATCACTGCCCTGACAGACTCCATCTTGAACTTGAACTCCTTTAGAAAGTGGTTCAATGATTTTAGGTTCAGAATGGGCCTGACCGAACCATCCGGTTTCGGTACCACAAAAAGGTTCGAATAGTAACCTGTGGCCTGCGCAGTAGGAGGAACTGTGCCTCCACCAGCTTTTGTACAGCTTCTTGTAGTACAATGCTGTCTGTCAACAGAGGTGGTAAGCCTGATTTGAAAAAGCGATGAGGAGGGAGACTTTGAAATTCCAGCCTGTATCCCTGGGATACAATATCTATCACCCAGGGATCCAGGCCGGACGATACCCAGACGTGACTTAATTGTCTGAGTCTCGTTCCCACTGGCCCCACCTCCAGGTCGCGCGGTCCACCGTCATGCGGAGAACTTTGGCGTACCTGAAGCAGGCTTTTGTTCCTGGGAACCTGCAGTGGCAGGTTTCTTGGACTTAACTCGACCTCCCCTAAAAAAGGTATTGGACGGTCTGACCTTTCTAGGCTTGTTAGGCCGAAAGGACTGTGTTGTAAGATATATATTGGCACATATGGCACATATGCAAGTTTGTACTATTTATCTTTTGTGAACTATATATTGGAATTGGATCCTTAAGTTAGGTATTAAAATTATAAAGAATAAGAGGATTACATATGTTTAGTTTCCCATGATGGGCAATGTGGTTGGCAGATTTACATATGCGCCAACACGTGAGACACTTCCGGGTATGACGACTCATTATAGCCAGTGTTCGTTACCCCGGAACGGCGCATGTAACTATGCATTGCCCTGGCAACCATGTGTGCTCACCGTTGTGTCACTGTGGGTGCGCGCCCAGGCACGGCAGGGTGACACGACGTTGATGTCTTATGGACGCCACGCCGCTCTCTGTGCGTACCCGGGCGTGGTTTGATGATGCAACGGGATCTGACTGTGTCACTTATAATGGTCCGGATTAGCCATATTGATAATAATGGTGAGCAGGTCGGGATTTTAATCCTAAGGATAGAGTAAATATATGGATCCTATCTCTGCTTGCACTTACACTATTGCTGTGGCTAAAATGGATTAAACACCACTCCATGTTTTGGGTCTGACAGTTTTTAATATGATAAAAAAAAGTGGTCACATGACCGCAGTATACAAATATATCTCTTGAGCTTATTAAAATATATATTACATATGAGTATACAATTAATTAAATATTATTAAAGATATTATTGTCTGTCATGTTTTGGTCACAGTATGAGGTGAGATGGTCAAAATCAATCACATATGAAAATGAGCAACCATATTGTTATGGTATATTAAGCCTTATCAGCAGCACTGTTAGCACCTTGAAAAAGTTGTGTGAACACAACGAAGCGCGTTGGTGGAAGCTTCTGTTCGTGTATACTCCCTAGATATACAGCATTTGGAGATCTAAAGACCTGGACCAAGTCCCCACCATTGCAATAACCGTGGAAACTTTTCCTACACCACTTCATCAAGGGACTGCAATTTTGCTGGATGCTGAACCACTTAAACGCCTTGGATACACAGGTGGTAACTATTACTCACGTTTGGCAAATGCTTGGGTCCATACGGGACTAAATGGGACTATAACTCAGGAACAGGTTTATATAATCATCTTGATCCACACGCTAATATTGCTGGGAGTAACACTACTTGTACCAATTCTTTATTGGGTTTTATCATGTATATTTTTCTTTTTCTTTTTTACTTTTATTGATTATGACATTGAATTTTATTTTGAGTCAATTAAATATGTGTATTGCATTAGCCTACTCATCTCATCTGTGACTTTTAAAGCGCTACATGTTTTATTGTTTGCATATCCATTCTGAGGTCTGACCAACCTCTTTTTGTTTAGCTGCTGTGTTGAACCTCCCTATTCAGCGCCTGGAGCTAAATTACCCTAGGGTATTTTTCTCCTTTCTTGCAGTTTTCATAAAAAACTGCTCCAAACCCTTTAATTCACTTTTTCTGTAACCAGATTGCATACCTCCCAACATGACCCTCTCCAGGAGGGACACAATGCTCTGCTTCTGGACTTCCCGCCTAATGTGTGATTGCCATCACCTGTGGGAAAACGCCTTTCTTATCTATTAACCTGTTCAGCACAGGTGATGGCAATCATAAATTAAGAGAAAAGTCCAGGAGCAGAGCATTGTGTCCCTCCTGGAGAGGGTCATGTTGGGAGGTATGAGATTGCATTTCCCTTACTTATAATGGAAAATGAGATCTGACCAAATTTACAAACAAATGTAAAAAAATACTGCAGTAAGCCATGTGATAATACAGTAATACCAGCTTCAGCTGCGTAGTCACAAGGCTCAATGTGAATCCTGTACATTTGCTCAGCTTTCTCTAGGCAGAGAAAGCTGTGTGAGGACCCAGCCAGTGTGATCGGCTACGTGTGCCCGATGGACACACAAGCTGATCACTGTGTAAAAAAAGTATGTATGTGTATATATATATATATGTATGTGTGTGTGTATATATATATATATATATATATATATATATACTTAAAGCCCCCAGTGATCAGTGCTCCAGTGCTCTCCTCCAGCTCCGGTCATGTGATCCCTGGCCCCTGCACTGTGACCCCAGTCATCTGCTATAAACCGGCATTTACAGCAATTTACAGCATAAGATAACTGGGTGACAGTGCAGAAAGCCGAAGGAGCTCACCAGAGCAAGGATCACTGGGTAAGTATGCTGGGAAAAATAAATTTTGTTTTGTTAAGTTCTTCTCTCCAAAAATGTATGTCATATATTCCTGATGCACATAGGGGGTCATTCCGAGTTAATCGCTCGCTAGCAGTTTTTAGCAGCCGTGCAAACGCTATGCCGCCTCCCACTGTGAGTGTATTTTAGCTTAGCAGATGTGCGAACGAAAGGATCGCAGAGTGGCTACAAAATAATTTTGTGCAGTTTCAGAGTAGCTTCTGACCTACTCAGCGCTTGCGATCACTTCAGACTGGTCAGTTCCTGTTTTGACATCACAAACACGCCCTGCGTTCGGCTAGCCACGCCTGCGTTTTTCCTGGCACGCCTGCGTTTTTCCGAACTCTCCCTGAAAACGGTCAGTTGACACCCAGAAAAGCCCTCGGCCAGCAGTACGACTGAAAAGCTTCGCTAGACCTTGTGTGAAACTACATCGTTCGTTATAATAGTACGAAGCGCGTGCGCATTGCACCACATACGCATGCGCAGAAGTGACGATTTTTTGCCTAATCGTTGCACAATGAACGAAAGCAGCTAGCGATCAACTCGGAATAACCCCCATAGCCATTTCTAGACATTTTGGCTCCCAGTGCGAACAGTAAAAAATTTAAAGCCTCCCTCCCCCCCAGACATTATAAAAAGCAACCTTTTTGCGATTGCTCGTCCCAAGAAACAGCCCAGCTGATGCACATTCAGAACTAATATTAAATTTACTAATTACATATACCTGTATTACATTTCCTAAACTTCAGGTCATTTCAGTCATTATGATCTTATGGTGCAATTTTAACTAATCCCTATTGTCCTCAGCATCTGAATACAGGAAGGGCAACAAAGAAATAGATCTCTGGGAGTGAAGCAGGCAAGTGACTCAAGACAATGGCCATATATTTAATGGTTGCCGGTTGTGTGGTGTTTATGGGCCCCTGGGTCCGGGGGCCCACAGCAAACACTCTGCAAACTAGTGATGAGCGGGTTCGGTTCCTCGGAAACCGAACCCCCCGAACTTCACCCATTTTACACGGGTCCGAGGCATACTTGGATTCTCCCGTATGGCTCGGGTAATCCGAGCGCGCCCGAACGTCATCATCCCGCTGTCGGATTCTCGCGAGATTCGGATTCTATATAAGCAGCCGAGCGTCGCTGCCATTTTCACTCGTGCATTGGAAATGTTAGGGAGAGGACGTGGCTGGCGTCCTCTCCGTCTATTAATAATATTTGTGCTACTGCAGTGCTTATTGCTTAATTGTGGGGACTGGGGAGCAGCTGTATTATATAGGAGGAGTACAGTGCAGAGTTTTGCTGACCAGTGACCACCAGTATACGTTGTCTGCCTGAAAAACACTCCATATCTGTGCTCAGTGTGCTGCATATATCTGTGCTCACACTGCTTAATTGTGGGGACTGGGGAGCAGCTGTATTATATAGGAGGAGTACAGTGCAGAGTTTTGCTGACCAGTGACCACCAGTATACGTTGTCTGCCTGAAAAACACTCCATATCTGTGCTCAGTGTGCTGCATATATCTGTGCTCACACTGCTTAATTGTGGGGACTGGGGAGCAGCTGTATTATATAGGAGGAGTACAGTGCACAGTTTTGCTGACCAGTGACCACCAGTATACGTTGTCTGCCTGAAAAACACTCCATATCTGTGCTCAGTGTGCTTCATATATCTGTGCTCACACTGCTTAATTGTGGGGACTGGGGAGCAGCTGTAGTATAAAGGAGGAGTACAGTGCAGAGTTTTGCTGACCAGTGACCACTAGTATACGTTGTCTGCCTGAAAAACACTCCATATCTGTGCTCAGTGTGCTGCATATATCTGTGCTCACACTGCTTAATTGTGGGGACTGGGGAGCAGCTGTATTATATAGGAGGAGTACAGTGCACAGTTTTGCTGACCAGTGACCACCAGTATACGTTGTCTGCCTGAAAAACACTCCATATCTGTGCTCAGTGTGCTTCATATATCTGTGCTCACACTGCTTAATTGTGGGAACTGGGGAGCAGCTGTAGTATAAAGGAGGAGTACAGTGCAGAGTTTTGCTGACCAGTGACCACTAGTATACGTTGTCTGCCTGAAAAACACTCCATATCTGTGCTCAGTGTGCTGCATATATCTGTGCTCACACTGCTTAATTGTGGGGACTGGGGAGCAGCTGTATTGTATAGGAGGAGTACAGTGCAGAGTTTTGCTGACCAGTGACCACCAGTATACGTTGTCTGCTTGAAAAACACTCCATATCTGTGCTCAGTGTGCTGCATATATCTGTGCTCACACTGCTTTATTGTGGGCACTGGGGACCACCAGTATATTATATAGGAGGAGTACAGGCAGAGTTTTGCTGACAGTGACCACCAGTATATATAGCAGTACGGTACGGAAGGCCACTGCTCTACCTACCTCTGTGTCGTCAAGTATACTATCCATCCATACCTGTGGTGCATTTCAGTTGTGCGCAGTATATATAGTAGTAGGCCATTGCTGTTGATACTGGCATATAATTCCACACATTAAAAAATGGAGAACAAAAATGTGGAGGTTAAAATAGGGAAAGATCAAGATCCACTTCCACCTCGTGCTGAAGCTGCTGCCACTAGTCATGGCCGAGACGATGAAATGCCATCAACGTCGTCTGCCAAGGCCGATGCCCAATGTCATAGTAGAGAGCATGCAAAATCCAAAAAACAAAAGTTCAGTAAAATGACCCAAAAATCAAAATTGAAAGCGTCTGATGAGAAGCGTAAACTTGCCACTATGCCATTTACGACACGGAGTGGCAAGGAACGGCTGAGGCCCTGGCCTATGTTCATGGCTAGTGGTTCAGCTTCACATGAGGATGGAAGCACTCATCCTCTTGCTAGAAAAATGAAAAGACTTAAGCTGGCAAAAGCACAGCAAAGAACTGTGCGTTCTTCTAAATCACAAATCCCCAAGGAGAGTCCAATTGTGTCGGTTGCGATGCCTGACCTTCCCAACACTGGACGGGAAGAGCTTGCGCCTTCCACCATTTGCACGCACCCTGCAAGTGTTGGAAGGAGCACCCGCAGTCCTGTTCCTGATAGTCAAATTGAAGATGTCACTGTTGAAGTACACCAGGATGAGGATATGGGTGTTGCTGGCGCTGGGGAGGAAATTGACAAGGAGGATTCTGATGGTGAGGTGGTTTGGTCAAGTCAGGCACCCGGGGAGACACCTGTTGTCCATGGGACGAATATGGCCATTGACATGCCTGGTCAAAATACAAAAAAAATCACCTCTTCGGTGTGGAATTATTTCAACACAAATGCAGACAACAGGTGTCAAGCCGTGTGTTGCCTTTGTCAAGCTGTAATAAGTAGGGGTAAGGACGTTAACCACCTCGGAACATCCTCCCTTATACGTCACCTGGACCGCATTCATCAGAAGTCAGTGACAAGTTCAAAAACTTTGGATGACAGCGGAAGCAGTCCACTGACCACTAAATCCCTTCCTCTTGTAACCAAGCTCCTGCAAACCACACCACCAACTCCCTCAGTGTCAATTTCCACCTTACACAGGAAAGCCAATAGTCCTGCAGGCCATGTCACTGGCAAGTCTGACGAGTCCTCTCCTGCCTGGGATTCCTCCGATGCATCCTTGAGTGTAACGCCTACTGCTGCTGGCGCTGCTGTTGTTGCTGCTGGTGTTAGGCGCCGAGGGTCCGCTCGTCAGTGCGGCCGGCGCCTAGCAACGGGGACGCCACTGTCGGATCGTGTTCCCCGTTGCTGGGTCTAAGTTTATATCATCACTGGTTTCCTGGCTGTGTAGCATGCAGCTGCACGGCATGTTGTAATTATCACTCATCTGTTTCCCTGGCCATGCAGCTTGTCAGCTGCATGGCATTTAATCCAATCAGCCTCCAAACAGCTGATTGGAAGACTCTCTGTTAAAAGCACTCCCAGGACTCCTCACAGACGCCGGTGATAGCTTCCTGTTTGCCTGATTCTGCTGCAGAGAGAGTTCCCAGTCCCGGTCTGTTCGTTTGTTCCTGTTCTCAGTGATCCAGTACTCAGAAGTTACCATCTGTTCCTGGAGTCTGACCGAGCACCTTTAACATCTGGTGGTGTTCGTGAGTCGCGGCGCAGCCGTGTGTTGCGGCTTGTCCGCTACTATTTATTATTGTGTTTATTTTGAGTTCTGGAGCTTTGCGGAGGATTCCGCTTCCACAAGATCCACTCTGGTGTCCAGCGGTGCCGGATAGGAGTGTCGGATCCGTGGATCCTTGGTTGTCCTTTTCCCTGGCGGCTAGTCCGCACATACCTTTTGATTTAGTTAAGTTAGCTTGTAACCCCTGGCTTGGTTGCTTAGTCAGAGGGCCCCTTGTTATCACCCTGTCTCGGACTTCCCCTTGTCTCCCATTAAGACCTGCGGGGGCATCGGGGTTGGGCAGACATAATCCGCCCTTCGAACGCGGCTGCCATGGGCTCAAGCAACCATAGTCTCGCAGGGGATTTCTGATAACACGGGCGAGACAACGGAGTTAGGGCGCCAGGGGTTACTAGGCTCTCCAGCTCCCACAACCTGTATTTCATTCCTGTACTCAGATCTCTGCCATAAGATCTTCTCCAGTCTGGAGTACAGGAATCGTAACATTATCACCGGCCAGACAAAAGAAAAAATTTCAACAGGAGTTAATTTTTTCACTTATCCAGTAGGGAGAATTTTGTCGGCCTCATGAATCCCACCGGTGTTGGGCCAAATCCTGGCCAGTTTTTGGTTAGTCAGATTCAGGAACTTACCCAGATGGTTCAGGATCTGTCCCTCCGGGTGAGCTCACAGGAAGATCTGTTACGGACTTCCCCGAGGGTCATCCCTGAACCAAAAATGCATCTGCCTGACCGTTTTTCTGGGGATAGAAAACAGTTTTTTAATTTTAAAGAGTCTTGTAAACTGTATTTTCGTTTAAGACCAGTTTCCTCAGGTACGGAGGCTCAGCGGGTTGGAATTATAATTTCTCTGCTTCAGGGGGATCCTCAGACCTGGGCTTTTGGTTTAAAGACAGACGATCCAGCCTTATCGTCTGTAGACGCTTTTTTGAAATCTTTAGGGCTATTGTATGACGACCCTGATAGAGAGGCATCCGCAGAAAGTCAGTTGCGTGCTCTAAGACAGGGTAGGAATCCTGCAGAGAATTATTGTACGGAGTTTCGCCGTTGGTCGAACGACTGTGGCTGGAATGATCCTGCCCTGCGCAGTCAGTTTCGCCTCGGCTTATCTGAATCTATAAAAGACAGCCTCCTTCAGTATCCCGCTCCTGAGAACCTTGATAAACTCATGGAGCTCTCTATTAAAATAGATCGTCGGCTCAGAGAGCGGAGGACTGAGAAAGGGGCATCTGTAGTTTCTTTTCCCTGTGTTTCTTCCGTTCCGATAGACATGGAGGAGCCTATGCAGATTGGTCTCTCCAAATTGTCTCCGGAAGAAAGAACCAGGAGGCAAAATTCTGGTCTGTGTTTGTACTGCGGAGGTAAGGGACATTTTGCCCGTAGTTGCCCAAACAAGTCGGGAAACTTCCTGACCAAGTGAATAGTGAGGGGGTTCACTTTGGTCTACAGCTCATCTCCTCAAATAATTCACTATTGGTTCCTGCTAAAGTTTCTTATGACAGCCTCTGTTCCTCGGTCTCTGCTTTTGTGGACAGTGGAGCTGCAGGAAACTTTATGGACTTAACATGGGCCAAGGCCTTAGGTATTCCTCAGTTAACCTTAAGTAGGTGTATCACCATGCATGGTTTAGATGGGAGTCCCTTATCCAATGGGGTTATTTCTCTATGTACACCTCCTGTTTTGCTCTCGGTGGGAGCTCTACATTCTGAAAAGATTGAGTTTTTTCTTACCCATTGTCCAGCAGTTCCTGTGGTTCTGGGTCACCCTTGGCTGGCCTTTCATAATCCCATCATAGATTGGCAGTCTGGGGAGATTCTACAATGGAGTACCATCTGTGATAAAGAATGTATTACACTTCCTATCCGAGTAGCTGCTGCCAGGTCCGCACATATTCCTGGAGAGTACCAAGATTTTTTGGATGTGTTTTCCAAGGGCAATGCGGATATTTTGCCTCCCCATAGGCCTTATGATTGTACCATTGAGTTAATTCCTGGTGCCACGTTGCCTAAAGGAAGGTTATATGCATTGTCTGGTCCTGAAACTGTGGCCATGAATGAGTATGTGAAAGAAAGTCTTGAGAAAGGGTTTATCAGGCCATCTAAATCCCCTTTAAGTGCAGGTTTTTTCTTCGTAGAGAAGAAGGATGGTTCCCTCAGACCCTGCATTGACTTTCGAGCCCTGAATAAAATCTCAGTAAAGAATACTTACCCTCTGCCTCTGATCTCTGTCCTCTTTGATCAGCTACGTTCGGCTGTTATTTTTTCTAAGATTGACCTGAGAGGAGCATATAATCTCATTAGAATCAGATCGGGGGATGAGTGGAAAACGGCATTCAGTACTCAATCAGGTCACTATGAGTATCTGGTCATGCCTTTCGGCCTATCTAACGCTCCGGCAGTCTTTCAGGATCTCATTAATGATGTGCTCCGTGAGTTTCTGGGAAGATTCGTTGTGGTCTATTTAGACGACATTTTGATTTATTCTGACTCTATAGAACAACATGTTACCCAGGTGCGTCAGCTACTTAAGAAATTACGTGAAAATCACTTGTATGCCAAACCGGAGAAGTGTGAATTTCACGTCACGGAGGTATCCTTTTTAGGGTACATTATTTCCCCTCGGGGATTCCGAATGGAACCTAAGAAGCTCCAAGCCATCCTGAGTTGGGCGCAACCCACCAACTTAAAAGCAATTCAGCGCTTTTTAGGGTTTGCGAACTACTACAGAAGGTTTATTCACTCTTTCTCTGACATAGTTGCTCCCATTGTGGCACTCACTAAGAAGGGAGCAGATCCTACCAATTGGTCATGTGAAGCTAAAGTATCTTTTCAGGCCTTGAAACAAGCCTTTGTTTCAGCCCCTGTCCTTAGACATCCCAACCCAGAATTGCCTTTCATCGTTGAGGTAGATGCCTCGGAGGTTGGTGTAGGGGCTATCCTTTCTCAGAAGGATCCAGATTCCCTTGAGTTACATCCTTGTGCATTTATGTCCAGGAAATTCTCATCTGCTGAATCCAACTACGATGTTGGTAATCGGGAGTTGCTGGCTATTAAATGGGCTTTTGAGGAGTGGAGACATTGGCTTGAAGGAGCGACCCATACCATTTCTGTTTTGACAGATCACAAAAATCTTCAATACATTGAATCAGCTAAGCGACTGAATGCCCGACAGGCTCGTTGGGCTTTATTTTTCACTCGTTTCAAATTCATTATCACCTTCAGACCTGGTTCCAAGAATACCAAGGCAGATGCCCTCTCACGCAGTTTTCTTCCCGCTCAAGACAACAGTCCTGTTACTCTCATACTTCCGCCTTCAGTCATTCAGGCAGGTCTCACACAGGATGTTTTTTCTCAATTGAAGCTGCTTCAACATCAAGCTCCGGGAAATACTCCTGCTGGTCGTCTTTTTGTTCCTGAGTTTTTGAGAGCAACTGTTTTGGAGGAATTTCATGATAGCAAAGTTGCAGGGCATCTGGGAGTCGCTAAAACTTTTGAATTGGTATCCCGCTCAGTGTGGTGGCCTGGTCTTTCTAAAGACATTAAAGAGTTTGTTTTTTCGTGTCAGGTCTGTGCACAGCATAAAGTTCCCCGTTCTTTGCCTATTGGTCAACTTATGCCATTGAATGTTCCTCTTAGACCATGGTCGCATATCTCCATGGATTTTGTGGTGGATCTCCCTCTGTCAGCTGGATGCACAGTCATATGGGTGGTAGTGGACCGTTTTAGTAAGATGGCTCATTTTATTGGTCTTCCCCGATTGCCATCTGCCCAGGGATTGGCAGTCTTGTTCCTCCGTCATGTTTTCAGACTCCATGGGTTACCCACTGATATTGTTTCTGACAGGGGTCCACAATTCATTGCACAGTTTTGGAAGTCTTTTTGTGCTTCGTTAAAAATGAAATTATCATTAACCTCCGGTTATCATCCACAATCAAATGGACAGACTGAGCGAGTGAACCAATCCTTAAAACAATATTTGCGTTTGTACTCGGCCAAACTCCAAAATGACTGGTCTGAGTTTCTTCCATTGGCAGAGTTTGCTTATAATAATGCCTGTCATTCCTCCACCAATGTGTCTCCATTTTTTGCAGTTTTTGGTTTCCACCCCAGAGCTAATTCATTTTTCCAACATTCCTCTGTCTCCTCTCTGGCCCTGACCTCTCATCTTAAACTTATTTGGAAAAAAGTGCACATAGCTCTCAGAAAAGCAGCTTTCAAGGAAAAAGATTTTTCGGACAGGTTCCGGCGGCCGTGCACTTTTAGAGTAGGAGACAGGGTGTGGCTGTCGACTCGCAATATCAAACTTCGACAAACCTCAGCCAGATTGGGTCCTAGATTTATTGGACCATTTCTCATTATCAAAAAAGTCAATCCAGTTGCTTTCCGGTTACAGCTACCAAAAACGTTACGAATCGGAAATACCTTCCATTGCTCTTTGCTCAAACCATATGTTTCATCTAGCAGATTTCCTCGTAAAAAACCTCAGGGGAGATCACCAGTTAATGTACAGGGTCAGCAGGAGTTCGTGGTTGAGAAGGTTCTCGATTCCAAGCTGTCCCGGGGTCGGCTTTATTTTTTGGTGCATTGGAAAGGTTATGGTCCTGAGGAAAGGTCGTGGGTCCTAGATGAGGACCTTCATGCCCCAAGGCTCAAAAGGGCATTTTTTCAAGAATTTCCTCAGAAACCCGGATTTAGGGGTTCCTTGACCCCTCCTCAAGGGGGGGGTACTGTTAGGCGCCGAGGGTCCGCTCGTCAGTGCGGCCGGCGCCTAGCAACGGGGACGCCACTGTCGGATCGTGTTCCCCGTTGCTGGGTCTAAGTTTATATCATCACTGGTTTCCTGGCTGTGTAGCATGCAGCTGCACGGCATGTTGTAATTATCACTCATCTGTTTCCCTGGCCATGCAGCTTGTCAGCTGCATGGCATTTAATCCAATCAGCCTCCAAACAGCTGATTGGAAGACTCTCTGTTAAAAGCACTCCCAGGACTCCTCACAGACGCCGGTGATAGCTTCCTGTTTGCCTGATTCTGCTGCAGAGAGAGTTCCCAGTCCCGGTCTGTTCGTTTGTTCCTGTTCTCAGTGATCCAGTACTCGGAAGTTACCATCTGTTCCTGGAGTCTGACCGAGCACCTTTAACATCTGGTGGTGTTCGTGAGTCGCGGCGCAGCCGTGTGTTGCGGCTTGTCCGCTACTATTTATTATTGTGTTTATTTTGAGTTCTGGAGCTTTGCGGAGGATTCCGCTTCCACAAGATCCACTCTGGTGTCCAGCGGTGCCGGATAGGAGTGTCGGATCCGTGGATCCTTGGTTGTCCTTTTCCCTGGCGGCTAGTCCGCACATACCTTTTGATTTAGTTAAGTTAGCTTGTAACCCCTGGCTTGGTTGCTTAGTCAGAGGGCCCCTTGTTATCACCCTGTCTCGGACTTCCCCTTGTCTCCCATTAAGACCTGCGGGGGCATCGGGGTTGGGCAGACATAATCCGCCCTTCGAACGCGGCTGCCATGGGCTCAAGCAACCATAGTCTCGCAGGGGATTTCTGATAACACGGGCGAGACAACGGAGTTAGGGCGCCAGGGGTTACTAGGCTCTCCAGCTCCCACAACCTGTATTTCATTCCTGTACTCAGATCTCTGCCATAAGATCTTCTCCAGTCTGGAGTACAGGAATCGTAACAGCTGGGAGTCGATCGGCATCCCAGAGGGGAAGTGGGAAGACCACTTGTACTACTTCCAGTAAGCAATTGACTGTCCAACAGTCCTTTGCGAGGAAGATGAAATATCACAGCAGTCATCCTGCTGCAAAGCGGATAACTCAGGTCTTGTCAGCCTGGGTGGTGATAAACGTGGTTCCGGTATCCACCGTTAATTCAGAGGGACTAGAGACTTGATTGAGGTACTGTGTCCCCGGTACCAAATACCATCTAGGTTCCATTTCTCTAGGCAGGCGATACCGAAAATGTACACAGACCTCAGAAAAAGAGTCACCAGTGTCCTAAAAAATGCAGTTGTACCCAATGTCCACTTAACCACGGACATGTGGACAAGTGGAGCAGGGCAGACTCAGGACTATATGACTGTGACAGCCCACTGGGTAGATGTATTGCCTCCCGCAGCAAGAACAGCAGCGGCGGCACCAGTAGCAGCATCTCGCAAACGACAACTCGTTCCTAGGCAGGCTACGCTTTGTATCACCGCTTTCCATAAGAGGCACACAGCTGACAACCTCTTACGGAAACTGAGGAACATCATCGCAGAATGGCGTACCCCAATTGGACTCTCCTGGGGATTTGTGACATCGGACAACGCCAGCAATATTGTGCGTGCATTACATCTGGGCAAATTCCAGCATGTCCCATGTTTTGCACATACATTGAATTTGGTGGTGCAGAATTATTTAAAAAACGACAGGGGCGTGTAAGAGATGCTGTCGGTGGCCCGAAGAATTGCGGGCCACTTTCGGCATTCAGCCACCGCTTGCCGAAGACTGGAGCACCAGCAAACACTCCTGAACCTGCCCTGCCATCATCTGAAGCAAGAGGTGGTAACAAGGTGGAATTCAACCCTCTATATGCTTAAGAGGATGGAGGAGCAGCAAAAGGCCATTCAAGCCTATACATCTGCCCACGATATAGGCAAAGGAGGGGGATTGCACCTGACTCAAGTGCAGTGGAGAATGATTTCAACGTTGTGCAAGGTTCTGCAACCCTTTGACTTGCCACACGTGAAGTCAGTTCAGACACTGCCAGCCTGAGTCAGGTCATTCCCCTCATCAGGCTTTTGCAGAAGAAGCTGGAGACATTGAAGGAGGAGCTAAAACAGAGCGATTCCGCTAGGCATGTGGGACTTGTGGATGGAGCCCTTAATTCGCTTAACCAGGATTCACGGGTGATCAATCTGTTGAAATCAGAGCACTACATTTTGGCCACCGTGCTCGATCCTAGATTTAAAACCTACGTTGTATCTCTCTTTACGGCAGACACAAGTCTGCAGAGGTTCAAAGACCTGCTGGTGAGAAAATTGTCAAGTCAAGCGGAACGTGACCCGTCAACAGCTCCTCCTTCACATTCTCCCGCAACTGGGGGTGCGAGGAAAAGGCTAAGAATTCCGAGCCCAACCGCTGGCGGTGATGCAGGGCAGTCTGGAGCGAGTGCTGACATCTGGTCCGGACTGAAGGACCGGCCAACGATTACTGACATGTCGTCTACTGTCACTGCATATGATTCTGTCACCATTGAAAGAATGGTGGAGGATTATATGAGTGACCGCATCCAAGACAGTCCGTACGTATACTGGCAGGAAAAAGAGGCAATTTGGAGGCCCTTGCAGAAACTGGCTTTATTTTACCTTAGTTGCCCCCCCTCCAGTGTGTACTCCGAAAGAGTGTTTAGTGCAGCCGCTCACCTTGTCAGCAATCGGCGTACGAGGTCACTTCCACAAAATGTGGAGAAGATGATGTTCATCAAAATGAATTATAATCAATTCCTCCGTGGAAACATTCACCAGCAATTGCCTCCAGAAAGTACACAGGGACCTGAGATGGTGGATTCCAGTGGGGACGAATTAATAATCTGTGAGGAGGGGGATGTACACAGTGAAAGGGGTGAGAAATCGGAGGATGATGATGAGGTGGACATCTTGCCTCTGTAGAGCCAGTTTGTGCAAGGAGAGATTGATTGCTTCTTTTTTGGTGGGGGCCCAAACCAACCAGTCATTTCAGTCACAGTCGTGTGGCAGACCCTGTCGCTGAAATGATGGGTTCGTTAAAGTGTGCATGTCCTGTTTATACAACATAAGGGTGGGTGGGAGGGCCCAAGGACAATTCCATCTTGCACCTCTTTTTTCTTTCATTTTTCTTTGCATCATGTGCTGTTTGGGGACAATTTTTTTGAAGTGCCATCCTGCCTGACACTGCAGTGCCACTCCTAGATGGGCCAGGTGTTTGTGTCGGCCACTTGTGTCTCTTACCTTAGCCATCCAGCGACCTCGGTGCAAATTTTAGGACTAAAAATAATATTGTGAGGTGTGAGGTGTTCAGAATAGACTGAAAATGAGTGGAAATTATGGTTATTGAGGTTAATAATACTATGGGATCAAAATGACCCCCAAATTCTATGATTTAAGCTGTTTTTGAGGGTTTTTTGTAAAAAAACACCCAAATCCAAAACACACCCGAATCCGACAAAAAATTTTCAGGGAGGTTTTGCCAAAACGCGTCCGAATCCAAAACACGGCCGCGGAACCGAATCCAGAACCAAAACACAAAACCCGAAAAATTTCCGGTGCACATCACTAAACATCTTAGTGATATTTGGTGGACCCCTTTCTTTGAAAGTAAAGCATTCATAACCATAACCAGAAATAACGACACTGAGACTTGAATTTTGGCAGAAAATTGCTAGCTATTTATTTGTCCCTAACCATTGGGAAACCTGTAATAAAGAGATTAATTTAATATGCCGCTCCAGCTGGCATATGGTGGCGGCCCAAAAGAACGGCTCGCTTAATCTAAATTAAACTTAAATAACTCAACCCTATAAATTTACTAAAAACTTACCATAAACCGGTAATAGGTGACAACTCAACCCCCACAGTGACTACCCACCGCTCCTGGGTGCCCTGCCGCTGCCTTCCCGGACGGGTGGTCAAGCGGCCATAAGTCGATGGAGGTGAGTGCACCTAAACCACAACAAACTGTAAAACACTACAGTTTTCTCTACAATACGAAACTGCCGTTCTTTTCCGCCAACAGCGAAAGACCCATCCTCACAGTCTTTCGCACCGCCACCATAAACCTACCCTAACTCCTGCAAAGCGAAACCTAGATCCTCCAGAAAAAACATCATCCCCTCATCGGATAGATGTACTCCATCGCGCCGGAAAAGGTGGCTGTCTCTGAACCGTATCCTCGGGTGGCGAACCACCCTCCCACCGTGGGACAGCACCCACTTTGCCACCGCTCCGTTCACCTTTTTCCGGGCCTCATCAATCTGGCGACCATCCGCCACACCCCTCCAACACAATCTTGGCACCATCATGGAAAAAACCAACACACAATCGGTCCATGCCGCGGTCACACTTGCCAGATCCTGTATCATGGCCCACCGCAGATCCAAGGATGTCCTCTTCCCCAGGTCGTTGCCACCTAGATGGACAACCAAAACCTTAGGGACTCCATGCTTGCTGGCCTGACTCACTAACCTACTCCTCAGCTCACCCCACATCATTCCGCGCCAGCCAAGCCA
The DNA here is from genome assembly GCF_028390025.1 of Pseudophryne corroboree. Classification (NCBI taxonomy): domain Eukaryota; kingdom Metazoa; phylum Chordata; class Amphibia; order Anura; family Myobatrachidae; genus Pseudophryne; species Pseudophryne corroboree. Next base: position 444,352,913 of record NC_086444.1, on the reverse strand, counting down.
TCTGACACCCTATTTTCCAAACAATGCCTGAGACCCTTCCGAGGCCACAAACCTGGCCGCCCAGTAAATGTAAGAGTGGCCAACCACCCAAATGGTCAAATTGTCTTCAAACCATCCTGAAGGGAAAAAGAGGGGTAGAATTGATTACTAAGAGGCTTATTAATTGTTTACACTGAAGGATCTGCCAAAAAAGAAAACTTTAGGACTCGCTATTGCAGCAGTCACGGCCTAGCCGACTGCACCATGTTTCGTCGCCAATTTAGAAGTGCAATTAAAGACACAAAGGGGGAAGATCAAATAAAATTAAACGAAATAAAAACAGGGGGGGGGGTATAAAATGGGAAACACATGTAATAACTCAGCTGGAGGTGAAACGTAAAGACCTGCTGAGGGACTCTGATTAGACCAAATTAGCCGAATTATGGATTAGAATTCAGTCCGTCAAGTCAGGCAAAAAATCGCAAATAACTCCAGACCCCCGCTGCCGGCTCATGCCAGCAACGGCGAGTAGCTAATCCCTGAGTAGGAGAAAAAAAGGGGGTAACACCAACAGACGCACAACACCATAAATTCACAGAACTGTAACAACATGATATATTGCAATCTAAACAAAGCACCAAGCGCAAACCGACCTCTCATGTGACGGGGCGAATATATCGTCTATAACTTGCTGATTTCCATCGCCCCACCGCCTGTATTTCAGTTCTGGAGCAACCCGCCGCAGCAGCCGACGTCACTGCGCCTATGCGAAAGGAATGGGTACCGAAAGCAGTGGGTGGGAGGCCCAGGCCCGCCAAACAGCGACTCAGCATCCATCGAAACTGGTATTTCGTGACTGGCAGCCCATCATAATGCAACAGCCAAGACCCCTCCTTAACGGGTCGCACCACCACGTATTGCATTGGCAGCCTCACCGGGCAAACGCTCTCCTCCAGCGCTGTAACCATTGTAACCCAGCGCCCTCTCCCCACTTGATCCGTTTTGGAGCGTCGCAACCTGCACAGCAAGGACCTCTCACCCACTACCACGTCCTCGACCAGCATACGCGAATCTGCTCTCTTGGAAGGCGCTACCAACTCAGAAACCCGAAAGGCTCCGTGGAAAGCCATTGAGAACGCCAAACTAAACAAAAGCGTCTCAAACCTGGACGACGCGACTCGCCCTACTGCCTCGATGACGGCCGGCAACAACGCCGCATCGATGGGCCGCCTCCTATCTGGTGGCGACGGCGCAACTCGCGCCCACCCTTTCATTGCTTTCCGCAGAACATCCCTTTTTGTTACGTCAGGGACGCCTCGCAGCTTGCAGAAAAACGAAATGCCTGCTAAATACCGCGAAACCACTGCTCGTGACCTACCGGAGACGTAAAGCTGCCACATAAAAGAAAGCATCAGCCGATGCCTGCTCTTACCTTGATGCCGACGCCCCCGGACAAACTCCTCCCATTCACTCCAAGCTTGTCCGTACGCCCTGAGCGTGGCCGGCGCGATTGACCGCAACGCTAAACCCTCCAGTCCGGTCCGATCACCTGCCAAACATAACCGGGACAGTGAAAACCTTGTTCTTCGGCCTCAGGTGCCAAACCCCAAAATCTCTCCCACTGTCCACGCGACAACGCGTCTGCGATTTCGTTTTCCAACCCGGGCACGTGCTGCGCCCGGAACCATAGGTTCCTACGCAAGCAAGTCAAAAGCAATTGTCCAAGAACCCGTAGTACCACCAGCGATTTCGCCCTTTGGTTATTAATCGCATGTACCACGCCCAGATTATCGCACCTGAACACTATGCTGCGGTTAGCCAACCGATCGCCCCAAACTTCCAGCGCTACCATAATGGGAAAAAGCTCCAGCAGCACCAGATCCCTTGTAAGACCCTCGCTATGCCAACTCGCCGGCCAAGATGCCGCACACCACGATCCCTCCAGAAAACAGCCGAATCCAGAGGAACCTGCAGCATCGGTAAAAAGCTGCAAACTCTCGCTGTCAACGGCTGGCGCTTGCCATATGCTCACCCCGTTGAAATCCTCCAGGAATGAAGCCCAGACGGCCAAATCCCTTTTTAACTCAGAGGACAATCGAACGAAATGATGCGGCCTGGCACACCCCGCTGTTGCCCTTTCGAGCTTCCGGCAGAAAACCCTGCCCATCGGTATCACCCGACAAGCAAAGTTCAGCATGCCCAGCAAGGACTGAGCCTGCCGCAGCGTGACTTTACGCGAGCCGTTGAAACGGCAAATAGTTTCGCGGAGCTTTGACACTTTGTCCTGGGGCAGGCGACACTCTCCCGCCACGGTGTCAATTTCAATCCCCAAAAATGATAGACAGGAGGCCGGACCCTCCGTTTTATCCCTGGCTACCGGAACACCGAAGTGGTAAAAAAGGGCTCGTGTGCTAAACAGCAAGTCGCCGCATCTTGTGCCAGTAGCCGGCCCCGCGCACAGGAAATCATCGAGGTAATGCGCAACCCCGTGGCCGCCTGGCGCAGACTCCACGCACCAATGAAGAAAAGTGCTAAAGCGCTCGAAAAACGAGCATGAAACGGAACATCCCATCGGCAGACATTTGTCGATGAAATACTCCGCCCCAATCCGGAAACCCATAAAACGAAATGAGTCCGGATGCAATGGCAGTAATCTAAAAGCTGACTCAACATCAATCTTAGCCATGAGGGCCCCGCTCCCGTAGCTGCGGACCATCCCTAGCGCCTCGTCAAATGACTGATACACCACCGAGCAATGAGCCGGTGGTATTGCGTCGTTGACCGATGCCCCTGGCGGGTAAGAAAGATGCTGAATGAGCCGGAAGGCGCCCGGAGTCTTCTTTGGTACCACCCCAACCGGGGAGATGACCAAGTCATCCACCGGGGGTGACTTAAACGGCCCCTCCATCCTGCCCAACCTGACCTCCTTATCTACTTTTTCCCGTAACACAGTCGGCAAGGCTCGGGCGGATTGAAGGTTCTTGTGCGCACGCACGGACACTTCGCTTGCAACAGGCAAGCGGAAACCGAACTTAAAACCGTCTAACAAAAACTTTGCATCCCTTTTATTAGGATAAAGACCCAACCATTTACCCATAGTTTCCAACTTAACTGGCGTTGGTGCCCTGCTGAGCGGTCCCGCTCGCGGCCTGCTTAGGGTAGGGTTGTTTCCCCCGATTGCCTTGTCGTCCCCCTTTGAAACAAGAGGAGGCTGGGTGGGTTCCACCGCACTGCTGGCAAGAGTGGCGAAAACGGCACTGTTTGCCAAATGAACATGTTCCGCTGTTAAAAGCGAAGCATTTCCCCCGAGGGGCAGACCGCCCGCCCATGCGAACGGCCAATCCGCCTGTCTTGGCCAATCCCCCGTCCGCGCCCGTTTCCTGCGCTGACGACCCCCCGCGGCGCCCCCCCGTTCCCTGTTTCAGGGTCTCATCCTCCCGCTGGGATGCCCGGGTCACTTTGAGCCAGACCTCCACGTCTTTGAACCCAAAGTCCATGACCCGTAACCCGTCCTGCTTCTCCCGAAACTCCTGGTCATATCGCCGCCATTCCGAACCCGAGGATGTGCGCTGCATGTCGTGCACGAGATGAAGGTACCGGATGATATTCATGTGCTCTTCCGGCCTGTCCTCCAAATAGCAAGCCGCAAACACCCAAAATCCGGCCAGCCAGTTATCAAAAGACCTGAAAGCTTCCGCCCCCATGCCCTTCGTAGCCTTAGTCAAACCAAATAAGTCTACAAAGTCACCCCTACGTATCTTTTTGCGGCAGCTATCTCGCAGGCCCCGCATCACTGCGGTGTACTCGCAGCGCACTACCCCCGGAAGATCTCGCCTCTTCTTAGCCCTACGCTCCTCTTCACTAATTCGCCTGCGCCGCTTACGCCTCTTCTGCTGCTTTGCCGCCCTTTTGGCAAGTTTCTCGGCCTCCTTCCTTGCCCTAGCAGTACTATCAGCGTCGGACGCTTGCGACGCGAAAGAGGAGGATGAGGAGGAGGACGAAGAGCTACGCGAACTCGAGCTCGCGGTGGAATTTGATAAAGACTGCACCAACTCACCGGATGCCGTCGACCTCTCCGACTCGGATTGTTCGTCGTCTTCATTCCAATCATCGTCCACCGCGAAGTCTGCCGAGCCCCTTTCACCTTGTTCCTCTGTGGAAGACAAAACAAAAGAGGGCCCGGCCCGCGCATGCGGCGCACGCCGGGCACCCCGTGTGGAATGCGCAGTGGCCGAGCCTCCCTGCCGCTCACGGTCTGATCCTAGCTCCAGCTCCGCCGCGGCAGCCCCCAGCTCTCGGCAGGCTCGTGCCACTCGCTGCGCCGCTGATGCCCTGACATTGCCTGACCCCCTGCGTCCCGCAGCTTGGCCGGAATCCGCCGTTGCCCTGGGGGAGGCCACTGCAGCCAATGGCCCAAGAGCCTGCACCACCGTGGCCAGCGCCGACGCTATGGCCCCAGGAGGATCCCATGCGGCACGACCCCCGGAAGCGCCGCCCAAAGGACGACCGGTCCTTGGTTGGGCGCGAGCCCGCGCCCCCTGACCGCCCGACGCGCCCCGGGGGTCCCGCCCTTCATGCTCCAACCCGAAGGCAAGAGCCCCCCGGCCGGCCCAGTGGCTCTCCCTCTCCGATCCTTCCCCTTCCCTATCCAGGGAAGGAGAAGAATCCCCTGATCCTGGGGAGGACCTGCTGACGCGCGCATCGGCCCGGGCCGCGGCCCTGCGGCCGCTGACCCATTCTCTGTCACCCCTCCTGCCCCGGGCCCCGCTGCGTCCTGCGACGGTGCCAGGGACCTGCTGCCCCCCCGCGCGTGCTCCCCCGCGTGTCACCTGACCAGCGGAGGGTGCACCCGCATGCTGCTGGCTGCCACCCCTTGCCGGTCCTGCTGTGCCCCCGTCATTTATATTGCTGACCATGCTCCCAGCGCTGCCTCCTTGAGGCACACGCTGCACCCCCCTCAACCTGTCTCTCCCCCTGCCGAACTCCGGCATCCGGGGAGAAGAAGAGGTTGATCTCTGCCCCCGTTGATCCTGCAATGCTGGCGCCGCTGCGCGCGCACGTGCGCGGCCAGCGGCGCCCGGAGCGAGCGTGGGCGCGCGCGCACCTCGAGCGCGCGCCCCACGTCCACCCGCCAACGGCCTCCCGGACTGCTCCTCCTGTTCGGCCGCCGCGCGAGGCTCCTGAATAGTCCCCGCGCGGCGACCGCCAGCTCCCTGCAACGTCCTCTCCCCCGCCCGGCCCGAACAGCCGACCGCGGCGGGGAAGGAGAGACTGTGCCTGCTGCACACTGGCGCCCCCCGCGGCGCGCCCGCGGGCGCCCGCCATGAACCCGGGCTCGGCGGCTCCCGGCGGGGACGGCCGCCGCCCGCCGACACTCGAGCGGCCTGCAGGGACCCCTGGTCCCCCACGCCGCCCTGGTCTGGCCGGAGTGCCCGACTCGGCACCCGGCGGCGAGTCCGCCCGGGCCCCGCCAGCGCTGCCTGTGGGCGCATCTGATGAGGCCCTAGGGGACGGAGCCCCGTCCCCCACACCGCCCACCGCCGCCTCAGGGCCCGCTCGGCCGTCCGACCCACGGAACCGAGCCGGGGCCCTTAGCACGCGCTGGGGGCGAGCGGCCATACCAGCAGCCACAAATACTTTAGTTATAATTAAAATAGTAAGGGACCCCTGGGATACTGGAGAGGAGAGTACCAAAGAGAGGGGGCAGTATATCCTAGTGACACAGCAAGCGTACCACAATAACAAGATTTGCTGGCACTGCAGCACTCACCAAAACCAGATCACCAAGAGACTTAAGATGGCTTCACCTTCCCTATATATATCAAGCCCTACCCTTAAAGAAGGCTGTACTTTCCTCACAGCTAGGTCCACCCCTCCCCAGATGTTTAACTCTTTTTTCTCCTATGCAGTCAATACTCTCTTCTTCTGCAAACATACATTACATGTCATTTACCTCTCTGGTGTCAGTGTTGCAGAAATCACCTGGAAAAAGATGCAGACACTATTCTCATAGATCTGTGCAAACGCAGTAGAGAAAACACAAGGTGCATGGCGAGGATGTCATATTCCCTGAGGCCTACACATGCACTGTAGACACTGACACAGTGCCTTCATTTACAGCACTAACAACGGTGCCGTCAAGAGAAGGGCACGCAAGTAGTCTGCACATGGGCCTCCTCCTCTCTTAATCCACTTCTTCAAGGTAATGATAGTAGAATAGTTGGACAGTAGGGGAGAGTATCTGCAGGGGCAGATTGGGATGGAAAACCAGCACAGGAAATTTGTACTGCAGAGATGGAATAACAGAATGAATGGGTGACACGGACAATGCAGTGTAATGAGAGCGCCTGTCGTGTGGGGGTTTGTGGCCACATGAAAACACACAAAACAGGCCCCACAGACACGTCGGACTACAAGGAGTCTTCCTGGTGAGCCCTATGGCCAATCTGCCCCTGAGTATATTTATGAATACAAGGTATATTCTCCCGCACCAGTTGGTTCTGGCATTTGTTTCTAGCTGCTGTATTTTTGTGCAATTTTTCTATGCACATGTTTTTATTGATGTACTCTATCAACAGGTTATACCAGTATTCTGCACTACATGCATTAAATCTATCAGGAATCAAGGTGATGCAATTAGCACTGTGGCTCCTTCAATTCTACTAGCTTGTTTTTGTTTTCATTCTTCCGCTCAGTAACACTGTTCATCTTGTGGTTTTGTATTCCCCTTACAGAGAGGCAGGATATGATATTGTATGAGCTTCTCATTACTTTGTGTGTATGTGCTCCTTGCACAGTAATACATTCCTGTGTCTTTCGTATCCACATTATCTATTTGGAGAAAGACTTGTTTTTTGGCGTTGTCCTTTGTGATTGTGGTTCTGCTTTTGAGTGAATCAGCATAATATGTGCTACCACCAGCTTGTATTTCTCCAATCCATTCTAGGCCTTGCCCAGGTGACTGTCTGATCCAGCTAATGTAATAGCTGGTTAACTCAAACCCTGAGCATGTGCAGGTTGCTTTAAGTTGCTGTGAAGGTCTCACAATCCCTGGCCCTGACTCCTGTATTGTCTGAGAGAGGACGCCTGTGAAGCAGAGAACAGTTATTATATACAGTCTGTCTGAGAAAAATCGATATTTATACTGTAAATATATTAATTCCAGTCCTCACTTATTGGTAAAAACACAGAGAGCAGTATGAGAACATCCATCTCGGTGTAATAAAATTAGATGCTGGAACCAGATACTGAAGATGATGAGGAACATTCTCTCCACTCCTATATTACTCAGGTCTGTGGATTTATTTGCATAATTGTTTAACACCTACAACAGAATGGAGAACTCACAGAAATGTTTTGCATATACAGGTTGAGTATCCCTTATCCAAAATGCTTGGGACCAGAGGTATTTTGGATATGGGATTTTTACGTATTTTGGAATCATTGCATACCATAATGAGATATCATCATGGTGATGGGCAGGGCCGTTTCTAGACAATTTGGCTCCCAGTGCGAGATTTAAAAATGCGCCCCCCCCCCCATTGCTATAAAAAAAAAATTTGCGCCCCCCCATATAGCTATAAAAAGAAAAAGTATGCGCGCGCCATAGGCACGCGCGTTCCCGACAAGGGTGTGTGGCCTGATTAAAATGGGTGTGGTCTCATTAAAGTGGGAGTGGCCTCATCTGATATCATCACGCCCACCACAGGGGGGAAAAAATAAAAAAGTCCCCATTTTACACATTACAGCAGCCAAGTGTCCCCATTTTACACAGCGCGGCAGGCTGGTGTCCCCATTTTACAGAGCGCAGCAGGCAGGTATCCCCATTTTACACAGTGCGGCAGGCAGATATCCCCATTTTACACAGTACGCAGGCAGGTGCCCCCATTTTACAAAGTGCGGCAGGCAGGTATCCCCATTTTACACAGCGCGGCAGGCAGGTGTCCCCATTTTACAAAGCGCGGCAGGCAGGTGTCCCCATTTTACACAGTGCGGCAGGCAGGTATCCCCATTTTACACAGTGCGGCAGGCAGGTGCCCCCATTTTACACAGTGCGGCAGGCAGGTGCCCCCATTTTACACAGTACGGCAGGCAGGTATCCCCATTTTACACAGTACGGCAGGCAGGTGTCCCCATTTTACACAGTGCAGCAGGCAGGTGTCCCCATTTTACACAGTGCAGCAGGCAGGTATCCCCATTTTACACAGTGCGGCAGGCAGGTATCCCCATTTTACACAGTGCGGCAGGCAGGTATCCCCATTTTACACAGTGCGGCAGGCAGGTATCCCCATTTTACACAGTGCAGCAGGCAGATATCCCCATTTTACATAGTGCAGCAGGCAGATGCCCCCATTTTACACAGTACGCAGGCAGGTATCCCCATTTTACACAGTGCAGCAGGCAGGTATCCCCATTTTACACAGTGCGGCAGGCAGGTATCCCCATTTTACACAGTGCGGCAGGCAGGTATCCCCATTTTACACAGTGCGGAAGGCAGGTATCCCCATTTTACACAGTGCAGCAGGCAGATATCCCCATTTTACATAGTGCAGCAGGCAGGTGCCCCATTTTACACAGTACGCAGGCAGGTATCCCCATTTTACACAGTGCAGCAGGCAGGTATCCCCATTTTACACAGTACACAGGCAGGTATCCCCATTTTACACAGTGCAGCAGGCAGGTATCCCCATTTTACACAGTACGCAGGCAGGTATCCCCATTTTACACAGTGCAGCAGGCAGGTATCCCCTTTTTACACAGTGCAGCAGACAGGTATCCCCATTTTGCACAGTGCAGCAGGCAGGTATCCCCATTTTACACAGTGCGGCAGGCAGGTTCCCAGTGCGGCAGGCAGGTGTCAAGTGGTGGGGGGGAAGGAAGGAGGAGAGAGATAGATATACTTACATGTTCCCGCTCTTCGGGTCCCGCCGCCTCAAGTCCCTCGCGCCGCCCGCCGCCGCCTCCTTCCAGGCTTCTCTCCTCCCTCTCCCCGAGCGCTCCTGCTCGGGGGGCGGGGCTTCGCGGAATGACGCGTTTGCGTCATGACGTCACGACGCAAACGCGTCATTCCACGAAACTCCGCTCCCCCGAGCAGGAGCGCTCGGGGAGAGGGAGGAGAGGGGAAACAAGTACACACAAAGTGCCGCGGCGGGCGCCCCGTGCGGTTGCACGGCTCGCCCGCCGCTAGAAACGGCACTGGTGATGGGACCCAAGTCTAAGCACAGAATGCATTTATGTTTCATATACACCTTATACACACAGCCTGAATGTCATTTTAGCCAATATTTTTTATAACTTTGTGCATTAAACAAAGTGTGTGTACATTCACACAATTCATTTATGTTTCTTATACACCTTATACACACAGCCTGAAGGTCATTTAATACAATATTTTTAATAACTTTGTGTATTAAACAAGGTTTGTGTACATTGAGCCATCAAAAAACAAAGGTTTCACTATCTCACTCTCGCTCAAAAAAGTCCGTATTTCGGAATATTCCGTATTTCGGATATTTGGATATGGGATACTCAACCTGTATTACATTTGCTGGGAAATTAAGAATAAAATACTGTAATATTGTTTTCCTATTTCATTTACTTTGCCTATTGTGAGCTGCATAGTAGGTAGTGTAGGACATGTGTAAGGACGATGGAGGCTGCAATATACTAATGTCCACTCTGGAGCTGTATTGTGCTGTCAATGCAAGAATACCTGGTTCTCTACAATGCTCTTGCTGGTTTTGTTGTGCACAGCTTTAATGGTTTCTGTCTGCTTTTAGCACAGTTATTTTGACATTCATTGGTCCTCATTCCGAGTTGTTCGCTCTGTAATTTTCTTCGCATCGCAGCGATTTTCCGCTAATTGCGCATGCGCAATGTTCGCACTGTGACTGCGCCAAGTAAATTTGCTAAAAAGTTTGGTATTTTACTCACGGCATTACAAGGTTTTTTCTTCGTTCTGGTGATCGGAGTGTGATTGACAGGAAGTGGGTGTTTCTGGGCGGAAACTGCCCGTTTTATGGGTGTGTGTGAAAAAACGCTGCCGTTTTTGGGAAAAACGCGGGAGTGTCTGGAGAAAAGGGGGAGTGTCTGGGCGAACGCTGGGTGTGTTTGTGACGTCAAACCAGGAACGAAACTGACTGAACTGATCGCAGTGGCAGAGTAAGTCTCGAGCTACTCAGAAACTGCAAAGACATTTCTAATCGCAATTTAGAGAATCTTTTGTTCGCAATTTTGCTAAGCTAAGATTCACTCCCAGTAGGCGGCGGCTTAGCGTGTGCAATGCTGCTAAAAGCAGCTTGCGAGCGAACAACTCGGAATGAGGGCCATTGTGTGTGAAAGACAGCAATTTGCAAAGAAGATGTGCACAAACCTGTACAGAATGAAACACTGTAAAAGCAAGACTAGCCATAGTAACATGCAGCTGCGTAAGTTCGTCCCAATTGCCCAGAGGCAAGGTAAAAATTGGTGCCCCCCTCCATATATAAATAAATATATGTATGTATGTATGTATATGTATATATATATATATATATATATATATATATATATATATATATATATAAGTAGAAACAGCCCGGCACTCCTCTAGATAGCTGCACAGCTCCCGGTGTTCATGCTTCCCGGCATTGCTTAGCAACGGGCCGGCTCTGACACTGCTCTGACGCTTCTATGCATCATCTTAAAGCGCATCTCAGCGTTCACGGCGGGCTCCGTAGCAGCTGCACTTTCTTGGTTTGGCGGGCTTCTTTCTTCTTAAGGTGAGTTATTCTCTCTCAGCACACTCTCGCACATCTTGACAAAGGGGTTTAATTCCCCGAAACGTTGATGGACATTACTTTGATGCTTTAATACAATCGTTTTTCACAAGTCCCTGAGTGCCGCATATTTTTCACTAACTATATATATATATATATATATATATATATATACATATATATACATAAAAAATGAATGTATTCATTTATGTGTGTGTGTGTGTGTGTGTGTGTGTGTGTGTGTGTGTATGGAGTGTTCTGAAAAAAAAATATATTATATTATATATACATAAAAAAATCTATCTATCTATCTATCTATCTATCTATCTATCTATCTATCTATATATATATATATATATATATAGGTTGGGTCCACGTGACCAGGGGTTGGGAGACCATCGGTCACCATACCGATGCAGGGATCCCATATTTTAGATGCTCGGCGTGGGGGGGGGGGGGAGGGAAGGGTGCAACGAAGCCCCTTAGCGGATCGCTGCGCTCGCCACGCTGCGCCCATAGGTCTGCTCAGTCTCTCACAATGCTGATTATTTCTCTGACAATTATTTTGCAAGGGTCATACCCAGGATTAGAACCCACAACCTATTACACTGGAAGCAAGCACCTTACTTATTGTCAGAGAAATAACTTCATATAGTTACAATTCTCATGCTTCCTGTACAGGAGCAAATATCTCTATAAGTTCGGTGTCTGCTTTCAGTGTAATGGGTTGTGGGCAGGGCCGTCTTTTTGTATGGACTCAGTGGGCAGTTGACCAAAGGCCCCAGGATTATAATGGCACTAGAATGATAGCTGAGGGTCCCCTTTTTCCAAAGGTACCAGATTTTTTAAAATGGGCCCTTAGGAACCGGAGATATCCGACTTCAAAGTGGTGGCCCCATCCGATCATGTTAATTGCGCTTTCCAGCCAGACATCTCGTATTATGTCTGAGTTAGATTTTTTTTAGGGTATTTTCCAAAAGCTGGGACTCTACTCTTTCGGGAGACACTGGCAGCTTGTCTCTATTCAGAACTAATATTAAATTTACTAATTATATATACCTGTATTACGTTTCCAAAACTTCAGGTCATTTCAGTCATTATGATCTTATGGTGCAATTTTAACTAATCCCTATTGTCCTCAGCATCTGAATACAGGAAGGGCAACAAAGAAATAGATCTCTAGGAGTGAAGCAGGCAAGTGAATCAAGACAACGGCCATATATCTAATGGTTGCCGGTTGTGTGGTGTTTATGGGCCCCTGGGTCCGGGGGCCCACAGCAAACACTCTGCAAACATACATTACATTTACCTCTCTGGTGTCAGTGTTGCAGAAATCACCTGGAAAAAGATGCAGTCACCATTTCTCAAAGATCTGTGCAAACGCAGTAGAGAAAACATAAGGTGCATGGTGAGGATGTCATGTTCCCTGAGGCCTACACATGCACTGTAGATGCTGACACAGTGCCTTCATTTACAGCACTGACAACTGTGCCGTCAATAGAAGGGCACACAAGGAGTCTGCACATGGGCCTCCTCCTCTCTTAATACACTTCTTCAAGGTAATGATAGTAGAACAGTTGGACAGTACGGGAGAGTATATGCAGGGGCAGATTGGGATGGAAAACCAGCCCAGGAAATTTATGGAAGTAGCCCTAATGGGGGTGCGCTCTAATGAACGGGGCAGGATCCTTCCTCATAGGGCCTGATTGTATGCAATTGTGGCCTTCCTTGCATATTTTGCTGAAGTTGTGTCTGAGACAGGGGAGGATTGGGAACTTAAAGTGGCCCTGTAAAATTTTGTAGAAGTAGCCCAACATGGGCAGCACAAGATGTGTAACATACCATGTAGCCATGGCAGCATTACTGGATGGCAGAGTTGCTGTACTGCAGAGATGGAATAACAGAATGAATGGGTGACACGGACAATGCAGTGTAATGAGAGCGCCTGTAGTGTGGGGGGTTGTGGCCACATGAAAACACACAAAACAGGCCCCACAGACACGTCGGCCTACAAGGAGTCTTCCTGGTGAGCCCTATGGCCAATCTGCCCCTGAGTATATTTATGAATACAAGGTATATTCTCCCGCACCAGTTGGTTCTGGCATTTGTTTCTAGCTGCTGTAAAGGTCTCACAATCCCTGGCCCTGACTCCTGTATTGTCTGAGAGAGGACGCCTGTGAAGCAGAGAACAGTTATTAGATATAGTCTATCTGAGAAAAAAATTGTATTTATATTATAGATATTATATGTATTTTAGTCCTTACTTATTGGTAAAAACACAGAGAGCAGTATGAGAACATCCATCTCAGTGTAATAAAATAGAAGCTGGATACAGATACTGAAGATGATGAGGAACATTCTCTCCACTCCTATATTGCTCAGGTCTGTGGATTTATTTGCATAATTGTTTAACACCTATAACAGAATGGAGAACTCACAGAAATGTTTTGCATATACAGGTTGAGTCTCCCTTATCCAAAATGCTTGGGACCAGAGGTATTTTGGATATGGGATTTTTCCGTATTTTGGAATAATTGCATACCATAATGAGATATCATGGTGATGGGACCTAAATCTAAGCACAGAATGCATTTATGTTACATATACACCTTATACACACAGCCTGAACGTAATTTTAGCCAATATTTTTTATAACTTTGTGCATTAAACAAAGTGTGTGTACATTCACACAATTCATTTATGTTTCATATACACCTTATACACACAGCCTGAAGGACATTTAATACAATATTTTTTATAACTTTGTGCATTAAACAAAGTTTGTGTACATTGAGCCATCAAAAAACAAAGGTTTCACTATCTCACTCTCACTCAAAAAAGTCCGTATTTCGGAATATTCCGTATTTCGGAATATTTGGATATGGGATACTCAACCTGTAGTACATTAGTAATGTACATTTGCTGGGAAATTAAGAATAAAATACTGTTTTCCTATTTCATTTACTTTGCCTATTGTGAGCTGCATAGTAGGTAGTGTAGGGCATGTCTAAGGACGATGGAGGCTGCAATATACTGATGTCCACTCTGGAGCTGTATTGTGCTGTCAATGCAAGAATACCTGGTTCTCTACAATGCTCTTGCTGGTTTTGTTGTGCACAGCTTTAATGGTCCTGTCTGCTTCTAGCACAGTTATTTTGACATTCATTGTGTGTGAAAAGACAGCAATTTGCAAAGAAGAGGTTGTGCACAAACCTGTACAGAATGATACACTGTACAAGCAAGACTAGCCATAGTAACATGCAGTTGCGTAAGTTCGTCCCAATTGCCCAGAGGCAAGATAAATATTGGTGTCCCCCCCATATATCGATAAATATATGTTTCTGAACCTGGTTGCGGTGTGTAACAGTTCTTGAGGCTGCAGGCTCAATATAAAATCCTTGTCCAGAGAATATCTATGCAGAATCTGCAATCAGGCTCAGTACACAGAGCTGGATACTTGAGAGAGAGAGCTCTATGTGACTTGGTGTCATTACCCTTTAATTTTGGGTAGACATATTCAATCAATTTTCCTGTTCAAAGAATATGCAATCAGGCTCAATAAACAGAGCTGGACACTTGTGAGAGAGAGCTCCATGTGTCTTGGTGTGATTGCCCTCTAATTTTTGGTAGACATTTTCAATCAAATTTGAAATCATCTATATACGTGAAATATGGATATTGCTACGTGTGAAGTCGTTTTTCTTATTCATTTTATGTGATACCATATGTTAACCCTTGAAGAAGTCATCTTGACGAAACGTGTTGGGTTAAATCAGTCACGGTCTTCTGTTCAGTCCACTACCACATCTTCTTGGGCTCACACCTGTAAAGGTGAAGGTGTTTTTCCAACTGTTGAGAGTGACGGATTTCCTAAACTGTATTGAGATTTTAATTGTATATGTATCCTTTAATTAAAAGCAAATTTGGTATCTAATTGCGGCCTTTGGCCATTCCCTTTTTTTTGGGGTGATATTTTGGTGTGAGGGTGTATTTACAGGTACAGTACACAACCTATACCGTGAAAAGAGAAAGTCTCAGATCCTATATGGAATTAAGAATCAGATTACAAGTTTACTTCAAGGCTATACACTAAGCGAAGTTGTTTTATTGTTTGTGTATATATATATATATATATATATATATATATATGTATATATACATACATAAAAATAAATCTATATATATATATATATATATATATATATATATGTGTGTGTGTGTGTGTGTGTATGGAGTGTTCTGAAAAAAATATATAAAAAATTATATTTTATAGCCATTAAAAAATCTCTCTCTCTCTCTCTCTCTCTCTCTCTCTCTCTGTATATATATATATATATATATATATATATATATATATATACATGTATATGGGTTGGGATTACATGACCAGGTGTTGGGAGACCATCGGTCACCATACTGATGCCGGGATCACGGATTTTATATGCTCGGCGGGGGGGGTGAAGAGTGCAACGAAGCCCCTTACTGGATCGCTGCGCTCGCCACGCTGCACCCATAGGTCTGTTCAGTCTCTCACAATGCTGATTGTTTCTCTGACAATTATTTTACGTGTGTCATACCCAGGATTAGAACCCACAAGCTATTATACTGGAAGCAAGCACCTTACTGATTGTCAGAGAAGTAACTTCATATAGGCCCTCATTCAGAGTTGTTCGCTCGCAAGCTGCTTTTAGCAGCTTTACACACGCTAAGCCGCCGCCTACTGGGAGTGAATCTTAGCTTAGCAAAATTGCGAAAGATTCTCAAAATTGCGAATAGAAATTTCTAAGTAGTTTCTGAGTAGCTCGACACTTACTCTGCCACTGCGATCAGTTCAGTCAGTTTCGTTCCTGGTTTGACGTCACAAACACACCCAGCGTTCGCCCAGACACTCCCCCGTTTCTCCAGCCACTCCCGCGTTTTTCCAAGAAACGGCAGCGTTTTTTCACACACTCCCATAAAACGGGCAGTTTCCGCCCAGAAACACCCACTTCCTGTCAATACATTACGATCACCAGAACAAAGAAAAAACCTCGTAATGCTGTGAGTAAAATACCAAACTTTTTAGCAAAGTTACTTGGCGCAGTCGCAGTGCGAACATTGCGCATGCGCAATTAGCGGAAAATCGCTACGATGCGAAGAAAATTACAGAGCGAACAACTCGGAATGAGGGCCATAGTTACAAATCTTATGCTTCCTGTACAGGAGCAAATATCTCTATGAGTTAGGTGTCTGCTTCCAGTGTAATGGTTTGTGGGCAGGACCGTCTTTTCATATGGACTCAGTGGGCAGTTAACCAAAGGCCCCAGATTAATAATGGTACAACAATGATAGCAGAGGTTCCCATTTTTCCAACGGTATCAGATTTTTGAACATCAGCCCTGGGGAACCGGAAATATCCAACTTCAAAGTGGTGGCCCCATCCGATCATGTTAATTGCTCTTTCCAGCCAGATATCTCGTGTTACTGTATGTCTGAGTTAGATTTTTTGAGGGTATATTCCAAAACTGTGACTCTACTCTTTCGGTAAACACTGGCAGCTTGTCTCTATTCAGAACTAATATTAAATTTACTAATTACATATGATATAACTGTATTACATTTCCTAAACTTCAAGTAATTTCAGTTATTATGATTTTATGGTGCAATTTTTACTAATCCCTTTTGTCCTCAGCATCTGAATACAGGAAGGGCAATAAAGAAATAGAACTCTGGGAGTGAAGCAGGCAAGTGAATCAAGACAATGGCCATATATTTAATGGTTGCCGGTTGTGTGGTGTTTATGGGCCCCTGGGTCCGGGGGCCCACAGCAAACACTCTGCAAACATACATTACATTTACCTCTCTGGTGTCAGTGTTGCAGAAATCACCTTGAAAAAGATGCAGCCACTATTTCTCAAAGATCTGTGCAGATGCAGTAGAGAGATTATAAGGAACATGGTGAGGATGTCATTCATGTAGTGCAGAATACTGGCACAACTTGTTGCTAGAGTACACCATGTTAATTGCTCTTCCCAGCCAGATATCTCAGGTTACGTCTGACTTATATTTTTTTCTGAGGATATATTCCAAAAGTTGGGACTCTACTCTTTCGGCGAACACTGGCAGCTTGTCTCTACTATGCCCAGAACCAGAGATATCAACTTTCAAGCAGGTGGTCCCTGCTCCATCTCCACATGCCTTGTATGCAGTTTTATATTCTCATCAGTGGATTGCTCTGGTTCCTAAAATCTGATCCCCCAAAAAAGGAGGGACTCTCTAGTTATTTATCCCATTGAAATCTAAGAAATCTATTTCCAGGAACTGGAGATATCTGCAGTCAAGTAAGCTGTCCTCCACCGGAAAATGATGAATATTAAGCCCACTCCACTATCCACCCCTCCCCAGCCTTTTAAACACCCCATACCACCCTGGAAGTCACGTACCATGGCCCCTTCATTAAGCTCAATGCCCCCTTTATCAGTTTAGTGTTCTCCCTTCTTTTCCAATCTCCCACCATATTTGCACTAAAGGAGTAATAGCAGAAATTAGTGCTCCAGGTCCTACATGCTTAGAGGAAGATAGAACACCCCTTACGACCCGTGGGACATCAAAGCTGCCGCTGATAGCACCCCCCACCCCTACTAGAGGATGGGCAGAGGCCCCAGGGACCTACACTGCTGTTTAGATTGTAAAATGTGTATTTATAATAAAAAGGGTGTGAGTTGTAAGGTGCAGGTACTAGTGGGCCATGGAAGAGAAGAGACCAGCAGTGTCAATTGACTTAACTGAATGGTGTCGCTAAACACACAGAACGGGAGGAGAGGTGCCCCCCCCACCCCTCGGGGGTGGTCTTCAGTATGCCGACAGTCGGGATCCCGGTGCACAGTATACCGGCGCCGGAATCCTGACAGCCGGCATACCGACACTTTTTCTCCCTCGTGGGGGTTCACGACCCCCTGGAGGGAGTGTAAAATAACATGGCGCACGTAGCGCGCCACCGTGCCCGCAGTGTGGCAAGTGCAGCGAGCCCGCAAGGGGCTCATTTGTGCTCGCCACGCTGTCGGTATGCCGGCAGTCGGGCTCCCGGCGCCGATATGCTGGTCGACGGGAGCCCGACCGTCGGCATACCATACTACACCCCCCCCCCCCCTCCGGAGCAGGAGCCCGGCGGTGGCTGACTCATTGCCTCCCACAGTTACGCCTCTGGTAACATGATATTTTGATCTCACCCTACTAACCACCAAAATATGTCACCCTAAGTGCCTTCTTACTAAACGACCAGCAATTGACAAATATAATTTGTTATTAGGTTAGCCTATTAAAGCTTTATATGACTCATTTCTTATTGTATATCCACAGCAATTTGTGTGATTAACACAGTGAGTGGACAAACATATGAGCTAATGTTTTTTGAATGATTGGTGGTGCTCATGTTTCCCTTTACATGACTGAAAACTACCCTTCATGGACATTTTTAGTGGCAGCCAGTGGCGGATCCTACCTTGTTGGAGGAGGTGGGCTGCTGCTGCTGCCAGGTCTCCCCCTCCTTGTCCCTGCTACGGCTGCTGCCTGGGTCCCGACACTTGTGTTATGTACGGTACACAGATGCCGGGACCCTGCGCTTGCACAGTAGTGGTGACGGTACTGTGCATGTGCAAAACCACAGCTTCTATGGACTTCATTGGCTGCAGCCCATAGACGCCGTCTAGGGCTGACAAAGCCAGCTTTCTGCTTATTGCAGCCCGGTCTGGCAGTCCCGGAGAGAGCAAATACCTCCCAATGGGACTGCCTGTAGTGTCTGTGACTGTCAGGTAGGACTTCCAATAGGAAGTCACTGCCAGTCACAGTGAAGCCAGTGCAGTGAGCTGGGTGGTGAATTTTACCTGGGGGGCTGCAGTACTCTATGAGGGCTATTGAAGCCAAAATATGAATGTAGAGGACCAGATGTGACTATGGCAGATCTATGTGTTTCTGCCTCCAACATCACTAGTTTCCAAGCTTCTTTTTGGTTGACCTCTTGTGCACCACACAGTACTATTCAGGAAGGAGGTGGTCATGTATGTACTGTACATAGCAAAGGAATTTCACCCCCTTTGTATACAGCTCTCTGTTGAAATCAACTACGCTAACCTGTGTCTGTCTCCCTCACTGTCTCTCTATAGTTTTGTATATGTTTGCCTCTTCTCCTCCATGTGTGTTTCTCTGCTCCTCCCATGTTTGCCTTTGCATTTCCATGGGTGCTTCTGCAACCCCACATGTGCCTCTGCTCCACCTTTCCATGGCCCTCATTCCGAGTTGATCGGTCGCAAGGCGAATTTAGCAGAGTTACACACGCTAAGCCTACGCCTACTGGGAGTGTATCTTAGCTTCTTAAAATTGCGACCGATGTATTCGCAATATTGCGATTACAAACTACTTAGCAGTTTCAGAGTAGCTTCAGACTTACTCTGCCTGTGCGATCAGTTCAGTGCTTGTCGTTCCTGGTTTGACGTCACAAACACACCCAGCGTTCGCCCAGACACTCCTCCGTTTCTCCAGCCACTCCTGCGTTTTTTCCGGAAACGGTAGTGTTTTCATCCACACGCCCCTAAAACGCCGTGTTTCCGCCCAGTAACACCTATTTCCTGTCAATCACATTACGATCGCCGGAGCGATGAAAAAGCCGTGAGTAAAAATACTATCTTCATTGTTAAATTACTTGGCGCAGTCGCAGTGCGAATATTGCGCATGCGTACTAAGCGGATTTTCATTGCGATGCGATGAAAAATACCGACCGATCAACTCGGAATGAGGGCCCATGTTTTCCTCTCTACCCCCTACCCATATATGCTTCTGCCATTCTTTCCATGTATGCCTTCTACATACGATAACGTAACATAATTTTCAGTGGATGCTGCCTGCAATAGGGGGGATCTAAAAGTAGATGAACAAACTGGTACTAGAATGGAAGAGAAACATATGAGAAGCATCTGAAAATGATGGCCACTATACTGTATATTGACTTTATGGAAGGACTGTGACACATATGGAAGGTTTAGATCAGTTGTTTCATGTCTAGTTTTAGGGTTGTTGAATATGTTCTATCTGGTTAATCATGGTATAAATATCACCACAAATGTCTTCCTCCTCATGCCTTGTTAAATATACAGTGATAGCATTGAAATGCATTTCTGAGGAGGAGTACTGAGGAACCCTGCCTTATATCTACCAGGTTTTTTACCCTGCAGATACTAGGTATTATTTACGTTTATGCCTTTGTTGTGTACATGTTTTGTGTGAACAAGTTCTGTGTCAGACGATCTCGGTTACACATTTACAGTACATTGCAGACCACCTGGGTCAAAACCCTGTTAGTTACCAGGGTTGGATACCCGGCTTACTGGACCCAGGTGGACCCTTTTCAACTGTGCAAGATCCTGGGTTGATACACATTCATGTACAACAACCTGGGATTTAGATGTCAGTGGAAAATGGATATTACAGGAATGGTTATCTCCTTTTCTGACATTTATTGCCCTCTTTAAGGAAAAGCTCTTTTATATTCAAGATGGATTGGATTGAAGCCTCTCTACACAAAGTGGTGCAGGCTGAAAAATCATTCACCATTTCTAAAGCTATATTGACTCTTTAACTCTTTCAAACCTGCTTTCAGACCACACAGTGGTATGAGGCCTAAATGTTATTGTGTGACACCCCCTCCCCCCTTCCTGGTACAGATATCATAGCTTTTTGGCCCTGCTGTGTCCCTATTGGAGGGGGGGGGGGGTCACCTTAACTACTCTTCATTTCTCTGACGTCCTAGTGGATGCTGGGAACTCCGTAAGGACCATGGGGAATAGCGGCTCCGCAGGAGACTGGGCACAAAAGTAAAAGCTTTAGGACTACCCGGTGTGCACTGGCTCCTCCCCCTATGACCCTCCTCCAAGCCTCAGTTAGATTTTTGTGCCCGGCCGAGAAGGGTGCATTCTAGGAGGCTCTCCTGAGTTTCTTAGAAAAAGTTTAGTTTTAGGTTTTTTATTTTCAGTGAGACCTGCTGGCAACAGGCTCACTGCATCGAGGGACTAAGGGGAGAAGAAGCGAACCTGCCTGCTTGCAGCCAGCTTGGGCTTCTTAGGCTACTGGACACCATTAGCTCCAGAGGGACCGAACACAGGCCCAGCCTCGGAGTCCGGTCCCAGAGCCGGGCCGCCGGCCCCCTTACAGAGCCAGAAGCAAGAAGAGGTCCGGAAAAATCGGCGGCAGAAGACATCAGTCTTCAACAAGGTAGCGCACAGCACTGCAGCTGTGCGCCATTGCTCCTCAGGCACACTTCACACTCCGGTCACTGAGGGTGCAGGGCGCTAGGGGGAGGGCGCCCTGAGCAGCAATGTAAACACCTTGGCTGGCGAAAATACACCACATATAACCCCCGGGGCTATATGGATGTATTTTAACCCCTGCCAGAATACAGCAAAAAGCGGGAGAAAAGGCTGCCGAGAAGGGGGCGGAGCCTATCTCCTCAGCACACGGGCGCCATTTTCCATCACAGCTCTGCTGGAAGGACGTCTCCCTGACTCTCCCCTGCAGTCCTGCACTACAGAAAAGGGTAAAAAAGAGAGGGGGGGCACTAATTTGGCGCAGTTTTGATAATAACAGCAGCTATAAAGGGAAAAGCACGTTATATAGTGGTATTCCTGTCTATATATAGCGCTCTGGTGTGTGCTGGCATACTCTCCCTCTGTCTCCCCAAAGGGCTAGTGGGGTCCTGTCCTCTATTAGAGCATTCCCTGTGTGTGTGCTGTGTGTCGGTACGTTTGTGTCGACATGTATGAGGAGGAAACTGATGTGGAGGCGGAGCAATTGCCTGTAATGGTGATGTCACCCCCTAGGGGGTCGACACCTGAGTGGATGGGCTTATGGAAGGACTTACGTGACAGTGTCAGCTCTTTACAAAAGACAGTTGATGACATGAGACAGCCGGCTACTCAGCTTGGGCCTGTCGGGGCGTCTCAAAGGCCATCAGGGGCTCTAAAGCGCCCGTTACCTCAGATGGCAGATACAGATGCCGACACGGATACTGACTCCAGTGTCGACGGTGAAGAGACGAATGTGACTTCCAGTAGGGCCACACGTTACATGATTGAGGCAATGAAAGATGTTTTACACATTTCTGAGATTACAAGTACCACTAAAAAGGGTATTATGTTTGGTGAGAAAAAACTACCCGTAGTTTTTCCTGAATCTGATGAATTAAATGAAGTGTGTGATGAAGCGTGGGTTTCCCCTGATAAAAAACTGATAATTCCTAAAAAGTTATTGGCATCATACCCTTTCCCGCCAGAGGATAGGGCACGTTGGGAAACACCCCCTAGGGTGGATAAAGCGCTCACACGCTTGTCAAAACAGGTGGCACTACCGTCTCCTGATACGGCCGCCCTTAAGGAACCTGCTGACAGAAAGCAGGAGAATATCCTAAAATGTATATACACACATACTGGTGTTATACTGCAACTAGCAATCGCCTCAGCCTGGATGTGCAGTGCTGGGGTGGCTTGGTCGGATTCCCTGACTGAAAATATTGATACCTTGGATAGGGACAGTATATTACTGACTATATTGCATTTAAAAGATGCATTTTTATATATGCGTGATGCACAGAGGGATATTTGCCGACTGGCATCAAGAGTAAGTGCGCTGTCCATTTCTGCCAGAAGAGGGTTATGGACGAGGCAGTGGTCAGGTGATGCGGATTCCAAAAGGCATATGGAAGTATTGCCTTATAAAGGAGAGGAGTTATTTGGGGTAGGTCTATCAGACCTGGTGGCCACGGCAACGGCTGGGAAATCCACATTTTTACCCCAGGTAGCCTCTCAACATAAGAAGACGCCGTATTATCAGGCGCAGTCCTTTCGGCCCCATAAGGGCAAGCGGGCAAAAGGATCCTCTTTTCTGCCCCGTGGCAGAGGAAGAGGAAAAAGGCTGCAGCAGACAGCCAGTTCCCAGGAACAGAAACCCTCTCCCGCTTCTGCCAAGTCCTCAGCATGATGCTGGGGCTTTACAAGCGGACTCAGGCACGGTGGGGGCCCGTCTCAAGAATTTCAGAGCGCAGTGGGCTCACTCACAAGTGGACCCCTGGATCCTTCAGGGGGTATCTCAGGGGTACAAATTGGAATTCGAGACGTCTCCCCCTCGCCGTTTCCTAAAGTCTGCTTTACCGACGTCTCCCTCCGACAGGGAGGCGGTATTGGAAGCCATTCACAAGCTGTATTCTCAGCAGGTGATAATCAAGGTACCCCTCCTGCAACAGGGAAAGGGGTATTATTCCACGCTGTTGGTATACCGAAGCCGGACGGCTCGGTGAGACCTATTTTAAATCTAAAATCTTTGAACACTTACATACAGAGGTTCAAATTCAAAATGGAGTCACTCAGAGCAGTGATCGCGAACCTGGAAGAAGGGGATTATATGGTGTCTCTGGTCATGTCCCAATTTACCCTTCTCATCAAGGGAACCTCAGGTTTGTGGTACAGAACTGCCACTATCAGTTTCAGACGCTGCCGTTTGGATTGTCCACGGCACCCCGGGTCTTTACCAAAGTAATGGCCAAAATGATGATACTCCTCCGAAGGAAAGGAGTTTTAAATTATCCCTTACTTGGACGATCTCCTGATAAGGGCGAGATCCAGGGAACAGTTGGTAGTCGGGTTAGCACTATCGCAAGTAGTGCTGCCGCAGCACGGTTGGATTCTCAATATCCCAAAATCGCAGCTGATCCCGACGACTCGTCTTCTATTCCTAGAGATGATCCTGGACACAGTCCAGAAAAAGGTGTTTCTTCCGGAGGAGAAAGCCGGGGAGTTATCCGAGCTAGTCAGAAACCTCCTAAAATCAGGCCAAGTCTCAGTGCATCAATGCACAAGGGTCCTGGGAAAAATGGTGGCTTCCTACGAAGCAATCCCATTTGGCAGATTCCACGCAAGAACATTCCAGTGGGACCTGCGGGACAAATGGTCCGGATCGCATCTTCAGATGCATCAGCGGATAACCCTGTCCCCAAGGACAAGGGTGTCTCTCCTGTGGTGGTTGCAGAGTGCTCATCTTCTAGAGGGCCGCAGATTCGGCATTCAGGACTGGGTCCTGGTGACCACGGATGCCAGCCTGCGAGGCTGGGGAGCAGTCACACAGGGAAGAAATTTCCAGGGCTTGGTGTCAAGCCTGGAGACATCACTTCACATAAATATTCTGGAGTTAAGGACCATTTACAATGCTCTAAGCCAAACAAGACCTCTGCTTCAAGGTCAGCCGGTGCTGATCCGCTCGGACAACATCACGGCAGTCGCCCACGTAAACAGACAGGGCGGCACAAGAAGCAGGAGAGCAATGGCAGAAGCTGCAAGGATTCTTCGCTGGGCAGAAAATCATGTAATAGCACTGTCAGCAGTGTTCATTCCGGGAGTGGACACGACCTCCACCCGGGAGAGTGGGGACTTCATCCAGAAGTCTTCCACATGATTGGGAACCATTGGGAAAAACCAATGGTGGACATGATGGCGTCCCGCCTCAACAAAAAACTGGACAGGTATTACGCCAGGTCAAGGGACCCTCAGGCAATAGCTGTGGACGCTCTGGTAACACCGTGGGTGTACCAGTCGGTGTATGTGTTCCCTCCTCTGCCTCTCATACCCAAGGTACTGAGAATTATAAGACGGAGAGGAGTAAGAACTATACTCGTGGCTCCGGATTGGCCAAGAAGGACTTGGTACCCGGAACTTCAAGAGATGCTCACAGAGGACCCGTGGCCTCTGCCTCTAAGAAGGGACCTGCTCCAGCAAGGACCCTGTCTGTTTCAAGACTTACCGCGGCTGCGTTTGACGGCATGGCGGTTGAACGCCGGATCCTAAAGGAAAAAGGCATTCCTGAGGAAGTCATCCCTACCCTGATCAAAGCCAGGAAGGATGTGACCGCAAAACATTATCACCGCATTTGGCGAAAATATGTTGCGTGGTGTGAGGCCAGGACGGCCCCAACGGAGGAATTTCAACTGGGTCGATTCCTGCATTTCCTGCAAACAGGAGTGTCTATGGGCCTCAAATTGGGGTCCATTAAGGTTCAAATTTCGTCCCTGTAGATTTTCTTCCAGAAAGAACTGGCTTCAGTTCCTGAAGTCCAGACGTTGTCAAGGGAGTGCTGCATATACAGCCTCCTTTTTGTGCCTCCAGTGGCACCTTGGGATCTCATTGTAGTTTTGGGGTTCCTCAAATCACATTGGTTTGAACCACTTAAATCTGTGGATTTAAAATATCTCACATGGAAAGTGGCCATGCTGTTGGCCCTGGCTTCGGCCAGGCGCGTGTCAGAATTGGCGGCTTTTTCTTGCAAAAGCCCCTATCTGATTTTCCATTCGGACAGGGCGGAATTGGGGACTCGTCCTCAGTTTCTCCCTAAGGTGGTCTCAGCGTTTCACCTGAACCAACCTATTGTGGTGCCTGCGGCTACTAGGGACTTGGAGGACTCCAAGTTGCTAGATGTTGTCAGGACCCTGAAAATATCCTGTATGCACCCAACACCCTGGGTGCTCCTGCTTCTAAGCAGACTATTGCTCGTTGAATTTGTAGTACAATTCAGCTTGCACATACTGTGGCAGGCCTGCCACAGCCAAAATCAGTAAATGCCCATTCCACAAGGAAGGTGGGCTCATCTTGGGCGGCTGCCCGAGGGGTCTCTGCTTTAAAACTTTGCCGAGCAGCTACTTGGTCAGGGGCAAACACGTTTGCAAAATTCTACAAATTTGATACCCTGGCTGAGGAGGACCTGGAGTTCTCTCATTCGGTGCTGCAGAGTCATCCGCACTCTCCCGCCCGTTTGGGAGCTTTGGTATAATCCCCATGGTCCTTACGGAGTTCCCAGCATCCACTAGGACGTCAGAGAAAATAAGAATGTACTTACCGATAATTCTATTTCTCGTAGTCCGTAGTGGATGCTGGGCGC
This sequence comes from Pseudophryne corroboree, assembly GCF_028390025.1. Classification (NCBI taxonomy): domain Eukaryota; kingdom Metazoa; phylum Chordata; class Amphibia; order Anura; family Myobatrachidae; genus Pseudophryne; species Pseudophryne corroboree. The sequence goes on along the minus strand of NC_086444.1, from coordinate 444,327,231 downwards.
CCATCCCAAGTGCGGATTGTCTGCAATACCTGTACATAGTTATTGTTAACTAAATCGGGTTATTGTTGTAGTGAGCCATCTTCCTAGAGGCTCCTCTGTTATCATACTGTTAACTGGGTTCAGATCACAAGTTGTACGGTGTGATTGGTGTGGCTGGTATGAGTCTTACCCGGGATTCAAGAATCCTTCCTTATTGTGTATGCTCGTCCGGGCACAGTATCCTAACTGAGGCTTGGAGGAGGGTCATAGGGGGAGGAGCCAGTGCACACCGGGTAGTCCTAAAGCTTTTACTTTTGTGCCCAGTCTCCTGCGGAGCCGCTATTCCCCATGGTCCTTACGGAGTTCCCAGCATCCACTACGGACTACGAGAAATAGAATTATCGGTAAGTAAATTCTTATTTTTACTCCTTGTTTTCTTCATGCAATGGTATGATGGACATAATCCCTTCCCTTACGATATTACTTACCACTTTAGTGGTACGCCACTATGTTTTTGGACCCTTTATCCTTGGCTCACTGCTTCTTTCGTTCTTCATTTACTTTGTTACTTTCTTTCCTCATTTCCTATTTCCCTTCTCATCTTTCCTTTTATTCCTTTTCTTTTCTTTTTTTTATATTCTTTCTTTTGTGTGTTCTAAGTTATTGTTAAGATTTTTAGTTATGACTACAGTATTAAGTAAAAAAACAAAACAAAAGAAAACTGAATGATGACTCCACCCTTTTTCTTCTTGCTGCTGGACAAGCCTGTAGTCACTCTTTTTGAAATGTTGCTGGGTTTGCTACATACTCTACTACAGGGATGCTTGTAATGTTTCTTTTATGCCATTCTGATCTCTGGCAATTAGTGTTCGTTTGGCCATTGTTTGTATTGCCTTCATTCATTCATTCATTCATTCATTCATTCATTCATTCATTCATTCAATAAATGCTATTTTGAAAAAAAGATTGTAATTCATTATAAATTATTGTTGTAGCTTGTGTCTACTGCCATTGCTGTGAAGAAGATAATGCTTCTTTTCCTTGGTATAGTTTCATTTTAGTAGTGCTGACAATGTTTTACTAAGATAATTATTAGACACATTAATGAACATATTCTTTAATGTTTGACAACATTATCAGGTACAACAAACTGATTTATACTCTAGTGCCGTGTTTCTCAACAGAAGCAGAGATGGAACTTCCACAGAGAGAAGACCACAGGATTGGAATGAGAACTTACCTAGCCTGGAATTTACCAGCAGCAGCGATAGGCTCTGAGGTAGAATTGTACCTAAATCCAAATTTACTGTAGATGCATAAAACACCTTTTTTTTTTTTTTTACTATGCATGTGTAGTAAAGGTGCGTAAGCCTATATGCAGACATAGATGTCTGTTGCATCTCTCAGTTCTTAGGTCGAAAAGGGCAGGGAAGAGGTAAGCTTGCATAGTGTTCAAGCATCATACAGTACATGCCAAGTACATGAAAAGCAGTCAGTCTAGACCAGTATTTTTAAAACGTTGAGTTTGGCAGCCATAGTGCCAACCAGTCCTAGGTTAGCCATGATTGGGGTGTATTACCTCTTGCTGCCTCTACAAACTCACACTAGGAAAATTATCCTCATGCTAAAAGCATAAGAATATTTTTTAAAACACCTAGAACCTCCTGGGATCTGTAGTGTGCCATAGAGAAGTGCTGTGAACAATGCACACTAAGTTTGAAAACATTTTATTTGAGATAAAATTAACACACACAACACTCATTTACCAATTTACAGTATTGATCACCTACTGTAAGTCTGGGGATTTTGATTTAGCACTTCAAAATAGTGGTATATAAACACTTACTGTATATCTACAGTATGGTTAAATATGTATCATACATCTAGGAATCCATAATCACATTTTTGAATAGATCATAGTCCCATAATAAATAAATAAATAAATGATAAAGCTCTCACCTTATTTTATTGCAATAATATATAATTTTATTTGTAACAATAATAACACTGGTCTTGAAATTGTAAGCTTTGTAACAGGGACGTTTAACTGTTTTGCAGCAAGGCATTGGAATCCTGCAAAGCAAAAAACAGGTTGAGTCTCCCAAATCCAAAACTCTAATATCCCAAATATTCCAAAATAAAAAAAAATGTCAGTGCAACTGAGATTGTGACCTCTATGTCATATGCCAGGGTGAGGTCGTCGTCAGCAAGGGTGTGTTGTGGCCACTGTTGTTCGCGGCTGGGAGAGGAGTGAGTCCACCTCTGGGGAGCTGAGTGGCTGCCCACAATGAGCATTATGTTTTGCCTCCTGTGTGACTCTGCCAAAATAAGTAATAACCTTTTTTAATACAGCTCCTGAAGTGCCAGACATAAAATAATAGAATGTGAGCTTAAAAGAGAACCAGGTAAAATAGCCCTACAAGTGTCCAGTTACAGTAGATGACTGTGAAATAAACAATGTAATGTAAATTCAGATATCCACACAGCCACTTTGGCAGGCAGTGTGGAGAAAGCTGCCTCTCACTGTACTGCAGCCTCCCAGTCAGGGCCGGCATTATGTGTATCTGACATAAACTGGGGGTATTACGTGTATCTGGGGGCATTATGTGTATCTGGCACTGCTGGGGGCATTATGTGTATCTGGCACTGCTGGGCAGAACCATATATAGACTTCATGGGGCCCTAGGCATGATACCGGTTTGTGGCTCCTATCCTTCAACAATCCATAGAACTATATTTTCATTTCTGGTTGCGAGCGGCATCACAAAAGTATCTTGGTGCATATGTAGTGCGATTGCGACACATGCACACACTACCAACAATATAATCGCTCAGTTGTATGAACATCTGCATTGCATAAAAATCTGAATCAGGCCCTATGTGTTTTGGAAATAGACTTGAAACTTGTGTCACATTTAAAGTAAACCAACTGCCCACATACAGTGGAGGAAACCATTTTGCGTCTCCAAACATTTCTCATCATACCAAAGGTCATTGCTTAACAAAATTCTATAGGCTGCATTCTCAGGATTATTGTTTCAGGACCTAGTATTTCTTGGACTGGATAGGATCTAGGTGGACAAATGAGTGTTTAACCACTTAACCGACAAATTATTTTCCGAAAATCTGCTAAGAAAATGTTGGATTTTTTTTATAAGTGAACTGGTTATAGAATGTGTATTTAGCCTTATTCAAAATTATTTTAGCTAAATATATATATATATATATATATATAGAGTAAAGATACACTCGGCACTCCGCCAAATAAATGTAGACATCTTGCCCGGTGCCTTCCTTCTGAGTTTGATATAAGTATGGTATGTAGGCGGCACTCGTGGACTTAATTCAAATAAGAAACCCGGACACTCCTGGGTTGAATACAACGTTTCGGATTTATTATCCTTCGTCAGGTATATAACAAATGCAAGAAATCAAGCTTACCTTTATGCAGTTAAGAAACACCAAGTGAAAGTGAAAGTAAGTGCAAAAACACTCCCCATGCTGCTGCTGCTGACGTCATCACCAATAGACGGCGCCTGAGCAGTGACTGGGACAAAGTGAAAATGAAAGTGAAAGTAAAAACCGTTACCATGGTTACAATGATACATTGTACAAACGGACATTACTACAAATGATCTTACAGCAATACTACAAAAAATAGCAACATAACCATTATAAGAAACAATTAAAGGAAATCATTTCATTCAGTCCATGCGGGGAAACAGTATTCAAAAGATGTATCCATTTAATTTCTAACTGCAGAAGGATCTTTCCTCTATCACCCCCCCTGATATCTTCCTTGACATGGTCCAACATCATGTAGCGTAATGAGGAGAGACTGTGCTTGCAAGTTTTAAAATGTTTGGCAACAGGCTGATCTATGTTTTTCCCTTCCAATATCTGCTTAATGGCACTGCGGTGTTGTGCCATTCTTTCTTTGAACTGGCACACCGTTTTGCCTATGTAATATAAGCTGCAAGGGCACCTAATGCAGTAGATCACATATTTGCTGGTGCAAGTAAAAACATGTTTTAATTTGATCTGTTTACCACTATGTGGATGCCTGATATAATTGCCGGTGTCCAGATAGGTGCAAGTAGTGCAACCTAAGCACCTGTAGTTTCCTGGTTTTTTAGTCATGAAGTGTTTAGGATATGTGGGTGACATGTTAGCAATGTCAACATGTATCACATGGTCCCCGATGTTTTTACCCCTTGTATAACAAGGTAGTAACGCACTTTCAGACAATTCTGCAAGGTCTGGGTCTGCTTGGACTACTGGCCAAACCCTTTTAGCGGTACTGACAATGGTCTTAGTAGATACCGTGTAATTGTTGACCCAAATCATGGTAGTGTCTATTTTATTAGGTTTGGGACAGGTGATATTCTTTACTTTAGGTGCTTTGAGTGCCTTAATTTTAGCTGATTGTAAATCCTTGTTGCTGTACCCCCTTTCTAGAAATTTTTTAGTCATAAGTTCCATTTTATTCACCTCATCAACAGGATCACTGCAAATGCGGTGAACCCGTAAGAATTGCGAATAGGGGAGACCTCTTTTAAGGGAGCTCGGATGGTGGCTGGAGGCATGCAGCATATTGTTGCAATCAGTGGGTTTCTGGTAAATAGATGTACTGAAGTCAACACCACGTATTTTTACCTCTACATCTAAAAAATGTATGTTTTCCTTTTGAATGTTCCACGTAAACTTGATGTGTCTGTCCCTAGTGTTGGCCAGTGACATCATATTAGTGAATTCCTCCTCTGTGCCCCTCCATAGGAGGAACACGTCGTCTATATATCTTGTATATAGGGGTATGAGATTGGCCAGGTCCTGGTCATCAAAGAACAATTGGTGTTCAACTAGGAACATGAAAGCATTCGCGTAGGTTGGTGCGACACAAGATCCCATCGCACAACCCCGGGTCTGCAGGAAAAATTCATTGTTAAAAATAAAATAATTTCTCTCCAAAACCAACCTCAAAAGTTGCAAGAAAAAATCCACATTAGGACCAAGATAGAGGGTGTTATTGGTAATCAAACTTCGTACAGCCTCGAGTCCCCTGTCATGAGGAATACTAGTGTATAGGCTTACTACATCAATAGTGCCTAGCCAGCAGTCTTCAGGTATAACACCAAAAGATCTGAGTTTATGCAAAAACATTGTCGTGTCTTTCAGATATGTAGATTGATTCTGAACTACCGGCTGGAGGTAAAAGTCAAGATATTTGGATACTTGATAGTACAAGGAGTCCCTGGCAGACACAATGGGTCTGCCAGGTGGCTTCTCACTGTTTTTATGCAATTTGGGAAGCATATTGAATACGGGTACCCGTGGATAATTACAACACAAAGCATTCTTTACAGATTCAGTAATATGTCCAGCCTCAACCGCAGACAGCAAGACATCCTCAAGCTCCCTTAGATACATAGCAGTGGGATCAGCCTCTAGCTTGGTATACACATTATCATCACATAACTGTCTGTAAGCTTCATCTCTATAATCACATATGTCTTGCACCACAATGCCCCCACCTTTATCGGCAGGGCGTATTGTTATGTCATTACAGGTCGCAAGATCACGCAATGCCTGCCATTCAGCAGGTGATAAATTCATGGTGCTAGTGACATTTTCTTTTTCACATAAATCAATACAATTAGTGACAGTTCTAGTGAAAGCTTTTATGGCTGTGTTGGAAGAATAGGGGTCAAAGTTAGATTTTGGTTTAACAGGACATGCTGGTTTATCAATTTTAGTTAAAGGTTTATCAGAGTCATTTTTACTAAAGAATTCTTTCAGTCTCAGTTGCCTGTTAAGGCGACTCAGGTCAACTTTGCTTTTGAGACTATTATGGGGGTTAGTCGGAACAAAATTCAAACCTTTACTCAACACCGCAGTCTCAATGTCAGTCAATGTGCGTGATGATAAATTATATATCATTTCTTTGTTGTTTTTGCAGCTCGCTTTGGTCTCCCTTTGGCACTGGCCGCCACGTCTGGTTCTTTGTCTTCTGCGCCGTCCTCCTTTGCTCTCGTTTTTACCCCTAAAGGGGAACGACCTCTGGAATTGGTGCGACTGGTGCTTGGTAGTTCTGCTTCACTGTGAGAAGTTCCGCTGGAGGTGTCAGTATCTTGAGATGATCGTCCAGATTGTTTATTAAATTTATTGAACCTCCTGCGGTATGGTCTCCGTCCGCCCGGTTGCGGATTCGCCCAGTAGTATACCCGGTTCTCATCATAGTCTCTATTGACAGTAGCCAATTTTTTGGTTTTAAATTGAATTAATTCAGATCTGTATTTTTCTACCTCTGTGTTTAATTTAGCGATCCAGTCCACAGAAGTATCTGAGATCAGAGCATCCAGGCTGTTCTGCTCCAGAGTTTTAATTTTCTCTCTGGTGATGGCTAACTCCCTTGTGGATTCTTCAATGACGAGCAGCATTAAGTCAAACGAGGCTTTATTTAAAACGGCTGCCCATTTCCGACAGAAATCTGTGTTGAAGCGTCCAATGGTGGGCATGTTTTTAATGCGAAAGCCCCTGGGGATTTTTTTCTCCCGAAAATAGTCCGATAAGCATACTCCATGTAGGTAGAAATCAGTTTCCCTGTTTCTGAGTCTCAGAAAATCAGTATAGATTTGTTCACTGGTTTTGACTCCAGTAGTTTGTGCCAGCTTGTCTGTAATCAGGATCCTGTTGGCATCAATATCAGATAAGGATAGAATTTCCCCAGTTAGTAGTGTAGTTGCTCTGTATCCTGGAACGTCCTCTGGTATCGTATCCATGATGTGCGGTCAGGTGCAGGATAAAATCAAAGAAAATATACTGACCCACTTGGTTCAAAGAAGTGCGGTTGCCTTAGCAATGGTGTGGATATGGCAGTCCAACCTATAGTAGAGTAAAGATACACTCGGCACTCCGCCAAATAAATGTAGACATCTTGCCTGGTGCCTTCCTTCTGAGTTTGATATAAGTATGGTATGTAGGCGGCACTCGTGGACTTAATTCAAATAAGAAACCCGGACACTCCTGGGTTGAATACAACGTTTCGGATTTATTATCCTTCGTCAGGTATATAACAAATGCAAGAAATCAAGCTTACCTTTATGCAGTTAAGAAACACCAAGTGAAAGTGAAAGTAAGTGCAAAAACACTCCCCATGCTGCTGCTGCTGACGTCATCACCAATAGACGGCGCCTGAGCAGTGACTGGGACAAAGTGAAAATGAAAGTGAAAGTAAAAACCGTTACCATGGTTACAATGATACATTGTACAAACGGACATTACTACAAATGATCTTACAGCAATACTACAAAAAATAGCAACATAACCATTATAAGAAACAATTAAAGGAAATCATTTCATTCAGTCCATGCGGGGAAACAGTATTCAAAAGATGTATCCATTTAATTTCTAACTGCAGAAGGATCTTTCCTCTATCACCCCCCTGATATCTTCCTTGACATGGTCCAACATCATGTAGCGTAATGAGGAGAGACTGTGCTTGCAAGTTTTAAAATGTTTGGCAACAGGCTGATCTATGTTTTTCCCTTCCAATATCTGCTTAATGGCACTGCGGTGTTGTGCCATTCTTTCTTTGAACTGGCACACCGTTTTGCCTATGTAATATAAGCTGCAAGGGCACCTAATGCAGTAGATCACATATTTGCTGGTGCAAGTAAAAACGATCTTTTGGTGTTATACCTGAAGACTGCTGGCTAGGCACTATTGATGTAGTAAGCCTATACACTAGTATTCCTCATGACAGGGGACTCGAGGCTGTACGAAGTTTGATTACCAATAACACCCTCTATCTTGGTCCTAATGTGGATTTTTTCTTGCAACTTTTGAGGTTGGTTTTGGAGAGAAATTATTTTATTTTTAACAATGAATTTTTCCTGCAGACCCGGGGTTGTGCGATGGGATCTTGTGTCGCACCAACCTACGCGAATGCTTTCATGTTCCTAGTTGAACACCAATTGTTCTTTGATGACCAGGACCTGGCCAATCTCATACCCCTATATACAAGATATATAGACGACGTGTTCCTCCTATGGAGGGGCACAGAGGAGGAATTCACTAATATGATGTCACTGGCCAACACTAGGGACAGACACATCAAGTTTACGTGGAACATTCAAAAGGAAAACATACATTTTTTAGATGTAGAGGTAAAAATACGTGGTGTTGACTTCAGTACATCTATTTACCAGAAACCCACTGATTGCAACAATATGCTGCATGCCTCCAGCCACCATCCGAGCTCCCTTAAAAGAGGTCTCCCCTATTCGCAATTCTTACGGGTTCACCGCATTTGCAGTGATCCTGTTGATGAGGTGAATAAAATGGAACTTATGACTAAAAAATTTCTAGAAAGGGGGTACAGCAACAAGGATTTACAATCAGCTAAAATTAAGGCACTCAAAGCACCTAAAGTAAAGAATATCACCTGTCCCAAACCTAATAAAATAGACACTACCATGATTTGGGTCAACAATTACACGGTATCTACTAAGACCATTGTCAGTACCGCTAAAAGGGTTTGGCCAGTAGTCCAAGCAGACCCAGACCTTGCAGAATTGTCTGAAAGTGCGTTACTACCTTGTTATACAAGGGGTAAAAACATCGGGGACCATGTGATACATGTTGACATTGCTAACATGTCACCCACATATCCTAAACACTTCATGACTAAAAAACCAGGAAACTACAGGTGCTTAGGTTGCACTACTTGCACCTATCTGGACACCGGCAATTATATCAGGCATCCACATAGTGGTAAACAGATCAAATTAAAACATGTTTTTACTTGCACCAGCAAATATGTGATCTACTGCATTAAGTGCCCTTGCAGCTTATATTACATAGGCAAAACGGTGTGCCAGTTCAAAGAAAGAATGGCACAACACCGCAGTGCCATTAAGCAGATATTGGAAGGGAAAAACATAGATCAGCCTGTTGCCAAACATTTTAAAACTTGCAAGCACAGTCTCTCCTCATTACGCTACATGATGTTGGACCATGTCAAGGAAGATATCAGGGGGGGTGATAGAGGAAAGATCCTTCTGCAGTTAGAAATTAAATGGATACATCTTTTGAATACTGTTTCCCCGCATGGACTGAATGAAATGATTTCCTTTAATTGTTTCTTATAATGGTTATGTTGCTATTTTTTGTAGTATTGCTGTAAGATCATTTGTAGTAATGTACGTTTGTACAATGTATCATTGTAACCATGGTAACGGTTTTTACTTTCACTTTCATTTTCACTTTGTCCCAGTCACTGCTCAGGCGCCGTCTATTGGTGATGACGTCAGCAGCAGCAGCATGGGGAGTGTTTTTGCACTTACTTTCACTTTCACTTGGTGTTTCTTAACTGCATAAAGGTAAGCTTGATTTCTTGCATTTGTTATATACCTGACGAAGGATAATAAATCCGAAACGTTGTATTCAACCCAGGAGTGTCCGGGTTTCTTATTTGAATTAAGTCCACGAGTGCCGCCTACATACCATACTTATATATATATATATATATATATATATATAATATGAAAAAAAATAGTTTTTTTAAACATTGGAACATCAGCCGCCAATATCAGAACCTCGTGACCATAGCGACTTTCATTTCTTGAAAGCTGGGACAGCCACCAGGTACACAGCTGAGGGCTTGGGGGGATTCATTTGCACTTCCCCAGTGGCTGCTATTGTCTGTAGCCGTTGGGTGGGGGTCCTTCCGTGCTGACCAATCAACAGTAATCGGCAGCACGACAAACACTGGGGCAGGGTGCAGGGAGGCAGATGGACCTTCCAGTCCTTCTGACAGCATCAGCGGAGGGAAGTTTCTCTTCCCTGCAACTGCAAACACTATCTGACTAGTCGCATCCTGTGCAACCAGGTCAGATAAGACACTTGCTGGTATGGTCGCATCTGATGCGATCATGCTAGGCAAGTGGTTAAAGGAGACTGCAATTCCACCTTACACAGCAGTTGAAAACTGTATACTATGGGTCAGGGCCTGAATCTAAACAAAGATATTTAGATCTGTAAATCCAGGATGCATATCATTCCTACCCTAATCCTGACCATAACTCAGGGGTGGGGAACCTTTTGCCCTCAGCTGTTGTTGAACTACACATACCAGCATGCCCTGCTACAGTTTTGCTATTTGGCCATGCTAAAACTTTTGCATGGCATGCTGGGATTTGTAGTTCAACAACAGCTGGAGGGCTGCAGGTTCCCCACCCCTGCCCTAACTCAACCCTCACCCCAGACCTCACCCTAGCCATAACCCTAATACTCTAACCCCAAACCCAGTCCGTTAAACCCCACACAACCCTAATACCCTATTCCTAACCCAAACCCCTAAACTAACCCTAATACCCTAACCCAAACCTCTAAATTAACCCTAACACTCTAACCCTAAGTTTATCCTCTTAGTTAGTACTATAAATGTGGATGTCCCACTACCCGTTGCTCCTTACATATAACACACAATTCTGATCTGACAGAGTGCTAGGGATCAGAAGATTGCTGCGAGGTGGCATTTGCAGTGGGGGCTGTGGTGTGGGCACAAAGAGCTGGTGGTGTGGTGGGTTAGGGTACTGCATGCTCATCTTTGCTGCAATGCAGCATGCTACAACACGGCTTGCTGCATCGCTTGTTGTGCTGTGACTATTCACAGCCAGTGATCATTTCATTAGTCCCTAATGAAATTAATAAAGTGATCGCAGGCTGCAAATAGTCACAGTCTGGCACGGCGTGCAGCATCTCTGTAAGATGAGCATGTCTACATCTGTACACAGTAATGTCAGTGTCTGTGCCCTGCTTTGTGCCTATGACATATAACAATGGTGATGAGTTATCACCACAGACTGTGGTGGGCTTATCTCCCCCGGCTGTGTGGCACAGGGCTTTCATTTGCATTTTTACACTGCAAGCACTGGGTGTCTGTCTAATAAAACAGTGACATTACTGGGGTGCCAGGGTAATTTCACAAGCTAGGCAATGACTACCCAACAACCATGCAATTGATAGATGTCGGTATAAGCGTACAGGGAATCAGCCCATCCCCCCACCCTCCATACATACACACATACATAATTTTTTTCAAGTACACTATAGAATTTATTTTTTATGGTAGGTGGGCAGTGAACAGGAATACCTTACATTACACATGTATTACACGTAATTAACAACATGCACTGTACAGACAACGGGACTCTTGGGAACATTTTGGACAGGCAGGATTTCTTCCTGGGGCCTGTCCAAGGGCCCTAGGCATGTGCTTAGGTTGCCTTGTGGGAAATCTGTGCCTGCTGCTGGGGGCATTACATGTATCGGGCACTGCTGGGGGCATTACGTGTCTCTGGCACTACTGGGGGCAATAGTTGTATCTGGAATTGATGGGGGAATTACATGTATCTGGCATTGCTGTGGGCATTATGTGTACCTGGCACGATACTGGGGGCATTACATGTACCTGGTACTGTACTGGGGGCATTATGTGTAAGGAGCACTACTGTTGGCATTATGTGTAAGGCTGCTAATTGTGTGTGTCTAGAGGGGGGGGTGATATATATATTTATAGTTTGATAACATAGCATAAAGTTGCAAGGCCACACCTACTTTCCCAGGAGCACGCATGGGGGTGAGGGTGGGGGAGGGGGGGGGGCATTCAAAAATTCTCACTCAGGGAGCTAGTAGGCCTGGAGCCAGCCCTGGGTTAGCTATGTAATGCCATAATTACTGACATTGTAAAGCATACAGTAGGGCAGAGCCACAATCTCATGATTCTGTTCCAATTTTATCATCAAACAGTCCAGACCGCTCATATCCCTCGGGAAGTTGGCAGCAGCTGCCAGGCTCTAGGATATTTGCCTACTTTTCCGGGCATATGGAAGATACAGCCGAGGTTCAGTAGTCTAGCAGACCTTCTGGGAGAGTAGGCAAGTATGATGTTACAGAGATACCTGTATAGTGGTATAATGACTGTGCTTTTATATTTAATGTACAGTATCTATTTTTTTACATAAAATATATTCATTGGGCTGAAATTTCCTCTCTGTAATTGTCACATGTTTAGACGTAGAAAACTCAGCTGTGCTCTTGTGGTTTGTTTCCTTACACACAAAGCATGAGATGGGATATTGTATGAACGCTCCACTGCTTTCTGTTTATGTGTCTCTCGCACAGTAATACATTCCTGTGTCTCTTGCTTCCATATTCTCCATTTGTAGATAAACTTGTTTCTTTGCAACATCTCTCGTAATAGAAACTCTGCTTTTGAGTGAATCAGCAATATCTGTGCCTCCACCACTCCACATAGCACCGATCCATTCCAGTCCTTGTCCAGGGGATTGTCTGACCCAGTGTACTGCATTGTTGGTTAACTCAAACCCAGACACTGTGCAGGTGGTTTTAAGTTGCTGTGTGGGTCTCACAAGCCCTGGCCCTGATTCCTGTAATGTCTGAGAGAACACACCTGAGAAATAGAAAAGAGTTACAACACATTCCTATAAACAAATTGAAAATAATAGTTCTTATAATATTTGATTTAATTCTTACCTAATGGGCATAATACTAAGAAAATCAAAGTTACATCCATGGTGATAAATGTGCAGATGTGATGAGGACCATGCTCTTTATATACTATAGATGAAGTCAGGTGACTGATTTGCATAAGAGATGTAGCATTGGTTCATATTGCAGCTAGCCATTCTCAGATTCATTTTATTGAATACAATAATGTAACATTCTACTGATTTACATTCACTTTATGCGTATCTTCTGTGTCTGGTAAAATATTTTCAATTAACCAATAGTAATGATGACATTGATGTAAATACACATGTAACAAGTAAATTGCTGTGTTCAGATGTTACGAGTGTCCATTTCACATTTTGAAACTACAGTATGACATAACTGTTTTGGATGTATCATAAATTAGCTACTTGGCGGACAAGGTGGACTTGGTGATTCAGACTTGATCGTTGCTGTGCGTTTTCGCACATTGGCCCTCATTCCGAGATGATCGCTCACTGCCGTTTTTCGCAGCGATCAGGAGAAAAATGGCATTTATGCGCATGTGCATGGTACGCATCGCGCATGCGCTAAGTACTTTCGCACAAAATTTTGTAGTTGTACCCAAGCTCGAGCGACGTTTTTCAGTCGCTCGAGTGTTCGTAGTGTGATTGACAGGAAGTGGGTGTTTCTGGGCAGCAACTCAGCGTTTTCAGGGAGTGTGCTAAAAAACGCAGGCGTGCCAGGCAAAAACGCAGGAGTGTCTGGAGAAACGGCGGAGTGGCTGGCCGAACGCAGGGCGTGTTTGTGACGTCAAACCAGGAACTAAACTGACTGCAGTGATCGCAATATAGGAGTAGGTCTGGAGCTACTCAGAAACGGCATGACATTTTTAAGTAGCAATTTTGCTACTCTTTCGTTCGCGCTTCTGCTAAGCTAAGATACACTCCCAGAGGGCGGCGGCTTAGCGTGTGCAATGCTGCTAAAAGCAGCTAGCGAGCGATCAATTCGGAATGAGGGCCTTTGGTCGATCAGCAATAGACTGCGCATGCATCGCAAACATCAACAGGCATCACCGGTCAGCGACAGGCTTGTGCGAAAATTCCAGTCGCACAGCCATTTGCATGCTGATTGACAGGAAGTTTGTGGGTGGTAACTGATCATTTTCTGGGAGTGTTAGGAAAAACACAGGTGTTCCCAAGCGTTTTCAGGGAACACCTGTGTTTTCAGTGTGACGTCAGCTCCAGACCTGATCAGCCTATTCTCATCACACTGTAGGGGTAAGTCCTGGGTTGCGCACAGACTGCACACAGTAGAAGAATCATTCAATGGAGAGCGAGTTGCAAACGGATTTGCAGCTGTCCGCTTACTGAGGGATTTTTAGCAACTCAGCATACACATAGGATCGCACACTTGCACAGCGAATATACACTCCCCTTGGGCGGCGACTATCTGATCGCAGGACAACAATTTTAGCAGCCCAGCGATCAGGTCTGAATCACCCCCTCAGTTCACTGTAATAAATAAATACATGTAGACATAAACATAATACATAAAACAGTCCAATTAATAGGGCATGGGTCTTCAACCTGCGGCCCTCCAGCTGCTGTGGAACTACACATCCCAGCATGCCCTGCCACAGTTTTGTTTTTAAGGGAGTACGGATGGTATAATTGTTAGCATTACTGCCTCACAGCACTGAGGTCATGGGTTCAATTCCCACTGTGGCCCTAACTGTGTGGAGTTTGTATATTCTCCCTGCACTTGCGTGGGTTTCCTCCCACAATCCAAAAATATAATGGTAGGTTAATTGGATCCCAAAAATCATTAACCCTAGTGTGAATGTGTGTGTGTATGTGGGGAAGGGAAACATAGAAACATAGAAACATAGAATTTGTCGGCAGATAAGAACCACTTGACCCATCTAGTCTGCCCCTTATTTTTTATTTTATTTTATTTATTTTTTATATTATTTTTTATCACTAACCTTATTTGATCCTTATTTCTTTGTAAGGATATCCTTATGTCTATCCCATGCATGTTTAAATTGCTCTACTGTCTTAGCCTCTACCACCTCTGATGGGAGGCTATTCCACTTGTCCACTACCCTTTCTGTGAAATAATTTTTCCGCAAATTTCCCCTGAACCTCCCCCCCTCCAGTCTCAGTGCATGTCCTCGTGTCCTATTGCTTCTCTTCATTTGGAGAATGTTTCCCTCCTGGACTTTGTTAAAACCCTTCATATATTTGAAAGTTTCTATCATGTCCCCCCTTTCCCTTCTCTGCTCCAAACTATACATATTGAGATTTCTTAGTCTTTCTGGGTATGTTTTGTGATGTAGGCCATGCACCATTTTAGTTGCCCTCCTTTGTACAGTTTCTAATGTATTAATATCCTTTTGAAGATATGGCCTCCAGAACTGAATACAGTATTCTAGATGAGGCCGTACTAATGACCTATACAGTGGCATTATTACTTCTTTCTTTCTGCTGCTGATTCCTCTCCCGAAGCAGCCAAGCGTCTGACTAGCCTTCCTCATTGCCTTGTTACATTGCTTACCTGCTTTTAAGTCATCTGAAATAGTGACTCCTAGATCCCTTTCCTCCTCAGTAGTTTCCAGTATAGTGCCATTAATACTGTATTTAGCTTTAGGATTTTTGAGACCCAAGTGCATGATTTTGCATTTTTTGGCATTAAACTGTAATTGCCAGACTCTTGACCATTCCTCTAGTCTACCTAGATCCTCAATCATTTGTTTTACCCCACCTGGTGTGTCTACCCTGTTGCATACCTTTGTGTCATCTGCAAAAAGGCATACTTTCCCTTTAATGCCATTTGCAATGTCACCAATAAAGATATTAAAAAGCACTGGTCCAAGTACAGATCCCTGGGGTACTCCACTGGTAACATTTCCCTCCTGTGAATGCACTCCATTTACCACAACTCTCTGTTTTCTATCCTTCAACCAAGATCTTATCCATTCAATAATCCTAATATCCAATCCCAAACTTTCAAGTTTATTTAGCAGTCTGCGATGTGGAACTGTGTCAAAAGCCTTACTAAAGTCTAGATAAGCTATATCCATGGCTCCACCATTATCCATCACTTTAGTCACACAATCAAAAAAGTCAATAAGATTTGCTTGACATGATCTCCCCCCAGTGAATCCATGCTGTTTGGGATCCAGTAAATTGCCGGATTTGAGATAATCTACAACTCTATCTTTTAAGAGTGTTTCCATCAATTTCCCTACTACTGATGTAAGACTCACTGGTCTGTAGTTGTTTGCCTCTTCCTTGCTTCCACTTTTGTGCAGTGGGACTACGTTTGCTCTTTTCCAGTCCCCTGGAATTTCTCCTGTAGCTAATGACTATAGATTGTAAGCTCCACTGGGGCAGGGAGTGATGTGAATGGCCAAGTATTTTCTGTAAAACGCTGCGGAATGTGTGTGTGCTATATAAATAACTGGTCCTAATAATTATATTAATAAGGTATGCTAAAACTGAGACAGGGCATGCTGGGATGTGTTGCTGCTAGTGGAGAACACAAAGAGTTGTTTTGTCAATAGGGCTTTTTTCTCACTTTGCATTACACATGAAATGGTTACTGTATTAACATTATACAGGGTATGTTATTGGTGGTGAGGGGTGGGAGTATATTAATATTATGGTGGTATATTACTGATATTTGGGTGGTGAAGTGGGGTGTATTAATATTATGGGGGTATATTACTGCTATACAGATGGTGGGGTGGGGGTGTATTAGTTTTATGAGGGTATATTACTGCTATCTGGGTGGTGGGGTGGGGGTGTATTAATATTATGGCGTATATTACTGCTATCTGGGTGGTGAGGTGAGGTGTATTAATATTATGGGGTATATTACTGCTATCTGGGTGGTGGGATGTGGGGCGTATTAATACTGAGCCTGATTTAGAAGTGTGTGGATCTGCAGTACCAACTGCGCTACCGCGTATTTTATGCTAATGCCACAGCCGGTAAGCATCCTAATGTAACTTACAGCGGCTGTAACGCAAATCTATTGATGTGCACATGAAGACGGGTCATCAATCATCGGTCCTACTATCAGACATTAAAGCATCCCTGGGATGCTCAGAATGTCCATTGGATCATGGCTGCCACTGCCAGTGGAACTGCATCTTTGGATGCAGTCCCTGACATTGACACACGTACTGCCATTAGCCACCCTCCCATGAATGCCTATCGAAACTGCATGGCTAGCCATTCAATGCCAATATGTGTCTCCCAGTGGTAACCTTTTGAGCACATTATATTGGCCCCACTTGACATAGTGCTAGGATTCATACATTCATAGGATTCTGTACCTTTATATCTCTGCAGATCTGACGGTTTGGACTTAAGGGGGGTACACACAGAGAGATCCGTGCTTAAAGTCTAAGCAATCTGACTAGAATGCTTAGAAATTAAGCACGGATCTCTCTATGTGTATGCTCTACAGCGTTAGCGATGCGCGGCTCCATGAGTCGTTATCGCTGGTGCTAGATTGGCCCACTATCTAGCACATCGCTCATTTCACTGCTGGGTGAAATGAGCACCCCCCACCGTCCTTCCCCCTTTGCTCAGCACACATCACGCTGTGTGCTGTGTGGGGGAGAGATGTGTGCTGAGCGGTCTGTGCTAGATCGCTCAGCACACATCTCTCCCCGTGTGTACGGGGTTTTAGAAAACCAAGGCCCTCATTCCGAGTTGTTCGCTCGCAAGCTGCTTTTAGCAGCTTTGCACAGGCTAAGCCACCGCCTACTGGGAGTGAATCTTAGCTAATCAAAATTGCGAACGAAAGATTCGCAATATTGCGAAAAGACTTCTCTGTGCAGTTTCTGAGTAGCTCGAGACTTACTCTTCCAGTGCGATCAGTTCAGTGCTTGTCGTTCCTGGTTTGACGTCACAAACACACCCAGCGTTCGCCCAGACACTCCTCCGTTTCTCCAGCCACTCCCGCGTTTTTCCCAGAAACGGTAGCGTTTTTTCAAACACTCCCATAAAACGACCAGTTTCCGCCCAGAAACACCCACTTCCTGTCAATCACATTACGATCACCAGAACGAAGAAAAAACCTTGTAATGCCGTGAGTAAAATACCTAACTGCATAGCAAATTTACTTGGCGCAGTCGCACTGCGGACATTGCGCATGCGCATTAGCGACTAATCGCTCCGTTGCGAAAAAAAAATAACGAGCGAACAACTCGGAATGACCACCCAAGTGTCCAGAAGAGGTTGGTAAGCTTTGAAAATAATTTTCCAACTATGAATTGAGTGCAGTTTAATCTATAACTTCTAAGTACAGACAATTAAGTAATGGATAGTCCCATTCCCATGTAACTCATCCTGAGCAACAACTTGCAGCATATCAGCATGTGACTCCATACAGTGCCTTGGTAAAGTAGTAACCCCCCTTGGCTTTTTACCTATTTTGTTACATTACAACCTGTAATTTATTTATTTTTAATCTGAATTTTATGTGATGGATCTGCACAAAATAGTCTAAATTGGTGAAGTGAAATGAGAAAAATTTATACAAAAAAGACTTTTTATAAATAAAAATCTTATAATTGGCATGTGCATATGTATTCACCCCCTTTGCTATGAAGCCCCTCAGAAGTTCTTGTGCAACTAATTACCTTCAGAAGTCACATAATTAGTGAAATGAAGTCCACCTGTGTGCAATTTAAGTGTCACATGATCTGTCAGTATAAACACACCTTTTCTAAAAGGCCTCAGAGGCTGTTACACCACTAAGCACGAGGCATCACACCATAAAGACCAAGGAGCTCTCAAAACAAGTCAGGCACAAAGTTGTTGAGAAGTACAAGTCAGGGTTGGGTTATAAAAAAATATCCAAATCTTTGATGATCCCCCGGAGCACCAACAAATCCATCATCTTCAAATGGAAAAAACATGGTACCACAACAAACCTGCCAAGAGAGGGCCGGCCACCAAAACTCACAGACTGGGCAAGGAGGGCATTAATAAGAGAGGCAGCACAGAGACCAAAGATAACCCTGAAGGAGCTGCAGAGTTCCACAGCAGAGAATGGTGTATCTGCGCATGTGACTACAATAAGTTGTACACTCCATAGAGCTGGGCTTTATGGAAGATTGGCCAGAAAAAAGCCATTACTTAGTGTTAAAAATAAGAAGGCACGTTTTGAGTTTGCCAAAATACATGTGGAGGACTCCCCAAATACATGGAGGAAGGTGCTCTGGTCAGATGAGACTAAAAGTGAACTTTTCGGCTTAGCTGCGCCCACAGGAGACTCACTGCTATGTTTTTGATAGCGGCGGCTGAGTGTGACAACACGCAGCTGTGTTTGACAACACACAGCTGCCGTGATCACGCCCATGACATGCCCTTGTTCCGCCACCTCTGCCCCCGTTCACACCGCACAGCCCCCCGCAACGCTCCGTCTCCTCCCTGGAAACATAGCATTGCCCGCCCCCCCCCCAATTCGCGACCACCTCTGCCTGATTGACAGGCAGAGGCAATCGCATTTTCTGCGGACCCCGCAGAAAATGCGGGTGCATGCGCAGGATGGGCGCTGCACATGTGCACGTGGGGCGATCGTAAAAATTTCGGTTGGATTACAATTTGCGATCCAACCTCAATTGGCCCGATAGTTTGGTGTTAATTGTAGTGTTATCTGCAGACATTAGTGGTTCATTATTATTTCTCTTACGTCCTAGAGGATGCTGGGGTCCATATTAGTACTATTGGGTATAGACGGGTCTACCAGGAGCCATTGGCACTTTAAGAGTTTAATAGTGTGGGCTGGCTCCTCCCTGTATGCCCCTCCTACCAGACTCAGTTTAGAAAATGTGCCCGGAGGAGCTGGTCACAGCTAGGGGAGCTCTACAGAGTTCTCTTAGAGTTTTTTCTTTCTTTTTATAGTTTGTTATTTTACAGGGAGGCTGCTAGCGACAGCCTCCCTGCAGCGAAGGACTGAGGGGGGGAGCAGTGTCCGCCCTGCGGGGTCTTGAGCCACTGCCCACGCTGACTGGACATTGAGCTCCAGAGGGGTCCGATCACACCCCGCCGCAGGGGAACGCTCGCCCCGGAAGCCAGCCGCCACCCCCTCAGGGAGCTGAAGTGTGGCGAGTGAGTCACTGTCCCCCCTTGCAAGCGGGGGGACAGTGTGAAGAGGGCTGCTAGAGGGTAGGAGCGCAGTCTTAACCGTGCTCCTGGAAGGCTCAGCCGGACTACGGTGCGGCGCTGGGAGGGGCAGGGCGCTCCACTGACCACATCAAGCCTGTTGGAGTCTGCGGATCCAGGCCAGCACAAGATCCTCCGGCCAATATAATCTTTCAAGGATCGGGAAGACAGCGCCATTGAGGGGCCGGAGCTTCTCCTCAGAGTGGACCCAGCAGCATTCAGTGCCATTTTCCTGCCTGCAGCTCACTGCCAGTGGATGCACAGGTCCCTCCAGAGCAACTCCAGCTATCTGTACGGTACCAGGGGGTTGTAGAAGGGAGGGGAGGCTGTGTGAAGACTGTGTCACCTATTAAGGGACATAGTCAGCGCAAGTTTAGGGTCTCCCTATACTCTAATAGCGCTGTGTGAGGGTTGGCTCCAATCTCTGTGTCTCTCTGCCATTCTTGGGGGGGGTACTCTGTCTGCCAGTACCCTGTGTGTTTGTGGAGTGTTTGGTGGGTGGGTGACAACATGTCTAGGGACACTGTTTCATATGCTGCAGAGGATTTGTCTTCCCAGGAAGACTCCATTCCATGTAATCAGGATTGCACTGTTTTAGCACAAATCCCAGCTAGAGAGCCTGAGTGGTTAGTCTCTCTGAGGGGGACTATTTCTCAGATTTCTGATAGAGTTGCTAGGACTGAGCATGCCACTCAGGTCCTCCAGTCCTCTATGGTTGTATGGTCTGATACTGCCTCCTCTGGGTTCCCTACGGTACATTCTCACAAACGTGCACTTGCAATTATGCAGGATGACACGGACACTGACTCTGATGCTGCAGACGGTGACAGGGATGTGTTAAGGGGGTCAGCATCACTTGCCAAGGGAGTGCAGTTGATGATTGAGGCTGTTAGGGATGTTTTACACATTTCGGACACAGCTCCGGAACAGGTGGAGGAGGCCTTCCTAACAGATACGAAGACGCCCCCCCCCCCCTCACCTTCCCATCATCCAAAGAATTAAATGCTATCTTTAAAAAGGCATGGGAAACTCCGGAAAAGAGAAATTCCAGATTCCCAAGAGAGTCTTGGTTGCTTTTCCCTTCCCAGAGGAAGATAGGAAGAAAGGGGAGTCCCCACCAATAGTCAACGCCTCTGTCTCCAGGCTGTCCAAACAGGTGGTGTTACCAGTCCCGGGATCTACCGCGTTAAAGGACCCGGCAGATCGCAAGGTGGATGCTACGCTGATATCCATTTACACGGCTTCAGAGGCTATATTGCGGCCTACTATAGCCTGTGCTTGGATTGCTAAAGCTATTGCAGATGGTCAATCACTCTGCAGGAGGAATCAACTACGCTGGATAAAGGTGACGTTGATTTATTTTTACGTAATATTCAGGAATCTGCAGGGTTCCTGATGGATTCCATGAAGGACCTGGGTTCCATGGCTGCGGGGATCTCCCCCATGTCCATCTCAGCTCACAGGGGTCTCTGGCTGCGCAACTGGTCTGCGGACGCGGAATCCAGGAAGTGTGTGGAGGACCTACCATGCAAAGGTCAGGCTCTCTTTGGGGAGGCGCTGGATGCGTGGATTGCCACGGCTACCGCGGGTAAGTCTCCTTTTCTCCCCTCAGCTGCACCGGCTACGAAGAAGCCATTTTCATCAGCCACTTCACAGTCCTTTCGGCCCGTGAGGTCTAGAAAGAACAAGCCTTCGAACACCTTCTTCAGAGGTGGACGTGCCAAGGGAAAGAAACCTGCTCCCGCAAGTTCCCAGACCCAGAAGCCCGCTTCTGATACCCCTAAGTCCTCCGCATGATGGTGGACAGCTAGACCTGGAGGAGGGTCAAGTGGGGGCAAGACTCCGGCAGTTCAGCCACGTCTGGGTGTCGTCGGGTCTGGACCCCTGGGTCCTGAATATAGTGTCCAGAGGGTACAGACTGGAGTTTCAATATCCTCCGCCTCACCGTTTCTTCAAGTCAGGCTTGCCAGCCCTGCTGGCAGACAGGACGATTCTTCTGAAGGCAAAACAAAACAATATATAAACAGCGCTACCAGGTGCTAATATTCATATAAATATGTAAATTTTATTAAAAGATATTCAATATCATAAACACATATAATTAAGATCTAAAAAATCAGATGAATAAAACAAGTCTCATATGCCAGTAGTATGACCAAATAGACTTTCCATGGACTCTTTATAAAGGTCAAGTGATGGTTGAAAATGTTCCAATGCTTTATGATAATTACCAGATCCCAAGTGGAAGAAGGCAGGGTATTCCACCTAGCGCGGTGATGATGATTCTGTCCTGCGCAAATGTGAATGGTGGTTCTCCCCTTTTGTTAAATGTCCACATATATGGATCGGTCTCCGGATAGATGAATGTTAGATGGGTCAGAGCTCTAAAGACCACTGTGGGTCATCCCAAACATCTGTATCCAATTTTAGGAAAAGCAATGGGTAATCAGTTCCATGAACTCACTGGCCTTAGCGACGTCCTGGTCATAGGCTGGCAAGCTAACGCGTTTCACTGTCTGTTTGGCAGCTTTATCAAAGGGAGTGTACTAGAGGCTCAATACCCCTTATATAGGGGATTTAATGACAAAATAATTAGCACCTGGACAAACATTAATAACATAAATTTATCTAAAACAATCTTAGATTCTCTAGAAAACAGCAGGAGAGCAAACTATATGATACTCATATCTTCCAGTTAAAAAATGAGATTCATAAACCGCTTAAAAAAGATTTTTTCTATCTAACATATTATAAAGAACGATCATGTGATCTTAGGCACATGACCGCTCTGTCCCTTATCATTGGCTCTGACCACAACAAAACACGTTGCTGTAGCAACTATGTAATCCCCATTCAAACTCCCGGATATCTATGTCCTTATTTGGATTTCCAACAGCGTCATGCTTCCGGTCACGTGTTTATGATCACGTGATCGGACTGTGCTTCATGACGCTGCGACCTTCCACAAGGCTAGTAATAAAGCCCTTATTTAGGCCACGTGACTACAGCCCACCGACGTCATACCTCCGATCACGTGGGCATAATCACATGATCGGACGGGGACCCGTGACGTAGATGCAGTCACGTGATAGGACCGCAACAGATAGCAGAAAAGGTATTCTTAAGAGTATAGCCCTTTTATCCCTAATAGGGCTTACAGTGGCATCATCTACCTGATCGTGAGACTTTCCAAATTCTAGATGTAATCACATACAAAACATAAATAATATACAAATAATAACACTGAGCATAATATTATGCATATGAATTTTCTAATCACATAGATATATTAGCACATATAAATAGCCTCTTTAAACAAGTATTTTCATACAAGGAGTAGACCCATTGATATTCATGTGCTGCAGTATCTTTATAGTAGTGACGGTAAATGATGAGGTGTTGGTCTGATAGAGCAGATGCGATGCTAAGTCCTCTTCCGTTATTGTTATATTTACTGCATGTGGTGGCAGAGGGAGGGCGCCGTAGATGTTCAATAGTGTGGCGGCGCTACGGTCTACCTGTGCCTGCAGCGGTATTGTGAATGTCCAAATGGCCCGTAGTGACGTTCACATTTATATATATATATATATATATATATATATATATATATATATATATATATATAAATATATATATATAGTTGATATATATTTATTTTTGACCAAAATATCTGCCTAAAATATTTTTTATAAAAGTGTATGTGGGGGTGCCTATTTTGTCAGTCCCGGGCCACAGAATTTCTGGTGGCAGCCCTGCTACCTGGTTCCTAGGTAAGTTCTGCGTTATTTTACTGTTTCAGCTGTTGCTAAGTTGTGTTGGCA
This sequence comes from Pseudophryne corroboree, assembly GCF_028390025.1. Classification (NCBI taxonomy): domain Eukaryota; kingdom Metazoa; phylum Chordata; class Amphibia; order Anura; family Myobatrachidae; genus Pseudophryne; species Pseudophryne corroboree. Next base: position 444,303,731 of record NC_086444.1, on the reverse strand, counting down.
TGTTAGCCGGATTTGCCTGTTGTGTAAGCTGGTATGAATCTCGCCACTATCTGTGTAATTTATTCTCCTCTGGCACAGTTTCTAGACTGAGTCTGGTAGGAGGGGCATAGAGGGAGGAGCCAGCCCACACTATTAAACTCTTAAAGTGACAATGGCTCCTGGTGGACCCGTCTATACCCCATGGTACTAATATGGACCCCAGCATCCTCTACGGACTACGAGAAAAGGATTTACCGATAGGTAACCAAAATCCTATTTATTCATTATCTCATAGATCAGGGGTTCTCAAACTCAGTCCTCAGGACCCCACACAGTGCATGTTTTGCAGGTAACCCAGCAGGTGCACAGGAGTATTAATTACTCACTGACACATTTTAAAAGGTCCACAGGTGGAGCTAATTATTTCACTTGCAATTCGGTGAGGAGACCTGCAAAACATGCACTGTGTGGGGTCCTGAGGACCGAGTTAGAGAACCTGTGTCATAGATGAATATATAGAAATATAGGGGCTAATTCAGACCTGTTCGCTCGCTAGGTTTTTTTTTTGCAGTACTGCATTCGCATAGTCGCTGCCCCATAGGTGTTAGGTTCCTGGTGCTCAGAACAAGGAAGATGTTGCGTAGTGAGTCCAGAGCACCAGAACGTGACGCTGAAATAAGGTGTGGTGTGGAAATAGCCCCTAGCACCCTACCTCCGTTGTTTCACCCGTGTGGTCCGTTCACGCCTGAGTGACTATGGTTTCTTGGGCCCACGGCAAGAACAACAAAGGAAATGCTGTCCACTCGCCGACACAATACCGTTGTGTACCGGCGGTGACAGCACAAGCAGAACCCTCTGCAAAACACCAGAAACAAATTATAACCAAAGAATACTGCGGCCTGAGCCGACGGACGCGGCAAAGCCGCTACTCACGGAACCGGTACAAATACTGGCAAACGGACAGGAACCCCCAATGTAGCCGACACAGACTCTCAGAACTGGAGGACAGGCAGAATCCCAAACGACAGACCGGTGGACACCAAGAAGCCAGATATTCGACCAGGCACAGACAAAGCCACAGGACTCCTGGACAGGAACGCTTCACGGCAGGACACATGATCAGACACTGGAATCGACACTGGAATCGACACAGGAACCCACACTCAAAGCAGCTAGACAGACACTACTAGACAGGAGCTCAGGAACTGGCAGGGACTAGCTCAGAACTCAAGAACTCTGGAACTCTGGAACCCAGGAAACCTGGAAATCTGGAAATATCACCAGCGTCTGTGAATTGCACTCAGCCAGCATATAACAGAGAGTCTTAATTAATTATGTCGTGCAGCTGCCCTGCTGCACAACTGAGAGGTGCAATCAACAGACAGGTGAGGCTGAACATATGGGAACAAGCTGCAATCACACAGACTCACCACTGGCAGCAAACAAGAATCTTCTTAAACCAGAGCAACGGGAAATCCTGGCCTGCAAGACTACTTATAAACATAAAATAGGAATGAACCACTACCTGTGGTTCATAACAGTACCCTCTCTTTAAGGGTGGGCTCCGAACACCCCATGACACCCACGGGGAACATAAACAGAAGTATAACATAAAATACATAACCAAAAATGCAAAACAGGCTCATAACATTACCCCCCCCCCCTTGAGGAGGGGTCAAAGGACCCCAAAATTCAGACTTTCCAAAACAAGAGATACAAAAAAACCTGACACACTGGTCTAACAGAAACAAGCTGTGACAACAGCTTGTAACGGTGACCCCCCCCCCCCCCCCCCTTGACGGTGGCCACTGGACACAAGACAAGGAAAGGAGAAAAAAAAATCTTTATTTTTTATTTTTATTTTTTTTAACAAGGCAAGAGTCAATAATCATTTCTTTTTCTTCTTCTTATTTTTACAAAGTTCTTGAGGTTTGACCAAGGTAATTCCCCAAACATTGTCTGAACTGATGGTACCTCCCAGCAAGGCTGGGTTCAAATCAGAGATTGGTTTCTTAACCTTGGGAGCTGAACTTTCAGGCAAAGTACTACTATTAGAAGAAGAGAGAAAAGCACATCCTGCAGTTAAAACAACGGGCTGAGACTCTTGTGCCGAATTTACAGAATACGGTGAACTCTCAGCAGATAAGACGGGTGACCTAGAGGAACCTGAACCAATTTCTTTGGAACCATATCTCGTAATAACTGCATCACTGAATGCCGGGGGATCCTGAAGAATGGGATCTTCAGCTTTCATTAGGCTGGTTGCCCACTCAAAAGGCTCTCCTCTAAAGCAATATATCAGATAGAGCACAAGGTTCTCTGAAGTGATGCCCAGAAATGGTCTAAACAACAAAATGGTGTAATAGTGTTTGTGCAGCGCCAGAAATTGGACTAAGTCCCCATCAAAGATTATAGATGTTGAGATATCAACAGAGTCAGGATCTGCTTCCTTCCCATCTGACTGACTAGAGTGCTTTGCTAGGACCTGGTCACTATTGACCTTACTCGAGGCTAAGACTTTCTGAACCCCACCTGGGGCAGTGACTTTCTGAACCCCACCTGGGGCAGTGACCCTCGGAACCCCACCTGGGGCAGTGGCCCACGGAACCCCACCTGGGGTAGTGACTTTCTGAACCCTACCCGGGGTAGTGACTTTCTGAACCCCACCCGGGGCAGTGACTTTCTGAACCCCACCCGGGGCAGTGACTTTCTGAACCCCACCCGTGGCAGTGACTTTCTGAACCCCACCCGGGGCAGTGGCCTCCGGGAACCCCGCTGGGGCAGTGTCCTCCGGGAACCCCGCTGGGGCAGTGGCCTCCGGGAACCCCGCTTGGGGCAGTGGCCTTCGGGAACCCCACTGGGGCCAGCACCTCAGACTCTTTTACTGGGACCGGGCCGTCGGCCTCCTTCTCTGGGACCGAGCCGTCAGCCTCCCTCTCTGGGACTGAGCCGTCGGCCTCCCTCTCTGGGACCGAGCCGTCGGCCTCCCTCTCTGAGTCGATAATTATCGAAACTTCTCCCGGGACTAAGACTTCCAGGACCTTTGCTGAAGCTATAACCTTCAGAACCTCCACTAACGCTATGCCTCTTGAGTCCTTTCCTGGGGAAGCGACCTCTAGACCCTTCTTTGGGGCTGCGTCTCTCGAGACCCCACTTGGGGATATTACTTCAAAGATCCCTTCTGGGGTTTTGCTTCTCGAGTTCCCTTCTAGAACTATGGTTTTAGACACCTTCTCTGGAGATGCGCTTTTCAAGTCTCTACCTGGGGTAACAGCTTCTGAGACCCCTTCTGGTATTGACACCTGAGCAATAATATTCGATGTCCCTCTATAACCTAGAGCATCGGGTACCGCTCCAGGACTCTGGGCATCGGGTACCACTCCAGGACCCTGGGCATCGGGCACCGCTCCAGGACCCTGGGCATCGGGCACCGCTCCTGGACCCTGGGCATCGGGCACCGCTCCAGGACCCTGGGCATCGGGCACTGCTCCAGGACTCTGGGCATCGGGCACCGCTCCAGGACTCTGGGCATCGGGCACCGCTCCAGGGCTCTGGGCATCGTGCACCGCTCCAGGGGTTTGCAACTCTGCTTCCACAGGAAAATCAAGAGAGGAGAGAAACATTCTCCTTTGGTTCCTGAATCTATAATGGGGCTCCCTAGCCCAAGGACCCCAATTATAGGACAGAGTGCTTTTTAGTGTGGGTTGTGTGACAAGTACCTCTGCCACAGTAGAGACAGGAGTAGGTCTTGTATCCTGACTCAACTTGGCCAGAGGGCAGGACTTGTCGCCACACTTTGGCTTGCGCAACTCACAGGTCTGCAGTTAGTGGCCTAAACCCCCACAATATAGGCATAAATCTAAGTTTCTGCGACGCAGACGCTCCCCTTCTGAGAGCCTGGGCCGCAGAAAACTTTAAAACTTTTTCTCTCTAATTAAACCTGAGGATTCACTTGTCACCATACTTTGAACAAGAGTCTCTTTAGAGAATGAACTCTCAAGAACTTCTGGCAAAAAGACAAGACTGGACTGGATTTTTAAACTAGACAAGACAAGACTGGGTTTTTAAACACCGGACTGGATTCTGCACACTGAATTCTAGACAGGACTGGATTCTAAACACCGGACTGGATTCTGCACACTGAGTTCTAGACAGGACTGGATTCTAAACACCGGACTGGATTCTGCACACTGAATTCTAGACAGGACTGGATTCTAGACAAGACACTGGACTGGGCCAAAAAAGAAAAAGTTTTATTTCTTTTTTGTTGTATGGCTGGTGATAATGTTAGGTTCCTGGTGCTCAGAACAAGGGAGATGTTGCGTAGTGAGTCCTGAGCACCAGAACGTGATGCTGAAACGAGGTGTGGTGTGGAAATAGCCCTTAGCACCCTACCTCCGTTGTTTCACCCGTGTGGTCCGTTCACGCCTGAGTGGCTATGGTTTCTTGGGCCCACGGCAGCCGCGTTTGAAGGGCGGATTAGGTCTGCCCAACTCCGATGCCCCCAGGTCTTAGATTGAGACAAGGCGTGAACCGAGACAGGATAATAACAAGGGGACCTCTAGCTAAAAAAACAGAAGGCTAGGGGCTACTAACAACCCTAAACCTAAATATATGTGCAGCACGCCGCCAAAGGAATAGAACAACAAAGGAAATGCTGTCCACTCGCCGACACAATACCGTTGTGTACCGGCGGTGACAGCACAAGCAGAACCCTCTGCAAAACACCAGAAACAAATTATAACCAAAGAATACTGCGGCCTGAGCCGACGGACGCGGCAAAGCCGCTACTCACGGAACCGGTACAAATACTGGCAAACGGACAGGAACCCCCAATGTAGCCGACACAGACTCTCAGAACTGGAGGACAGGCAGAATCCCAAACGGCAGACCGGTGGACACCAAGAAGCCAGATATTTGGCACAGACAAAGCCACAGGACTCCTGGACAGGAACGCTTCACGGCAGGACACAGGATCAGACACTGGAACCGACACTCAAAGCAGCTAGACAGACACTGCTAGACAGGAGCTCAGGAACAGGCAGGGACTAGCTCAGAACTCAAGAAGTCTGGAACCCAGTAAAACTGGAAATCTGGAAATATCACCAGCGTCTGTGAATTGCACTGAGCCAGCATATAATAGAGAGTCTTAATTAATTATGTCGTGCAGCTGCCCTGCTGCACAACTGAGAGGTCCAATCAACAGACAGGTGAGGCTGAACACATGGGAACAAGCTGCAATCACACAGACTCACCACTGGCAGCAAACAAGAATCTTCTTAAACCAGAGCAACGGGAAATCCTGGCCTGCAAGACTACTTATAAACATAAAATAGGAATGAACCACTACCTGTGGTTCATAACAGTACCCTCTCTTTAAGGGTGGGCTCCGAACACCCCATGACACCCACGGGGAACATAAACAGAAGTATAACATAAAATACATAACCAAAAATGCAAAACAGGAATGAGCCACAGCCGTGGCTCATAACAACTTGATGACACAGAGGTAGAGCAATGGACTACTGTACCGTACTGCTATATATATATATATATATATATATATATATACTGGTGGTCAGCAAAATTATGCACTGTCCTCCTACTATATACTACGCACAACTACAATGCAGCACAGATATGGATAGTATACTTGACGACACAGAGGTAGAGCAATGGCCTACTGTACCATACTGCTATATATATATATATATATATATATATATACTTGTGGTCTGCAAAATTCTGCACTGTTCCCCTCCTATATACTGCGCACATCTACAATGCAGCACAGATAGGGATAGTATACTTGACGACACAGAGGTAGAGCAATGGCCTACTGTACCGTACTGCTACATATATATACTGGTGGTCAGCAAAATTCGGCACTGTCCTCCTACTATATACTGCACACAACTACAATGCAGCACAGATATGGATAGTATACTTGACGACACAGAGGTAGAGCAATGGACTGCTGTACCGTACTGCTATATATATATACTGGTGGTCAGCAAAATTCTGCACTGTCCTCCTACTATATACTGCGCACAACTACAATGCAGCACAGATATGAATAGTATATTTGGCGACACGGAGGTAGAGCAATGGACTACTGTACCGTACTGCTATATATATTTACTGGTGGTCAGCAAAATTCTGCACTGTCCTCCTACTATATACTGCGCACAACTACAATGCAGCACAGATATGGATAGTATATTTGATGACACAGAGGTAGAGCAATGGACTACTGTACCGTACTGCTATATATATTTACTGGTGGTCAGCAAAATTCTGCACTGTCCTCCTACTGTATACTGCGCACAACTACATTGAAGCACAGATATGGATAGTATACTTTTCGACACAGAGGTAGAACAATGGACTACTGTACCGTACTGCTTTATATATATATACTGGTGGTCAGCAAAATTATGCACTGTCCTCCTACTGTATACTGTGCACAACTACAATGCAGCACAGATATGGATAGTACACTTGACGACACAGAGGTAGACCAATGAACTACTGTACCATACTGCTATACATATATATATATATATATATATATATATATATATTTATTTACTGGTGGTCAGCAAAATTCTGCACTGTCCTCCTACTATATACTGCGCACAACTACAATGCAGCACAGATATGGATAGTATACTTGACGACACAGAGGTAGAGCAATGGACTACTGTACCATACTGCTATATATATATATACTGGTGGTCAGCAAAATTCTGCACTGTCCTCCTACTATTTACTGTGCACAACTACAATGCAGCAGAGATATGAATAGTATAGTTGACGACACAGAGGTAGTGCAATGGCCTACTGTACCGTACTGCTATATATATATATATATATATATATATATATATATACTGGTGGTCAGCAAAATTCTGCACTGTCCTCGTACTATATACTGCGCACAACTACAATGCAGCACAGATATGGATAATATACTTGACGACACAGAGGTAGAGCAATGGCTTACTGTACCGTACTGCTTTATATATATATATATATATATATATATATACTGGTGGTCAGCAAAATTCTGCACTGTCCTCCTACTATATACTGCGCACAACTACAATGCAGCACAGATATGGATAGTATACTTGATGACACAGAGGTAGAGCAATGGACTACTGTACCGTACTGCTATATATATATACTGGTGGTCAGCAAAATTATGCACTGTCCTCCTACTATATACTGCGCACAACTACAATGCAGCACAGATATGGATAGTATACTTGACGACACAGAGGTAGAGCAATGGCCTACTGTACCATACTGCTATATATATATATATATATATATATATATATACTTGTGATCAGCAAAATTCTGCACTGTTCTACTCCTATATACTGCGCACATCTACAATGCAGCACAGATAGGGATAGTATACTTGATGACACAGAGGTAGAGCAATGGCCTACTGCACCATACTGCTACATATATATACTGGTGGTCAGAAAAATTCTGCACTGTCCTCCTACTATATACTGCGCACAACTACAATGCAGCACAGATATGGATAGTATACTTGATGACACAGAGGTAGAGCAATGGACTACTGTACCGTACTGCTAGCTATATATATATATATATATATATATATATACCGGTGGTCAGCAAAATTCTGCACTGCCCTCCTACTATATACTGCGCAAAACTACAATGCAGCACAGCTATGGATAGTATACTTGACGACACTGAGGTGGTGCAATGGACTACTCTACCGTACTGCTATATATATATACTGGTGGTCAGCAAAATTGTGCACTGTCCTCCTACTATATACTGCGCACAACTACAATGCAGCACAGATATGGATAGTATACTTGACGACACAGAGGTAGGCAATGGACTACTGTACCATACTGCTATATATATATATATATATATATATATATATATATTTATATATATATATTCTGGTGGACAGCAAAATTCTGCACTGTCCTCCTACTATATACTGTGCACAACTACAATGCAGCACAGATAGGGATAGTATACTGGACGACACAGAGGTAGAGCAATGGACTACTGTACCGTACTGCTATATATATTTACTGGTGGTCAGCAAAATTCTGCACTGTCCTCCTACTGTATACTGCGCACAACTACAATGCAGCACAGATATATATATAGTATACTTTTCGACACAGAGGTAGAACAATGGACTACTGTACCGTACTGCTTTATATATATACTGGTGGTCAGCAAAATTATGCACTGTCCTCCTACTGTATACTGTGCACAACTACAATGCAGCACAGATAGGGACAGTATACTGGACGACACAGAGGTAGAGCAATGGACTACTGTACCGTACTGCTATATATATTTACTGGTGGTCAGCAAAATTCTGCACTGTCCTCCTACTGTATACTGCGCACAACTACAATGCAGCACAGATATGGATAGTATACTTTTCGACACAGAGGTAGAACAATGGACTACTGTACCGTACTGCTTTATATATATACTGGTGGTCAGCAAAATTATGCACTGTCCTCCTACTGTATACTGTGCACAACTACAATGCAGCACAGATATGGATAGTATACTTGACGACACAGAGGTAGACCAATGAACTACTGTACCGTACTGCTATATATATATATATATATATATATATATTTATTTACTGGTGGTCAGCAAAATTCTGCACTGTCCTCCTACTATATACTGCGCACAACTACAATGCAGCACAGATATGGATAGTATACTTGACGACACAGAGGTAGAGCAATGGACTACTGTACCATACTGCTATATATATATACTGGAGGTCAGCAAAATTATGCATTGTCCTCCTACTATATACTGCGCACAACTACAATGCAGCACAGATATGGATAGTATACTTGACGACACAGAGGTAGAGCAATGGCCTACTGTACCATACTGCTATATATATATATATATATATATATATATATATACTTGTGGTCAGCAAAATTCTGCACTGTTCTACTCCTATATACTGCGCACATCTACAATGCAGCACAGATAGGGATAGTATACTTGACGACACAGAGGTAGAGCAATGGACTATTGTACCGTACTACTATATATATATATATATATATATATATACACCGGTGGTCAGCAAAATTCTGCACTGCCCTCCTACTATATACTGCGCACAACTACAATGCAGCACAGCTATGGATAGTATACTTGACGACACAGAGGTAGTGCAATGGACTACTGTACCGTACTGCTATATATATATATATATATATATATACTGGTGGTCAGCAAAATTCTGCACTGTCCTAATATGTACTGCGCACAACTACAATGCAGCACAGATATGGATAGTATACTTGACGACACAGAGGTAGTGCAATGGACTACTGTACCATACTGCTATATATATATATATATATATATATATATACTGGTGGTCAGCAAAATTCTGTACTGTCCTCCTACTATATACTGCGCTCAACTACAATGCAGCACAGATAGGGATAGTATACTGGACGACACAGAGGTAGAGCAATGGACTACTGTACCGTACTGCTATATATGTTTACCGGTGGTCAGCAAAATTCTGCACTGTCCTCCTACTGTATACTGCGCACAACTACAAGGCAGCACAGATATGGATAGTATACTTTTCGCCACAGAGGTAGAACAATGGACTACTGTACCGTACTGCTTTATATATATATACTGGTGGTCAGCAAAATTATGCACTGTCCTCCTACTGTATACTGTGCACAACTACAATGCAGCACAGATATGGATAGTATACTTGACGACACAGAGGTAGACCAATGAACTACTGTACCGTACTGCTATATATATATATATATATATATATTTATTTACTGGTGGTCAGCAAAATTCTGCACTGTCCTCCTACTATATACTGCGCACAACTACAATGCAGCACAGATATGGATAGTATACTTGACGACACAGAGGTAGAGCAATGGACTACTATACCATACTGCTATATATATGTACTGGTGGTCAGCAAAATTATGCACTGTCCTCCTACTATATACTGCGCACAACTACAATGCAGCACAGATATGGATAGTATACTTGACGACACAGAGGTAGAGCAATGGCCTACTGTACCATACTGCTATATATATATATATATATATATATATATATATATATATATATATACTTGTGGTCAGCAAAATTCTGCACTGTTCTACTCCTATATACTGCGCACATCTACAATGCAGCACAGATAGGGATAGTATACTTGATGACACAGAGGTAGAGCAATGGCCTACTGCACCATACTGCTACATATATATACTGGTGGTCAGCAAAATTCTGCACTGTCCTCCTACTATATACTGCGCACAACTACAATGCAGCACAGATATGGATAGTATACTTGACGACACAGAGGTAGAGCAATGGACTACTGTACCGTACTATATATATATATATATATATATATATATATATATATACCGGTGGTCAGCAAAATTCTGCACTGCCCTCCTACTATATACTGCGCACAACTACAATGCAGCACAGCTATGGATAGTATACTTGACGACACAGAGGTAGTGTAATGGACTACGGTACCATACTGCTATATATATATATATATATATATATACTGGTGGTCAGCAAAATTCTGCACTGTCCTCCTACTATATATACTGCGCACAACTACAATGCAGCACAGATATGGATAGTATACTTGATGACACAGAGGTAGAGCAATGGACTACTGTACCGTACTGCTATATATATATACTGGTGGTCAGCAAAATTATGCACTGTCCTCCTACTATATACTGCGCACAACTACAATGCAGCACAGATATGGATAGTATACTTGACGACACAGAGGTAGAGCAATGGCCTACTTTACCATACTGCTATATATATATATATATATATATACTTGTGGTCAGCAAAATTCTGCACTGTTCTACTCCTATATACTGCGCACATCTACAATGCAGCACAGATAGGGATAGTATACTTGACGACACAGAGGTAGAGCAATGGCCTACTGCACCATTCTGCTACATATATATACTGGTGGGCAGCAAAATTCTGCACTGTCCTCCTACTATATACTGCGCACAACTACAATTCAGCACAGATATGGATAGTATACTTGATGACACAGAGGTAGAGCAATGGACTACTGTACCGTACTGCTATATATATATACTGGTGGTCAGCAAAATTATGCACTGTCCTCCTACTATATACTGCGCACAACTACAATGCAGCACAGCTATGGATAGTATACTTGACGACACAGAGGTAGTGCAATGGACTACTGCACCGTACTGCTATATATATATATATATACACTGGTGGTCAGCAAAATTCTGCACTGTCCTCCTACTATATACTGCGCACAACTACAATGCAGCACAGATAGGGATAGTATACTGGACGACACAGAGGTAGAGCAATGGACTACTGTACCATACTGCTATATATATATATATATACTGGTGGTCAGCAAAATTCTGCACTGTCGTCCTACAATGCAGCACAGATATGGAGCGTTTTCAGTTAGAGAATGTAGATATTTTCAGCACAATGAGCACAGATATTTGCAGCACACTGAGCACAGATATTTGCAGCACACTGAGCACAGATATTTGCAGCACACTGAACAGTGAACACAGAAACTGAGAGAACGCAGCCACGTCCTCTCGCTATCATCTACAAAGGACGAGTGAAAATGGCGATGATGGGCAGCTCCTTATATAGAATATGAATCTCACGAGAATACGACAGCGGGATGATGACGTTCGGGCGTGCTCGGGTTAACCGAGCAAGGTGGGAAGATCCGAAGCTGCCTCGGAACCGTGTAAAATAGGTGAAGTTCGGGGGGTTCGGATCTCGAGGAACCGAACCCGCTCATCTCTAATTTATACACAGTGCTGAGTTCCCAAGCCATAGTGTCGACGAGTCCTAGGTTGGTCTTCATGTTGCTGTATTACCTATTGCCCGCTCCCCTAACACACATATGGAAAGTTCCCCTATGCTAAAGCATGAGAATCTTTTTTTTTAAAACACCTGGAACCTGATGGGACCTGTAATATGAAGAAGTGTCGTAAAAAGTTCACACTGAATTTGAAACATTTTGAGATAATATTACCTGACCGGCGACAGGGGGGCACAAAACAAAGGGTACCCCAATACCGGGCCCTGAGTCTTTGAGGGGCCCCAAGGTGTGGAGGTCACCAGCAAAATGCTTTTAATTATTCACACATAAAATGATTTTATGTAGGCTGCCACCGCCCCGCCTGGCCCACACATGGAATAGTCCAGCGGCTGCGGTAATGTAATCCCCAGCTCTGGCAGTCCTGCTCTGAGGCAGTCTGAGCCTCTGTCCCTGATGTCAAGTGTCATGTGACGTCCGGCGCATTGCTACGCCCCACCAACCCACCCTTCCCTGTACACTGCTGTAGTGCTGTGGCATTGGCGTCCGTCCTTTGAGGAACACAGGCTCAGGCAGCAACTCACTCTGGAGGAGAAATAGAGCAGCCAAAGCTGGCTGACAGACTGCTGGGGGGTGGAGGGGGGGGGGGGGGGAGTTGACAGACAGGATTGCTTTGGTGGCAACTCTGGTGAGTCAGAGTCAGTCAGCAGAGCAGTGCCATGTTTTTTGTTTTTTTCTACTTGTCTGATAACCAGTCCAGTTATTAATATATTATTACCAATAAAGCTACAGTGTTTTTCAAATAAATGGTGTAGCATTCAGTGCAAGATGCACTGCAATACCAAAAACACACAATGAGCATCAACCTTGATCCGGCCACCAATTGTTAAATATGATTCCTATTTCTCACCTCAATGTGAGATTCTCGTTTAACAGATTTTATTGGCACATGCAGGGAGGGATGTGTTGGGTTGGATGGGGGTATGGGTGGGCCCCGCAGAGATATCAGTGTACCGGGCCCCAAGATTTCTGTTGCCAGCCCTGAATATTACCAACACACACACAACCCTAATTCACTATTTTAGAGTATTGCTTACCTGTAAGTCTTGGAATTTTTATTTAGCCCTTCAAAATAAATAAGCTATCACTATATTTTATTGTATTAAATTGTTGTTTTATTTTTAACAGTATAGCACTGGTCTTGAAGCTGGAGGTTTGTAACAGGCAGGTTTACCACTATGGCATTACAATTCTGCAAGGCAATATACTGGCTGAGTTTTCCATATTCAAAAATCAGATATCCAAAATATCCAGAAATCCAAAATTTCTGTGTGTGACTGAGATACAGTAGTGACGCCTTTGCTTTCTGATGGTACAGTGTATACAAGCTTTGTTTCATGAACAAAAGTATTAAAAATATTACATAAAATTACCTTCAGGTTGTGTGAATATGATGTATATACTGTAACACATAAATGCATTTTGTGTTTAGACTTGGGTCCCATCCCCAAGATATCTAATTATGGTATGCAAATACTCCAAAATGCAGAAAAATATAAAATCCAAAATCCTTCTGGTCCCAAGCTTTTCAGATATAGGAGACTCAACCTGTAATCGTTATTTCTCATATGTCCTAGGGGATGCTGGGGTCCACTTCAGTACCATGGGGTATAGATGGTTCCGCAGGAGCCATGGGCACTTTAAGACTTTTTCAGAGTGTGAACTGGCTCCTCCCTCTATGCCCCTCCTCCAGACCGCAGTTTAGAAAATGTGCCCAGGCAGACTGGTCGCACTCTAGTGGAGTTCTACTGAGTTTCACTAAAAGACTTTATGTTAGGTTTTTTATTTTCAGGGAGACTGCTGGCAACAGTCTCCCTGCTTCGTGGGACTTAGGGGGAAGAAGTAGGAACCAACTTCCTGAAAAGTTTCATGGCTCTGCTTCTTGCTGACAGGACACCATTAGCTCCTGAAGGGAACTGAACACTAGCTATGTGCTCACTCCCACAGCATGCCGTCCCCCCCCCCTAACAGAGCCAGAAGTCAGAAGACAGGTAAGTGTATTACCGGAGGTCTGCAGAAGAGAGGATCTCCGGTCATCGTGATGGCAAAAGGTACCATGCTGCGGGCGGGAACGCTACGCAAGCATGCTATCCATAACACAGGCACAGCAAGGCGCAGGACACGTGGGGGGGGGCACCCTGGGCAGCATGAAACCTACTCTAAATTGGCTAAATGTAGCATATGATGCCATGGCACAGTCCTATGCCCCTGCCAGTATAAAAAATATTGTGAAAATTTCTGAGGAGAAACACGCAATTACAGGGGGTGGGGCTTCTTCCTCAGGCAGCCAGCACACTGCCCAGCGCCAGCAAAAAGCAGGGGCAGTAACGCTGATCCTCCTCTCAACTTCTGATTTTAGTATCAGAGTACAAAAAGGGGGGGGGTATATATTGTGGTATTATAACCTATTATTGACAATATAGAGTGGAAAGTCTCTGTACAAAGTACACGACACAGGGATTTTTTTATTTAAGCGCTGAGTAGTGGACTGGCAATTCATTTCTGTGTCCCTCTGACAGATTTTACTGTGGGTCTGTCCCCTATAAGCCCCGGAGTGTCTGTAGTGTGATTGTGCACGTGTGTGACATGTCTGAGGCAGGGAGCTCTTCCTCTGTGGGAGCCATGTTAGGGACACAGAGTTGTAATGTGACACCAAGAGCCTGACTGGGTGAAAGGTTTACGTGATAGTGTTAATCATATCAGTAAGAGATTGGATAAATCTGAGTCTCATGCAGAAAACTGAAAATAATCTGTTGAAGATGTGATTTTTAATAGGTCTGCCTTTCATCCACAGGGGACCCCTCTGGGTCACATAAACATTTGCTCAAGTAGTACAAACTGATACCAACACGGACTCTGATTCTTGTGTCGACACTAGTGATTCCAGTATAATAGGCCCTAAGTTAGCAAAAAACATTCAAAACATGTTGGTTGCTATAAAGGAGGTGTTAGAAGTTACGGAGCCCCTCCTTTACCACAGGAGAGGGCTTACTTTAGTAAAGAAGTAATGTAACTTTCCCCCCACCTCATGAGCTGAACAGTCTCTTGGTGGGAGTCTGGTTTAATCCGAAAAGAAATTTCAGGTTCCCAAAAGAATTCAGGTAGCGTACCCTTTCCCGGCAGAGTACAGAAAAAGGTGGGAGTCACCACCCATTTTAGACAGTGCCCTGTCACGGTTAAAGAAAAAAGGTGTTCTCCCTGCGCCTGGGACGGCTTCACTTAAGGAGCCGGCAGACCGCAAGTTGGAGACTACATTGTAATCTATTGAAGTGGCCAATGGTACACTACTCAGGCCTACCATTGCCTGTGCGTGGGTGAGTAGTGTTATTGAAAAGTGGTCAGAAAACTTGACACATTGACATTGTCACAATAGATAGATACGAGATACTCCTAACGTTAGGTCATATCAAAGACGCTGCTGTGTACAGGCTAGAAACCATAAAAGACATTGGTCTCTTGGGATCAAGAGCCGCTACCATGGCAATCTCAGCACGTTGTGGATTCGCCAATGGAAGGCTGACGCAGATTCCAAAAGGATTATGGAGGCTCTCCCGTATAAAGGTGAGGCCAAATTTGGAGATGGGCTAGATGCTTTAGTCTATGCGGCTACCGCAGGTAAGTCGACATTCTCGCCTAATGCCCCTGCGCTGGCAAAGAAGACACATCACTATCAGATGCAGTCCTTTCGGCCCAATAGATACAAAAAGGGTAAAGGTTCCCCTTTCTTTGTGGGAAAAGGAAATAAAGTCCACAGTGTATCCAGGATCACAGTAGCAGAAATCAACCTCTGCTTCTGCCAAATCTTCAGCATGACGCTGGGGCTCCCTTGTGGGAGTCCGCTCAGGTGGGTGCACGTCTGAAACTCTTCAGTCAGTTCTGGATTCAATCTGGCCTAGAGCCGTGGGTCGTACCATAGAGTCCCACGGATATACACTGGAGTTTCAAGATATTTTCTCAGGCCGTATTTTTTCAAATCGACCTTACCAGCTTCTATCCCAAACAGGGAAGTGGTAGCAGCAGCAATTCAAAAACTATGTCAGGATCAAGTCATTGTCCTGGTTCCGTTGTTACAACAAGGAGAAGGGTTTTATTCAAGCCTATTTGTAGTTCCGAAGCCCGACGGCTCGGTCAGACCAATTCTAAACCTGAAAAATCTGAATCTTTACCTGCAAAGGTTCAAGTTCAAGATGGAATCTCTGAGGGCAGTGATTTCCAGTCTGGAGGAGGGGGAATTCATGGTGTCAGTGGACATAAAAGATGCCTACTTACATGTTCCCATTTATCCTCCGCATCAAGCTTATCTGAGATTCGCAGTGCAGGATTGTCATTACCAATTTCAGACATTGCCATTCGGACTCTCCGCGGCTCTGAGGGTGTTCACCAAGGTAATGATGGAGATGGTGGTCCTCCTTTGACAGCAAGGAGTCAATATAATTCCTTACCTGGACGATCTCCTGATAAAAGCAAGGTCCAGGGAAAAGTTTGTGCAGAATATTGCACTCTCCCTGACAGTACTTCAACATCACGGTTGGATCATAAATTTTCCAAAGTCACAATTGGAACCAACGACAAGAGAGGGTACTTCTTCCAGGGTCTGGAAATCCAGAAAATGGTCAAACAAGTTCTGAAACCAACAAGAGTGTTGATTCATAAATGCATTCGGTTGTTGGGAAAGATGGTAGTGGCCTACGAAGCCATACAGTTTGGCCAATTCCATGCCAGAGTATTCCAGTGGGACCTATTGGACAAGTGGTCTGGATCCCATCTGCACATGCATCAGAGGATAATCCTGTCATCCAAAGCCAGAATTTTGCTCCTGTGGTGGCTACACAGTTCTCACCTCCTAGAGGGACGCAGGTTCGGGTTTCAAAACTGGACCCTAGTGACCACGGATGCAAGTCTCCGAGGCTGGGGAGCAGTCACACAGGGGGAGAGCTTACAAGGAAGACGGTCAAGTCAAGAAACTTGTCTTCACATAAACGTTCTGGAGTTGAGAGCCATTTACAACGGCCTTCTACAAGCGGTGCATCTTCTTCAAGATCAACCCGTACAGATATAGTCGGACAATGTAACAGCAGTCACGTACATAAACCGTCAGGGCGGAACGAAAAGCAGAGCGGCAATGGCATAGGTGTCAAAGATCCTCCGCTGGGCAGAAAGACATGCAAAAGCTCTGTCGGCAATTTTCATTCTGGGAGTGGACTACTGGGAAGCAGACTTCCTCAGCGGACACGATCTCCATTCAGGAGAATGGGGCCTCCACCAAGAAGTCTTCGCAGAGTTGACAGGTCTTTGGGGAATTCCTCAAATAGACATGATGGCATCTCGTCGCAACAAGAAGCTTCAGAGATATTGTTCCAGGTCGAGAGACCCTCAAGCAATAGCAATGGATGCAGTGGTGACCCAGTGGGTGTTTCGGTCAGTATATGTCTTCCCTCCACTTCCACTGATACCAAAAGTTCTCAAAATCATAAGAAGAAAAGGAGTTTGAGCGATCCTCATTGTCCCAGACTGGCTAACGAGGGCTTGGTATCCAGATCTTCAGGAGTTTCTCTTAGAAGATCCTTGGCCTCTTCCTTTCCGTGAGAACCTGCTGCAGCAGGGGCCATGCGTGTATCAAGACTTACCGCGGCTACGTTTGACGACATGGCTGTTGAGCGCCGGATCCTAGCCCGAAAGGGTATTCCCAAAGACGTCATTCCCACTCTTATTCAGGCCAGGAAAGGAGTAACGTCTAAACATTACCACCATATTTGGAGAAAATATGTGTCTTGGTGTGAAACCAAGAAGACTCCAATGGAAGAGTTTTATTAGAATGTTTTCTCCAATTTGTCCAGGCGGGTGTGGATGCGGGCCTACGATTGGGTTCAATCAAGGTCCAGATTTCGTCCTTCTCCGTTTTCTTTCAGAAACAATTGGCTTCCCTTCCAGAAGTTCAGACCTTCGTGAAAGGGGTGCTACACATCCAACCTCCATTTGTGCCTCCTGTGGCACCATGGGATCTTAACGTGGTGTTGCGATTCCTTCAATCGGATTGGTTTGAACCTCTCCAGGAGATTGAGTTGAAATTTCTCACTTGGAAAGTGGTGATGCTGTTGGCCTTGGCATCCGCAAGAAGGGTGTCTGAGTTAGGGGCCTTGTTTCACAAGAGCCCTTACTTGGTTTTCCATGAAGATAGGACTGAGTTACGAACTCGTCAACAATTTCTTCCAAAGGGTGGTTTCTTCTTTCCATATAAACCAGCCTATTGTGGTGCCAGTGGCTACTGACACCATCGCTGCTTCAAAGTTTCTAGATGTGGTTAGGGCTTCCAGAATCTATGTCGCAAGAATGGCTCGGATATGGAAAAAAGAGTCTCTGTTTGTCTTGTATGCTCCCAACAAGATTGGGTGTCCTGCTTCTAAGCAGACTATTGCGCGCTGGATCAAAGGTACGATTCAGCACGCTCATTCTACTGCAGGATTGCCAGTACAAAATTCGGTGACTGCCCATTCTACTAGAAAGGTGGGCTCATCCTGGGCGACTGCCCAGGGGGGTCTCGGCATTGCAACTTTGCCGAGCAACTACTTGGTCAGGGGCAAACACGTTTGCTAATTTTACAGGTTTGACACCTTGGCCGATGAGGACCTACTGTTGGTCAACCGGTGCTGCAGGGTCATCCGGACTCTCCCACCCATACTTGAACTTTGTTATAACCCCATGGTACTGAAGTGGACCCCAGCATCCTCTAGGACATATGAGAAAACAAGATTTTAATACCTACCGGTTAATCCTTTTCTCCTAGTCCGTAGAGGATGCTAGGCACCCAACCCAATGTGTACTTTACCTGCAGTTTTTAATTTGTTGAAAATGTTTTCAGCACGGTTGCTGTAATGTTCATGCCGTTGGCATGTGTTTTGTTAAATACCATGTTGTGCAGCATGGTTGAAGTGTGAGCTGATAGGAATCTCACCATTAACTTAAAAGTAAATCCTTTCCTCAAAATGTCTGTCTCCCTGGGCACCATTCCTATACTGAGGTCTGGAGGAGGGGCATAGAGGGAGGAGCCAGTTCACACTCTGAAAAAGTCTTAAAGTGCCCATGGCTCCTGCGGAACTGTCTATACCCCATGGTACTGAAGTGGACCCGAGCATCCTCTACGGACTGGAAGAAAAGGATTTACCGGTAGGTATTAAAATCCTGTTTTTAAGCAAACATTAATGTTTAGTAATAGGTCACATACTGGCACATAAACAGTGCAGGCGTTAATTGGTTGAATCAAATTAATTGAGATACTTATTAAGTCACCTGTGCTCAAGCATGGTGATCACTAAAACCTGGACTGTTAGTGTGGGGGCATCAAAATGTATTTTTTTCTATGCCCCCAACCACAAAACATTCTGGCGCCCCTGCTTAGCATAATTACTGGCGCTGTAATGCATAAGACGGGATCACAAATCACATGATTCAGTGCAAATCACAGCATGAAGCTGCCCAGACCACTCACATCAGTCAAGAAGTGGGCAACAGCTGCTGACCTCCAGGAGATTTCCCACTTTTCTGGTAGTAAAGGATCTGGGAGATCCACCCAAGGTACGAGAATTTCGTAGACCTTCTAGTACAGTAGGCAAGCATTGTACTACAGTAATATAGTGGTATAATGACCGTGCCTTTTCATTTAATGTATCTATTCTTTCAGAGGCACTTTAAGAGAGGAGGGGACAAGTGTGCAGGTTCCAATAAGGCCCTCTCCTTTCCTTCAGCTATGTAGACTCTGGCATTGACCATTTTCCCACTGATATTTGCAGCTCTTTAGCCAGCACCAGGCCAACATAATTGTCACATGTTTGGAAGAAGAAATCTCAGCTGTGCTTTTGTGGTTTGCTTCCTTGCACACAAGCGTGAGATGGGATATTGTATGAACGCTCCACTGCTTTCTGCTTATGTAATACAGTAATACATTCCTGTGTCTCTTGCTTCCATATTCCCCATTTGTAGGTAAACTTGTTTCTTTGCAACATCTCTCGTAATAGAAACTCTGCTTTTGAGTGAATCAGCAATTGCTGTGCTTCCATCGCGCCATATACCACTGATCCATTCCAGTCCTCGTCCAGGGGATTGTCTGAACCAATGTACTGTATAGCTGGTTAACTCAAACCCAGACACTGTCCAGGTGGTTTTAAGTTGCTGTAGAAAAGAGTTACAACACATTCCTATAAACAAACAAAAATAATAGTTCTTATAATATTTGATTTAACTCTTACCTAATGGGCATAATACTAAGAAAATCAAAGTTACATCCATGGTGATAGATATGGAAGATTTTGGTATAGACGTAATGAGGACCAGTTTTTTTTTTATATGGATGAAGTCAGGTGACTGATTTGCATAAGAGAGCTAGCATTGGTCCATATTGCAGCTAGCCATTCCCAGATTCATTTTGATAACTACAGTATTGTAACATTCTACTGATTTACATTCACGTTATGTGTATCTTGTGTTTGTGACTGGGAAATATTTTCATTCAACAATAGGTGATGTAAATACAGATGTAACAAGTAAATTGCTGTGTTCTGATGTTACTAGTGTCAATTTTACATTTTGTAACTATGACATAACTGTTTTGGATGTATTATGTATTAGCCACTTGGACTCAGGGGCAGATGTATTAAGCCAGGTGAAGTGATAAAGTGGAAGGTGATAACGCTCCAGCCAGTCAGTTTCTAACTGTCATTTTTCAAACCCAGGCTGTAACATGTAAGTTAGGAGCTGATTGGCTGGTGCATTATCACCTTCCACTTTATCACTTCACCAGGCTTAATACATCTGCCCCTCAGTTCCCTGTAATAAATAATTAATATAATAATATTATATTATATTTAAATAATTTAAAAGTAAATTGCTGTGTTCTGATGTTACGAGTGTCAGTTTTACATTTTGTAACTATGACACAACTGTTTTGGATGTATTAAGTATTAGCAACTTGGACTCAGTTCCATGTAATAAATAAATAAATAAATAAATAAATAAATAAATAAATATGGTGACCAGTCCAATTGATTGTGTAGGGGATATTCCACACTCGCTGTCCCCTACTTTAGCAGTAACCAGCTCAAGGCTATGGCATACAATATTTATTTTGGGGACGGATGGGCTATGATGCCCAGGGGCAGACTGGGATAGAAAACCAGCCTGGCATATTTATGGAAGCAGCCCTAATGGGGGTAGGTTCTGTGGATAGGTGCGGCATCCATACTCATAGGACCTTATTCTGAGCTGGACACTGTTGCGTCCTTCCTTGCGACTTTTGCTGCAGTTGTATCTGCAACTTTATGCTAATGCTGCTACAATGCCCATCCCTGGTGTACGCCTGTGTTTCTGAATATGCAAGGATTGAGGCAGCTACCATTGGTCACACCATTTAAACATTAACCAGCCCTATGCTAGGTGTGGATTATCCGAGTATGGTCTCCAATGTGAGTGATTCGGTGTCTCAGTTCCCAACCACTTTCAGCAACACACCTGTGTCACTCCAAATACATGCCCATATTATGCTACATCTGTGTCTGATAAGCCAATACCTGTAACCACTGAGGAAAGATTAACACATTACTAATACACTTCTTGGTATGTGCGTCTGGATCTGTACTGCAACTCTGTATGAACACCACCGTGACACATGCACAGATGAAAAACATTGCACAAGATAAAAATACATTGCCACCAGAGGAAAAAACACATACACATTGGCCCAACAGAAAATTATAAAAACATATTGGCCTCCACATGGCTGCTGGCCTTACTGACATATTTGTTGTGCCATCTGCTGAGCGACCACCTCAGAGGCAAATTTCTGTGTCAGTTTCTGGGGCTGTGGTGGTAGAGTGAGTAGTGTATGTACCTGGGGCTGGGGTGAGGGTATGTTCTGGAGGCTGGTGGGGTAGAGCGGGTTATGATTATGAAGGACAGCTGAGCAGCAGAGACAGCAAGACAGCAGTAGACAGATAGCTAGATAGCAGCAGATACAGACATTGAGAGCAACACAGACAGCAACATAGCAACAGAGACAACAAGAGAGCAACAGAGACAGTAAGAGAGCAGCAAAAAACAGTGACGGCAAGAGAGCAGTAGAGACATTCAGAGAGCAGCAGAGACAGCCAAGAGCAGCAGACTCAGCCAGAGAGCAGCAGAGACAGGCAGAGTGCAGCAGACAGCCTGAGAGCAGCAGAGAGAGATAGTCAAAGAAAGCAGCAGAGATAGACAGTCAGAGAGCAGCAGAGTGGGAGACAGAGACAGTGACAGTCAGAGAGCAGAAAATACAGTAAGAGAGTAGCAGAGACAGGAATTCAACTGGAAGAGAGACAGGGAATGGATGTAGGAGTGAAAGCCGGCATCCCAGGCTCACCTTTGCTTGGAAGTGGATGCCATGCTTGAAAGCTTGCTCTTTGTGCAAGGGTAACCGGGAGTCACATCCACCATCCACCAGGTCTCCTTGGGGCTATCCTATGGGGTGCTCCAGGGTCCACGTGCTCTGTTCCCATCTCCTGGGGTTGAGGGGGTGAGACAGAGGACCCCACTCTGCCTGCTTTTGTGCAGCTGCTGGCGGGTAGTGTCCAGGTCATAGTTATGCTGTGTAGGGCTCTCCCTGGCTCTGGCTGCAGGGAGTCACAGTGCCATCAAACCTGTGCAAATTACCAGAAGTGCTCGCTAACTGGTGCACATCATAGCTTCTGATTTACGTTCTACAGTGGTGGAACGCAAATACCGGAATTCAGCCAGGAATTACATGTATCAGCCCGGGCCAACAGGCAGCCATCCTGGCAGAGGGGTAAATGGGGCCAGCCAAGCTTGAACCTACCCACTGTCTTCCTGAGCCAATCGGCCCCTGATGATGTCTGCACTTGTATTAACATAGCTTTAGTATTAATTTCAATTGGAAACCCTACAACATTTGGTGGTGGAACGGTACCATCGGTGCAAGTATGCGTGTATGCTCGGGTATGGAGTACCCTTAAATATTTGGCAGCGGGTACGCAGTACCACCTGCCACACACTTTGCCATTACCAAAATTATAATGTGCCACAAAGCAACAAGACCATGGTGCTTGGCAGCATGACGGCTCCTCCCACTTTGTCAGGGTTACTGGGAGTGTGACAGTGGCTGTATTTTCCTATTATAATGGAGGCATTACTATATATTGTTATTAAATTGGGGGCATTACTATATATTTCTATTATACTGGAGGCATCACTATATATTTCTATTATACTGAGGCATTACTACAGTATATATTTTTAGCCTTGCCTCCAGATTTAAAAAAAAAAAAAAAGGGGCTGTTGTGTGGCCACGATGCTAGTGTCATGTAGCCACTCCCACTAGCAGCATGTGGCCACGGCCCTCACAACACATGACCACTCCCCTTTTTCAGCACTCAGTAACACTAAGAAAATATTTCTACTTGCACCACTGAACGGTAATGCACATTAACAATGTGGAGGGCTGTTTTGTCAATAGGGTTTTTCTCACTTTGCATTAAACATGAAAGGGTTACTGAACAGGGAAGTCATTTCTCAAGTATCGCAGCAATGCACAGCTTGTTTCTAAGTCGGGCACTAGGCTGACATTCAGGCAAATGGTCGATGTTTTCCATCTGACCATGCATCTAAGTTGCTAAAAAAAGTCACATAGCGCAAGCTCCTCATACTGTTAGCGGACAGAGTTGCAGGTCTGATTGAGACGCATAATCTCAGAATTGTATAGGGCATACCTGGCAGGCGGTTATTCAGATGCATGGAGATGTACCGTCTTATGGGCATGTTCTGAAAGTATCACTAAAGTGGTTGCAAACTCAGACCTTCACTTGCTTACAATGGAGGCCATACACTGACTGAGCATCTGCAGTTTTTATGGTACGACCAATGGTTGCATATAAAGATGCACCAATCAGTATTTAAGCCTGTAATGACACTCAAACTGGGTGTCTCAGTCCTTGTAGACCAGGGAAGAGCTTGTAGCAGTATTAGCATTAAGTTGTAGGTGCAACTATGGGAAAAGACACAGACACGGAAGTGCTGTGTACAACTCAGAATCTGCCCTTAAATGGGGAAATGTCTCCTCCCATATCACAGCCAATACACTGTGAGAGATCTCCCAGTCTGACAGGCATTTTATCTGCCTGAGTATATCCAACTTTAGGCTGAAAACTCAAATCTGACCTTTCACTGTTCATGTGCCACCTGGCACGCCAGTTCCTGCATCTAGGATGCACATCTGCTGAATCTGACCCAAGCCAAGTAGTAAATGAACCCATACTGCATCAGTCCAGCAGTGCCGGTCATCTATATATTAAACGGCAGCAATAACTAATTTAATTTATTGTCACAATACTGTAATTGCAACTGAAAAAAGCGTGTTTTGTCATATACTTTTTATGCTTTCAGCAGGAAATTATTATATTGAATAACATGGATTCATGCTGAGCAGATTAAAATATTTCATGGTTCTGG
Source organism: Pseudophryne corroboree (assembly GCF_028390025.1). Classification (NCBI taxonomy): domain Eukaryota; kingdom Metazoa; phylum Chordata; class Amphibia; order Anura; family Myobatrachidae; genus Pseudophryne; species Pseudophryne corroboree. The sequence continues at coordinate 444,279,280 of NC_086444.1, read as the reverse complement.
GGGCTTTCTGTAGTAATGACTACACAATTTAGACTTTAAATCACTCTGTGCACACTCAAAACAGTGTGCAAGTACATATTCTGTTACTTACTGTAATATGAATTAGCCCCAGTTGTTCCATTTTTCTTTTTCAATAAACACAAGTATCTGCAACTACATATTATTTTGTAATATTGCTGCAGCTTGTTGTTACTGCCCCCTGCTGTGACAGAGAGGATGTTTCTTCTCCCCTCTGGTATAGCTTCAGCTTAGCTGTGCTTATTATTTTTCACTAATATAATTATTAGTCACATTCTGGAACACATTTGTTTTGAACCATCTTAATAGTTACTGACCAAAATTACCAAGCATGCAAATGTAATATTATTGAACTTAGTGATTTCTGATATCCTGTTACTGTTACCATCTTTCTGCTGCATGTTACTCAGACTGCGACAAGTTATATAAAGTTACTAGAAATGTAACACAAAGTAAGTAGTAAAACTGTTAAGTTAAAAAAATATAGGGCTGATGTATCAAGCAGAGAAAAGAGGACCAGTGAAGAATTGCCCATAGCAACAATTCAGCATCTACCTATCAGTTTATAGAATATACTTGATAAATGTTTCCTCAAAGCTGATCACTTCTCCACTCTTTTTACTGCTTGAGTCTTCAACCCCACTGTCTGCTCCAATGCTCCAATTTATTCACTAGTACTGTGTTTCTAAGAGGAATAGAGATGTAACTACCATCTGTGCATCTGTAAAGAGCATTATGGACCCTTCTCGGTCAGGTGAGCACAGGTATGACATTTGTCATTGCTGCCACTGGGGCTGATGTCACTGAATGCGCTGTTCCAGTGGTTCTCAAACTGTGTGCCGTGGCGGGATCCGGTCTGAAGATCGACAGTATCTAGGTCGACAATGTTTAGGTCGACCACTATAGGTCGACAGTCACTAGGTCGACATGGATGGAAGGTCGACAGGGTTTCTAGGTCGACATGTGCTAGGTCGACAGGTCTAAAGGTCGACATGAGTTTTTCACATTTTTTTTTCAATTTTTTCATACTTAACGATCCACGTGGACTACGATTGGAACGGTAAAGTGTGCCGAGCGAAGCGAAGGCACCATGCCCGAAGCATGGCGAGCGTAGCGAGCCATGCGAGGGGACGCGGTGCACTAATTTGGGATCCCGGTCACTCTACGAAGAAAACGACACAAAAGACAACAACCTCATGTCGACCTTTAGACCTGTCGACCTAGCATATGTCGACCTAGAAACCCTGTCGACCTTCCATCCATGTCAACCTAGTGACTGTCGACCTATAGTGGTCGACCTAAACATTGTCGATCTAGATACTGTCGATTTGATGAACCACACCCGCTGTGGCACCATGGGGTACATTGGCTTGGTGGTCCAGGGCCAATTCAAATTATATATAGTCAATGTGATAGGGAAAACCAGTGTTGGTGGCTGGCAATTATTATATATGTGGACAAACAAAAGTAAATCTTGTCCCTCACCACATAATGAAACCTAAGAATGACATAAACACAATTTACTTCATTTAATATTTTTTTTTCTAAATTTCTCCATAAGAACCTTTTGGCCTAGGGGTGCCAAGAAAAAAATTCTGATACTCTACACTGCCATGATTCAAAAAAGTATGGAAACCACTGGGCTATTCCATTACTGTGCATGTGCTGTCAAAGGGTCATGTATATTTTGTAAAAATTCATCATGTCACCATGGTCGTAATAGCAACATGTTTAGCATGTCGATGTTGATCATGTCAACACTGATAAAATGTTGACATGATTAGAATATTGACAAAACAGTCCTGATTGTGCAGCAATCACTTACCTGCTAGCTGGTCCTTTGCAGCTCCGGCGGTATATTCTGTGTCCTTTGTCTAGGTCACAGGTTCTCAAACTCAGTCTTCCGGACCCCACACGGTTCATGTTTTGCAGGTCACCTGTAGCTTTTAAAAGTATGACAGTTGGTGATACACAGCGCACCTGCTGGGTGACATGGAAAACATGAACCATGTGGGGTCCTGAGGACCGAGTTTGAGAACCACTGGTCTAGGTGATGTTGATTTACCACTGTTATCTAGTAGTGAGAAATGCTGCTAACCCTAATCTGAGTGCCAAAGGCTGGGTACACACTGATAGATATAATGGGATACATTCAGCATGCCGGTGGTCGGGATGCCGACAGTCAAAATTCAAGCCAGAATACTGACATGCAGCCAGAATACCGGCACTGAAGCTCCGACATGAGTCGAAATGCCAATTCCAGAATCCTGACAGCTAGCACCCCAACTGTAAGCATGCTAGGGACACTTAAGGTTAGGCCGTGGGGGGGTGTGGATGTGGTTTAGGCACCACCAGGGAGGGTTAGGGTTGGCTGCGGGGAAGGAAGGGTTAGGGTTCGGTTGCAGGGAGGTGGGGTTAGGTTTATTCACCAACAGAGAGGGATAGGGTTAGGCTACAGGTGGGGAGGGTTAGAGTTAGACTGTGGGGAAGGGGGGTTAGGTTTAGGCACCACCGGGGAGGGTTAGGATTAGGCTGCAGGAAGGGGAGGGTTAGGTTGCAGGAAGCGAGGTTAGGCTTAGGGAGGTTGGTAGGGAAGGAAAGTATACTTACCGAACACCTGTTGGGATCTTCTCCATCGGGATGCCACTGTCAGTCTTATGACCACCGGCACCCCGTACTCCAGTAACATATATCACACCCGATATAAAACCCATTCCATCAAAGGGACAATAAATCTGAAGGTCATTAGTGGACAAGTCTGTGACTGATGTTGTTCACAGACGTATCACATTGGCCCTGCAGCACAGTCAATGCTGAAATATCTTGCAGATACTGTATATTGGTAGGCTTACCATGCTATCTATTTTATTATTATTATTATTATTATTATTTATTTATTATTATTATTTAACCTGGACTGTCATGAAGTACACAGGATCTGGGCCTGTCTGACATCAAGCCTGCATTTCACCTGGCTTTAATCAGCCGCAGAACCTGTGTAATTCATGTGTATCCCAGTTTAAAGGTATAGGGTGTCTTTATACTAAGCTTGACATACAGTACAGTAGTTTTCATGGCGGATTTGTATTTGGTCAATTTTAATGGGAAAATCCTGCAATCCTGCAGGGATCACAAATCCACCACTTAGTAAATTTACTCCTTAACCACTTGCCTGGCTTGGTCGCAAGTGATGCATCCAAAGCCAGGAGTCCGTTACCTGGCTTGGTCGCAAAACATGCAGCCAACTGCCCCTGCAGCCCGCAGCCCCCACCGTCCAATGATCTGGAGTCAGCTGCCCCCACTGTGCTTCCCCATACCAAAAAGTGATGTGCTGCGCTCTGCATTGGGAAGGGGGGCAATATGCTCATGGGGCGGGGGTAAACCCCAGACCGGAAACTTGAACCAGTGTGGGCCGGGGAGGGGAGAGATAAATATTTAAATTATGCTGGGTGGGTGAAAAAAATAATAATAATAAAAAACCTGGTCACGAGATATTGGGGGGGGCGGGGGAGTTTACAGAAAAAATGCATTTAAGGGGATAGTTTTAAAACATGTTTTTTGTGCTAAGATGGTGTGGGGGTACTATTATTAGAATTTAATGAGTTGGCATTGGTGAAACATTTCCAGTTCCAGTAGAAATAATCCTTGAAAATATTTCTTATTGTGATGTTTATAATTAATTTCTCATTTACATTTATGACTTACAGGACTTTTAACTATCTCTATAATAAATTCTAAATGTAAAATAAATATAGAATTCCAAACTGAATGGTGGCTTCAGATATGTTTGTATTTTACAGAAAATGATAATTTCTTAAAATTTAAATAGTAAATTACAGTATGTAGCTAGCATTATGATTTATATTTAATAAAATGCCATTTTATTTGATGTAACATTAGTAGCACAGATCCTGAAGTTGGCAGACACAATGCCAAGATTCCTAATCTATGTACAGTACTGCACAACTTTACTTAGCAATGAAGAATTGTAACTGGGAAGTTAAATTGCATTGCAATATGGCATAACAGTTCTTCAAATTAATGTCCGCACTTGAAATATGAAGTTTATTAAGAGGTCCTATGAGTTTTTACAACGCTGAAGAGACAATGTACAGTGTCTGACTAAAATAAAATCACATCTTTGTGAAACTAAATACCCGAAGAAAGGAGAAAAAAAGAAACTAGTTACAACTTGGGTGCACACAAACCAAACTAATAAAGACATTTAAATATAGCTTTTATTAAAGTTTAAAATCCCCAGTATACTGTAGGTATACAATATTGGCTTTAATGCCCTAATATCATCTAAGTCCAATTATGTATATGTTTAATTTTTATTTTTGGATTACAGAAATCCTTTATATTCAAGCAAAGTATTAACATTTAATAAGGAAATAATACAAGATGTGAAAAAGTTTGAAAGATAATAAAGTGAGTAAAGATTTTAAAACAAGAGCTGATGTGCTCCTCCTCTGCAGGATAAATATCCCTATGGCTTCTACAATTACAGTAAATGCTGTTAAAATAGTTGTATTTCAGTTGGTTTGTTCTACATAAAATAACTTCACATGACCGCTTACAGTATTATCATATGGTCTGCCTTATCCCTTCTCATGAAGTTACACAGCTCATACACCATGTAGTATGTGTACCGCATGAGCTGTGCGTTTACTCATAAATGGGGTAGATTAGATCTAAACCATTTACCTTAAGTGCATTTACAGGACTATAGCATCAAATTTAGCGGTTAATATCAGTAGACATATTATTTAATGACCATAGTAATATTTAATTTATGTAGACTTCTATTTTAAGCAGAGAATAGTGCTATGTGTTATACCACACTATAATCGCAATAGCACCTAACTCTGTATTCAGTGTAGCAGCGTGTATATCTTAATTGTGTTCTCAGTATTCCTTTGTTTGGCAACAAACATGAAAGACATCCACATATATTAATATATCACTAGCTCATGATTACAGTTTTAAGGGCAAAAGAGAAAGATGAGAGACATGAGACTGAACAATGCAGAAGAGCTGAAGGCCGCTATTCAAGCATCCTGGTCTTCCATGCCATGCCGCATTGAGGAAGTAATTCATGCAAATGGGTCCAAACCAAGGACTGAGTACATATGCATGATTATACTTTTCAGAGGGCCGACATTTCTGTATTTAACATCCTTTTTTTATTGATTTTATGTAATATTCTAAATTTCTGAGATTTAGGATTCAGGGTTTTCTTAAGATGTAAGCCACAATCATCAAAATTATAATAAATAAAGGCTTGAAATATCTCACTTTGCATAAAATGAGTCTCTATACAGTAGGTGCCAGTAGGTGCCACTCATATCTGGTTTAGGGAAGATCTGTGCACCTCCTAAAAGCCCAAGTAATTCAGAAATAAGCAGTATTGGATATTGATTCCTAAACATTACTGCATTCAGAGCTCTAGAATCAATACAAGATCTTAATATGTCATCTTCCTTTCCTGCAAACAATATAGGAGCATCGAACTTAGAGATTCCCCGATTTCATCAGGGTTTATTCCGCAATTAAAAGGTAAGCGAATGATGCTAAGACCAATTATTACAGGAGGTAACAGAGGAGAGTCCCATACATTTTGAGTAATACTAGATAAATCAAAACAGGGTACCATCCCAAGAAGATGTTGGGAGAGATACCAGAAGAAAATAGAAAAAGGAATATTTTCTTCTGGGTATCTCTGCTAACCTCTTCTTTGGTTGGTACCCTGTTTTGAGTGAACTATATAGGAGCTTCAGCTTGTGAGGTAAAAGAGCGAATAAAACCCTGATTCAGTTTGTCATCAATATATTTGTTTGAAGACTTTAATTCCAGCTCAGAAAGGGAATTAATATGACCAAAGTATTTGTGCTCTAGGAACTATGAGGCTGAATCAGAGGTGGCTGCTAGTTGCACTGCTGCTGCATCCTTGTACACAGCAGTGATGCGAAAATATGCAAAAGCCATAGGAGCTGCCTTGTGGAAAAAGAAGCCCACCTGTGTCTTACACAAAGATGCAGCATCGGATCACCAGCATTAGTCATCTGAGTAACCTTAAGGTTACTCAGAATATTCACCACATCTCCGCTGATGAGGACAGTAACTCTGCAACAGAAGATGTAGGCACAGCAGTCCCACGAAATGGGAAGACATGTCCAATGACATTGCAGTACTTAGGCACTGTGATCCTGGCACATGCGCAGCCCTGTACACACTGATCAACTGTGACCTATATTTTACTGCATGCAGGGCTGAATCATCACTTTCAATCAATGGGCCAATTATATTTTTATAAAGTATGTGGAGGAAGACTATCTACTTGTTATTTATCAACCATATCAAGAAACTTATGTTAACATTGAGATCATGAAATGGTTGAATTCTGCATGTACAAAACCCACTAGTGTCTGGTTGGTTAACAAGATTTACTGAGTTTGTTTTGTTCATCTTTGGGTCCATCTTTCCTAATCAGGGCACTCCTAGCACAATAGGAAATCTTGGAATAGAAACATCATATGTAATCTTTTCAGCAGAGCCTTGTTCAATAGTGTTGTTTTTCTTGTTTTAAATGATGGGGAACTCATCAATGGTTTCCGGGAGAACACTGTTTTTTTTTTTTGTTCACTATGGATTCTGAAAATCTTTGCACAAGTCTCTGATCAATGAAGTTACACATAGACCCTGAATAAATCTATTCCTCTGTAGCAAAATTGTTTTTTTTTTTTTAAAAAGACAGGTCCGGATGCATCATCGCTTAGAAAGTGATAAAACGGAGACTGGAATAGTACCAGCCAATCAGCTCCTAACTGCCATTTTTCAAACACAGCCTGTGACATGGCAGTTAAGACCTGATTGGTTGGTACTTGTTCACTCTCCGTTTTATCACTTTCCAAGCAATGATGCATCTATGGGTCTAATTCAAAGTAGTATGCAGACCCAATGGATTACATTCTTCTCTGATGAAGGGCAGACTACACATGCGCAGAATGGTTCCTATGTTGTTGCTCACAGTGCCTGTAAGCTGCAGCATGACTGACATTTTGTGGCCATTTGTTGTGCTGAAAGGGGTTGGTGAAGGGGACTGTTCTACAAAATAGGACACGTTGCCCCCATTTTGCTGGTGTGTCAATGTCTGTGACACATATTTCCTTGCCCTTGCAGAGGAATTCTGACAGTCATTCTGAAATATCTTAGGCCAGGCATTCCCTACCTCAGTCCTCAAGGCACTTGCTTGGTTTGGTCGCATGTGATGAGACCGAAGTCAAGAGTCTGTTACCTGGCTTGGTAGCATCACATGTGACCCACTGCTCCTGCTGTCTGCAGTCACCGCCTTCTGAAGATCTGGCCCCCACTGTGCTCCCCCATACCCGGCAGTGACGCGTCTGTCTCTGACCACCTATATCACTGCCAGAATCGCGCCCCGGAATGCTGTGTGGGCAGGGAAGCACAGTGCAGGGAAAGGAACTTTGGGGGTCATTCCGAGTTGATCGTAGCTGTGCTAAATTTAGCACAGCTACGATCATGTTCCCTGACATGCGGGGGGACGCCCAGCACAGGGCTAGTCCGCCCCACATCTCAGTCGCCCCCCAGTCCCCGCACAAATACAAATGCATCGCACAGTGGCAATGCCTTTGTATTTGAGGAGTAACTCCCGGCCAGCGCAGCTCCTGCGGCTGGCCGGGAGTTAATTGTCGCTGCCACCACGGCCCGCCCCCCCAATGGTCCGACCACGCCTGCATTGGCTGGACCGCTCCCCCTAAACAGCGGCTTAACGCTGCCGTTCAGCCCCCTTCCGCCCAGCGACCGCCTCTGTCTCAGAGGCGATCGCTAGGCAATGAAAGCTGCCATGCGCAGTTCCGACCCGATCGCTGTGTTGCGACAAACTGCAGCGAGCGATCGGGTCAGAATGACCCCCTTTGTTCCTCTCCCTGCACAATTTAGTTGATCTCGGCAGGAGCAAAGATTAGCTGCAGCAGGGGGACTGATCATCAGTCCTCCCTGCACACCCTCTGCTGCGCTCTGCATGGAAAAGGGGGAGGAATATACACATGGGGGTAGGGTAACGCCCAGGGGGTAAACTTGAACCCGTGTGGATGGGGGAGTGGAGACATACATATATATATTGAAAGTACCGTGGAGGGGGGGTGTAGATAATAATAAAAAAAATACCCCGGTCACGGGGTACTGTGGAGGGCTTACAGAAAAAGGTGCTTTTATGTGGGGATGGTTTATAAATCATGGGGGGGTAGTGCTAAAGGGGTGTGGGGGTTACTATTATTAGAAGTTAAGCACAAGGATGATTGTTTATGCAGCGCTTGGACTTGTGTCTATGCGGGTCATTCAGACCCGATCGTACGCTGCATTTTTTCGCAGCTGTCCGATCGGGTCTGAACAGCACATGCGTGTGGCCTGCAATGCGCATGCGCATCGGCACAGGGCAGCAACGAATCTAACGAAGAAAACGATCCCACCGGCGATTGCAAGAAGATTGACAGGCAGAAGGCGTTCGTGAGCGGCAACTCACCATTTTATGGGAGTGTCCGGAAAAAAGCAGGCGTGCCCAGCAATTCTGGAGGAGGATTGCTGACGTCACCACCTGTCCGGATCATTGCAGCGGTTGAGTAAGTCCTGGGCTGTGCAGAAACTGCACAAACTTTTGTTTGTGCAGCTCACTGCACAGCCAATCGCACCCCTGCACAGCGCTTACCCCCTCCCCTGTAGGCGGCAATTACCCGGTCACAGCAGTACCCTCCTTTCTCAGCAGAAGTTACCAATCCAATGTACAGGATGTGCATTTCCTTGATATTAATGGTGTTAGCCGCGATTTGATATCCTCCGTCCACCAGGCATCCGTGCTTTGCCGGTGAGCATCTCTTTTCATGTGGCTGGTTGCCTGGAGGATCACCGGTCTCTGCACTGACTTTCGGAAACTCACACTATCTTGCGATTGCGCTGGTCCCATGGTCAGTTACTGAGTTACTCTCTATGTTTTTTCTTTTTCTTTTTACTTTAACATCGACCATAACTCAAGTCACGTAGATAGTTAGATACAAGTCCGAGCGCTGCATAACCAATCATCCTTGTACTCCAGTGAGGCCTGGTGTCCTCATTTATGTTAGCAGCATCCAATAGGACTCTGGGGGTCATTCAGACCTGATTGCACGCTGCATTATTTTGCGATTGGTTCTGAACTGCACATGCATGCAGTCTGCAATGCTCAGGCGCGAAGCTGTCCGACGTCAGAGGTCACCGGACAGCGACAGTTTCTACGACGAATGTGATCGCAGGGGCGATCGGGTCTGAACTGCGCATGCGTGCGGTCCGCAATGCGCAGGTGCATTGCTGTCCGGTGACGGCCGTCGCCAGACAGCGATGGTTTCTATGGCGAAAGCAATCGTAGGGGCGATCGCAAGAAGATTGACAGGCAGAAGGCGTTCCTGGGCGGCAACTCACTGTTTCCTGCTAGTGTCGGGAAAAATGCAGGCATGTCCACCCGTTCCGGAGGAGGAGTCCTGATGTCACCAGCGGGCCAGATCATTGCAGCGGCTGAGTAAGTCCTGGGCTGTGCAGAAACTGCACAAACTTTTGTTTGTGCAGCAGTCTGCACAGCCGTTCGCACCACTGCGATGCGCTTACCCCCTCCCCCAATAGGCTGCGATTACCTGGTGGCAGCAGTGCAAACAATAGCCTGTGTGCGACCAGGTCTGAATTAGGCCCATTATGCGCAAGGCCCATCCAGACTTACTTATTAGAAAATAATTTAATATTGCTGGGGGATCTATTATCATTGGTGGGGTGGGAAGTTATTTTTTTAATAGGGGCCTATGGACACAGGATAAGAGGGGGAACAAATCACCCACTAGATTTTATTTTATTTTAAAATAAAATATTTTAATATTTTGTTAAAAATATATATATATATTTTTTTTTTACTGTATTAAGTAATAAAACTAAAGGCCAATTTCTGAGTGTTGTGGGGGAAAAAAATTTCAATTAAGTGGTTAAAATGAGTTGGCATTGGTATATATTTTTATATATATATATATATATATATATATATATTTTTTTACTGTATTAAGTAATAAAACTAAAGGACAATTTCTGAGTGTTGTGGGGGAAAAAATGTCAGTTAAGTGGTTAAAGTGAGTTGGCATTGGTGAAACATGTCCAGATCCAGTAGAAATCATCCATGAAAATATTTCTTATTGTGATGTTCATAACCCATCTCTCATTTTATGCCTTACAGTACTTTAATTATCTCTATCATAAATTATACATTTAAAATAAATATAGAATTACAAACTGCACAGTGGCTTCAGATATCTTTGTATTTTACAGAAAATTATAATTGCATAAAAATATTATGTAGCTAGCATTATGATTTATATTTAATAACATGCCATTTTATTTGATGTAACATTAGTAGCACAGATCCTGGAGATGGCAGAAACAATGCCAGGGTTCCTACTCTTTGTACAGTGCTGTACATATTTAATTGCACTGCAATATGGCATAGCAGTTCTGCAAATTAATGTCAGCACTTTTAAAACATGATATTAAGTAAGAGGTCCTATGAGTTTTTACAACACTCCAGAGCCAATCTACAGTATCTGAATAAAATAGGAAGACACCTGAGTTTTATTTTCCCACCGTCTGTGAAAAAACCCATTGGATTTTACTTTGTGATTCATTTTTGTAAAATATTTCATGCAATTGTAGAAAAAAAATGGTTATGATCAGGGCCGGCTCCAGGCACGTTCGACAGGGTGACCGCTATTTAAGGGCGGCTGCCCATTTCAAATATGGTGCTGGCCGTCAACCAATCAGAGCTCGCGGCCCGGCAGCAGCGGCTCCTGATTGGCTGCATGCCCGCGAGCTCTGATTGGCGCCAGACATCGTGGTGGGTGAGTCCAGTCCGGGGGTTGAGCACGGGATGGGGGTGTCCCTGTTGCCATAGCTCGATCTTGTCCCTGCTGCCTGCATGTAGCTGAGGTCCCAGACCTCAGCATTCAGCACACTGCGCACTGCCCATCCCCGCCGCACTTGGATACAGTTATCTGGCACTGGGGGCATTTGTGTATCTGGCAGCACTGTGGGGGCATTTGTGTATCTGGCGGCACCGTGGGGGTATTTGTGTATCTGGCAGCACTGTGGGGGCATTTACGTATCTGGCAGCACTGTGGGGGCATTTATGTAGCTGGCATCCACTGTGGGGACATTTATGTATCTGGCAGCACTGTTGGGGCATGTATGTATCTGGCAGCACTGCTGGGGGCATATAATGTGTATCTGGCAGCATTGCTGGGGGCATATAATGTGTATCTGGCAGCACTGTAGGGGCATATAATGTGTATCTGGCAGCACTGTGGGGGCATTTATTTATCTGGCAGCACTGTGGGGGCATTTATGTATCTGGCAGCACTGTGGGGGCAATTTTGTAGCTGGCAGCACTGTGGGGGCATTTATGTATCTGGCAGCACTGTGGGGGCATATAATGTTTATTTTGTAGCACTGTGGGGGCATTTGTGTATTTGGCAGCACTGTGGGGGTATTTGTGTATCTGGCAGCACTGTGGGGACATTTGAGTATCTGGCAGCACTGTGGGGGCATTTGTGTACCTGGAAGCACTGTTGGGGGCATATAATGTGTATCTGGCAGCACTGTGGGGGCATATAATGTGTATTTTGCAGCACTGTGGGGGCATTTGTGTATTTGGCAGCACTGTAGGGGCATTTGTGTATCTGGCAGCACTGTGGGGGCATTTGTGTACCTGGCAGCACTGTGGGGGCATTTGTGTATCTGGCATGGCACTGCTGGGATCATATGTGTATCTGGCACTGTACTATTGGGTGTGTATATTTCTGGCACTCTACTGGAACGTTTTGTGTATCTGACATTACTGGGGACATTATATGTAAGGAACACTACTGTGGGTGTTATATGTAATCTGCTAATTATGTGTGTAGAGGGGGTGTGAAAAAAATATATTTAGAATTGATAATATAAAGTTGCGAGGCCACATCCACTTTCTCAGGAGCGTGCGTATGGGGCGCTGCAAAATTTCTTGTTCATGGTGCTAGTAGGTCTAGAGCCAGCCCTGGTTGTGATCCATTTCTGTTGGTGTAATATATTGTGGTAATCAGGTGGTGTTATGACTGGGCTCTTTTCTGTCTGAAATTGTTGTCTTTATGTTTGGAAGCAGAAAACTCAGCTGTGCTCTTGTGGTTTGTTTCCTTGCACACGAGCGTGAGATGGGATATTGTATGAACGCTCCACTGCTTTCTGTTTCTGTGTCTCTCGCACAGTAATACATTCCTGTGTCTCTTGCTTCCATCCTGTCCATTTGCAGATCCACTTGTTTCTTTGCAACATCTCTTGTAATAGAAACTCTGCTTTTTAGTGAATCAGCAATTGCTGTGCCTCCGCTATACCATATAGCACCAATCCATTCCAGTCCTTGTTCAGGGGATTGTCTGACCCAATGTACTCCATAGCTGGTTAACTCAAACCCAGACACTGTGCAGGTTACTTTGAGTTGTTGTTGCCAATCCCTGGACCTGACTCCTGTAAGGTCTGAGAGAAAGCCCCTAAACAAAATTAAAGGAGTTACCAAAGTCTGACTAATAGATATAAGCTAATTGTTCTGATAAGATTTGATTGAGCTCTTACCTAATGGGAATATTACTAAGAAAAACACAGCTACATCCATGGTAACAGATACGGTAGATTTTGGTGTAGAATATGATAAAGACTAGTTTGCTCTTTATATGGATGAAGTCAGGTGACTGATTTGCATAAGAGAGCCAACTATGATTTATATTACAGCTACAGTAGCCGTTCCCAACATTATATTGTTAATTAGAGTATTGTAGCATCCCATTAATTTACATTCAGTTTGTGTGTATCCTGTATTTCTGTGTATGGAAAATATTTTAATTGCACAATATTTTCAATTGACTGTAGTTAATGGCAGAATTAATTGGTAATACAGATGCAGCATGTAAATTGATGGTCCTGAGATCACTGCATCTTGCCATTAATAAGTTAATGTTTCACATTTCCATTCTATGACATAACTGTTCAAATCACCATTGCTGTTTTACAGGTACAGTACTACCAGTACTTGCCAATTTTACTGGCCAATACTGCATAATATCAAAGTCAACAATTATAAAAGTTAGTAAATGAATATCAAAGTGGTCAGTGGTGACCTGATGAATATTCACTTAGGACAAGAACCATGCTCTTTTTTTATGCAGCTTTCATATTACAGGTTGAGTATCCCTTATTCAAAATGCTTGGGACCAGAGGTATTTTGGATATCGGATTTTTCCGTATTTTGGAATAATTGCATACCATATTGAAAAATCATGGTGATGGGACCTAAATCTAAGCACAGAATACATTTATGTTACATATACACCTTATACTCACAGCCTGAAGGTAATTTTAGCCAATATTTTTAATAACTTTGTGCATTAAACAAAGTGTGTGTACATTCACACAATTCATTTATGTTTTATATACACCTTATACACACAGCCTGAAGGTCATTTAATACAATATTTTTAATAACTTTGTGTATTAAACAAATTTGTGTACATTGAGCCACAGAAAACAAAGATTTCACTATCTCACTCTCACTCAAAAAAGTCCGTATTTCGGAATATTCCGTATTTCGGAATATTTGGATATGGGATACTCAACCTGTAATTATAATGGGAAATATATCTCTATAACATGGTAGAAAATGGTACTGTATTTAATGGCCGCTGCAGCAGATTTTACATTTAGTGGTAGCATCTGACTTACTTTGTTCTGCTAATGTGAGAATCCTCCTCTGTACATTGAAAATCCATGTAACTGCATGCGATATTGTCAATAACTGAGAAATGCAATGTAAAGACAGACATTTAATTGTAAACATAGTGGTATGATAGCGCAACAAACAATATACTGTAGAGAATAAACATAATATGAGAACAAATAAAGTGACTCCAATAAAATGTAGATGAGAAAGCATAATATCAATCTATCCTCTGCTAACTTGAGGAAATAGAGGCAGACCCTATATGGGACCATTATAAGGAAACATGTTAACAAGAACGTACATTGGGAACCAATATAAGGAATGAGAGAACAGAACACAGAATAAACAAGAACATTGACATGAGTAGATTAAAACACAGATTCACTCTCTACAAAAATAGTCTCTGAGAAAATGTTGGTGAAAATCATTGTGCAGAGAGCGAGAGAGGTCACAGCTTTCTCTGGGCCTTGATTTTCATGAGATGCCTCATTGAGTATATTTTTTTTATTTGCAGGTTTGATGTGACTTCTCTCTCTCTCTGCACCATTCCTGATGAATTTGGGCTGGTGATGCTGAAGACATTGGACCCACTACCAGTATGTCCCACTCTTTTGGAATGGAAACTCTGGCTTCCACTGAGCTGGTAAAAGTAAAGGAGCCATTCCAATTGATGAGAAGTTGCTTTATGGGGTAGCACCAGCACTTTTGAATATTGGATGTCTGGAGAGCTACTGTGATGGAGAGGAAAACCCAATCTTTTGATACAGTGGAAGCAGAGACATCAGCAAATAGTTGAATTTAACCAAGGTATGCTGAAGTGGGTGAGTTTAGAATCACATCATGTAGAAGTCATATTTAATGGGATAAAAATGAACTCTGAGGAGGGGCGTGGCTTGTGTCCTGACTGGAAAGTCGTGTCCCAGGGGAGCTCCTGCCAGATTGAGCCCTTTTACCCTCTTTTTGTTGTCCTGACCTTGTTTGTCCCCCTCCTGCAGCTTCCTATTGCAGCCCTTGCTGCTTTGTGTACATTGGGGGTGAGCTGCGGAGCCGGAGCACAGGCTTGTCCTGTGCTTGCAGGTTGCAGCCTTCCCCTCGTGCTGCTGCCTGGGCCTCGATTTGGAACCCCTTCCCCCCTGCCCGAGTTCGGACGAAAACCGGCTATCACGTGCCGCTGTACGGCTTGCCCCACTACACCTCTCCTACCTGGGGGTCCCTGCCAAGCAGTGGAAGTGGCGAGAAGAGCCCCTGGAGCTGCGGGTCCGGTGGCGGCAGCCATCTTGGATGTGGCAGTGAGTGCAGCGCGAGCGCTGCGCTTATACGAGCGGCCCGCCCGACGCACACACTCACCAGGGGCGTCTTATTGAAGACAGTGGGGGTGACGGCTGGTCCCTACCCCTGCCAACGAATGTTATAAAATAATTCACTGGAGGGACATACTAAATTTTACTGATGGTGGCCATCTTGGAGGTGGCAAAGCAAGCTTCCCTATACTGTGGTGTCCCTTTTGTGCTTGTAAAGGAACCAGCTCACTGTTTCAGCAGGGAATTACTTTAGCACACCTGCTCTACGCAAATAATTACCTGCAAGCACAGCACTATACTGTACATTCTTATTTCACTCCTCTCTTTTCTGTATATACAGTGCACCCTGCAGAACCTGATTCTCAGAGCCCCCTGCTGGTGTTTGTTATACTACATCTCACCTACTCCGGGACGCTCTCCTGTGGATCCCTTTCACTGTTTTAACAGATTATTGGGGCCTCGACCCTTCGAATGATGTGAATACACAAGTGCCTGACTTCCCCCCCACCCAAATCATCTGATGAGCCCGCAACATTTTGGTGGATCTTTCTTGTAATCACTCCCTAAACGGGCACTTCTATCTCATCAGATACTATGAGCAGAGCGAACACCTGAGCAAAAAAAAGACGTGAACTTCACAAGATATTGCACAACACTTCTCACGCCGGGAAAAGCCAGCTAAAATTCCATCCCCGTCCTCTCGGCTGTCCACCCCTACCATGGATCCGACGGAGTCACCCTCAACCAAAGCGGATATTCAATCCCTCCAGAATATGATTTTGGACCTTAAGAGTTCTTTTACCACCGCTCTCTAGTCAGCGATTGGTCAACTGAAATCTGACTTGGCGGCTCTGGATTCCCGCACCAGCTCACTGGAATCACAAATGGAAGAACAACAGGATTTCCGCAAACAAGTTGGTGAGGACATGAGCTACCTATCCGGCGAATAGGAATTCCTTAAGGATAAGGTTGAGGATAGCGAAAATCGCGAGAGGCAGAATAATTTACGCATTCGCAATGTCCCTGAATCTGTGTCGGCCTCCGAATTGGAACCTTACCTCAAACGTCTGTTTCTTTACTTGGTCCCGTCGCTCTCGGAATCTGCTATCTTGATAGAGAGAGCTCATCGTGCCCTGAGGCCTAAACCAAGGGACTCTGATCCTCCCCGTGATGTTATCCTTCGGTTTTTGTCTTTCAAGATTAAGAACAGTATTACAATGGCATGCAGAAATTTGACTTCAATTCTGTTCGAAGATTCCCTGATTCAGGTCTACCAAGACATGTCGCCAGTGACCATTGCTAAACGGCGTGACCAGCGCTCTGTTACCTCTACACTGCACAATAATGGTTACAAATACCGCTGGGGTTTTCCTTTTCACCTCATTGTGGAAATTGATGGCAAAGTTCATATCATTCACTCTCCTGAGGACGGGGACAAGCTGCTTCGAAAACTTCACCTGTCCCCCGTTGCTACTTCTCAGATGTGAAGCTCCCCATGTTTAAAATTTAACTTTTATCAACGTTTAGTTTAAATAATTTTGTTCTCACTCTTGCTCGGATGTTCTGTTGACTTCATAATAGATACTGTTTCATATACGAATGCCCATTTACCTTATCTTCAAACTGTTTTTTATTTTATTTTTTATTTTTATTTTTTATTTTTATTTTTTATTTTTTCCCCCTCAGATCTATGTACTCTTTGTATCGCTATGTTTTTGACTCGCTGTTCTGGTCGGTGGCTCGGAGGCACTGCCCTATGGATGGGACATGGGAATAGATCCCTGCTCCGATACCGTGGGGCCTGCCTCTGGCTATCGATCTGCTCTGCGACTTTGCCATTTGATCTATTAATCTTACTTTTTTGATACTGTTTGCTATCTGATCATCTTTTCTCTAGTATCCTGTCTTTTAAACTGTCCTGCCCCTTTTATGGGTCTTTCTTTGGTTCATGAATGTCCGTCCTCTTTATTACAGATTAGTTTTGGGTGGGGGGGTGTCAGCGCCTTGGCTTGACACTTCCTCCCCCAGTATCTAGGGATTAGAGATATTACCAATAACATTGGGTCCATACCCTCATCTGTTCCATTGTATTTGTGTCCCACCAGTGAGCTCTTTCCTTTTTTTTTTTTTCTTAGAGCTCTATCTTAGCAGTCTGGTATCCTGCCTTTTGGATACTACGTCTGCTTTTTTCATTTTGTATTTTATCACTCTCCTCCCTTTTTAGATTCTTGCTACAGTTTGAGTGTAAGTTGACGTATCTGCATTCACAGTTCGATATATCCATTTATTTTATACTGTTGTTTGTGTGTTGAATTGTAAATTATTATTTTTTCTCTTCTCTCGCTCTCCCTCTCCTCTCTCTCATTTACTTTAGCAGAGTCCGGGGCCCTATCGGTTTCCAGTAGCTTCTTCTTTCTTCAATTCTTCAATCATGCCACTAACGTGCCTGTCCATCAATGTTAAGGGGCTGAACACCCCCCAGAAACGCTCTCATCTCCACAGGTCTCTTAAAACTTTAAAAGGCGACGTGATTTTTTTACAGGAGACACATTTAAAATCGGCCTCCCATCCCTCCATGACATGTAAACAATTTCCCATGGCCTGGTACTCCAATAATATTTCCAAAAGAAATGGGGTAGCGATCTGAGTTAGAGGATCCGTTCCTTTCCAGTTCCTAGACTGTAAATGCGACACTGAAGGTCGTTATGTAATGGTGAGAGGAAAAATTGGACATGAGGAGGTTACATTGGCTAATCTGTACTCTCCAAACACGTCCCAATCTAAATTCTTCCGCAAGTTTTTCCACGACCTTTATTTATATAGACGAGGTAAGACACTTGTCGGTGGAGACTTCAATATGGCTCTCACGTACATGGATAGATCCGGCCCCTTCTGTAGTAGTCGAACCCCAAACTCTTCAGTACTACACAGGGGTATGGCCGAGGTGGTCTGTTTCGATGTATGGCATTTTCTTAATCCGACCACCAGGGACTACACTTTTTATTCCAATCTGCATGATGTGTACTCTCGCATTGATATGTTCTTGAGTTATGCACCTCTCTCCCGGACGGCACGCGCTTCCTCGATAGTCCCACTTACTTGGACTGACCACGCGGCTTTAGCTGCGACATTTGACATATTTGATATCCTTGACGGTAGACCGACATGGAGACTTAACAAAACCCTATTGAAGATTCCTAAGTTTCAGGACTTAATTAAAACTAAGCTTCAGGAATATTTTGACATTAATGTAGAAGACGACTGCAGTATAGCTACGATATGGGAAGCCCATAAGGCGGTTGTTAGAGGATCCATTATTCAATTTGCGTCCCGCCGTAAGAGAAGCCAGGAAACTCAAATTGCTCTGTTAACAGACAATATTGCAACGCTAGATTGGGAACACAAACTCACACACTGTAAGAAAACACTAGCCGAACTGTCTAAGGCTCGTGATGATCTACAATCTCTTTTGGCGTAAAATATTGAGCGCTCACTTCGATGGGCTAATCAATCGTTTTACGACAAAAGCAACAAGGCTCATACTTTGTTGGCTAATCACTTACGTGCCAAGAAGGCTAACCAATGCATCCATACTATTAGAGAACCCTCAGGCAACGTTACCTATGACCCCAAGAAAATTAATGGTATCTTTTCTGATTATTATAGAGCACTCTATAACCTTGACCCCGATCCGACCCCTTGGCACATGCCGACCAGGCTCAACATTATCTAGATTCGTGCGCTCTTCCTCGTTTAGAAGAGGCAACTAACTCTGCTCTCAATGCTGATATTTCTGCTGAAGAAATTGAAGCTGCACTAAAAACCCAGAAACCTTCTAAGGCCCCAGGCCGGATGGCTACCCGATGATGTACTACAAAACTTTCGCCCCTCAGCTCATTCCGCATATGGTCTTTTTGTTTAACAAAATAATGCAGGGCACTCCTTTACACACTGACTCCACGACCTCCCGCATTATAGTAATCCCGAAACTCGGAAAGGATCCCTCGTATTGCTCAAATTATAGACCCATCTCTTTGATAAATAGCGATCTCAAGCTTTTTGCCAAAGTACTGGCGCCTCGCCTGAATGCTGTGTTGCCGTCATTAATTGACCCTGATCAAGTGGGATTTATTCCCGCCCGCCAGGCCTCGGACAACACCAGACGTATTGTTAACTTAATTCATCATATAAACTCGACGAAAACACCAGCGATTGCTTTGGCGCTTGACGCCGAAAAGGCGTTTGATTGCATCTCTTGGCCATTTTTGTTTTCTACATTATCTACGTTTGGCCTCCATGGTCATTTCATCACTGCAGTAGCAGCCCTCTATTCTAACCCCTCATCTACGGTCCTGACTAATGGATTAAGCTCACCTTGGTTTAGTTTAAAGAATGGCACTCGACAGGGCTGCCCTCTCTCACCCCTACTTTTTGCTTTATGTATTGAACCTCTTGCAGCCCGTATTAGGCTCAACGCTGATATTAGGGGTGTTACTGTGGGGCAGAGCTCGTATAAAATAGAGATGAGCGCCTGAAATTTTTCAGGTTTTGTGTTTTGGTTTTGGGTTCGGTTCCGCGGCCGTGTTTTGGGTTCGACCGCGTTTTGGCACCGAATTTTTTTTGTCGGATTCGGGTGTGTTTTGGATTCGGGTGTTTTTTTTCAAAAAACCCTAAAAAACAGCTTAAATCATAGAATTTGGGGGTCATTTTGATACCAAAGTATTATTAACCTCAAAAACCATAATTTCCACTCATTTTCAGTCTATTCTGAATACCTCACACCTCACAATATTATTTTTAGTCCTAAAATTTGCACCTAGGTCGCTGGATGACTAAGCTAAGCGACCCTAGTGGCCGACACAAACACCGTGCCCATCTAGGAGTGGCACTGCAGTGTCACGCAGGATGGCCCTTCCAAAAAACCCTCCCCAAACAGCACATGACGCAAAGAAAAAGAAAAGAAAAAAGAGGTGCAAGATGGAATTGTCCTTGGGCCCTCCCACCCACCCTTATGTTGTATAAACAGGACATGCACACTTTAACCAACCCATCATTTCAGTGACAGGGTCTGCCACACGACTGTGACTGATATGACGGGTTGGTTTGGACCCCCCCCAAAAAAGAAGCAATTAATCTCTCCTTGCACAAACTGGCTCTACAGAGGCAAGATGTCCACCTCATCATCATCCTCCGATATATCACCGTGTACATCCCCCTCCTCACAGATTATCAATTCGTCCCCACTGGAATCCACCATCTCAGCACCCTGTGTACTTTGTGGAGGCAATTGCTGCTGGTGAATGTCTCCACGGAGGAATTGATTATAATTCATTTTAATGAACATCATCTTCTCCACATTTTCTGGATGTAACCTCGTACGCCGATTGCTGACAAGGTGAGCGGCGGCACTAAACACTCTTTCGGAGTACACACTTGTGGGAGGGCAACTTAGGTAGAATAAAGCCAGTTTGTGCAAGGGCCTCCAAATTTCCTCTTTTTCCTGCCAGTATAAGTACGGACTGTGTGACGTGCCTACTTGGATGCGGTCACTCATATAATCCTCCACCATTCTTTCAATGGTGAGAGAATCATATGCAGTGACAGTAGACGACATGTCCGTAATCGTTGTCAGGTCCTTCAGTCCGGACCAGATGTCAGCATCAGCAGTCGCTCCAGACTGCCCTGCATCACCGCCAGCGGGTGGGCTCGGAAATCTGAGCCTTTTCCTCGCACCCCCAGTTGCGGGAGAATGTGAAGGAGGAGATGTTGTTGACAGGTCGCGTTCCGCTTGACTTGACAATTTTCTCACCAGCAGGTCTTTCAACCCCAGCAGACTTGTGTCTGCCGGAAAGAGAGATCCAAGGTAGGCTTTAAATCTAGGATCGAGCACGGTGGCCAAAATGTAGTGCTCTGATTTCAACAGATTGACCACCCGTGAATCCTTGTTAAGCGAATTAAGGGCTCCATCCACAAGTCCCACATGCCTAGCGGAATCGCTCCGTGTTAGCTCCTCCTTCAATGTCTCCAGCTTCTTCTGCAAAAGCCTGATGAGGGGAATGACCTGACTCAGGCTGGCAGTGTCTGAACTGACTTCACGTGTGGCAAGTTCAAAGGGCATCAGAACCTTGCACAACGTTGAAATCATTCTCCACTGCGCTTGAGACAGGTGCATTCCACCTCCTATATCGTGCTCAATTGTATAGGCTTGAATGGCCTTTTGCTGCTCCTCCAACCTCTGAAGCATATAGAGGGTTGAATTCCACCTCGTTACCACTTCTTGCTTCAGATGATGGCAGGGCAGGTTCAGTAGTTTTTGGTGGTGCTCCAGTTTTCTGTACGTGGTGCCTGTACGCCGAAAGTGTCCCACAATTCTTCTGGCCACCGACAGCATCTCTTGCACGCCCCTGTCGTTTTTTAAAAAATTCTGCACCACCAAATTCAAGGTATGTGCAAAACATGGGACGTGCTGGAATTTGCCCAGATTTAATGCACACACAATATTGCTGGCGTTGTCCGATGCCACAAATCCACAGGAGAGTCCAATTGGGGTAAGCCATTCCGCGATGATCTTCCTCAGTTGCCGTAAGAGGTTTTCAGCTGTGTGCGTATTCTGGAAACCGGTGATACAAAGCGT
The DNA here is from genome assembly GCF_028390025.1 of Pseudophryne corroboree. Taxonomy (NCBI): domain Eukaryota; kingdom Metazoa; phylum Chordata; class Amphibia; order Anura; family Myobatrachidae; genus Pseudophryne; species Pseudophryne corroboree. Next base: position 444,257,496 of record NC_086444.1, on the reverse strand, counting down.
AGCCTGCCTAGGAAAGAGTTGCGAGATGCTGCTACTGGTGCCGCCGCTGCTGTTCTTGCGGCGGGAGTCCATACATCTACCCAGTGGGCTGTCACAGTCATATAGTCCTGACCCTGCCCTGCTCCACTTGTCCACATGTCCGTGGTTAAGTGGACATTGGGTACAGCTGCATTTTTTAGGACACTGGTGACTCTTTTTCTGAGGTCTGTGTACATTTTCGGTATCGCCTGCCTAGAGAAATGGAACCTAGATGGTATTTGGTACCGGGGACACAGTACCTCCAACAAGTCTCTAGTTGGCTCTGCAGTAATGATGGATACCGGAACCACGTTTCTCACCACCCAGGATGTCAAGGCCTCAGTTATCCGCTTTGCAGTAGGATGACTGCTGTGATATTTCATCTTCCTCGCAAAGGACTGTTGGACAGTCAATTGCTTGGTGGAAGTAGTACAAGTGGTCTTACGACTTCCCCTCTGGGATGACCATCGACTCCCAGCAGCAACAACAGCAGCGCCAGCAGCAGTAGGCGTTACACGCAAGGATGCATCGGAGGAATCCCAGGCAGGAGAGGAATCATCAGAATTGCCAGTGACATGGCCTGCAGGACTATTGGCATTCCTGGGGAAGGAGGAAATTGACACTGAGGGAGTTGGTGGGGTGGTTTGCGTGAGCTTGGTTACAAGAGGAAGGGATTTACTGGTCAGTGGACTGCTTCTGCTGTCGGCCCAAGTTTTTGAACTTGTCACTGACTTATTATGAATGCGCTGCAGGTGACGTATAAGGGAGGATGTTCCGAGGTGGTTAACGTCCTTACCCCTACTTATTACAGCTTGACAAAGGGAACACACGGCTTGACACCTGTTGTCCGCATTTCTGGTGAAATACTTCCACACCGAAGAGCTGATTTTTTTGGTATTTTCACCAGGCATGTCAACGGCCATATTCCTCCCACGGACAACAGGTGTCTCCCCGGGTGCCTGACTTAAACAAACCACCTCACCATCAGAATCCTCCTGGTCAATTTCCTCCCCAGCGCCAGCAACACCCATATCCTCCTCATCCTGGTGTACTTCAACACTGACATCTTCAATCTGACTATCAGGAACTGGACTGCGGGTGCTCCTTCCATCACTTGCAGGGGGCGTGCAAATGGTGGAAGGCGCATGCTCTTCACGTCCAGTGTTGGGAAGGTCAGGCATCGCAACCGACACAATTGGAGTCGGACTCTCCTTGTGGATTTGGGATTTCGAAGAACGCACAGTTCTTTGCGGTGCTACTGCTTTTGCCAGCTTGAGTCTTTTCATTTTTCTAGCGAGAGGCTGAGTGCTTCCATCCTCATGTGAAGCTGAACCACTAGCCATGAACATAGGCCAGGGCCTCAGCCATTCCTTGCCACTCCGTGTGGTAAATGGCATATTGGCAAGTTTACGCTTCTCCTCCGACAATTTAATTTTAGGTTTTGGAGTCCTTTTTTTACTGATATTTGGTGTTTTGGATTTGACATGCTCTGTACTATGACATTGGGCATCGGCCTTGGCAGACGACGTTGCTGGCATTTCATCGTCTCGGCCATGACTAGTGGCAGCAGCTTCAGCACGAGGTGGAAGTGGATCTTGATCTTTCCCTAATTTTGGAACCTCAACATTTTTGTTCTCCATATTTTAATAGGCACAACTAAAAGGCACCTCAGGTAAACAATGGAGATGGATGGATACTAGTATACAATTATGGATGGACTGCCGAGTGCCGACACAGAGGTAGCTACAGCCGTGGACTACTGTACTGTGTCTGCTGCTAATATAGACTGGTTAATAAAGAGATGTAGTATGTATGTATAAAGAAGAAAGAAAAAAAAACCACGGGTAGGTGGTATACAATTATGGACGGACTGCCGAGTGCCGACACAGAGGTAGCTACAGCCGTGGACTACTGTACTGTGTCTGCTGCTAATATAGACTGGTTGATAAAGAGATGTAGTATGTATGTATAAAGAAGAAAGAAAAAAAAAACCACGGGTAGGTGGTATACAATTATGGATGGACTGCCGAGTGCCGACACAGAGGTAGCTACAGCCGTGGACTACTGTACTGTGTCTGCTGCTAATATAGACTGGTTGATAAAGAGATGTAGTATGTATGTATAAAGAAGAAAGAAAAAAAAACCACGGGTAGGTGGTATACAATTATGGACGGACTGCCGAGTGCCGACACAGAGGTAGCTACAGCCGTGGACTACTGTACTGTGTCTGCTGCTAATATAGACTGCTTGATAAAGAGATGTAGTATGTATGTATAAAGAAGAAAGAAAAAAAAACCACGGGTAGGTGGTATACAATTATGGATGGACTGCCGACACAGAGGTAGCTACAGCCGTGGACTACTGTACTGTGTCTGCTGCTAATATAGACTGGTTGATAAAGAGATGTAGTATGTATGTATAAAGAAGAAAGAAAAAAAAACCACAGGTAGGTGGTATACAATTATGGACGGACTGCCGAGTGCCGACACAGAGGTAGCTACAGCCGTGGACTACCGTACTGTACTGTGTCTGCTGCTAATATAGACTGGTTGATAATGAGATGTAGTATGTATGTATAAAGAAGAAAGAAAAAAAAACCACGGGTAGGTGGTATACAATTATGGATGGACTGCCGAGTGCCGACACAGAGGTAGCTACAGCCGTGGACTACTGTACTGTGTCTGCTGCTAATATAGACTGGTTGATAAAGAGATGTAGTATGTATGTATAAAGAAGAAAGAAAAAAAAACCACGGGTAGGTGGTATACAATTATGGACGGACTGCCGAGTGCCGACACAGAGGTAGCTACAGCCGTGGACTACTGTACTGTGTCTGCTGCTAATATAGACTGGTTGATAATGAGATGTAGTATGTATGTATAAAGAAGAAAGAAAAAAAAAACACGGGTAGGTGGTATACAATTATGGATTGACTGCCGAGTGCCGACACAGAGGTAGCTACAGCCGTGAACTACCGTACTGTGTCTGCTGCGACTGGATGATAAATAATGATATAAAAAATATATATATATCACTACTGCAGCCGGACAGGTATATATTATATAATGACGGACCTGCTGGACACTGTCTGTCAGCAGAATGAGTTTTTTATAGAATAAAAAAAAAAACACCACACAAGTCACACGACGAGTGTTTAACTTTTTCAGGCAATCACAATATAGTATACTACTAACTATACTGGTGGTCAGTGTGGTCAGGTCACTGGTCAGTCACACTGGCAGTGGCACTCCTGCAGCAAAAGTGTGCACTGTTTAATTTTAATAATATGTACTCCTGGCTCCTGCTATAACCTATAACTGGCACTGCTCCCCAGTCTCCCCCACAATTATAAGCTGTGTGAGCACAGTCAGATATATACATAGATGATGCAGCACACTGGGCTGAGCAGTGCACACAGATATGGTATGTGACTGAGTCACTGTGTATCGTTTTTTTCAGGCAGAGAACGGATTATATTAAATAAAACTGCACTGTCTGGTGGTCACTGTGGTCAGTCACTACTAAACTCTGCACTCTCTACAGTACTCCTAAGCTCCAGTAAATCAAGTGTCTCTGTTTAAAATCAATCTCACTCTCTCTCTTCTAATCTAAATGGAGAGGACGCCAGCCACGTCCTCTCCCTATGAATCTCAATGCACGTGTGAAAATGGCGGCGACGCGCGGCTCCTTATATAGAGCTACAGCTACATAACAACTGTGGATGATATTGTTCACCAGTTGCTTCTGAAAAGTGATTAGTTTGTTCAATCCAGTCCAAACTGCTTGGATCCCTGTAGATCAGTTTAATTGAAAAGGGAATAGTGTGTCCAGTCAATCCATGTCTGTAGTGTAAAGGAACAGCACAACAGCCCTTTCAACTAAAGTGATGTAGAATCAGCAGGGCTAGTAAGGAGAAAAGCTCCAAGCAGGTTCCATTTTATGCTCCAAATTGTCTGTACAGGAACCCATATCTGCAAGTTCTGATTTAGTTCATTAACTGTAGTTTTATAGCCAGTCTACTGTATATAGCACTGTATGTCCCTTTTCAAGGAAGAGAGAAGAGTTGAATGGATTGCAATAAAATTGGTCCATCGAGTGCTACTGAAGTGATGATATCACCTGGAATCGGAACCTCCTGATAAGCTGATGGGAAGAGGATACTGTATCTTAGCAATTGATGGGAGGTCAGGAGGGTAGAGAGATGCCAACCAGAGCCTGATGTTGAAACAGAGTCTGCTGTCTTAAAGAATTGTACATGAGAAGCAGACTTAGGAGACTTCTGCCTCTATGTGTCCTCTTTGTGGATGTGTAGCCCTGGAGAAGGAAGTCAGGCAATTAGATAATACTATATATGCTTGAAAATATGAAGAATTTCACAGACTGTGACCAGGGGGGTTTAGGAGGAGTTGCTATACAGTATCATTGGAAAATAATTTAATACTGCTGGGGGATCTATTATCATTGGTGGGGTGGGAAGTTATTTTTTTTAATATTGGCCTATGGATACCGGAAAAGAGGGGGAAAAAAGCACCCACTAGATTTTTATTTTTTTTAAATAAAATATTTTAATATTTTGTTAAAAATATATATATATTTTTTTTTACTGTATTAAGTAATAAAACTAAAGGACAATTTCTGAGTGTTGTGGGGGAAAAAATGTCAGTTAAGTGGTTAAAGTGAGTTGGCATTGGTGAAACATGTCCAGATCCAGTAGAAATCATCCATGAAAATATTTCTTATTGTGATGTTCATAACCCATCTCTCATTTTATGCCTTACAGTACTTTAATTATCTCTATCATAAATTATACATTTAAAATAAATATAGAATTACAAACTGCACAGTGGCTTCAGATATCTTTGTATTTTACAGAAAATTATAATTGCATAAAAATATTATGTAGCTAGCATTATGATTTATATTTAATAACATGCCATTTTATTTGATGTAACATTAGTAGCACAGATCCTGGAGATGGCAGAGATAATGCCAGGGTTCCTAATCTTTGGGTGTCATTCCGAGTTGTTTTCTCGCTAGCATATTTTAGAAGCTATGCACACGCTAAGCCGCCGGCCTCTGGGAGTGTATCTTAGCTTAGCAAAATTGCGAACAAAAGATTAGCAGAATTGCGAATAGAAATTTCTTAGCAGTGTCTGAGTAGCTCCAGACCTACTCACAGATTGCGATCAGCTCAGGCCGTTTCATTCCTGGTTTGACATCACACACACGCCCAGTGTTCGGCCAGCCACTCCCCCATTTCTCCAGACACTCCCGCGTATTTCCCTGACACACCTGCGTTTTTCCGCACACTCCCAGAAAACGGGCAGTTTCCGCCCAGAAACACCCACTTCCTGTCAATCACACTCTGATCACTTCAACAATGAAAATTCTTTGTTCGGACGTGAGTAAATCTACTAAGTTTTGTGCTAAAATACTTGCATGCGCATTTTTGCCTTAATCGCTCCGTTGCGAAAATCAGCAACAAGCGAACAACTCGGAATGACCACCTTTGTACAGTGCTGTACATATTTAATTGCACTGCAATATGGCATAACAGTTCTGCAAATTAATGTCAGCACTTTTAAAACATGATATTAAGTAAGAGGTCCTATGAGTTTTTATAACACTCCAGAGCCAATTTACAATATCTGACTAAAATAGGAAGATACCTGAGTTTTATTTTCCCACCGTCTGTGAAAAAAAATATTGGATTTTACTTTGTGATTCCATTTTTGTAAAATATTTCATGCAATTATAGAAAAAAAAATGGTTATGATCAGGGCCGGCTCCAGACATGTTCGACTGGAGCGGCCGAACAGGGTGCCCACTGTTTAAGATCGGCTGCCTATTTCAAATATGGTGCCGTCCGCCAGCCATTCAGAGCTTGCGGCCCGGCTGCAGCAGCTCCCGATTGGCTGCCTGGCCACGAGCTCTGATTGGTGCCGGGGAGAGAGCAGCCGCAGTGCCGCAGACATTGCGGTGGGTGAGTTCAGTCCAGGGGTTGAGCGCGTGATGGGTGTCCCTGCTGCCGTAGCTCGGTCTTGTCTCTGCTGCCTGCATGTAGCTGAAGTCCCAGACCTCAGCATTCAGCACACTGCGCACTGCCCATCCCCATTGCACTTGGATACAGATATCTGGCACTGGGGGCATTTGTGTATCTGGCAGCACTGTGGGAGCATTTGTGTATCTGGCAGCACTGTGGGAGCATTTGTGTATCTGGCAGCACTGTGGGGGTATTTGTGTATCTGGCAGCACTGTGGGCCCCCACAGTGCTGCCAGATACACAAATACCCCCACAGGTATGTAGCTGGCATCCACTGTAGGGACATTTATGTATCTGGCAGCACTGTTGGGGCATGTATGTATCTGTCATCATATAATGTGTATCTGGCAGCACTGTGGGGGCATATAATGTTTATCTGGCAGCACTGTGGGGCATTTATGTATCTGGCAGCACTGTGGGGGCATTTTTGTATTTGGCAGCACTGTGGAGGCATTTTTTTAGCTGGCAGCACTGTGGGGCATTTATGTATCTGGCAGCACTGTGGGGCATTTTAGTAGCTGGCAGCACTGTGGGGGCATTTTAGTAGCTGGCAGCACTGTGGAGGCATTTATGTATCTGGCAGCACTGTTGGGGGCATATAATGTGTATCTGGCAGCACTGTGGGGGCATATAATGTGTATCTGGCAGCACTGTGGGGGCATATAATGTGTATCTGGCAGCACTGTGGGGGCATATAATGTGTATCTGGCAGCAATGTGGGGGCATATAATGTGTATCTGGCAGCACTGTGGGGGCATTTGTGTATCTGGCAGCACTCTGGGGGCATTTGTGTATCTGCAGCACTCTGGGGGCATTTGTGTATCTGCAGCACTGTGGGGACATTTGTATACCTGGCAGCACTGTAGGGGCATTTGTGTATCTGCAGCACTGTGGGGGCATTTGTATACCTGGCAGCACTGTGGGGGCATTTGTGTATCTGGCATGGCACTGCTGGGGTCATATGTGTATCTGGCACTGTACTATTGGGGGTGTATATATATCTGGCACTCTACTGGAACGTTTTGTGTATCTGACATTACTGGGGACATTATATGTAAGGAACACTACTGTGGGTGTTATATGTAATCTGCTAATTATGTGTGTAGAGGGGGTGTGAAAATAAATATATATTTTGAATTGATAATCTAAAATTGCAAGGCCACACCACTTTCTCAGGAGCGCGCGTAGGGGGCGCTTCAAAATTTCTTGCTCATGGTGCTAGTAGGTCTGGAGACGGCCCTGTTTATGATCCATTTCTGTTGGTGTAAAATATTGTGGTAATCAGGTGGTGTTATGACTGGGCTCTTTTCTGTCTGAAATTGTTGTCTTTATGTTTGGAAGCAGAAAACCCAGCTGTGCTCTTGTGGTTTGTTTCCTTGCACACAAGCGTGAGATGGGATATTGTATGAACGCTCCACTGCTTTCTGTTTCTGTGTCTCTCGCACAGTAATACATTCCTGTGTCTCTTGCTTCCATCCTGTCCATTTGCAGATCCACTTGTTTCTTTGCAACATCTCTTGTAATAGAAACTCTGCTTTTTAGTGAATCAGCAATTGCTGTGCCTCCGCTATACCATATAGCACCAATCCATTCCAGTCCTTGTCCAGGGGATTGTCTGACCCAATGTACTCCATAGCTGGTTAACTCAAACCCAGACACTGTGCAGGTTACTTTGAGTTGTTGTGAAGGTCTCACAATCCCTGGACCTGACTCCTGTAAGGTCTGAGAGTAAGCCCCTGAAAAAAATTAAAGGAGTTACCAAACTCTGACAAACAGATATAAGCTAATTGTTCTAATAAGATTTGATTGAGCTCTTACCTAATGGGAATATTACTAAGAAAAACACAGCTACATCCATGGTAACAGATACAGTAGATTTTGGTGTAGAATATGATAAAGACTAGTTTGCTCTTTATATGGATGAAGTCAGGTGACTGATTTGCATAAGAGAGCCAACTATGATTTATGTTACAGCTACAGTAGCGGTTCCCAACATTATATTGTTAATTAGAGTATTGTAGCATCCTATTAATTTACATTCAGTTTGTGTGTATCCTGTATTTCTGTGTATGGAAAATATTTTAATTGCACAATATTTTCAATTAACTGTAGTTAATGGCAGAATTAATTGGTAATACAGATGCAGCATGTAAATTGATGGTCCTGAGATCACTGCATCTTGCCATTAATAAGTTAATGTTTCACATTTTCATTCTATGACATAACTGTTCAAATTACCATTGCTGTTTTACAGGTACAGTAGTACCAGTACTTGCCATTTTTACTAGCCAATACTGCATAATATCAAAGTCAACAATTATAAAAGTTAGTAAATGAATATCAAAGTGGTCAGTGGTGACCTGATGAATATTCACTTAGGACAAGAACCATGCTCTTTTTTAGGCAGCTTTCATTTTACAGGTTGAGTATCCCTTATCCAAAATGCTTGGGACCAGAGGTATTTTGGAATATTTGGATATGGGATACTCAATCTGTAATTATAATGGGAAATATATCTCTATAACATGGTAGAAAATGGTACTGTATTTAATGGCCGCTGCAGCAGATTTTACATAGTGGTAGCATCTGACTTACTTTGTTCTGCTAATGTGAGAATCCTCCTCTGTACATTGAAAATCCATGTAACTGCATGCGATATTGTCAATAACTGAGAAATGCAATGTAAAGACAGACATTTAATTGTAAACATAGTGGTATGATAGCGCAACAAACAATATACTGTAGAGAATAAACATAATATGAGAACAAATAAAGTGACTCCAATAAAATGTAGATGAGAAAGCATAATATCAATCTAACCTCTGCTAACTTGAGGAAATAAGGGCAGACCCTATATGGGACCATTATAAGGAAACATGTTAACAAGAACGTACATTGGGAACCAATATAAGGAATGAGAGAACAGAACACAGAATAAACAAGAACATTGACATGAGTAGATTAAAACACAGATTCACTCTCTACAAAAATAGTCTCTGAGAAAATGTTGGTGAAAATCATTGTGCAGAGAGTGAGAGAGGTCACAGCTTTCTCTGGGCCTTGATTTTCATGAGATGCCTCATTGAGTATATTTTTTTATTTGCAGGTTTGATGTGACTTCTCTCTCTCTCTGCACCATTCCTGATGAATTTGGGCTGGTGATGCTGAAGATATTGGACCCACTACCAGTATGTCCCACTCTTTTTGAATGGAAACTCTGGCTTCCACTGAGCTGGTAAAAGTAAAGGAACCATTCCAATTGATGAGAAGTTGCTTTATGGGGTAGCACCAGCACTTTTGAATATTGGATGTCTGGAGAGCTACTGTGATGGAGAGGAAGACCCAATGTTTTGATACAGTGGAAGCAGAGACATCAGCAAATAGTTGAATTTAACCAAGGTATGCTGAAGTGGGTTAGTTTAGAATCACATCATGTAGAAGTCATATTTAATGGGATAAAAATGAACTCTGAGGAGGGGCGTGGCTTGTGTCCTGACTGGAAAGTCTTGTCCCAGGGGAGCTCCTGCCAGATTGAGCCCTTTTACCCCCTTTTTGTTGTCCTGGCCTTGTTTGTCCCCCTCCTGCAGCTTCCTATTGCAGCCCTTGCTGCTTTGTGTACATTAAGGGTGAGCTGCGGAGCCGGAGCACAGACTTGTCCTGTGCTTGCAGGTTGCGACCTTCCCCTCGTGCTGCTGCCTGGGCCTCGATTTGGAACCCCCCCCCGCCCGAGTTCGGACGAAAACCGGCTATCACGTGCCGCTGTACGGCTTGCCCCACTACACCTCTCCTACCTGGGGGTCCCTGCCGAGCAGTGGAAGTGGCGAGAAGAGCCCCTGGAGCTGCGGATCCGGCGCTGAACCGAGCGGCGGAGGTCCAGTGGCGGCGGCCATCTTGGATGTGGCAATGAGTGCAGCGCAAGTGCTGCGCTTATACGAGCGGCCCGCCCAACGCACACACTCACCAGGGGGGTCTTATTGAAGACAGTGGGGGTGACGGCTGGTCCCTACCCCTGCCAACGAATGTTATAAAATAATTCACTGGAGGGACATACTAAATTTTACTGACGGCGGCCATCTTGGAGGTGGCAAAGCAAGCTTCCCTATACTGTGCTGTCCCTTTTGTGCTTGTAAAGGAGCCAGCTCACGGTTTCAGCAGGGAATTACTTTAGCACACCTGCTCTACGCAAATAACTACCTGCAAGCACAGCACTATACTGTACATTCTTATTTCACTCCTCTCTTTTCTGTATATACAGTGCACCCTGCAGGACCTGATTCTCAGAGCCCCCTGCTGGTGTTTGTTATACTACATCTCACCTACTCCGGGACGCTCTCCTGTGGATCCCTTTCACTGTTTTAACAGATTATTGGGGCCTCGACCCTTCGAATGATGTGAACACACAAGTGCCTGACTCCCCCCCCCACCACCACCCAAATCATCTGATGAGCCCGCAACATTTTGGTGGATCTTTCTTGTAATCACTCCCTAAACGGGCACTTCTATCTCATCAGATACTATGAGCAGAGCGAACACCCAAGCAAAAAAAACAGGAACTTCACAAGATATTGCACAACACTTCTCACGCCGGGAAAAGCCAGCTGAAATTCCATCCCCGTCCTCTCGGCTGTCCACCCCTACCATGGATCCGATAGAGTCACCCTCAACCAAAGCGGATATTCAATCCCTCCAGAATATGATTATGGACCTTAAGAGTTCTTTTACCACCGCTCTCCAGTCAGCGATTGGTGAACTGAAATCTGACTTGGCGGCTCTGGATTCCCGCACCAGCTCACTGGAATCACAAATGGAAGAACAACAGGATTTCGGGAAACAAGTGGGTGAGGACATGAGCTACCTATCCGGCGAATTGGAATTCCTTAAGGATAAGGTTGAGGATAGCAAAAAACGCGAGAGGCGGATAATTTACGCATTTGCAATGTCCCTGAATCTGTGTCGGCCTCCGAATTGGAACCTTACCTCAAACGTCTGTTTCTTTACTTGGTCCCGTCGCTCTCGGAATCTGCTATCTTGATAGAGAGAGCTTATCGTGCCCTGAGACCTAAACCAAAGGACTCTGATCCTCCCCGTGATGTTATCCTTCGGTTTTTGTCTTTCAAGATTAAGAACAGTATTACAATGGCATGCAGAAATTCGACTTCAATTCTGTTCGAAGATTCCCGGATTCAGGTCTACCAAGACTTGTCGCCAGTGACCATTGCTAAACGGCGTGACCTGCGCTCTGTTACCTCTACACTGCGCAATAATGGTTACAAATACCTCTGGGGTTTTCCTTTTCGCCTCATTGTGGAAATTGATGGCAAAGTTCATATCATTCACTCTCCTGAGGACGGGGACAAGCTGCTTCGAAAACTTCACCTGTCCCCCGTTGCTACTTCTCAGATGTGAAGCTCCCCATGTTTAAAATTTAACTTTTATCAACGTTTAGTTTAAATAATTTTGTTCTCACTCTTGCTCGGATGTTCTGCTGACTTCATAATAGATACTGTTTCATATACGAATGCCCATTTACCTTATCTTCGAACTGTTTTTTATTTTATTTTTTATTTGTATTTTTTATTTGTATTTTTTATTTATTTTTTTCCCCTCAGATCTATGTACTCTTTGTATCGCTATGTTTTTGACTCGCTGTTCTGGTCGGTGGCTCGTAGGCACTGCCCTATGGATGGGACATGGGAATAGATCCCTGCTCCGATACCATGGGGCCTGCCTCTGGCTATCGATCTGCTCTGCGACTTTGCCATTTGATCTATTAATGTTAGTTTTTTGATACTGTTTGCTATCTGATCATCTTTTCTCTAGTGTCCTGTATTTTGAACTGTTCTGCCCCTGCTATGGGTCTGTCTTTGGTTCATGAAGGTCCCTCCTCTTTATTACAGATTAGTTTTGGGTGGGGGGGGGGTTGTCAGCGCCTTGGCTTGACACTTCCTCCCCCAGTATCTAGGGATTAGAGATATTACCAATAATATTGGGTCCATACCCTCATCTGTTCCATTGTATTTGTGTCCCACCAGTGAGCTCTTTCCTCTTTTTTTTTTCTTAGAGCTCTATCTTAGCAGTCTGGTATCCTGCCTTTTGGATACTACGTCTGCTTTTTTCATTTTGTTTTTTATCACTCTCCTCCCTTTTTAGATTCTTACTACAGTTTGAGTGTAAGTTGACGTATCTGCATTCACAGTTTGATATATCCATTTATTTTATACTGTTGTTTGTGTGTTGAATTGTAAATTAATATTTTTTCTCTTCTCTCTCTCTCCCTCTCCTCTCTCTCATTCACTTTAGCAGAGTCCGGGGCCCTATCGGTTTCCAGTAGCTACTTCTTTCTTCAATTCTTTAATCATGCCGCTAACGTGCCTGTCCATCAATGTTAAGGGGCTGAACACCCCCCAGAAACGCTCTCATCTCCACAGGTCTCTTAAAACTTTAAAAGGCGACGTGATTTTTTTACAGGAGACACATTTAAAATCGGCCTCCCATCCCTCCATGACATGTAAACAATTTCCCATGGCCTGGTACTCCAATAATACTGCAAAAAGAAATGGGGTAGCGATATTAGTTAGAGGATCCGTTCCTTTCCAGTTCCTAGACTAAAATGCGACACTGAAGGTCGTTATGTAATGGTGAGAGGAAAAATTGTACACGAGGAGGTTACATTGGCTAATCTGTACTCTTCAAACACGTCCCAATCTAAATTCTTCCGCAAGTTTTTCCACGACCTTTATTCATATAGATGAGGTAAGACACTTGTCGGTGGAGACTTCAATATGGCTATTCAACATGGATAGATCCGGCCCCTTACGTAGTAGTTGAACCCCAAACTCTTCAGTACTATACAGGGGTATGGCCGAGGCTGGTCTGTTCGATGTATGGCGTTTTCTTAATCCGACCACCAGGGACTACACTTCGCATTGATATGTTCTTGAGCTGTGCACCTCTCTCCCGGACGGCACGCGCTTCCTCGATAGTCCCACTTACTTGGACTGACCACGCGGCTTTATCTGCGACATTTGACATATTTGATATCCTTGACGGTAGACCGACATGGAGACTTAACAAAACCCTATTGAAGATTCCTAAGTTTCAGGACTTAATTAAAACTAAGCTTCAGGAATATTTTGACATTAATGTAGAAGACGACTGCAGTATAGCTACGATATGGGAAGCCCATAAGGCGGTTGTTAGAGGATCCATTATTCAATTTGCGTCCCGCCGTAAGAGAAGCCAGGAAACTCAAATTGCTCTGTTAACAGACAACATTGCAACGCTAGATTGGGAACACAAACTCACACACTCTAAGAAAACACTAGCCAAACTGGCTAAGGCTCGTGATGATCTACAATCTCTTTTGGCGTAAAATATTGTGCGCTCACTTCGATGGGCTAATCAATCGTTTTACGACAAAAGCAACAAGGCTCATACTTTGTTGGCTAATCGCTTACGTGCCAATAAGGCTAACCAATGCATCCATACTATTAGAGAACCCTCAGGCAACGTTACCTATGACCCCAAGAAAATTAATGGTATCTTTTCTGATTATTATAGAGCACCCTATAACCTTGACTCCCCGTCCGACCCCTTGGCACATGCCGACCAGGCTCAACATTATCTAGATTCGTGCGCTCTTCCTCGTTTAGATGAGGCAACTAACTCTGCTCTCAATGCTGATATTTCTGCTGAAGAAATTGAAGCTACACTTAAAACCCAGAAACCTTCTAAGGCCCCAGGCTCGGATGGCTACCCGATGATGTACTACAAAACTTTCGCCCCTCAGCTCATTCCGCATATGGTCTTTTTGTTTAACAAAATAATGCAGGGCACTCCTTTTCACATTGACTCCACGACCTCCCGCATTATAGTAATCCCGAAACCCGGAAAGGATCCCTCGTATTGCTCAAATTATAGACCCATCTCTTTGATAAATAGCGATCTCAAGCTTTTTGCCAAAGTACTGGCGTCTCGCCTGAATGCTGTGTTGCCGTCATTAATTGACCCTGATCAAGTGGGATTTATTCCCGCCCGCCAGGCCTCGGACAACACCAGACGTATTGTTAACTTAATTCATCATATAAACTCGACGAAAACACCAGCGATTGCTTTGGCGCTTGACGCCGAAAAGGCGTTTGATCGCATCTTTTGGCCTTTTTTTGTTTTCTACATTATCTACGTTTGGCCTCCATGGTCATTTCATCACTGCAGTAGCGGCCCTCTATTCTAACCCCTCATCTACGGTCCTGACTAATGGATTAAGCTCACCTCGGTTTAGTTTAAAGAATGGCACTCGACAGAGCTGCCCTCTCTCACCCCTACTTTTTGCTTTATATATTGAACCTCTTGCAGCCCGTATTAAGCTCAACGCTGATATTAGGGGTGTTACTGTGGGGCAGAGCTCGTATAAAATATCTCTGTTTGCGGATGACGTCCTCCTGGCTCTTACTAACCCTCTGATCTCTCTTCCTAATTTACAGAAAGAACTACTTTTGTATGGTTCCCTCTCTGGTTATAAAATAAATCATACCAAATTTGAGGACCTCGCGTTTAATGTTTCATCCAATACTAATTTGATATTAACCTCCTCTTTCCCCTTTCTCTGGAGACCCTCGGCTATCAAATACCTGGGCATATTTATCACTAAATCCTACTCTAGCCTCTATCAGGCTAATTATGTTCCTATAATTAAAACTCTCACTCAAGACCTAGATAAATGGGATCGGTTATACATTTCATGGATTGGACGGATTAACGCCCTAAAAATGAATTTCCTTCCCCGTATTCTTTATCTGTTCCAGACCATTCCGATAATGGTGCCCCAAGTTACTTTGGCTTCCCTGCAAACACTGTGCAACAAATTTATTTGGGCTCATCGTAAATCTGGATTAAAATGAACCTTCTTGACCAAGAGTGCAACCTCAGGCGGTTTGGGATATCCTAATCTTCAGGCTTATTTTAACGCCTGTCACCTAAACCACGTAGTGTCCTGGCATTCCACCAGAGGGAATAGAAAATGGGTCGATATTGAGAACTCAATATATCAGGGTATTCCCCTCGACTTTCTTCTGTGGCTCCCCAGGTCCTGCAGACCAGCCTCGGCCTATTCAGTCCCCACGATTAAATTCACCCTTGGATTGTGGGACAAACTCCGCACCACTTATAATCTTTCTTCATACCCCTCACCTCTGTCACCTATCTAGGGTCACCC
Source organism: Pseudophryne corroboree (assembly GCF_028390025.1). Taxonomy (NCBI): domain Eukaryota; kingdom Metazoa; phylum Chordata; class Amphibia; order Anura; family Myobatrachidae; genus Pseudophryne; species Pseudophryne corroboree. The sequence continues at coordinate 444,242,221 of NC_086444.1, read as the reverse complement.
TGCCTTCTCCCAGGCAGCAAACAAAATATAGCAGCCCCATGGCATTCTCAGGGTGTCATGAGATTTATCCATGTTAAAGGCCACTCAGCACCGACCTCTTTTGGAGATTTTCAAGAGCGCCTTCGTATTCCATCCTCGTGTCATTACCATTATGTTCCAATTCTTAGCTTTCTTAAATCTCAGCTTAAAACTACCCCTTTGAGATCACCCACCTCCTTTGAACATATGTGTTTACTTTCGATTGGCAAAAAGGGGAATATCTCAACAATATACAACTCTATTTTGACTCCAGATCCTCCTGCCCGTGAGCCCCATGAACTAGCTTACGAATCAGATCTCTCCCATCCGTTGGAAGATGATCAATAAAAAAAATTAGATTGCGCACTGCTAAAGCTTCTATTAGTGTGGCAATTAGGGAAACATGTAACAAAGTTTATACCAGATGGTACTTAGTCCCCTCCAGACTTCACACCATTTTCCCCGCGACCTCGAATTTATGCTGGAGACTTTGTGGAGAGGAGGGCACCTTTTTCCATGTATGGTGGACCTGTCCCTCTATTCGCCCCTTCTGGAACACAGTTGGAGCGCTCATCGCTCAAACTTGCGGACATAACATGGATCTCTCTTCTGAAATTGCTTTACTTCATGCCCCCATATCGTCACTACCCAAAATCCAAGATAAGCTTGCTATGCAATTCTGCATGGCGGCTAAATCTCTGATTGCTAAATGTTGGAAGGACCATAAACCACCCTCCAAGGCAATACTGATGGCTAGGATTAATTATATAGCCAATATGGAATATATTACCAGTCTGAGGAATAACACTGTGGCCCAATTCCACAACATTTGGTCCCCATGGTACCTCGCGTGTTCTTTATTAATACCCGGACTCTGCTAATACCTCTAATACCTCTGCTATTCCCTCTTCTATTGTCTTTGCATGGAACTGCAGCCAACCTCTCGCTTCCTTATATGTAATTTTTTCAACTCTCCCCTTTTACTCTTGCACTTTTTCTTACTCTTTCCTGTTTTTTATTTCTTCTTCTTTCTCTTTTTTGTTTTTTACTTTTAATAAGTTTTTTCTTTGTTTTGGTATAGGTTCTATACTATAAATGAAAAATAAAATGGGACAGATCATGTACACGCTTGAATTTACACAGGGTACATACTGCTATTACTTGATAGCCTGTATTGTCATGGAACTGTATATTCCACTCTAATGCGGCCTGTAAAATCTTTTATCTGCATGTTCAATATCTTGACCTGTACAACTTCGAGATTGTTTTGGATATTGATCACTCTCAATAAAAACCCTAACTTTAAAAAAAAAAAAAACTTTGAGAAGGGTGTCCCTTAGGGAAGATTCCTGAGCCTGCTTACATTTGGTCAGTCTGTGATTTCTTTCTATGAATATGCAAGTCAGTATCAGAGGTTTAAGAAAGCAATTTTTGAAAGAAAGAGGTACCGGAACCATTGAGATCAGTGAGTACAGAATCTAGAATGCATCTAATTTTAATAGTGTTGTGTCTAGACCTGCAGTATGTTCAAGATCAACCAACTTGCCTTTAATGAAAGAGATCTCCTCCTGGTTGGTGTCATGGGAAGAAATCAGTTCATTGTGGGAGGAGATCCTAACTCCTCCATTTTATGCTCCAAATGGTCTGTACAGTAACCTGTATCTGCAAGTTCTTATTTAGTTCATTAATTGTAGCTTTATAGCCTGCCTACAGTATATGTAATCTTTCAAGGAAGACATTTAGAGTTGAATAGATTGCAATGCAATTGGTCCATCGAATGCTACTGGAGGGATGATATTGTCTGAAATTGAAACCTCCTGATAAACTGTTGGCATATACCCTGGCAATGGATGGGAGGTCAGGAGGATGGAGAGACAGCGACCAGAACCTGATGTTGAAACAGCGTCTGCTTTCTCAAAGAATTGTACATGACGAGAAGACTTAGTTTTTTTTTAGCCTCTTAGTTGTCACCTTTGTGGGACAATAGCCCTGTAGACTGAAACAAGATAATTATATAATACTATATATGTTTGAAAATATGAATCATTTCACAGACTGTGATCAGATATTTAGGAGGAGTTGTATATCATTGGAAACTATGTATGAAGTACAGAAATATATAGGTCTGGGAAGCAGTACCCCAATTTACCACACAAGGGCAGTATCAGACAAACATACACTTAGCTACAAACAGTGTGAATAGAGAAATGTGGAGGCACTCAAATATATAAAGAAATGTAGCATACCCCACCACCTCTCAGAGAGGAAAATAAGAACTAGATAACAGCTACATAACAACTGTGGATTCTATTGTTCACCAGTTGCTTCTGAAAAGTGATTAGTATATTCAATCCAGTCCAAACTGCTTCGTTCCCTGTAGATCAGGTTAATTGAAAAGGGAATAGTGTGTCCAGTCAATCCATGTCTGTAGTGTAAAGGAACAGCACAACAGCCCTTTCAACTAAAGGGATGTAGAATCAGCAGGGCTGGTGAGGACACAATCTCCAAGCAGGTTCCATTTTATGCTCCAAATTGTCTGTACAGGAACCCATATCTGCAAGTTCTGATTTAGTTCATTAACTGTAGTTTTATAGCCAGCCTACTGTATATAGCACTGTATGTCCCTTTTCAAGGAAGAGAGAAGAGTTGAATGGATTGCAATGCAATTGGTCCATCGAGTGCTACTGAAGTGATGATATCACCTGGAATCGGAACCTCCTGATAAGCTGATGGGAAGAGGATATCTTAGCAATGGATGGGAGGTCAGGAGGGTGGAGAGACACCAACCAGAGCCTGATGTTGAAACAGAGTCTGCTGTCTTAAAGAATTGTACATGAGAAGCAGACTTAGGAGACTTCTGCCTCTATGTGTCCTCTTTGTGGATGTGTAGCCCTGGAGAAGGAAGCCAGGCAATTAGATAATACTATATATGCTTGAAAATATGAAGAATTTCACAGACTGTGACCAGGGAGGTTTAGGAGGAGTTGCTATACAGTATCATTGGAAAATATGTATGCAGCACACAAAGATACAGGTTTGGGAAGCAGTACCCAAAATTCACCACACAAGGGCAGTGATGTATCAGACAAACATACACTCAGCTCCAAACAGTGTGAATAGAGAAAGGTGCAGGCACTCAAATGTATAAGGAAATGTAGAATATTCCACCACCTCTCAGGAGAGGAACATAAGAACTAGATAACAGATACACAGGAACAATAACTGTAGATGTTAATGTTCCCCAGTTGCTTCAGAAAAGTTATTAGTATGGCCCTCCTTCCGCATGGATCACATTTGTAAAGCTGCTCGCAGGCAGCTTTGCAATTGCGATCCATACTAATGTAAAATGCAGTAGGAGGTGTTAAATAGCAGTAAAGAACCACTTGGCCCATCTAGTCAGCTCATGAATATGCGCACACTTACACACTAGGGTTATTTTTTGTCGGGAGCCAATTAACCTTCCAGTATATATTTGGAGTGTGGGAGCCAACCGGAATGCTCAGAGAATCCGAAGCAAGCTTTGGTGGGAATTGTACCCATTACCTCAGTGCTGTATGGCAGTAATGCTAAACATTACACTGTCTGTACTGCCCTACACCATCCGTACTGCCACTGTACATAAACCGGATTTTGTTTTTAAATATTATTTTATTTAAATATTCATAGTACAATATACAATTATATCAACAGTAGAATGTTTAAGACATTGACATGCATCATACATTTTGGTATACAAAGTAAAGTAGCGTTCATCCAATACAAAGCGGAGAAAAAAGAAGAGTATAAAAAGTTAAGGAGGGAGGGGGCGGGGTTACTCAGGTCTCTTCTAAAAATGGCGACAAGAGATCCAGGCTAAAGGCCACATGCACCTATAACATAGATATAGTGAAAAGCAAAAAACAAATCTAGGCAATTAAGGACATACAGATGTAGCCACGCTCATTGTGGCTACATCTGCATTAAACAAGCACTCTCAGCATTTGCCACTACCATTCATGCAAATAGGGAACTTACGCATCTAAAATATGCACATGCCCCAGACGTGCATGTTGTCGCACCTAACAAGGCGCGATCATGGTAAGGTGAAGCCACAATGAGTATGGCTACATCTGTATATCTATCCCACTCCTGGAATCCCATCCAGTAGAACCAAATAGAAACAAAACTGAAGTACAGTCAGGTGCAGCCAGGGAGAGTTCCTCCATGAGCATATATAAATTTAGGCAAATTATCCAAAGTTTGACAGAAGAAGGTGAGAGTGAACGCCACTTAACTGCTATTACCGCCTTGGCGGCACTATTCATGTGCCTTAAAAGAATTTTTTTCTACTTTGAAATAGGCCAGGAGATAACATCTAGAATCCAGAACTCTGAACCCTCTGGGACACCCTCTCCCACAATATTCTTCATAATCTGGATAATTTGAGACCAAAAGGGCGTTAGGTTTGGGCATGACCACTAGATATGACCTGGGGACCCCTGACTTCCATTACAATGCCAACAAGCACTGGGTAATACAGAAAACATCTTGCTCAAAACACTAGGACATCTATTCCATCTGGTGGTTACCTTATAATGAGTCTCTATAACAGAGATACTCTGCAAGGAGGCATGTAACTATTGAAATGCCTGCGACCATTGTTTTTCGTTAACACAAACATTCAGATCTGCAGTCCATGCCGTTGTGAATTTGGGCAGAGAGGTGAAAAAGCCAACTAAGAGCAACTTATAAAGTATGGAGATAACATGAGGAGCAGAAGCCGTTCGTGTACACAGGGCTTCAAAAGGGGTAAGGTCCCTACATAATAAACCTTGATTATTTAACTTCTTAAGAAGTAAGAGGCTAGTTGGATGTAATGCCAATATTCTAATTGAGGGAGCTCCATTTCCTCTTGCACCTCCAGAAAAGGTTGAAATACCTTGCTACAAAAAAGGTGGCATGCTCTAGGAATCTCCCAAGCATTCCACAGTTTAGAGGCGTTAGCGTCCAGTCCCAGCAGGAAGTAACGACTCCAGAGCAGGGAAATTAAGGTACTGTAGAGGGAACTGAGTATAAAAAAGGAAGGACTTTCAGCTTCCTTCAAATCTGAATCATAGGGGTAATGGTATGATGATCAATCATTGTTATAGATGGTGAACAAGGTAAGGCTTGCAGGGGAGTGAGACCATATGATTGCTCCACTAGGACCCATCGTCTGTCTAGGATAGTTCTGGACCAGGTTTTAACTATACTAAGATGTACTGCCTGGTGGTAATACAAAAAAATTGGAAGCTGGAGGCCTATAGAAGATTTAGCATGATAAAGAATCTCATGGCGGAACTTAGGTTTCCAACCATGCCAAATTAAATCTCACACCAATTTATGTAATGCCTAAAAAAAGAAGAGGCAGGTATCATAATAGGCAGAACCTGCAGGCAGTATAAAATTCATGGAAAGGTGGAAGGATATTAATTTTAATAATATTAACCCTTATAATCCAAGAAAAGGTCTGTGGTTGCCAAGCCTGTAGGTCTTCGCCAATAGTGCATTATAAGGGGGAGATGTAAGACCAAAAAAGGTTTTTAACATCTTTAGTACAAAACTTAAGAGTGATACCACTCTAAGAATCCTTGGTTAACTACAAGCACTTACTACTAGAGCTTTAAATAAAAATATATTAACAAAAGAACAATTTGAACATGTCAATATTTCAAACCCCAACACCCCTACAATATATGTGTTGCCCAAGAATCATAAAAATCCATTAGAACCACCTGGCAGGCCAATAATATCTGGAGTAAAAAGTGCTACATCCAACATGTCAGCCCTTATCAACTTTTATTTGCAACCACTTGTATTAAAAACTAGATCTTATCTGAGAGACACTGGAGATGTCCTAAGGAAATTGGCTGAGGTCATGGATGTCGAAGACTGTACTCTAGTGAGTGCAGATGTGGGTACATTGTACACCATCATTAAGCATGATATGGGCCTTAACGCTATGTTTTTTAATTAAAGAGAATGTAGAAGAAAATCTAAAGGAATTTATTTTGGAAGGAATAAGTTTCATTTTAACAACCATTTATTTTTTACTTTGATGGCAGTTATTATTTTCAAGTCGTTGGTACGGCAATGGGGACCAGGTTCGCCCCCAGTTATGCTAATTTGTTTATGGCCCACTGGGAAGAGTTATCCATTTGGACCGGTGGCGTTCTGGGGGCGAACCTGGTCTGTTGGTATCGTTTTATTGACAATATTTTGTTCTTGTGGCATAATGATATCAGTCTTTCTGAATTTTGTGAAAATTTAAATTCGAATTCTATGAATATTAATTTAAGCTTTACAATAAGCAAAAATCAATTTACCTTTTTAGATTTATGTATATATAAAGAAAATGGCCAGCTAGAGACTAAAACACATCGTAAGAATACTAACTCTAACTCCTACATAGAAAGGGAAAGTGAACACCATAAAAAATTGTTAGAAAACATACCCTTCGGACAGTTTCAACGATTGAAAAGAAACTGTTCGAAGCAAGTAGACCTTGATTGTCAAGTAAGAGACCTCAATGATAGATTTATTAAAAAGGGCTATAAACAGGAAAATTTGGATAAAGCAATTGAAAAGTTATCAAATAGAAAGAAAAGATCTTTAAGTATTAAAAATAAAGAGATGAATACTAATGAAAAGTATAAGTGGTCTTTTATAACTCAATATGGACAATATCATCAGCAAGTAGAAAAAATTATTAAAAGAATTGGAGGTTATTACAGGAGGATAGAACGTTGAAACATTACTTACCATCTAATCCCTCCTTTATATATAGGAACCGACGAAAATATAAAGCGCCGAAGATTAAGGATAGACTGGTTAAAAGTGCATTAATGGAGGATAGATGAGGGAGTACATGCAATTTAGGTTTCCATGTATGTGGAAATTGCCTGCCCTGCCGTACCACAAAAATAATAATCCAAGAAATTTAGCGGAGTTTGAGCATAATGGTAATAAATATAATATTAAACAATTTGTAACCTGCGAATCAAGAAATTTAATTTATTGCTTGAAATGTGTATGTGGTCTGCTTTACGTGGGGAAAACGTCGAGAGCATTAAAAACACGTTTAACGGAACACATATATAATATCAAAAAGGGTTTGGATACTCATTCGGAATCCAGTCATTGCAAAAAGATTCATAATTGTGACCCCAATAGTATCATCTCATTTTGGGTATTGGAGCAAATAACACATAATTGGAGAACAAGAGATTTGGATAATCATTTAATGAGATGGGTATTTAATCTGGGAACCCTAATACCAAGTGGCTTAAACGAAGAGTTTGAGCTTAAATGCTTTTTGGATGATTAATGACATATTTTTTTCTCTTGTGATAGGTTTTGCTAACTTTGAACCAGGAAGCTACGTATTGTATGGGATGGAGCGCATGATGCGTTCCATTGATCAGGTGATGTGCCCCATGGGAGGAGTACACATTGGAGAGTGAGCCAGCGGTGAATCGCGTAATGCGTTCCACAATATCAGGAAGACGTCATGGTGGAAGTGACGTATCAGAGCTGGTGAAACGCACCGTGCGTTCCACTTACCCGGAAGCGGAACGGGAGAACGGAGCACCTCTTTTGAATATGATTGTAATCAGCTGTTTTTAATTAGTGCTGTTTAGTGTGGTATAAATAAGCGGTATTGGGACAGACAAGGATAACCGTGGCCTGAGGAAGGGAAACCGATACGCGTTGCTAATGGAAGGGACCCCAGTTGGACTGCACCACTCCAGTTATGCCTGAGGATTGAGGACTATCACTCTTGGAGTATAAACGGGACTTTAATTATGTGCTGGTCTGATTTATCACTCAGACATTTATCCATCTGGTAGGCGTGCAGTTTCACTGGGATTACTCCCCTGTTTTTTTCTTATGTTTTTTTTGTGGTGTGTGTGTGTGTGTGTGTGTGTGTGTGTGTGTGTGTGTGTGTGTGTGTAAAAAGTTTTTTTAAATGAAATACTTTTTAATACAATATCACCCTATGCGAGATATATATATATATTTTCCATATAAATCCGCCGGAGTTCTTTGATGTGAATTCTACAATAAAGAAATCCACACCGATTGCTGCTTGCCTTGGGATGTTTTATGCGATTTAACCTCACTTGATTGGGGTCATCTGTAAGGTAACCTGATTACCACAAGAGATGTTTTCGGGAAGTGACTGCCAAAACTTCTTTTTATCTCTATAAACTTCACTTTGCTATATTTGCCTCAATTGATCTTTGAGGTAAATTATAAGGTAACCACATAAACAAGAGGGTCTTAAAAGGTGTCCACTATCCTAATATTCCTCTTACTTTTTTATTTAAATTATTACTATTTAAACAATATAGGTGTATAAAAACAGACTATACTATGCTTGTTTTTTTCCTTTGAGGGAACATGATTGGATAAAGAGGAGCGCCGTTTCCATTGACAAACCTCTTTGAATTCTGTACTTGAAAGATTGGTGATTTCTTTTTTCTTTGGAGGCTGCACCGTTTTTGTATTTGTCCAAGAGCGCTGGAATAAGTACCTTTCTCTGAGGTCCTAGTGGATGCTGGGAACTCCGTAAGGACCATGGGGAATAGACGGGCTCCGCAGGAGACTGGGCACTCTAAAAGAAAGATTAGGTACTATCTGGTGTGCACTATCTCCTCCCTCTATGCCCCTCCTCCAGACCTCAGTTAGAATCTGTGCCCGGCCAGAGCTGGATGCACCTAGTGGGCTCTCCTGAGCTTGCTAGAAAGAAAGTATTTGTTAGGTTTTTTATTTTCAGTGAGATCTGCTGGCAACAGACTCACTGCTACGTGGGACTGAGGGGAGAGAAGCAAACCTACCTGCGTGCAGCTAGCTTGTGCTTCTTAGGCTACTGGACACCATTAGCTCCAGAGGGTTCGAACACAGGGCCTGACCTCGATCGTCCGTTCCCGGAGCCGCGCCGCCGTCCCCCTTGCAGAGCCAGAAGACAGAAGAAGGAGATGAAATCGGCGGCAGAAGACTCCGGTCTTCATTAAGGTAGCGCACAGCACTGCAGCTGTGCGCCATTGCTCCCACTGCACACCGCACACTCCGGTCACTGTAGGGTGCAGGGCGCTGGGGGGGGGGCGCCCTGGGCAGCAATAAGAATACCTTTTGGCAATATATACACATAATACAGTCTGTGGCTGTATATGTGTAAAACCCCCGCCAATTTTAGTCAGAAACAGGACAGAAGCCCGCCGCTGAGGGGGCCAGGCCTTCTCCCTAAGCACACCAGCGCCATTTTCTCTTCACAGCTCCACTGGAAGGAAGCTCCCCAGGCTCTCCCTGGCAGTATCCTTGTACACAAAGGGTGAAAAGAGAGGGGGGGGGGGGGCACATAAATTTAGGCGCAAAAATTTGTATATACAGCAGCTACTGGGTAAACACTGAGTTGTAGTGTAATCCCTGGGTTATATAGCGCTGGGGTGTGTGCTGCATACTCTCTCTCTGTCTCTCTAAAGGGCCTTGTGGGGGAACTGTCCTCAAATAGAGCATCCCCTGTGTGTGTGGTGTGTCGGTACGCGTGTGTCGACATGTCTGAGGTAAAAGGCTCCTCTAAGGAGGTGATAGAGCGGATATGTGTGTGAGAGGGTGTCTCCGTCGACAACGCCGACACCTGTTTGGATATGTGTAAGTGCTAAGGTGAATTTATTGCACAAAAGGTTAGGGAACAGACTGGAAATCTACCCAGGTCTGTCCCTATGTCACAGAGACTTTCAGAGTCTCTCAATGCTCACTATCCATAATAACAAACACTGGTATCGACATGGAGTTTAACTCCACTGTCGACTACGATAATGCAAAGTTACAGCCAAGATGGCTAGAAGGTATTCAATATATGATTATTGAAATAAAAGATGATTTGCATATCACTGATGACTCATCTGTCCCTGACACGAGAGTACACATGTTTAAGGGGAAGAATGCTGAGGTAAATTTCCCTCCTCTCATGAGGAAAAAGAGCGGGAATCTCCAGACAAGAGACGGCAGCTTCCCACAAGAGAATTCTCAGGCTGTATCCTTTCCCTACTAGGGCCAGGATATGTTGAGAATCTTCCCCTGGGGTGTCCTGTTTGCACAGACGGTAGCACTTGCTATTCTCAGGGATCCTGCAGATAGCGTGCACATTCTAGTATACTACCCAGACCGGCGATTGTGTCGGCATGGGTTTATAGCGCTGTGGCAGCGTGGACAGGTACCTTATCAGCAGAGATGAGACCCTAGTATGCAATATAAATATATTAAAGATGCTTTCTTAAGTGATAGATATATAGTTATAAAGCATGCCCAAAGAGACATGAGTATACTGGGTCCTAGAGTCAAAGCTATGTCGATCTCTGCTTGACGTGTCCTGTAGAATATGCATTGGACAGATGATGCCGACTTAAGAGGCATATGGAAGGCTGAGGATTGTGTGGAGAAGGGTTCTCGGGCCTGGCCTCCACAGCTATAGCTGGTAATTCTGCTAGTTTGCCTTATATTCCTGCACAGCCTAAGAAAGCACGACATTATTAAATGCAGCCTTTCGTATAAAGAAACAAGAAAGTCTAAGGTGCGTCCTTTCTTGTCAGAGCCGGGAAGCTAGTTCCCAGGAACAGAAGTCCTCCCCGGCCCCTACAAAAATCCACCAATGTCGCTGGGGTTCCACAGGCGGAGCTAGGCCCGGTGGGGACACGCCTTCGTAAGTTCAGCCACAAGTGGGTTCCCTCCCTGTTCGATCCCTGGGCAATAGATATTGTGTCTCAGGGATACAAGCTGGACTGTGAGAAGATGCCCCCTCACCGACGGCCCTGCGGGCTTCCCCCCAAGAGAGGGAGCCAGTGTTAACTGCAATTCACAAATTGTATCTTTAACAGGTGGTGGTCAAGGGTCCCCTCCTTCAACAAGAGGGTGTTATTATTAGACCATGTTGTAATCCCGAAACCAGACGGTTCGGTCAGACCCATATTGAATTAAAAATCCCTGAACATATACCTGAGAAGGTTCAAGTTCAAGATGGAATCGCTAAGAGCAGTCAGTACAAGCCTAAAAAGGGGGAGACTTTATTGTGAATCCGGACATAAGGGATGCATACCTTCAGGTCCCCATTTATCCACCTCATTAGGCGTACCTCAGAATTGCGGTACGGGATTGTCATTACCAATTTCAGGTGTTGCCGTTTGGTCTCTCCACGGCCCCGAGAATATTCACCATGGTAATGGCGGATATGATTGTGCTCCTGCGGAAGCAAGGTGTCACTATTATCACGTACTTGGGCGATCTCCTCATAAAAGCGAGATCAAGAGAGCAGCTGCTGAACAGCGTATCACTTTCTCTGGAAGTGTTACGGCAACACGGCTGGATTCTATATATTCCAAAGTCGCATTTGGTTCCTACAGCTCATCTGCCTCTCCTAGGCACGATCCTAGACACAGACCAGAAAAGGGTTATCTCCCGATAGAGAGAGCTCAGGAGCTCATGACACTGGTCAGGAATCTATTAAAACCAAAACAGGTGTCAGTGCATCACTGCACTCGAGTCCTGGGAAGGATGGTGACATCATACGAGGCCATCCCCTAGGCAGGTTCCATGCGAGGACTTTCCAATGGGACTTACTGGACAAGTGGTCCGGGTCACCTCTTCAGATGCATCGGTTAATCACCCTATCCCCCAGGGCCAGGGTGTCTCTCCTGTGGTGGCTGCAGAGTGCTCACCTTCTCGAGGGCCACAGATTCGGCATTCAGGACTGGATCCTGGTGACCACGGATGCAAGCCTCCGAGGGTGGGGGGCGGTTACACAGGGAAGAAATTTCCAAGGTCTGTGGTCAAGTCAACTGACTTGCCTTCACATCAATATCCTGGAACTAAGGGCCATATACAACGCCCTAAGTCAAGCAGAGATCCTGCTTCGCGACCAACCGGTTCTGATCCAGTCAGACCGCAGGGGTTCATGTAAACCGCCAAGGTGGCACAAGGAGCAGGGTGGCGAGGGTAGAAGCCACCAGAATTCTTCGCTGGGCGGAGAATCAAGTAAGCGCACTGTCAGCAGTGTTCGTTCCGGGAGTGGACATCTGGGAAGCAGACTTCCTCAGCAGGCACGACCTCCACCCGGGAAAGTGGGGACTTCATCAGGAAGTCTTCACGCAGTTTGCAAATTGATGGGAACTGCCTAAGGTGGACTAGATGGCGTCCCACCTCAATAAAAAGCTAAAAAAGGTTTTACGCCGGGTCAAGGGACCCTCAGGTGATAGCTGTGGTCGCACTAGTAACACCGTGGGTGTTCCAGTTGGTCTCTGTATTCCCTCCTCTTCGTCTCAAACCCAAGGGCTGAGAATTGTAATAAAAGGAGGAGTGAAAACAATATTCTTTGCTCCGAATTGGCCAAGAAGGACTCGGTACCTGGAGCTGCAGGAAATGCTTTCAGAGGACTCAGGGCTTCTGCCTCTCAGACAGGACATGTTGCAACAGGGGCCCTGTCTGTTCCAAAATTTACCGCGGCTGCATTTGACGGCATGGCGGTTGAACGCCGGATCCTAGCGGAAAAGGGCATTCCGGATGCAGTTATTCCTACGCTGATAAAGGCTAGGAAAGACGTGACAGCAAGACTTTTTCACTGTATATGGCGAAAATAGGTTGCTTGGTGTGAGGCCGGGAAGGCCCTACAGAGGAATTCCAGCGGGGTCGATTCCTGCACTTCCTACAGTCAGGAGTGACTATGGGCCTAAAAATAGGATCCATAAAGGTCAAGATTTCAGCCCTATACATTTTCTCTAAAAATGAACTGGCTTCACTGCCTGAAGTTCAGACGTTGTTCCGGGGGTGCTGCATATTCAGCCTCCTTTTGTGCCACCAGTGGCACCTTGGGATCTTAACGTTGTGTTGGATTTCCTGAAATCCCACTGGTTTGAGCCACTTAAGACCATGGAGCTAAAATATCTCACGTAGAAAGTGGTCATGCTATTGGCCTTAGCTTCGGCTAGGCGTGTGTCAGTATTGGCGGTTTTGTCATGTAAAAACCCTTATCTGATCTTCCATATGGACAGGGCAGAATTGAGGACTCGTCCCCAATTTCTTCCTAGGGTGGTATCATTGTTTCATTTGAACCAGCCTATTGTGGTGCCTGCGGCTACTAGGGACTTGGTGGATTCCAAGTTGCTGGACGTAGTCCGGGCTTTGAAAATGTATGTTTCCAGTTCGGCGGGAGTCAGAAAGTCTGACTCGCTGTTTATTCTGTATGCAGCCAACGAGGTTGGCGCTCCTGCTTCGAAGCAGACTATTGTTCGCTGGATCTATAGCACGATTCAGCTGGTTCACTCTGCGGCTGGATTGCTGCATCCAAAATGAAGAAAGCCCATTCCACAAGGAAGGTGGGCTATTCTTGGGCGGCTGCCCGAGGGGTCTCGGCTTTACAGCTTTGCCGAGCTGCTACTTGGTCGGGGTCAAACAAGTTTGCTAAGTTCTACAAGTTTGATACCCTAGCTGAGGAGGACCTTGCCTTTGCTCATTCGGTGCTGCAGAGTCATCCGCACTCTCCCGCCCGTTTGGGAGCTTTGGTATAATCCCCATGGTCCTTACGGAGTTCCCAGCATCCACTAGGACGTCAGAGAAAATAAGAATTTACTCACCGGTAATTCTATTTCTTGTAGTCCGTAGTGGATGCTGGGCGCCCGTCCCAAGTGCGGACTCTCTGCAATACATGTATATAGTTATTGCTTAACTAAAGGGTTATTGGTATGAGCCATCTGTTACTGAGGCTCAGTTGTTGTTCATACTGTTAACTGGGTATGGTTATCACAAGTTGTACGGTGTGATTGGTGTGGCTGGTATGAGTCTTACCCTGGATTCCAAATCCTTTCCTTGTTGTGTCAGCTCTTCCGGGCACAGTTTCCTTAACTGAGGTCTGGAGGAGGGGCATAGAGGGAGGAGCCAGTGCACACCCGATAGTACCTAATCTTTCTTTTAGAGTGCCCAGTCTCCTGCGGAGCCCGTCTATTCCCCATGGTCCTTACGGAGTTCCCAGCATCCACTACGGACTACGAGAAATAGAATTACCGGTGAGTAAATTCTTATTTTTTCCATTATAATCTTTAGTCCAATGAAAGGTGGATGCCATTGAAAAGGAAAGGCTGATTGCAACCGACTTAGAGTAATTAATTTTGAACTTTGACCACGAACCAAATTTCTTAAATGGCCAATGAAATCACAAGTTGCTAAGTAGCAAAAAAAAAAAAAGCCAGTTTGAATTCCCTGGCTCTCAATTTTACACCGATATTTAGATTACATCATATAGCTCATGCAAGGGTCTCTTTAAAAAGTATAAAAATAATAGAGGACATGGGGCATCCTTGTCTAGTCCCAGTATGTATGGGGAAAGGTTCAGACAATAACCCGTTCACTTTAACTCTTGCACTAGGACATTTATAGAGGGCTAATTTTCTTGCAAGACATATCGGACCCAGACCCATGTTTTCAAGCACACCATCCATGAATTGCCAATCCACCCTGCCAAATGCTTTTTCATGCGTCCGTAAACAAAAAAATTCTATCAGTCAGAGAGGACATAGAGTGATATATTAAGTCTATCATCTTACTAGTATTGTAGTAGTAATAATAACAATAATAATAATAATAATGACAATTATATAACACTTTTCTCCTAAGAGGACTGAAAGTGCTTTACAATTGTCTTTACAGGTCAAAATACAAAACAAGTTAACAGTAGATATTAGTAAAATGCTAGTAAATAGGTAAGTCTTCAGTCTATTTTTGAGGTATTCTAGAGTGGCAGGAAAGAGAGTTCCATAGAGTCGGAGCCACAAAATTGAAAGCTCAACCCCCAGATGAAATCCGGGAGATTCTAGATACTGTTGGTAGTCCGTCATCTACAGATCTTAGTAATCAAGTGGGACAGTAAAGGAATCAGAAGCTGCTTCAAATACCTTGGCCCCTGGTCATGTAGGGCTTTAAAAGTGAGTAAGCCAATCTTGAGAACGATTTGCCACTTTACAGGTAGCTAGTAAAGAGAGTAGAGAATGGGTGTTATGTGCCAGGAACAGGGCTGGTTGGTTAATAGTCTGGCAGCTGCATTTTGTACCATTTGCAAGCAGTGCAATTCTTTTGCTGGGAGACCAATGTAGAGGGCATTTGCAGTAGTCTAGGCATGATGATACAAATGCATGTAAGACTTTAGGCAGGCCTTCTGAGGGAATTAAGTGCTTTATTATGGCTCTGTTCCTCAGATGAAAGAATGAGGATTTGATTGTGGCTGACACCTGATGTTTAAGTGTCAGGCCTCCATCCAGGACAAATCAAGATTCCGCACATGATCAGTGTTTTGTAGTTCTGAATCCCCAAGCATAAGTTGGCTATGCTGCAGTCTTGTTCTGTGACCTATCATCAGGACTTCTGTTTCATCAGGGTTCAGTCTCAGCCAACTGGCACTCATCCACTCCTGAAGCTCAGCTACTCAGCCATTTAGAGTTGTTATTTGGTTATCAGTACCTGGAGCAAAGGACAGGTACAGTTGTGTATCATCTGCATAGCAGTGGTAGACCAGGCCATGACGTCTGATTATTTCACCCAGTGGTAGCATGTATACTGCGAAAAGCATGGGTGATAGTATAGAACCCTGTGGGACACTACAAGTCAATGGCACTGGTTGCAAAGATTATTCTCCAGATGAAACAGTCTCTTGTCCAGGAACAATCCTGTTTGGTCATCATGAATCAGCATGGCCAACCAGGGTTTAAGACCATTAGCTAGTATTTTTGCATACAACTTAAGGTCCACATTAAGGGAGGACTGGAATAATTTATAATATTATATAGTAAACCTATGAGGGCATGGACTCTTCCCATTAAGAGTAGATTTGATTTTGGATTCCAATTAATCTAAAGAGATTGGCTGCTATAAGAGAAGTTGCGCCTCTTAAGTAATTTTGGGGAAGCCAATAGAAGACAGTTATCTATATCATGGGCCCTCATGGGAAGAGAGGGAGTAAAGAGCAGAGTAATATTTCTGAAAGGCACTCACAATTTCATCAGTAAAAAAGCTGACATTATCTTGAGAGTTTTAAATTTGGTAATAAAAGTTACTGCCCTCTGATCTCTCAGCTCGTGTGCAAGGAGCCTACCAGGTTTGTTCCCCCAGTAAAAATATTTATGCTGGCACTTTCTAAAAGCCAATTTTGTATTATCAGATAGTAATTTATTTCAGGCAGTCCGTGCCTGAGTCAGTTCCACCACCACAGACGTGTCTGGATAGGACTTTTGGGCTGTCTCTTAAGTTGATTTTTAAGCATCAGTGCCTCTCTCTGAGCATCCACCTACCACTTTGCTAAGGAACCCAATTGTATGAGTTTCCCCCAAACTACACATTTGTTGGCCACCCAGATAGAGCATTTCCTGGCAGGAGTGTCATTAAGCAAAATATACTCTTCAATAGTCTTGGCAATAATATCTTTATATTTGGACAACTGTACCAAACTCTGATTTAGCTTCGAAGACTAACTCTTAGATTTAGTCTCAGGAACTAAAACTATAGGCATGTGGTCTGACCACATAATAGACCCTATGGAGGAGTGAGTGGAGAGATGAAGGTGTCTGTGCTACAAGAAGAAATAATCTATCCTGGAATAGACATTATGCCGGTGTGAGCAGAAGGTAAAATTCTTTTCTTTGGGGTATTGCAATTTCTTGACATCAAACAACACATAATCGAGAAAAAGTTTCCTTACATTGTGTAAATCATTATCTGAAAGCATCTAAATTTGGGTCAAATGTCTAATTAAAGTCTATGCCCACAACAAGAATCCTGTGTTGGATCTAGTCTCCAAATGATAAAACCTTGGAAAAGAAAGCAGGCTGACCTGAATTTGGAACATAAAGATACACAAAAATGCACAGTACAGCAACTGATTTTCCTATGACAACCAATGCCCTGCCCTCAACTACGTTATGTGAGATCACTTCGGTGAGGGGTAGAAACATGGAAAATAAAATGGCAACTCCCTTAGATTTATCCCCAGGGTTGTCATTAGTATAAATATTTGGATAATTCGTTTTTACTAAAGGAAGTGGCAGAACCTTGTCTAAAATGTGTTTCTTGTATTAATATTATATCCGATTTTCCAGTACGAAAATAACGTAGAGCTGAAGAGCATTTCCCCGGCACATTGAGCCCCTTTGTATTAATAGCAGAAAAAGACAATACTGTGGACTTTGAAATATTTACCAGATAAGAGGACATAGTGCATTAGTGGCTTCAGGATGAAATACCCAGCAATTCTCTGTACGCCTAAACAGACAGGATGACATTTAAAAAAAGAAAAACAATCTAGTGGAGACCTGAGGGGAGGGAGGGAGAAGGACATGGGTTAAGGCAATACCACCACTATCAACATAACGTCGGAAACAAGATAAAATACAGAAACCAGTGGCAATACTTAGAAAAATAGAAACAACAGTGAAAAAGTTGCCCTGGAATGCATGAGGATTCTAAGGACTCCCATGGGCAGAAAATTTTTTGCGACCACTTCTGTAGGGGCCTCTGGAAAGAGCTTTCAGAGAACATACGAAAAAAGAAAACATAAGATAATTAGCACCCTGAAAGCATATCACCACAGATTATAAATAGAAGAAAGCCTTGAAATGTTAAGAAAAGCGCAATTCAGGTAATGCATGGGATTTCATGGGAGAAAGAAGCCTTCCATTCTGGTAAGTCCACTTTTGACATTTGTAAACTCTTACAGAATACAGTTAAACCTCCCGGCTCTGAGGGAGTATAATTTGCTGCTGTAATCGAGAAGGAGACTCAATGGAAACCCACAGCGGTATCTAATTTTATGCTTCAGTAGCTCAGCTATCAGTGGGTCCAGCAAGCGTCTCTGTTGCAGTTTACTACAGGAAAGATCCTGGAAGATTTGTATGGAAGAGCTGTTAAAGTCGATGCCTTGAAGAGATAGCATTTTATGGAGAACCAGCTCTTTATATGTGAAATAATGCAATCGCCAAATGACTTTACAAGGTTTGTCCCGCTGTACATTTTTGGACTTGAGTGCCCTATGAGCTTTATCAAACACTACTGGGGTATCCGGGGCATGCTCAAGGAATTCATTAGTAAGAACAGCTACAGTATAATATCCTGGATCTGTATGTCTTCGGTTAACCCTCTAATCCGCAAGTTGTTTCTACCCTGATTATACAAATCATCAAGTCTATCTGACATGAGCCGCAGCTCAGAGGCCTGCGTCGACGCCATTGAATGTAGGGATCGGTGATATCCATCCATCTTTTTACTGCTGTCCTCCAGGTTCACTGGCCACTCTGCTATTTGAGAGATTTGGATTTTCTTTCCACATAATTTGGGCTTCTTTTTGTTCCTAGAGAATTGTTAACCTCAATTACATTAATTTCCAGTCATTTCCAGTCAATTTTGACCACCTCACAGATCACAATATTGTTTTCACCAATATTGGCCAAATGCTGCAGTGAGCGAGCTGGCTGGTTACTAAATGACAGAACAGTGGCACAAACACATAGCAAACTGCATGGAGTCACAGAGCTTTGAACAAAGGGCACTTATTATGACTCTGCCAGCTGTAGTGTTCTGACCTGCAGTGCCTCTGGGCTGCCAGGTGTGCTGCTGTAATGTTCCAGCTTGCAGAAACTCTGGGCTGACAGGGTTGCTGCTGTATTGTTCTAGCTTGTAGTACCTCTGGGCTGCCTGGGGTGCTGCTGTATTGTTCTAGCTTGCAGTACCTCTGGGCTGCCAGGGGTGCTGCTGTAATGTTCTGTCCTGCAGTACCTCTGGGCTGCCAGGGGTGCTGCTGCTGTGTTCTAGCTTGCAGTACCTCTGGGCTGCTGGAGGTATCTGAGAGTAGTCCCAGCTGGGGTAGTCAGCTGGAGCATGCTTCTCTCCTGATTACCTTTTCCAGCTGCAGCACATTGTGTGTTTTTTGTGTGCTCTAGTGATTGGCCCTGATTTATGTTAAGTATGAGCTAGCCCTGAGAGTCAGGGCCAGCTATAGTTTTGTTACAGCTCATGTTGAGTTATAATTTGTTAGTTAGTCTGTTACTTAGTTTGTTTCAGCTCCTGTTAAGTTTTGTTAGTCAGTTACTCAGCCAGTTTTCAAGTCTTCGTTGGAGTTCCTGTTTTCTTGCCTTGCCATAGCCAGAATCCTTCAAACACTACCTGCGTTCTTAGCAACCACACTTCAGAAACTGTGCTCTCATCATTCATGTGTCAGGTGAAGTAACCTGCTCATGTGTACCTTTTGTTTTATGTTTTCAATATCATATGTTCCTGAAATTCTGGCAAAATACAGTTTATTTTGATTCAGTCATCCAAGCATCTGTTGTCTGTGTAAACTCCAGCATTAATCTGTTAACATTGTAACAGCACTAAGGAAAATCACACCAAACAGTACAAACAAGAAATCTGTATTCGATAACTATAGATGTGCACCGCACCAAGGGGGTAATTCTGAGTTGATCGCAGCAGCAAGTTTGTTAACAATTGGGCAAAACCGTGTGCACTGCAGGGGGGGGGGGGGGGGGGGGAGGCAGATATAACATTTGCAGAGAGAGTTACATTTGGGTGGTTTATATTGTTTCTGTGCAGGGTAAATACTGGCTGCTTTATTTTTTCACTGCAATTTAGATTTCAGTTTGAACATCTAACTCTCTCTGCACATGTTATATCTGTCCTCCCTGCAGTGCACATGGTTTTGCCCAACTGCTAACAAATTTGATGCTGCAATCAACTCAGAATTAGGCCCCAAATCATGGGTTTTAGCTTTGGATCTTTATTTAGTTTTGCCAAAACCACCCTTGCGGGTTTTGCTTTTGGATCTGTATTTTTTTACAAAAGTCATAAAAACAGCAAAAATCACAGATATTTGGCTTCTTTTCATTCCTACAGGATTATGAACCTAAATAACATTAATTTCCACTCATTTCAGTCAATTTTGACCACCTCAAAGCTCACAATATTGTTATTATCCAGATTAAGCCAAAAGTTTGCACCAAGGTAGCTGGATGACTAAGATAAGTGACAGCAAGGGATTGCACAAACATGTGGCACTTAAACTTCCAATATGGCACATCTAGGAAACAGAACAGCCCTAGAGTGGTAGACAGGGTCGCAGTTTAATAAACTATGAAAATGTTTGTCCTCTACACAAGAAGACAGTCAGCAATGCTCCAGTCCAAACAGCGCATAATGCAAAGAAAACAAGATGTAACTGTCCTTGTCGTATATATTAAACAGGACATGCACAGTTTAACAAACTAATCACTTCAGTGACGGGGTCTGCCATTTGTGGTTAGTTTGGGCCTGCACAAAACAAGCTGCCAATGGGCAGTGGACATTGCTGGCAATGATCTCTATATACACAAACTGGCTATATGTATGCAAGATGTCATCATCATCATCATCATCATCTGATTCCTCCCCTCCATCAGTGTGTACATCATCTTCTTCACACACTACTAATTTGTCCCAGTTGGGAACTATCGTTACAGGCACCTCTCTATTTTTTTATGTAATTGCCGATAAAGATCTTCCTCATGGAATTTATAATTCATTTTGATGAACATCATCTTTTCAACATTTTGGGGAAGTTACCCCCTAAGCCGATCACTGACCATGTTCCCAGCTGCACTGAAAAATCATTCCGAGTACACACTGGAGGGTAGGAAACTGAAGTACTGTACAGCAAAGCCAGTTTGTTGATTGGTGACCATATCAGATGGAGTCATGGTAGACATGTCACTAATTGTAGGCAGTTCTTTTAGACCTGACCAGATGTCATAAGGTTTTGCTGACTGATCTGCATCACCACCAGTGTGTCTCTTAGGGAATTTTTTTCCTGGCAGATACAGTTGCCGGAGATAGTGAAGGTGGAGGTGTTGCCATGTCACTTGCTGCTTGAGCTGACAATTTGTTCACTAACAGCTCTTTGCATCTCTTCAGATTTGTGCCCATTGGAAAGAAAAACATAACGTTTGACTTAAACCTAGAATAAAGTGTGGTTGCCAAAATATAATGATCTGCTTTCAAGTTATTGATGACCCTTGGATCCTGGTAAAGCGAATGAAGAGCTTAATCTACAAGTCCAACATGCTTTGCATAATTGCTTTGTTTTAGCTCCTCCTTCAATTTCTCCAGCTGCTTTTCTAAGAGTTTAATTAGAGGAATTACTTCACTCAAGATGGAAGTGTGTGAACTAACTTAACATGTGGCAACTTCAATGGGTTTAATAACCTTGCACAACATGGAAAGTATTCTTCACTGTACTTGAGTAAGGAAGATTCTCCCTCCTTTCCCTATGTCATAGGTCATTGTGTAACTTTGTATTGCCTTCTGCTGCTCCTTCATCCGCTGAAGCATATAAATGGAAGGATTCCACTTAGTAACTACCTATTGATTCAGCTGATGGCAGTACTTGCAGGTGCTGCAATCTTTGACATGCACTTTTTTTTGGAAAAAAAAAAGAAAAGAGGCTGAATCGGCGCAACCACCAGCTGCCAGCAAAGAGTCTGTGGATCTCCTTATGGGAAAAAATATGTAAGAAATGAAGGAGATAATAAATATAAACACCTGCGGTTTTAATAAAACATCTTGCAATTTATTATAACATCCAACATATAAATTTAAAACTGTTAAAAGATATAGACAATCACATAGAAAGTCCTTTTGGAGGCAGTTTAAGATTCAACAGTCCAATTATGGATTTATATGACAACGCATTCTGAGCACTTTCCCTTTAAGAAATAAATAGAAGGGTATTATGCATAGTTCCCAGTCTTTAGCACATTGGAATGAATGGATAGTGCATATGTTTTAGATCCGGAATAATACCCAGCAAACGGAGGATAATTTACCCAGAGGTATGCAATCCGTGCAGATGGTCTGTGAAGTTATCTCACTTAATGCTGGTAACCTGGATTAACATGGGATGAGAAGTTCTCCATAGTTGTTTGTAACTGGTCCAGATGTACCTGTAGATGGAAATTCAAATATTAACCAGAAGTGTTTGTCAGAATGAAGACATAGGTGAATGTTATTTTTGGACGAAAATGGGCTTTTTTTCCCCCAAAACACATAGGTTTCTCTGATCCTGTGTGTTTTTGAGAGAGAGTCTTTTTTTTTTTGGGTGGCCAAATTGGATAGCACAAAAAAATAAAATAAAAATAGGATAAATATTGGGAAACATCACGTCAATTGTCAGGTATTTTTCTTCTGATGTTTATTCTCTTCTAATTGAATGCCGCCCTAAATAGTTTTACCCTTATTCACATGCTGCCCTCTTGCACTCACCCAATTCTGATATCCCACCCCATATTGTTCAAATTATTTCTTTCTAAAAGAGAGAATAAAATGTAAAAATATTCACAATGGTACCATGTAAAAATTCAATGTTGGGTATACATAAAGCATATAGTAGTATGAATTCAATTCATGTTAAAATATTGCTTGCTTAAAATGCATATAAGAAAGAACACCTTTTAGTTAGCATTAATAAAGTCATAGTAACGGTCTATCATTCTATCTTGTGGTGGATTTGCATTTAGATCCTCACTAATTAGGTGTATCCACAAGTGCTGTAGTTTTAAAATGATGGACAATATATGTATAGATAGAATCCAGTTTTGGAAATGGGTAAATTCCTAGTGGTACTCACTGTTCTGCCTAAATCCCAAATTTGTTGTAGTCCTAAAACCACTCTCCTTGCTGCGCCAGCAGGAGCTCTTCAGGGATGAAGTGCTTGTAAAATCCTTTTAGTAGCTATAACTATCTTTAGGTATTCAATAATGGTTTAATATGAGCTGCTGTAGGTAATGGATCCCTATTTTTATGCATTTAATCTAGAGTATAAACTTCCTCAGGGAGAGAAATTGACATACCTGCTACTAGAACATGCTTTCACTCTACCTTACATTTAGAACTGAAATATACAGTATAATAAATTATAAAGAAAATAAACTCTATTTCAGGGAAAGAATCCAATAATCCACTGAGCGGTAAATAAAAACCTGTGCTAAATATTTCAATTAGTGATTTATTTACGATTATAGGTTGCTTGTTTCTTAAGGGTCTGTTTAGTAAATTGGCATTCTCAAAGGATAAAGGGCTTCTGCATGTTTTTTAAAGCCCACACTTGCAATGCTACCCCATGCAAAGCATATGGCCCATAGGAAAAGAAATGGTTTATTATTAAAATAAAACATTTTTTTCTCTTTATTTTTATATTTTTTATTTAGTAAAAAAAATGAACACTATTTATTTTTTTTGAACATACATAAACTTCCAGTGCACATGTGGGAGCCACAGTGCATGCAAGAACCTCATTCAGCTACCGTACCTCTGAAACTTTTTGTTTTTACTGTCTAAACAGTTTGATATTGCTTGATTGTTATTTTGTCCAAGCCAAAAATAGTTCCTATTGCTGCACTGGACAGTGATAGAAAATCTTCATTTCACAGGGATGTTTTCACAGGGACTGCTTATTCTGTTCATCACATACTGTAGTTCTGTTTCAAACACCATATTTTAATTTACGCTGTATACATATAAATAGTTTATTATGTTCAGTCCATATTCGTGTTTTCATCAACTTCAGTATGTTCTGCCAACTACAGACAAAAAAATAAGTCATGATTTTTTTGACACAGATATATCAATGTGTGTGTCTCTGTCACAGTAATACACAGCAGTGTCTTCAGTTTTCATGATGACCATTTGCAAATATATCATGCTCTTATTATTATCTCTGGAGATTGTGAATAGTCCCTTAATAGAATCATGACAGTATGTGCTCAACCCATCAAAGGCAATAGTACACATACAGTATGTGCTCGACCCATCAAAGGTAATAGTACACATATGTGCTCGACCCATCAAAGGTAATAGTACATATATGTGCTCGACCCATCAAAGGTACACAATCATTGTAACCCTCTGCCAGGCTCTTGTCTAGCCCAGTTGAACCAATGGCTCCTAAAAGTGAATCCAAAACCTTTACAGCACAGTTTTATGTGAGTTTCCAGGCTTTGGGACAACTGGGTCTGACGACTGGATAATTTGGACATAACACTGGACACCTGAAAACATAAATACACATTAAGAGTGACACAGACTTTTAACATTCGGAGAGAGAATTGACTGCATAGAAAAGGAAAGAGTTAAACATCTGGGGAGGGGTGGACCTAGCTGTTAGGAAAGTACAGCCTTTTAGGGGGAGGGTTTGATATATATAGGGAGGGTGAGGCCATCTTAGTTCTCTTGGTGGATTTGCTTTTAGGTGAGTGCTGCAGTGCAAGCAAAATTTTGTTTCTCAATCTACTGTGAAAATATTACACAGTGTAACACCCCCCCCCCTGCTTTATTGTTAATACTCCTCCTCTCCACCTTATCATTATATTCGCTGCCATGGCTGCCCGCCCCCAGCGCGTTTTACGGGCCCCGGCTCGGTACCGTGGGTCAGACGGTCGAGCGGGGCCTGATGATGTAGTGGGTGGCATGGGGGACGGGGCTCCGTCCCTCGGGGCCTCCGCAAGTGAGGGCGCGGGCATCGGGAGCCGGGCCCGGTTGGGCTCGCCGCCGGGAACCGAGCCGGTCACACCGGCTGGGCGAGGGCGGCGTGGGGGACCAGGGGTCCTTGCAGGCCGCCCTAGGATCGACGGACGGCGGCTGTCCCCTCCGGGAGCCGCTGAGTCCGTGATCGGGTCGGGCGCCCGCGGGCGCGCGAGTGCGCGCCGCGGGGGCGCTTGGCGGTTGCGAGCCCTAGCCCTCCTCCCTTGCCGCGGCCGAATGCTAGTGCCGGGCGGGGGGAGAGGACCGGAAGGGGAGCTGGCGGTCGCCGCGCGGGGCCTGTGCAGGAGCCTCGCGCGGCGGCCGAGGAGGAGACGCCGGCCGGGAGTTCGCCGGCGGGTAGAGGTGGGACGCGCGCACGCCCACGCGCGCTCCGGGCGGCGCCGGCCATGCACGTGTGCGCGCAGCGGCGCCGCTGATGCACCGGCCATCCATTTTGACTCCCCGGATGCCGGAATCCGGCAGGGGGAGAGGACACAGCAGGGGGGTGCAGCGTTTGCCTCTGGTAGGCAACGCTGAGCCGAGAGGGATGGCGCCACGTGATGGGGCCACAGCAGAGAGTACAAGGGGGGGCCGCGCGCAGCATGCGCGTGCGCACACCGGGAGTCGTGCGACACGCGGGGGAACACGCGCGGGTACGCAGTGGGTCTCTGTGACTCCTCATACCACTCCTGCAGAAGTAGGACGCAGCGGGTCCCGCGGGCGGAGGGGAGACAGAGAATGGGTCAGCGGCCGCAGGGCCGCGGCACGGGCCGCTGCACACGACAGCGGGTCCTCCCCGGGACCGGGGGATTCTTCTGCTTCTATGGAAAGGGGGGAGGCATGCTCAGAAGTGGAGAGCGAATGATCTGGTCGGGGGGCTCTCGCTTTCCCGTCGGATCAGGAGGGACCGGGTGCTCGGGTCACATCGGCCGGTAGGCGGGCGCGGGCTCACGCCCAGGCAAGGTCCGGAGGTCCTTCGGGGGCCGTTGACGGGGGTCGCAGCACGCGGGATCCTCCCGGGGCCCTAGCGTCGGCCCTGGCCACAGTAGTAGAGGCTTTGGGGCCGTTAGCTGCAGCGGCTTCCCCTAGGACGATGTCTGATTTCGGACAGGCTGCCGGAGGCAGTGGGTCCGGCAGGCAGAGGACCTCGGCGGCGCAGCGGGTTGCACGAGCCTGCCGAGAACTGGGGGCGGCCGCTGCGGAGCTGGAGCTAGGTACGGACCAGGAGCGGCAGGGACGCGCGCTCACAGGGCATACCACGCGGGGGGCCCGGCGTGCGCCGCAAGCATGGGCCGGGCCCTCTTCTGCTTTGTCTTTCACAGAGAGCCGAGAGGAGGGGGATTTGGCGGAATTCGTGGAGGACGACGATTGGACTGAGGAGGATGAGGATTCCAGGTCGGAAAGGTCGATGGCATCCGGTGAGTTGGCACAGTCTATATCAGTTTCCCCCACGAGCTCGAGTTCGCATAGCTCTTCGTCTTCCTCCTCTTCCTCTTCTTTGTCGTCGCAAGCGTCCGACGTAGACAGTACTTCTAGGGCAAAGAAGAAGAAGGCAAAATTGCCAAGCGGGCAGCAAAACAGCAGAAGAGGCGTAAGCGGCGCAAACGGGTTAGTGAGGAAGAGCGTAGGGCAAAGAAGCGGCGCGATCTGCCTGGGGTAGTGCGCTGCGAGTACACCGCGGTTATGCGGGGGCTGCGAGACAGCTGCCGCAAGAAGATACGTAGGGGTGACTTCGTGGACTTATTCGTTTTGACTAAGGCCATGAAGAAGGATTACAAAGCGGCAGCCGCTAAGAAAGGCATGGGGACAGAGGTCTTCCGGTCTTTTGATAATTGGCTGGCCGGTTTCTGGGTTTTTGCGGCATGCTATTTGGAGGATAGGCCGGAGGAACACATGAATGTTATCCGGTACCTGCATCTCGTTCACGACATGCAGCGCACGTCCCCGGGCTCGGAATGACGCCGGTATGATCAGGAGTTTGGAGAGAAACATGACGGGCTACGGGTCATGGATTTCGGGTTCAAGGACGTGGAAGTCTGGCTCAAAGTGACCCGGGCCTCACAGCAGGAAGAAGAACCCCAGAAACAGGGAGCAGGTGGGCGTCGGGCGGGGTCATCAGCCCAGGGGTCAGGCGCGGACGGAGGATTTGCCAGGACAGGCGGATTGGCCATTCGCGTGGGCGGGCGTTCCGCCACGCGAGGGAAGTGTTTAGCTTTTAACAGCGGAACATGTTCCTTTGGCAAGCAGTGTCGTTTTCGTCACTCCTGCCAGCAGTGTGGAGGAGCCCACCCAGCCTCCTCTTGTTTCAAAGGTGGTCGACAGGGAAATCGGGGAAAGCAGGCGTACCCTAAGCAGGCCGCGAGCGGGACTGCTCGGCAGAGCCCCAACGCCAGTTAAGCTGGAAGCAATGGGTAAGTGGTTGGATTTGTATCCGAATAAAAGGGATGCAAAATTTTTGTTCGACGGTTTTAAGTTTAGTTTTCGCTTGCCTGTTGCGAGCGAAGTGTCAGTGCGCGCACAGAGGAACCTCCAGTCTGCCCGAGCCTTGCCGACTGTGCTGCGGGAGAAAGTGGATAAGGAGGTCAGGTTGGGCAGGATGGAGGGGCCATTTAGGTCACCCCCGGTGGATGACTTGGTCATCTCCCCGGTCGGGGTGGTACCGAAGAAGACTCCAGGCGCTTTTCGGCTCATCCAGCATCTTTCTTACCCGCCGGGGGCATCGGTCAACGACGCAATACCGCCGGCTCATTGCTCGGTGGTATACCAGTCATTTGACGAGGCGCTAGAGATGGTCCGCAGCTACGGGAGCGGGGCCCTCATGGCTAAGATTGATGTTGAGTCAGCCTTTAGGTTACTGCCATTGCATCCGGACTCATTCCGTTTTATGGGTTTCCGGATTGGGGCGGAGTATTTCATCGACAAATGTTTGCCGATGGGATGTTCCGTCTCATGCTCATTTTTCGAGCGCTTTAGCACGTTTCTTCATTGGTGCGTGGAGTCTGCGTCAGGCAGTCACGGAGTTTCCCATTACCTAGATGATTTCCTGTGTGCGGGGCCGGCTAATGACGCAAGGTGCGGCGACTTGCTGTTTAGCATCCGGGCTCTTTTTTACCACTTCGGTGTGCCGGTAGCCGTGGACAAAACGGAGGGCCCGGACTCCTGCCTATCATTTTTGGGGATTGAAATTGACACGGTGGCAGGAGAATGTCGCCTGCCCCGAGACAAGGTGTCGAAGCTCCGCGAAACCATTTGCCGGTTCAATGGCTCGCGTAAAGTTACGCTACGGCAGGCGCAGTCCCTGCTGGGCATGCTGAACTTTGCTTGTCGGGTTATACCGATGGGCAGGGTTTTCTGCCGGAAGCTTGAGAGGGCGACGGCGGGGTGTGCCAGGCCTCATCATTTCGTTCGATTGTCCTCCGAATTAAAAAGGGATTTGGCCGTCTGGGCTTCGTTCCTGGAGGAATTCAACGGAGTGAGCATATGGCAAGCGCCAGCTGTGGACAGCGAGCAGTTGCAACTGTTTACCGACGCTGCAGGTGCCTCTGGATTCGGTTGTTTTTTGGAGGGATCTTGGTGTGCGGCATCCTTGCCGGCAAACTGGCATAGCAAGGGTCTTACAAAAGATCTGGTGCTGCTGGAGCTTTTTCCCATTATGGTAGCGTTGGAGGTCTGGGGCGATCGGTTGGCTAATCGCAGCATATTGTTTAGATGCGATAATCTGGGCGTAGTGCATGCGATTAATAACCAGAGGGCTAAATCGCTGGTGGTTCTGCGGGTGCTCGGGCAATTGCTTTTGACGTGCTTGCGTAGGAACCTATGGTTCCGGGCACAGCACGTGCCCGGTTTGGAGAACGGAATTGCCGACGCTTTGTCGCGTGGACAGTGGGAGAGGTTTTGGGTTTTGGCACCCGAGGCCGAGGAGCAAGGTTTTCACTGTCCCGGTTATGTTTGGCAGGTGATCGGGCCGGAATGGAGGGTCTAGCATTGCGGTCAGTCGCGCCAGCCACGCTCAAGGTTTACGGACAAGCTTGGAGCGAGTGGGAGGAGTTTGTCCAAGGTCGTCAGCAACAAGGTAAGAGCAGGCATCGGCTGATGCTTTCTTTTATTTGGCAGCTTTACGTTTCCGGTAGGTCCCGAGCGGTGGTATCACGGTACTTGGCTGGCGTCTCATTTTTCTGCAAGCTGCGAGGCGTCCCTGATGTGACAAAAAGCGAGGTTCTGCGGAAGGCAATGAAAGGGTGGGCGCGAGTAGCGCCGACGCCACCAGATAGGAGGCGGCCCATCGATGCGGGCTTGTTGCCGGCCGTCATCGCGGCGGTGGGGCGAGTCGCGTCGTCCAGGTTTGAGACGCTTTTGTTTAGTTTGGCGTTCTCAATGGCTTACCACGGGGCCTTTAGGGTTTCGGAGTTGGTAGCGCCATCCAAGAGAGCAGATTCGCGCATGCTGGTCGGAGACGTTGTAGTGGGTGAGAGGTCCTTGCTGTGCAGATTGCGGCGCTCGAAGACGGACCAAGTGGGGAGAGGGCGCTGGGTCACTATGGTCCCAGCGCAAGAGGGGAGCGTTTGCCCAGTGGGTCTGGCAATGCAATATGTGGGGGTGCGACCCGTTAAGGAGGGGTCATGGCTATTGCATTATGACGGGCTGCCAGTCACGAAATACCAGTTCCGTTGGATGCTGGGTCGTTGTTTGGCGAGCTTGGGCCTCCCACCCGCTGCTTTCGGTACCCATTCCTTTCGAATAGGCGCGGCGACGTCGGCTGCTGCGGCGGGTTTTTCCAGAACGGAAATCCAGGCGGTGGGGCGATGGAAGTCGTCAAGCTATAGGCGATACATTCGCCCCGTCGCGTGAGAAGTCGGTTTGCACCTAGCGCTTTGTTTTATTTGCAATGTATTATGTTGTTCCAGTTCTGTGATTTTATGGTGTTGTGCGTCTGTTGGTGTTTCCCCCTTTTTATCCTACTCAGGGATTAGCTACTCGCCGTTGCTGGCATGAGTCGGCAGCGGGGGTCTGGAGTGATTTTGCGATTTTTTGCCTGACTTGACGGACTGAATTCTAATCTACAATTCGGCTAATCTGGTCTAATCAGAGTCCCTCAGCAGGTCTTTACGCTTCCACCTCCAGCTGAGTTATTACATGTGTTTCCCATTTTATACCCCCCCCCCCTCCCTGTTTTATTTTGTTTGTTTTATTTGACCTTTCCCCTTTGTGTCTTTAATTGCGCTTTAAATTGGCAACGAAGCATGGTGCAGTTCGGCTAGGCCGTGACTGCTGCAATAGCGAGATCTAAAGTTTTTCTTTTTGGCAGATCCTTCAGTGTAAACAATTAATAAGCCTCTTAGTAATCAATTTTACCCCTCTTTTCCCCTTCAGGATGGTTTGATGACAATTTGGCTATTTGGGTGGTTGGCCACTCTTACATTTACTGGGCGGCCAGGTTTGTGGCCTCGGAAGGGGCTCAGGCATTGCTTGGAGCACAGGGTGTCAGATGGCTTGGCTGGCGAGGAATGATGTGGGGTGAGCTGAGGAGTAGGTTAGTGAGTCAGGCCAGCAAGCATGGAATCCCTAGGGTCCTGGTTGTCCATCTTGGTGGCAACGACCTGGGGAAGAGGACATCCTTGGATCTGCGGTGGGCCATGATACATGATCTGGCAAGTGTGGCCGCAACATGGACTAAGTGTGTGTTGGTTTTTTCAATGATGGTGCCAAGATTGTGTTGGAGGGGTGTGGCGGATGGGCGCCAGATTGACAGGCCCGGAAAAAGGTGAACGGGGCGGTGGCAAAGTGGGTGCTGTCCCACGGAGGGAGGGTGGTTCGCCACCCGAGGATTCGGTTCAGAGACAGCCACCTTTTCCAGCATGATGGAGTACATCTATCCAATGAGGGGATGATGTTTTTTCTGGAGGATCTAGGTTTCGCTTTGCAGGAGTTAGGGTAGGTTTATGGTGGCGGTGCGAAAGACTTTGGGGATGAGTCTTTCGCTGTTGGCGGAAAAGAACGGCAGTTTTGTATTGTAGGGAAAACTGTAGTGTTTTACAGTTTGTTGTGGTTTAGGTGCACTCACCTCCATCGACTTATGGCCGCTTGACCACCCGTCCGGGAAGGCAGCGGCAGGGCACCCAGAAGCGGTGGGTAGTCACTGTGGGGGTTGAGTTGTCACCTATTACCGGTTTATGATAAGTTTTAGTAAATTTATAGGGTTAGTTATTTAAGGTTAATTTAGGTTAATTGAGCCGTTCTTTTGGGCCGCCACCATATGCCGGCTGGAGCGGCATATTAAATTAATTTCTTTATTACAGGTTTCCTAATGGATAGGGACAAATAAATAGCTAGCAATTTTCTGCCAAAATTCAAGTCTCTGTGTTGTTATTTCTGGTTCTAGGTTACGAATGCTTTACTTTCAAAGAAAGGGGTCCACCAAATATCACTAGGATGTTTAGGAGAGAGAATTGCCTGCATAGGAAAGGAAAGAGTTAAACATCTGGGGAGGGGTAGACCTAGCTGTTAGGAAAGTACAGCCTTTTAGGGGGAGGGTTTGATATATATAGGGAGGGTGAGGCCATCTTAGTTCTCTTGGTGGATTTGCTTTCCCGCCCTCCCGCCCTGGTACTAAGAGATTCTGGCACGTGGTGCTTTGGCGTTAAGTTGTTGGCTAGTTTATCGTTGGCTATTTATTGGCGGAAAAGAACGGCAGTTTTGTATTGTAGGGAAAACTGTAGTGTTTTACAGTTTGTTGTGGTTTAGGTGCACTCACCTCCATCGACTTATGGCCGCTTGACCACCCGTCCGGGAAGGCAGCGGCAGGGCACCCAGGAGCGGTGGGTAGTCACTGTGGGGGTTGAGTTGTCACCTATTACCGGTTTATGATAAGTTTTAGTAAATTTATAGGGTTAGTTATTTAAGGTTAATTTAGGTTAATTGAGCCGTTCTTTTGGGCCGCCACCATATGCCGGCTGGAGCGGCATATTAAATTAATTTCTTTATTACAGGTTTCCTAATGGATAGGGACAAATAAATAGCTAGCAATTTTCTGCCAAAATTCAAGTCTCTGTGTCGTTATTTCTGGTTCTAGGTTACGAATGCTTTACTTTCAAAGAAAGGGGTCCACCAAATATCACTAGGATGTTTAATGATAATATTAGTGGAGTAGTTAATAAGCTATTTTATCTACCAATAAAAAGTCTTATATAAAGACTAACCTGGTAAATATGTTAGTGATATAAACAAGCCCAGTGCAGCTTTCATTGTTGTTAGCTGTAATCTACACGTTTATGTGATGATCAGGAGTACATTGGCTTTGCCTTTATGGAAGATTAAATGTCTCTAAATAGGATATTATGTTCAATTATTTGCATACCCTGTCAAATATATAAAACCACGGATCTGTGCATACATGTGTACACGTGTAGGAACTACTACAGTAAGAGTTTGATGGGAGGCAGCTATATGTCGTAAAAGTCCTTCTTTTCTTGGCTATTGTTTTAGGACAGAACATGGGGCCAATTTCAGACCTGATCGTAGCAGCAAATTTGTTAGCAGATGGGCAAAACCATGTGCACTGCAGGGGGGGGGGGGGGGGGGCAGATATAACATGTGCAGGCAGAGTTAGATTTGGGTGGGTTGTATTGTTTCTGTGCAGGGTAAATACCGCCTGTTTATATCTGCCCCCCCCCCATCCCTCCTGCAGTGCACATAGTTTTGAACATCTACTAACAAATATGCTGCTACGATCAGGTCTGAAATAGGCCAATGATTCCATCCTGTATCTTCAAAAATATTTACACCAAAGATGGTTCAAGTACCGAGATGCATACCTCCCAACATTACCCTCTCCAGGAGGGACAGAATGCTCTGCTCCTGGACTTCCCTCTTAATTTATGATTGCCATCACCTGTGGTGAAACGCCTTTATTATCCATTAACCTGTTCAACACAGGTGCAGACAATCATACATTAAGAAAAAGTCCAGGAGCAGAGCATTTTGTCCATCCTGGAGAGGGTCATGTCGGAAGGTATGGAAATGTAGTAAAAAAGTTCAGTCTATACTGTGTGACTCACCATGTGGTATTAATTTAAAAAATCTATTATTCATATAGAATATTGTCCAATCCCTCCAAATATATTTCCAGCTATAGTATACCTCCCAACATGACCCTCTCCAGGAGGGACAGAATGCTCTACTCCTGGACTTCCCTCTTAATCTATGATTGCCATCACCTGTGTTAAAACACCTTTCCTATCCATTAACCTGTTCAAAACAGGCAATCATAGATGAAAAGTCCGGACACCGAGTGTTTTGTCCCTCCTGGAGAGGGTCATGGTGAAAGGTATGTATTATATAGTTTTTATATGAGAATTTTCATATGTAGAATCCATCCCCTCAAGTGCTTAAAAAGCAGGGAAATTTCCCTGTGTGAATATGGTTTTGCAGGTACAATTCCAACACTACCGATATAAGTGACTACTAGTAATGTTTACTGGCACACTGGGAAGTGCACAAATGAATCAGATACTGTTAGGGTCTCCTGCTCTGTGCTGCCACGTCGTCATGGCAACCGGGAGACAAGTGCTAGCGGAGTAACCTGAGCGTAGCTGATACTCCAGTTCGGGTCTTTTGCTGTGCAGTGGTTACAGGCTCTGTGCACGGCAGGGGATCCTGTGCTGGTTTTTGTGCTCACAGTCTGTGAGGTCTGAGTGGGGCGTGGACAGCAGCTGCTATATAAACCCTCTTCTCAGGTTAGGCAGATGCTGCTGAATCTTTGTTGGTTAGTCAGTTCCTGAAAGCTAGCTAGTACTGTGTAAACTTTGTATTTGTTTGTTGCTTACTGCAAATAGGCCTTGGGATTTGGTATTACACTCTGCCAATCCAGACCTAGCAGTAAGACTGGAGTCAGTCGTTTAACCTGCTGGGGTTCTTTTGCTACTCTGTGAACCTAGCAAGTTTGCGGCTGTATTCTCAGACTTGCCTGCCAAAATCCTTTCTCACTGTGCAAGGTGTTCAGGTGTCAGTTTAGTGGCAGTAAGCTGAACCAGTGCACTGCAAGTGAGGACTAGGATTGTGGAGACTCTCCTTGTGTCTATTATTCCATCTCTGACCAAGGAGTTTACTGCCACACCCGTTGGTAACCCTTTAGGGTTTTGCTGTTGCCCTTAGCAACAGCATTTCGGGTTCTCTACGTATTAAATCACAACATCTCGCTTCTTTCCATCTGAGCATTCCTAATACTAGGGAGACACCCAGTTTCTTAGCCTTTGGGCTTCTCTGTTTACTTTGTGTTTATTTTGTTACCCTATCACCTTCTATGTATGTAATGTCATATTCCCCAGTCTGTCTGTGAGTTCATTTGTTTTGCATCCCTCTCCGTTCAGACACCAGTACATTCCTGCTGGCACTGGTGTGCATAACATATTCAGCAGCCTAATACTCCTGTTGAAATTTTGTGGGAATATGGAGCATACCCCTCAAAATACTTTGCAACAGGTGGTCGATCAGGTGCAGGTCCTGACTCGACAATTTAATGATTTGTCCATTAAAATGCACACCTCGCAGGCCGCTGGCGGAGCTCCCGCAGCATCAGTGCCTTCAGGGGTTAAGGAGCCGAAAGTAAATCTCCCGGATCGTTTTTCTGGAGATCGCTCGCAGTTCTTTTGTTTCAAGGAGAGTTGCAAGCTATATTTCCAGCTTAGGCCTCAGTCTTCTGGGTCAGAGATTCAGCGGGTGGGCATAGTGATTTCCTTGCTACATGGAGACCCACAGGTCTGGGCATATGGGTTGCAGCCTGACTGTCCGTCGCTTAAAAGTGTTGATGCTTTTTTTACGGCACTGGGCATGTTGTATGATGACCCTGACAAGACGGCCTCAGCCGAGGCTCAGATTTCGATCCTTAAGCAAGGGCGAAGGCCAGTTGAGGTTTATTGTACGGAGTTTCGGAGGTTGGCCCATGATACCCAGTGGAATGACCCAGCCCTGAGACACCAGTACCGAAGAGGTCTTTCTAACCAGTTAAAAGACCAACTGGTACAATATTCCTTGCCTGATAGCTTGGATCAGCTCATGCAGTTATCCATTCGGGTGGATAGACGGCTGAGAGAGCGCAGGCTTGAAAGGGAGACCGAGGTTTCCTTCTTTCCCAAGGGAACCTCAGACTCTGAGGAATTTTCCGAGGAGCCTATGCAGATTGGGGCTACCCGCCTCCCCTCGCGTGAGAAGACGCGGAGGAGACAGCAGGGGTTATGTTTGTACTGTGGGAATAAAGGTCATGTGGTAGTATCATGCCCAGAAAAGCCGGAAAACTTCAGGGCCTGAGGGTGATGGGAAATATCCTGTCAGGCCAGAAGTCAGAATTTCCCAAGAAGACTTTTATCATTCCGGTGACCTTGAAGATCCACGGTCAAACTGTCAAGACCGAGGCCTTTGTGAACAGTGGGGCCGACGGGGTTTTTATGGACCGCCATTTCGCCCTGAAACACTCTGTTCCCTTAGTACCCTTGGCATCGGAAATTGAGATTTGTGGGTTAAACGGGGAACCATTATCCCTGGGTAAAATTACCTCTTGCACTAGCCAGATTTCTTTGTTTATTGGAGCCACACACTCTGAAAAATTGTCCTTTTATGTGACTGTCTGTACTTTTGCCCCATTGGTGTTGGGGTTACCCTGGTTAAGGGCCCACAATCCTCAATTTGACTGGGTCTCTGGGGAGATTCTTAGTTGGGGTACTGATTGTTTCAGGAGTTGCTTGAGCCTTCCAGTCAGGCTTTTGCAGCTAAGTTTGCCAGGATTGCCAGGATGTTATGCAGATTTTGCGGACGTGTTCTCCAAAAGAGTTGCAGAGGTACTACCTCCCCATCGCCCCTATGACTGTGCCATTGATTTGTTGCCGAATGCTAAGCTTCCCAAGAGCAGGTTGTACTCCCTGTCACGTCCTGAGACTCAGGCTATGGCAGAGTACATTCAGGAGAACTTGGCTAAGGGATTTATCAGACCTTCACAGTCTCCAGTTGGGTCGGGGTTCTTCTTCGTGGGTAAAAAGGACGGTTCGTTGCGACCCTGCATCGACTTCAGGGAATTGAACCGTATCACGATTAAAAACTCATACCCACTGCCTCTCATTTCGGTCTTGTTTGACCAGCTTCGTACTGCCACCATTTTTTCTAAGATTGACCTACGCGGTGCGTACAATCTAATCCGAATAAGAGAGGGGGATGAATGGAAGACTGCCTTTAATACCCATTCAGGGCATTATGAATATTTGGTGATGCCTTTTGGGCTCTGTAATGCCCCAGCAGTCTTCCAGGACTTTATGAACGATGTGCTCAGGGAATATTTGGATAGATTCTTAGTTGTATACTTAGATGACATCCTAATCTTCTCCCATTCCCTGGAGGAACATCGGAAGCATGTACGCTTAGTCCTCCAGAAACTCAGAGACCACCAGCTTGGGGCGAAGCTGGAGAAGTGCGAATTTGAAGTTCAGCAAATCGCATTTCTAGGATATATTATCTCCCCAGAAGGTTTCCAAATGGAGGGTTCCAAGGTACAGGCAGTCCTGGATTGGGTGCAGCCCACTAGTTTGAAGGCACTTCAGCGTTTTCTGGGCTTTGCAAATTTTTATAGACGATTTATCGCTGGATTTTCGTCTATAGTGGCGCCCTTGGTGGCACTCACTAAGAAAGGGGCGGATGTTGCTCACTGGTCTTGTGAGGCCAAAGCGGCTTTTGCCCGTCTCAAAAGGGCATTTGTCTCGGCCAAGGTGCTGCGACACCCAGATCCAGAGCGTCCTTTTGTGTTGGAGGTGGATGCCTCTGAGATGGGTATTGGGGCAGTGCTCTCTCAGATGGGGGTGTCTGATTATCGCCTTCATTCCTGTGCTTACTTTTCCCGTAAATTTTCGCCTGCCGAGATGAATTATGACGTGGGTAACCGGGAATTGTTGGCTATTAAGGATGCACTCGAGGAGTGGAGACACTGGCTTGAGGGGGCTAAGTTTGTGGTCACAATTCTCACCGACCATAAGAATTTGGCATATTTAGAGTCAGCGAAGCGCCTCAATGCCAGGCAGGCACGATGGGCTTTGTTTTTTGCTCGCTTTAATTTTTTGATAACATATCGCCCTGGATCAAAAAACATCAAGGCTGATGCGCTCTCGCTGAGTTTTGCTCCAATCCAGGAGACCACCGAGGAGCCATTGCCCTTTGTGTCCCCATCATGTATTAAAGTGGGCATTACCCAGGACCTCTTGTCATTAGTCCTTAGAGCACAGGAGCAGGCTCCTCCAGACCTTCCGGTAGGTCTTTTGTTCGTGCCTCCTAGGTTAAGACAGCGAGTGTTCCTGGAATTCCATGCCAAGAAGTCGGCAGGTCACCCGGGTATTGCCAGAACTCGGGAGTTGCTATCTAGGGCGGTGTGGTGGCCATCGGTGGCTAGGGATGTGGATCAGTGGGTTCGGGCATGTGACATCTGTGCCCGAAATAAGACTCCTAGAGGGGTTCCTGTTGGCCCATTACATCCACTCTCTATTCCATCTAAGCCATGGACCCACATTTCAATGGATTTTGTGGTGGACTTGCCCAAATCCTCGGGGATGACAGCCATCTGGGTTGTCGTTGACAGGTTTTCGAAGATGGCGCACTTCGTTCCATTGGTTGGGCTGCCATCGGCCAGACGCCTGTCTGAATTATTTATGCTGCATGTTGTGCGCCTCCACGGGTTGCCACTTGATGTGGTCTCTGACCGCGGATCCCAGTTTGTGGCCAAATTCTGGAGGGCATTTTGTTCCGATCTCCAGATTTCTGTCAGCTTGTCGTCAGGCTACCATCCACAGTCTAATGGGCAGACTGAAAGGGTGAACCAGTCCTTGGAGCAGTTCCTCAGGTGTTATGTCTCCAAGTGTCAGACTGACTGGGTTGCTCATATGTCCATGGCGGAGTTTGCCTATAACAACGCGGCTCACTCTGCTACAGGGATCTCTCCCTTCCTTTGTGTGTATGGGCATCATCCTAAGGCCAATTCTTTTGACCCCCAGGACTCCACGCCTGGTGGTTCTTCTGTGGTTTCGGTCCTTAGAGGTATTTGGAGGAAAGTGAAGAAAGCCCTTGTGTCTGTGTCATTAGTGACCAAAAGGGTTTTTGATAAGCGGAAAAGACCCTGCAGCTTCAAATTGGGAGACTTCGTCTGGTTGTCTACCAAGAATTTGAAGTTGAGACAGCCATCTCATAAGTTAGGCCCCCGGTTCATCGGTCCTTATAAGATCACTAGGGTTATCAATCCGGTGGCATTTCAGTTACAGTAGATCTACCCCGTTCTTTGGGTATCAATAAAACATTTAATTGTTCCCTTTTAGAACGGGCGATTAGTAATCCTTCTTCCAGTGGAAGACCTTCCCCCTTTTCTGATACGTGGCCAGAGGAGTTTGTTGTTGAAAGGATTCTTGACTCCAAGATGGTTCGGGGTCGGCTGTCATTTTTGGTGCACTGGAAGGGGTATGGCCCGGAGGAGCGGTCGTGGGTGCGCAGTTGTGATCTTCATGCCCCCAGACTGTTACGCTCTTTCTTCTCGCAGTTCCCCGATAAACCCGGTGGTAGGGGTTCTTTGACCCCTCGTCAGAGGGGGGGTACCGTTAAGGTCTCCTGCTCTGTGCTGCCACGTCGTCATGGCAACCGGGAGACAAGTGCTAGCGGAGTAACCTGAGCGTAGCTGATACTCCGGTTCGGGTCTTTTGCTGTGCAGTGGTTACAGGCTCTGTGCACGGCAGGGGATCCGGTGCTGGTTTTTGTGCTCAGTCTGTGATGTCTGAGTGGGGCGTGGACAGCACCTGCTATATAAACCCTCTTCTCAGGTTAGGCAGATGCTGCTGAATCTTTGTTGGTTAGTCAGTTCCTGAAAGCTAGCTAGTACTGTGTAAACTTTGTATTTGTTTGTTGCTTACTGCAAATAGGCCTTGGGATTTGGTATTACACTCTGCCAATCCAGACCTAGCAGTAAGACTGGAGTCAGTCGTTTAACCTGCTGGGGTTCTTTTGCTACTCTGTGAACCTAGCAAGTTTGCGGCTGTATTCTCAGACTTGCCTGCCAAAATCCTTTCTCACTGTGCAAGGTGTTCAGGTGTCAGTTTAGTGGCAGTAAGCTGAACCAGTGCACTGCAAGTGAGGACTAGGATTGTGGAGACTCTCCTTGTGTCTATTATTCCATCTCTGACCAAGGAGTTTACTGCCACACCCGTTGGTAACCCTTTAGGGTTTTGCTGTTGCCCTTAGCAACAGCATTTCGGGTTCTCTACGTATTAAATCACAACATCTCGCTTCTTTCCATCTGAACATTCCTAATAATAGGGAGACACCCAGTTTCTTAGCCTTTGGGCTTCTCTGTTTACTTTGTGTTTATTTTGTTACCCTATCACCTTCTATGTATGTAATGTCATATTCCCCAGTCTGTCTGTGAGTTCATTTGTTTTGCATCCCTCTCCGTTCAGACACCAGTACACTCCTGCTAGCACTGGTGTGCATAACAGATACTTGATGATAATGCAGATTACAAGAGGCAAACTGAAATATATCCTTGTAACACATGAGATAATGCAGGTATTCCAGACAGCATTGAAAACAGGCACACAGAAACTGACCCAAAAGATTCAGGGGAAGATTAACTAAGCCTTGGAGAGTGAAAAAGTGGAGAGAGATAAAGTATAACACCAGTATATCAGCTACTAACTGCCATGTTATAGGCTGTGTTTGAACAATGACAGTTCGGAGTTGATTGGTTGGTGGTTTATCTCTCACCTCTTTATCATTCTTCTAGGCTTAGTGCATCTGCAACTCAGACACAAGAAGTAAAAACACAGAGATCCTGTCACTATGATCTTTACCAAGGAGCACTGAGAAGCAACTTTAAGTTAGGTTATTACAGCTGCAGCCCAAAAGGTGCTAATTCAGGCAATCAAGCAGGCATGCAGGATCACCACAGGCGTGTACATGCTGGGGTGCCTTGTGTGCACATTGGTACTCCTCTGGCTCCCCAGGAGTGATGCAGTGGTCTCTGAGCATGAAAATCACTTCCAGAATTGCATCCATACTTGCCTACCTGACCCTCTCCATGAGGGAGAAAATGCTCTGTTCCTGGACTTTCCTAGTAATGTATGATTGCCATCACCTGTGGTGAGCTAGTTAGTTGATAAGAAAGGTGTTTCACCACAGGTGATGGCAATCATACATTACCAGGAAAGTCCAGGAAAAGAGCATTTTCTCCCTCATGGAGAGGGTCAGGTAGGCAAGTATGATTGCATCCCAGAATGCTATGCGGCCAGCATTCTGGAGCGCATGCTCCGGGAAAGCACAGTGCAGGGAGGGGAACTGAATTTCTCTCCCACATACTGTACCTCGCAACATGACCCTCTCCAGGAGGGACAACATACATTGCTTCTGGACTTCCCTCTTAATGTATGATTGCTGGTACTTGTGTTGAGCAGGTTAATGGATAAGAAAGGTATTTCGCTACAGGTGATGGCAATCATAAATTAAGAAGGAAGTCCATGAGCAGAGCATTCTGTCCTTCCTGGAGAGGGTCATGTTAGGAGGCATGCTCCCAGAATATTTTGGGTGATCTCTGATCATCAGTCCACCCTGACACATGCTCTGCTCAGCTAGGGACACCAATGCTCTTTCAGGCCCAGAACACCAAAGAGACTAGTTCCGGCTCTGTGCATATCTCCCAAGATTACCCTCTCCAGGAGGGACAAAATGCTCTGCTCCTGGACTTTTCTCTTAATTTGTGATTGCCATCACCTGTTTTGAACAGGTTAATGGATAAGAAAGGTGTTTCAGCACAGGTGATGGCAATCATACATTTAGAGAGAAGTCCAGGAGCAGAGCATTGTGTCCCTCCTGGAGAGAGTCATGTTGGGAGGTATGTCTGTGTGTAGCACAACATACTTTTTCCCTAAATGTTCCACCTGTCACATTGTAGCCACATACATAGCCACTGACAGTGTACTGTGCCATAGATACTAGGTTGCGACTTTTGTCATAAAGGAATTGATATAACTCATGTACTCTGCAATGATTATTCCTCTGACCATGTACTGCAAATTCAGCAAAGCAGTACATGGTCAGAGGAATAATTGTATCAGAACCAATGGTTTACTTACAAATCTGATATTTAGGGTTCTTTGAAGACACTATACTCATTCTGTGCATGTGTGATATCGCTCACAAACTCTGTCAGCCACAGCATGATCGATATGCTGCAGCATTTGGGTGGTGGAGCAGGCACTACTGGTTATTCAACATGGGGCGGTGTTCCCCTCTCTGTGTAGACAAGCTGGGTCCAGGGTCTGCATTGTTGTATGCAGATTTCCTGGTGCCGGATGTCTGGATCCTATGGCCAGTCTGAGTAAGCCTCAACTCATGTAGACTGCACTCTGTAAACATCGCAAATTGTGACTGATGTTCAGGATGGTGATATGAGGCTGGATCCTCAGATGGAGTACTCAGGTCTTGCAGATGCATGTAAGAGGTGTGTCTTTCAGATGCCTCATGCAGCATTCACATTTTTTTTTTTGCACATAATTGCAAAACCACTTCCCTGTGGTTCTGCAATTCCTTACAATTCTGAACCAGGCCCTCAGTTGGATATCAAAGCATTGCTAAATGTTAACTCTATGGAGCAACGTTGAAGAGCAAGACCAAGTGACCTCCACTGAAGTGTTGGGTCGTGTCAGCTGCACCCCATGAAATCAGGTTAAGTAAGGGAAATCACTGGCTTAAGCTTATGGATGCAAAACATGCTAACAGGTGTCACAATGCATTCTGTACACATAAAACTAAGGGCCTGATTCATTCCTATGTGTTTTTGCACAGCGGGCGATCAGGTCATAACTGATCGCCCGCTGCTTCTGCATCTTCAATACCAAGCTTTAAAATCAGTCAAATTCAGTTCGTGAAAAAGGCTAAATTTCTCGGCATGAAGCAAACTCAGAAGTACATAAAAATATTTGTTATAAATACTGAGGACATTTAGTTTTTTTTGTGTTTTTATAAGCCCTGAAGACTAATTTTTTTTTTTTAAATCTTGCATTAGGTTATCATAATTCATGCATGAAAGGTTAATTAGGCACACATATGAATTACACAGATTCTGTGTCCAAAACTGAATGCTGATAAAAAATGATG
Organism: Pseudophryne corroboree; assembly: GCF_028390025.1. Classification (NCBI taxonomy): domain Eukaryota; kingdom Metazoa; phylum Chordata; class Amphibia; order Anura; family Myobatrachidae; genus Pseudophryne; species Pseudophryne corroboree. The sequence goes on along the minus strand of NC_086444.1, from coordinate 444,200,446 downwards.
TAATCACGTCAGAATGTAATGGCAGTAGGTATAAAGCCTGACATCTATCATCACTGAAAGAGTGTGATTAATACTAGGTGAGATGGAGCATAGAAGTTATCCTTCCATGACTCTGTTTAATTCATATGTGTATCTTATTAAAAGGATGATCTTGCACCCAGGGCTGCCATCAAACATTGTGGGGTCCGGGACTGCCAAAAAAGACAGCCACACCCCAGCAGCAAAACAAAAAGATTCTGCAACACCGCTCCACCCCTATGTAATGTCACACATCATGACGTTACATATAGATGGAACATTGCAGACCCACAAGAACGATTCACAGAGCTGATGCACAGGAAGGCTTTTTTTAAGTCTTCCCTGTGCATTAGCCTGCAGATGTTGCACTGCTTGTGCAACTCTCCAGGTATTGGCGGTAGGAGCCAGGGGTGGGCCCCCTCTCTATAAGTGCCTGGGACTCCAGTCCCCACAGTCCCCCCCTGAGGGCTACCCTGCTTGCAGCCCTGGCCCTAGTGGTCAGTGTACACTAGTAATATAGCACATATTTTTGTTTTTGTCAATTTAGTGGTCTGAATAGAATGTAAATTTTGAGGAAGGATATTTGCTATAGCTATGTTACAAGGACCCGAGTGCTGTGGCAAATCCAGGAGGGGGCACATTTGTCCGTGCACCCTCTGTTGTTTCTGGTATTTTTTAAAAATGGACAGAATCATTGATAGAACTAGTGGCGATGCAGCCAGTGCAGTGCACCGGGGTCTGCCACAATTAAGGGGTTCACAGCAGCATTGTCAGATTGACTCATTAAAATATGCTGTGGCTGGCCATGGGCTGTAAGAAAGCAGAAGGAGGTGGTCCAGCCACTCCAGCTACCGCTCCCCATTTCCTCACCTTCTGTTTTATTCCCTCTCATCTAATGGTACCCATACACTTGTGCAATGCCCCGCGACGCGACATCGCGGGTCATCTCACCGGCAGTTCAGGTGCGATGAAATCGCACCTGAACTGCCAAAGTGATTACCATTCGATCATGCGATAGATCGCATGGTAATCACGTGATGGGCACGTCACTGCCGAGTGGGAGCAGCCTCCGTCCGCTCCCGGAGGGTGCCCATCGCACATCGCAGTGCGATCTATAGCATGTGGTTTTAAAAACACATGCGAACGCATTGCGATTCGATAAATATTAAGTGCAGCACATACTATCTTGAGACGTGAGATTCGACCGGCGTGCCCACGCATCGCGTCGAAAGTTACCTAAAATGTGCATACAATCCTTCGATTTCTCTCACAGATGCAGTCGAAATCGAAGTTTAGCATCAATTATCTCACAAATGTATGGGCACCATTACCTCTGCTCATTCTTTCTGACACTGCTTGTTGCCGGGGCTCCAACATCACGAGTCTAGTGAATGGCCCTGCCACAAAAACCTGTGGAGAGGACCTGGCCTGCCTTCCTAGTTTATGCCAATCATTTAAGGCATGCCGGTCCTGTCACTCTTTGGGCCCGAGCTTTGCCCTTTCTGTGTCGGCTGCGTGCACAAGGATAGGTGACTGGATGAAAGGTCAGTTCTTCACTCACCGCATATACTCCCCCCTCTATCCACTCAATCTCTCTCTCTCTCCCCCTCCCTCTCCATTTCTCTCTCTCTCACACACACACACACACACACACACACACACACACACACACACACACACACACACACACACACACACACACATTTTCTGTCCCCCCCCCCTCTCTCGCCTACAACATTTAATGTTCTGATAATCAGAATTAGTACAGATTCCAAATGGCTCCTAACATAACCCCAGACCCCCAAACCTATCGCCTGGCCACTTGCTGGCATCAGGAGCAATGACTTGCTGAACATACACATTTTTAAAGGTAACAGACAAGTTGAAGTGATTAGCCAAACTGTGGCTTACAACAGACTCAGCTATAACCTGTACTGGATACCTTCAGACCTATTGCTGCTGCTCCAATCCTGCAAAAGTCTGCCATTCCACATTAACCCAATGTGGAATCATACTGTCCATGCCACACTCCTTCCACCTTAGCTTCAACCACTCTGGTGAAGCTATGAATTCACCTTGCAAATCCTCTTCCTTGCCCATACCTTTTTGTGCCATCAGTCCGGGAACACACCACTAAACAAGCTTCCATAGATCCCTTTCTTTACCCTCCTCCTCCTCCACTAGAGGGCTGGCTGGCATTTTGTTTCCAAGGGTTCAGTGCCAGATTAAGGTCCACATGGGCCTGGAGGGGAAATTGCTGAAGGGCCTATTATGTGCAATCATGGGTGTGACCAGTGCTGTGGCGGTGTGACTAGTGATGTGGGGGTGTGACCTGTGCTGTGGGGCAGCATCCATGGGTGTCCGCATGTGTCTTTATGTGCATACTGTAGGTCTGTATATGCTCCTCTATGTCCAAATGTGCCTATGTCTGAATGTGCCTCTCTACATCCATATGTGTTCCTCTATGTCTGTATGTGCCCTAAGTATACATATATGTGCCTACGTCTGAATGTGCTCCTGCATGTCCATATGTACCTATGTCTGTATGTGCTCCACTATGACCGTTTCTGAATATGTCTATATGTGCTCTTCTGTGGGTTGGGTATGGGATCCCCACAGTGAGGATGCCGGTGGTCAGAAAACTGACACTTCTTGGTAAGTAAACTAACCCTACCCCTTACCCTCTCCCTAAACCTCTCCTCATGCAGTCTAGCCCTAACCTTCCCCTTCCACAACATAATTCTAACCTCCCCCTCCCGCAGCATAACACTACCTGTCACCCTAGTGCCTAACCCTATTGTGATACTCTGATATATCTATATGCTACCCCATTAGCCCTTAATGAGCTCAGTAGCACGGAAGGGGTTAATACCCTCTCTACCCCGTCCTCGGATGTTGTGAACTGCAGCCCCAAAACACCGGGGGCACAAGGACCTGGGGATCTCTGATCGCTGTTTCTCAGAGCGGGAAGCATCCGGGGTTTTGAAAAAAAAGATATTTAAGGTGAGCCGCGGGGGAGCCGTTGGCAGCGCTGAGGAGACTCTGAGACTGGTGGGAGCTGCCGCGTGGAAGAGGAAGCCGAGCTGAGGGAAGCGCTGTGGAGAGCCGGGAGACGGAGACGCCGCTGAATGAGGACCCGCCAGCCGCCGCAGAGGACACATAGTGGCCGCAGCCAGAAGGAGCCGGAGACGCCGCTGAACGAGGACCCGCCAGCCGCCGCTGAACGAGGACCCGCCAGCCGCCGCAGAGGACACATAGTGGCCGCAGCCAGAGGGAGACGGAGACGCCGCTGAACAAGGACCCGCCAGCCGCCGCTGAACAAGGACCCGCCAGCCGCCGCAGAGGACACATAGTGGCCGCAGCCAGAGGGAGACGGAGACGCCGCTGAACAAGGATCCGCCAGCCGCCGCTGAACGAGGACCCGCCAGCCGCCGCAGTGGACACATAGTGGCCGCAGCCAGAAGGAGCCGGAGACGCCGCTGAGACTGGAGCCAGGAACTGACCACCGCAGCTCAGCTGTCAGACACTGAGGGAAACTGCCGTCAGTCTGACTGGGCTGAGGAGGGCTGCCAACGACAACTCAGGGAGCTGGGACTCGATCGCCACCAGCCGTCTTAAAATAGCTGAAGGGAACCGTCGTGGATCACAGGTACACAGCCCCTTATCTATTGTACCACCACAGAGTCAGATAGAAAGGACCGGTACTCCTTGCCTCCTATCAGTAATAACAGTTCCCCTGCCTTCCCCTGCTATAACTAACAGATTTAGAGGGAGAGAGAGAGGGAGACCTTGTACCGTCCCAGTGTGCGAAATAGTGAAGGATCTCTTTCTTTACACGAGTAAATATAAAAGGAGCCATCTGAATTTCATGTATTGCAATTGAACCTTGCCCCAAGGTAGCTAGCACAGCGAGACCCTAAATCAGACTTTGCTGTCACTCACTAATCGAGATAAGGGAGCAAGGGGAAGAGAGAGAGAGAGAGACAGAGAGAGAGAGAGAGACATCGTCATCCCTGTTTCAATATACCGTTAGTCAGCACACCACAATATTCCTTAAAGCCAGGATTTAACTTCGCTTCACCGCATTGTTGTGTTTGAAACATGCTTATCTTTGCTACCTACTGCTGAGCTCCACCACTTGCATGATACTAGACTCTTGCTCCTCTTGCCAGCTTATGCATGCCTGCCGTATTGATTGAATATTGCTTGCAGTTTGTACGTTTCTTTCTTCTACTCCCAATAATCTGCTTGCTGTGAACTGTAATCTTTCGCATGACTCACCACTAACTTTGCTGGAGGAATAATCAAAGTTTTATATAGTTTATGCTAAACCGGATTAGTTAACGACTGGATACGATTTTAAGACTAACCACACTAATTGTAGCCAGAGCAAATCCTGAGTAACAAAGACCTTTTGGAGTCACCGGGAATAATTGTCAGTAAATGTCATTTAAATGTTAATTGCTCCAAGTTGATGTTATATATGTACTAATATATGTACAGATTGTATTCCTTATGATGAAATTGTGAACGGTATTATTCTTTTGTTTCCAATACCAAGTTAAGAGCAATAGCGGTGACCACTTTCCTGATCCAGTATAATAAATTCGTTGTCACCGTCCTAACGTGTGGTGATTTGCCTTTTGGGTCCACTGGGTTTGGGGTGCCTTGTTCCTCTGCCTAGGTCACAGCAGCTGATTCAGTCTAAGACAAGATTCCGGGTGAAGAATTCAGGTACGACCAACGACACCTACACCTGCAACCACTTTCCCATCAATAACTCCTGTCACAACTTTGGCGTCCGCGAACAGGATCAGGATACAGAATGTCGGAAGCACAGGAACTTCAGACACCCACATCTACTGCAGTCAGAAGGAAGTTGCCCGCCTCGCCCGGTCAGTCGTCACCAGCTGCGTCAACACCGGCTGCACCAATTACGATGCCCTATTATTTTGGAGCCCCATGGCTTCCTGTATACTCGGGAGATTTGAAGACAATGGGCACTAGTCCGTTTAAAGAATTCCGGGACAAAATAAGATCGATGTTCAAGCTTTATCCCCTGAATGAGGAGCAAAAAGTGGAGGTAGTTATCGGACAACTTAAAGGGGAAGCATTACGTGAAGTCAGATCGTGGTCAGACGAAGAACGGAAAACAGCTGAAGGTATCCTGGGAAAGTTGGCTGGTATCTACAATTTACAGACCATTGCAGAATTAAAGGGGCGCCTATACGCTCGGAAGCAGCAAACAAATGAGAATCTCCGGGAGTTTGCCCTGGGTCTACAAGAAGCCAGGCGAGCAATACAGGCCAGAGACCCTCGAGAAACTGAACAAACAGACGAGACTATGATTAATTTATTCATTGAAGGAGCAAGAGGAGAAGCGACAAAAGCACAGTTGCGGATGTGGAGGCGTCAGAACCCTCTCTGCACTTTCTCTGAATTTAAGGAGGATATGATGGACATCTTAGGTCTAAACCAAAACACAGATGGAGAGTACGTGGCGGTGGTGGTACCATCTGAGGGAAGAGTGCCTGGGGAGTCCCAACTAAGCCCTATGGCTGAATCCTTTATCTATAAAGGGACCGTCAGTCAACAATCACATGCTGGTCCAGACCAAATGGGAGCTCTCACCAGCCTTGTTAATGAGATGATGAAAGAGCTGAAGGAAATACGACTGGAGCAAGCAGAAGCTAAGCACCAAGGTTGGCGTCGGGACCAAGGTAGAAGAGGGCGATCACGATGGGAGGTGCCACGAGAATCGGGGCGGCGTCCCACGGATCAATTTGATGATCAAGGAAGGCCTATATGCAGAAGATGTAATCAAAGTGGGCACATCGAACGGCGATGTTCTAATGGTCCTTTAAACGATTCGACCCCGAGGCAAGGGACCGACCCTCGGGAGGGGATGCAGCAGTAGGTCCATCGAAGCCAGGGTGGTGGCCTCAATATGTTGGCGAGTGTCCCCACCTGAAGATCCGAATTAATGGGGTAGAAGTGCCCGCTCTTCTAGATACAGGATCGCAGGTGACGACAATCCATTTGGCCGAATTCCAGAAACACTGGGAAGAATCTGAGATTGTGACTCCACCAAACACTTGGTTGCATCTATTGGCCAGTAATGGACAGCCAATCGAGTTCCGCGGCTATTGGGAAGCTAATCTCGTTATCGGCAAAGCTACGCTGGAGCGACAAGGGTGTTTGGTCACTACTACGTACAACCAGCATCTTCCCCCGGTTATCCTTGGAATGAACGTTCTGCAGAATTGCCCCGACGAATTAGTGGAAGCTCTTAAACTGGAAATGCGATCTGCTGCCCCGAAGGAGAGGAAGACTCTCCAGCAAATGGTCCGGTTGCTCGAAGGGCACAAGAGGTTCACCAATGCCAAGAGAGAAGTCGGAAAGGCAAGGATCGCCGATCGTCAACATATTATTCTTAGACCCAATTCTGAGCACGTGGTGTGGTGCAAGGCAAGGATCGGCCCTGGGGGAAGAGATTATGAGGCAATCCTAGAACCCTGTGACTTCGATGGGCAGCAGCTGTTCGCGGTGGCCCGAACCCTTGCCACTGTAACAAGAGGCAGAGTACCAGTCAGGATTTTGAATCCTCATAGTTATCCAATCCGTTTGTTCCGGCATTGTACCGTGGCTAGTGTGGTGATGGTTGATTTTCAAGATGTCATCGGTGAGGCCCTACCCAGAGTTTCGGAGGGAGCTGCAGTCAGTCAAACCAGTATGACCCCCGGTGAGACTCCCTGGTGGAATGACATCCAGATTGGCGGCCCAGATACTACAGGGAGTCAACGAGAAGGTGTACTGCAGGTGGTGCGCAAGAATGCCAACGCATTCAGCCAATTTCCATCAGACTTCGGAAAGGCTGAAGGGGTCCGGCACCATATACCAACTGGAACCCATCCCCCAGTCAAGGAAAGACACAGACCTCTACCGCCAGCTATGTATCAACCGGTGAGGACCATGATTAATGAAATGAAAGAAGCTGGTGTAATCAGGGAGAGCCACAGTCCATGGGCGGCCCCGTTAGTAATTGTGCGGAAGAAGGACGGCAGTCTCAGATTCTGCGTTGATTATAGGAAATTGAATGCGGCCACACACAAAGATGCCTATCCTCTACCTAGAATAGAAGAATCACTGACAGCATTAAAAACGGCTCGGTATTTTTCAACTCTTGACCTGACCAGCGGGTATTGGCAAATCCCAATGGCTCCAGAAGACCGGGAAAAGACGGCATTTACGACTCCTATGGGCCTGTTCGAATTCGACCGGATGCCGTTCGGGTTGTGCAATGCTCCGGCCACCTTCCAGCGAGTCATGGAGCATTGTTTAGGACACCGAAATTTCGAGATGGTCTTGCTATATTTGGATGATGTTATCATATTTTCAAAATCTTATGACGAGCATATAGAACATCTGGAGGAGGTCTTCACCCAATTGATTAAATGCGGACTAAAGTTAAAACCATCTAAGTGTCACCTATTAAAACCAAGTGTGCAGTACCTGGGTCACATTGTTAGTTCCGGAGGAGTAAAGCCCGATCCCGAGAAGATACGAGTGGTGCGGGATTGGCCTAGTCCTCGTACTGTTAAAGATGTTCGTAGTTTCCTTGGTTTCGTTGGGTTTTACCGCCGTTTTATCCAGCACTTCGCAAAAATAGCTACTCCGCTTCATGAGTTACTTAGAGGCAGGTCAGGGCAAGAGAGAAGGAGTACTGCCCTGGTCGCATGGACAGAGGAGCAACAGAACGCTTTTGAGCAGCTAAAGTCAGCTCTAACAGAGGCTTCAATCCTGGCCTACCCTGACTATGAAAAGCCGTTTCAGGTGCACACTGATGCCAGCCATCATGGATTAGGAGCTGTACTCTCCCAGCTGCAGGACGGTCAGGAAAGGGTTATAGCCTATGCCAGCAGAAGTCTAAGGAAGACAGAAAGGAACAATGAGAATTACAGCACCTTTAAATTGGAGCTCCTTGCCCTCATATGGGCCGTAACCGAAAAATTTAAGAATTACTTGACTGCCACGCCTTTCGTGATTGTTACAGACAACAATCCGCTGGCCCACCTATCCTCTGCCCGCCTTGGAGCTCTGGAACAAAGATGGCTGGCACGATTGGCAAACTTCAGATATACAGTATCTTACCGGAGCGGTAAGGCAAATGGAAATGCTGATGCGCTGTCCCGCTTACCGACTATGGACCTTGCGGAAGAAGAGCGAGACTGGACTGAAGACATCGAAACACCCCTGTTCCGACCTCTGAGTACACGGAAACAAGTCATCCATTCAGACCCTGTCACTGCCACTAGAAATATTGGAACTGATAATTCTGTCAGTGCTTCCCCCGATGTTGACTGGGCACAAGTACAAAGAGCCAGTCCTGTGGTACAGCGCCTGATTGATCTTATTCGACAAAAGAAACAGCTAACCAAGACACAAAGAGCCAAGGCTGATCCGGAATTGGTCAAATTATTACGCCATCGAGACCGAATTAGCCTCCGAGGGGACCTTGTTATCCGCACCAGCCTTGATCCGGGTACTCATCAACCTATTTCTCAGATTATAATAACCAGACAACAGACTGATCTGATATTATCTGCCTATCACGACCAGTCGGGACACTTTGGCACCCAGAAGACAGAATCAGTACTTAGACAGAGATTTTTCTGGATTGGCATGAGAGCTGATGTCGAAGAGTGGTGCAGGAGTTGTGTGACATGCAGTCTAAAAAGACCAGCTGATCCTACCCAAAAAGATCCTCTGCATCCGATTCAAAGCACTCGCCCACTCGAACTTGTAGCCCTAGACCATGTAAAACTCGAGCATAGCTCCGCTGGGTTCCAGTATGCCCTGACTATCACGGATCACTATAGCAAATTCTTGGTGGTGGTACCGGCCCGGGACTTGACAGCTAAAACAACTGCTGAGCTGTTCCTTAAACACTTTGTTCGTCCTTACGGCTATCCGGAGCAAGTTTTGACTGACCAGGGTCCCGCATTCGAATCCCAATTATTTCAGGAACTTTGTTCTTTGTATGGGTGTAAGAAGCTGCGAACTACTGCCTACCACCCACAGGGCAATGGTTTATGCGAAAGAGCCAACCAAACCGTGATTGGAATGCTCCGGAGTTTATCGGTAGAGAGACGGACGCAGTGGCCCACTCATTTGCAGGAACTGACATACCTCTATAACAACGTTGAACATTGCTCTACAGGATTCACTCCATTTTATTTAATGTTTGGGAGGCAAGGCAAACTTCCAAAAGACCTAGAATTGTCGATAATATCGGACGAATCTAATCTCCTGCAGAACGACTGGGTACAAGAGCATCAGCAACGGATTGAAGCTGCCCGACAACTGGTGGAACAACGAATGGAGATGGTACACCGCCGCCAAGAGAAAAATTATAATTTAAATTCCCAGCCAAAACCCCTGAAGATTGGAGATAAGGTGTGGAAAAAGAAAAATCACTGGATGAGCAAACTCGATGTCATGTGGGAGGATGCTCCTTATGAAATTGTCAAAATTCCTGCTGATGGACTTTATACCTACCAGATCCGAAGGCCTGATGGACATCTGACTACTGTCCCTCGTGACCAATTGAAGCTTTGTATGGTCGAAGTCCCGGCAGCAGAAAGAGACTCACCTTTGGCAGAGGAGCGGGGAACCCCAGGTGGCATCCCATTCCATGATCCCATTGAGCTCTTACTATTCCTGGATAGCTCAGTCCTGAATGCTGTGAACCCAATTGCCCCAAGACCCAGGGAAAAGAAATTTATCGAAGGTGATGACCCAATTTGTATTGTCCCTGAACCGGCCGACGGGGTGCATACCCCAAACCCCAAGAGGCCCGAACGTAGTACCAGAGGTATATTACCTCTTCGGTACCGCGATTGAAAGGTGTTAACACAAAATGTATTCCTATCTGAGGTTGTTACAAAGATACCTGTACATAATGAACCCTGGAAATGTATGTGATGTATGAACAGTTGCTTAGTTGCTTAGAGTATGCTGCTTGTTATCATTATTGTTCTGCTAGGTTATCGAGTTGTTGTGGAACTGTTGCTCAGAACTTTTGCCCTTGATGACCTTGCGTGGGGACACGCATGTTTTTTAGCAGGGAGATATGTGATACTCTGATATATCTATATGCTACCCCATTAGCCCTTAATGAGCTCAGTAGCACGGAAGGGGTTAATACCCTCTCTACCCCGTCCTCGGATGTTGTGAACTGCAGCCCCAAAACACCGGGGGCACAAGGACCTGGGGATCTCTGATCGCTGTTTCTCAGAGCGGGAAGCATCCGGGGTTTTGAAAAAAAAGAGATATTTAAGGTGAGCCGCGGGGGAGCCGTTGGCAGCGCTGAGGAGACTCTGAGACTGGTGGGAGCTGCCGCGTGGAAGAGGAAGCCGAGCTGAGGGAAGCGCTGTGGAGAGCCTGGAGACGGAGACGCCGCTGAATGAGGACCCGCCAGCCGCCGCAGAGGACACATAGTGGCCGCAGCCAGAAGGAGCCGGAGACGCCGCTGAACGAGGACCCGCCAGCCGCCGCTGAACGAGGACCCGCCAGCCGCCGCAGAGGACACATAGTGGCCGCAGCCAGAGGGAGACGGAGACGCCGCTGAACAAGGACCCGCCAGCCGCCGCTGAACGAGGACCCGCCAGCCGCCGCAGAGGACACATAGTGGCCGCAGCCAGAGGGAGACGGAGACGCCGCTGAACAAGGACCCGCCAGCCGCCGCTGAACGAGGACCCGCCAGCCGCCGCAGTGGACACATAGTGGCCGCAGCCAGAAGGAGCCGGAGACGCTGCTGAGACTGGAGCCAGGAACTGACCACCGCAGCTCAGCTGTCAGACACTGAGGGAAACTGCCGTCAGTCTGACTGGGCTGAGGAGGGCTGCCAACGACAACTCAGGGAGCTGGGACTCGATCGCCACCAGCCGTCTTAAAATAGCTGAAGGGAACCGTCGTGGATCACAGGTACACAGCCCCTTATCTATTGTACCACCACAGAGTCAGATAGAAAGGACCGGTACTCCTTGCCTCCTATCAGTAATAACAGTTCCCCTGCCTTCCCCTGCTATAACTAACAGATTTAGAGGGAGAGAGAGAGGGAGACCTTGTACCGTCCCAGTGTGCGAAATAGTGAAGGATCTCTTTCTTTACACGAGTAAATATAAAAGGAGCCATCTGAATTTCATGTATTGCAATTGAAGCTTGCCCCAAGGTAGCTAGCACAGCGAGACCCTAAATCAGACTTTGCTGTCACTCACTAATCGAGATACGGGAGCAAGGGGAAGAGAGAGAGAGAGAGACAGAGAGAGAGACATCGTCATCCCTGTTTCAATATACCGTTAGTCAGCACACCACAATATTCCTTAAAGCCAGGATTTAACTTCGCTTCACCGCATTGTTGTGTTTGAAACATGCTTATCTTTGCTACCTACTGCTGAGCTCCACCACTTGCATGATACTAGACTCTTGCTCCTCTTGCCAGCTTATGCATGCCTGCCGTATTGATTGAATATTGCTTGCAGTTTGTACGTTTCTTTCTTCTACTCCCAATAATCTGCTTGCTGTGAACTGTAATCTTTCGCATGACTCACCACTAACTTTGCTGGAGGAATAATCAAAGTTTTATATAGTTTATGCTAAACCGGATTAGTTAACGACTGGATACGATTTTAAGACTAACCACACTAATTGTAGCCAGAGCAAATCCTGAGTAACAAAGACCTTTTGGAGTCACCGGGAATAATTGTCAGTAAATGTCATTTAAATGTTAATTGCTCCAAGTTGATGCTATATATGTACTAATATATGTACAGATTGTATTCCTTATGATGAAATTGTGAACGGTATTATTCTTTTGTTTCCAATACCAAGTTAAGAGCAATAGCGGTGACCACTTTCCTGATCCAGTATAATAAATTCGTTGTCACCGTCCTAACGTGTGGTGATTTGCCTTTTGGGTCCACTGGGTTTGGGGTGCCTTGTTCCTCTGCCTAGGTCACAGCAGCTGATTCAGTCTAAGACAAGATTCCGGGTGAAGAATTCAGGTACGACCAACGACACCTACACCTGCAACCACTTTCCCATCAATAACTCCTGTCACACTATCATCCCCTCCTACAGCCTAACCCTAACCTTCCCTGCCAAACTTATATTAGAAAAAGGGTAGAGGGCAAGAGAGAGAGAGAATGGGAGACAGACAGAGAGAATGGGGAGGGAGAGAGTGAGAGTAGAGGGTAGACAGAGAGAGGGGGGAGGTAAGTGGGAAATAAATAAAGGGGATAGGTACAGAGAGGGAGACACAGAGAGAAAAAGGGGAGAAACAGAGAAAGAGAGAAGGGGGAGATACAGAGAGATGGGGAGATTCAGAGAGAGAGAGAGAGAGAGAGAAGGGAGGACACAGAGAGAAGAGGGAGACAGAGAGAAGAGGGAGACAGAGAGGGGGTGAGAGAGAGAGCGAAAGGGGAGACAGAGAGAAAGGAGGGTGACAGAGAGAAAGAAAGGAGGGCAAAGAGAGATGGGGAGGAGACACGGAGAGAGAGAAGGGGGAAACACACAGAATTGGGAGACAGAGAGAGAGATGGGGAGATTCAGAGAGAGAGAGAAGGGAGGATACAGAGAGAAGAGGGAGACAGAGAGAAGAGGGAGACAGAGAGGGGTTGAGAGAGAGAGAAAGGGGAGACAGAGAGAAAGGAGGGTGACAGAGAGAAAGAAAGGAGGGCAAAGAGAGACGGAGAGGATACACGGAGAGAGAGAAGGGGGAGACACACAGAAGGGGGAGACAGAGAGAGAGAAGGGGGAATATACAGAGAGAGAGGGGGAGAGAGGTGACATAGAGAGGGGTGGGTGGAGAGGAGAGAAGAGGGAGACACAGATAGAAAAAAGGGGGAGACACAGAGAAAAGAGGGACACACAGAGAGAGAGAGAAGGGAGGAGACACACACAGAGAGAGAAGGGAGGAGACGCAGAGAAAGAGAGAAGGGAGGATACAGAGAGAGTGAAGAGGGAGACCCAGAGAGAGAGAGAGAAGAGGGAGAACCACAAAGAGAGAGAGAGAGAGAGAGAAGAGGAAGACACAGAGGTGAGAGAGCAAGAGAAGGAGGAGACAGAGAGAGAAGTTTGAGAGAGAGAGAGAGAGAGAGAGAGAGAGGGGTGATGAGAGAGTGGTAAGAGAGAGAAGGGGGTACAGAGAGAGAGAGAAAGTGAAGGGAGATATACAGCGTGAGAGAGAGAAGGGGGAGACAGAAAAAGAGAGAGAAGGGGAGAAGGGGGGAGACAGAGAGACAAGGGGGTATATACAAATTGAAAGAAGGGGGGAGACAGACAGAGAAGGAGAAGTGAGAATTGGAGGGACACAGAGAGAGGGAGGGACACAGAGAGAGGGAGAGAAGAGGGGAGACAGAGAGAGAGAGAGAAGGGGGAGACACACAGAAAGAGAGAGAAGGGGTGAGACACAGAGTGAGAGAGAGAGGGGAGAGGAGACGGAGAGAGAGAGAAAGAGAGAGAGAGAGAGAGAGAGAGAGAGAGAGAGAAAATGGGGAGAAAGAAAGGGTTGAGACAGGCATCCCCTAACCCCCCCATAAAGGTGGCACTTTGTGAACATGTGACCAATCATCCACTAATCCCCCCGCGCTCTCCCCGTACAGGAGGCACTTCGCACTTTCTATAGCATCCCATCATCAGTGCCGGCAGCAGTGGGTCCCCATCATTGACGCCGGCAGCAGCAGGTCCCCATCATCGGCGCAGGCAGCAGCGGGTCTCCATCATCAAATCTGGCAGCAGCAGGTCCCCGTCATTGGAGACGGCAGCGGGACCCCATCTACGGCGCCAGCAGCAGCGGGTCCCCGTCATACGAGCTGGCAGCAGTGGGTCCCCGTTATCAGTGCTGACAGCAGCGGTTCCCCAACATCGGAGCCAGCAGCACCGGGTCCCCGTCATTTGTATCTCTTGGCAGTGAGTCGTGGTAGCGTCCAAGAGGAGGAGGGGGAGGAAACCTGAGTGGAGGGGCTGGATCACTTCATCCCAAGGCCAGCCTCTTAGTAGTGCAGTTAGTACATCTGCACAGAGACACGGAGAGGTCATTCAACTGTGCCGCACTAGTAGCACTACTAAAGTGTATGTGGGGTGAAGGGGGTGAATGAGGAAGTTGGTGGGGCTTCGGACGGCCACTGATGGCGGTGACAGAAAAATTTTTTTATTGTCACCAATGTCTACCAGCACTGTCTGGGCCTATTTTGATGGGGGGGCCTGGAGCTGCAGCTCCATTTGCCCCATTGTTAATCTGTCCCTGCAAGTGTTCAACAAATTCACATGGTAGACTTGAACCTCTTACCTTCTACCCTCCTGCCGTACCTTATAGTGCCAAGGTCCCACCACCTCTATGTTCTCATAAGGGCCTCTCCATTGGGCATACAGTTTACTTTCAATAGTAAGCATGAGTACCAGTACCTTGTCACCCCAGATTAAAGGTCCAGTTAATAGCAATAATGTCATAACAGTGTTTTTGATGCTGTTGAGCCCTTTGCATATGTTCGTTCAGAAGTGGCGCAATTTGCCTTAGATGGCAATACAATTGGGACACAAACTGAATGATGTTAGGCTCTTGAGAAGATTCTAGTATCCCTCTGGGCTGTCTACTATTGAGGAACTGGAAGGGAAAAAACCCTGTAGAGGCTTTAGGTACCTCTTGAACCGCAAACATTAGATAAAGTAAGAGTAGGTCCCAATCTCCTGTGACACCGCTCTTTTTATTATCTGCTTAAGGGTTTGGTTAAAGCATTTGACTAAGCCATCTGTCTGCGGGTGGTAAACCGAAGTGGTAATTCTGTCTACCTTTAATAGACGACACAGGTCTTTCATTAATTTAGACACAAAAGGGGTACTGTGGTCCATCAGGACCTCTTTTGGTATTCCCAGATGGGTATACAGCATCAATAACTCCCGGTCAATAGTGATAGATTTTATGTTACGTAGTGGTATGGCCTCTGGGTACGTGGTGGTATAGTCCACCACCACCAATATATAATGATGCCCATGAGCAGATTTATCCACTGGCCATATCAGTTACATAGTAATTATTTCAAAAGGCATGGAAATGATTGGCAGGGGAACCAAGGGCGCCATATATTCTGGCCAGATTTCCGTCTTTTGGCACATTTTGGCAATATTTTTTTACTGTGCCATGAATGGCTGGCCAGAAAATCTGTAGCTGGATACACTGGAAAGTTTTTTCTTCTCCCCTTAATGGCCACCCCATAAATGCGTGTGAGCCGCCCTCAATACTAGCTGCTCGTGTTTACGGAGAACCAGCAACTGGTCCACCCTTGTACCTTGCAAATAAGTTACATAGTACCACAAATAATTTTTCACCACAAAGTAAGGTACACCTTCAGGTGGTAAAGCAGAATTTACCCTACCATTTGTCACTACCATATTTTCAAAAGCATTGGACAAGTTGCCATTGGTCTGTTAATCTTGCCCAAATTCCTGCACTTTCATCAAACGGGGACCAATGTGTCTCAGTCTCACCTTCCGCATGCTGCTCACTGGCAAGAGAGGGTTTTACAGTCATACAACATTGGCCTCTAGTAGATCTCATTCCCTAGGTCAGCTCAACCAGTGTCTGTCAATGTTACACCAGGTAACCCCCTCCTGTAACAGCGGGAAGTCCCGGCCCAGGATCAGTTGTCATCCTTCAATCACCACCAGCAGGTTCACTCATGGGTATTCTTCATACAGTCCCCATGTATACACAGTACCGTTACTGGGGGTAAAACCTGGTCAGACCTGGGAGGAACCAGATTAGCATAAATGATGGTAAATTTACTGCCAGTGTCAAGAAAGGCCCATATATCCCTGCCTTCAATCTTTACTATGAGATGAAACAGGGTGGTTTAAGCTAGGGAAATATTTCCAGCCACCATGCTGACTACAGGTTGTGCTGTTTTCCCTGCGCAGCAATCCATTGGCTCACCCTGCTTTGGGCAGTCCCAACATGCATGGTAAGGCTCACCACTCTCAAAACATACAGCTGGAGGTGGGCTGTTTAGTCTAACAACAGGGACCTTAGTCCTGGGCTTAGGTACTGGCTGTAGCCCCTGCTGTGCTTTATTCGGTTTTCCCAGGGTCAGGTGTCTATCAATTACCACTGCTAACTCCGCCTGCAAGGCCCAGTGTTATACACCATGATCTAATACCCAAATAACATGGTCCAAAGCAATAATCTCTACTACACATGAAACCATTTGTTTCTCTGGCTGTAGCTAGAAATGCTTTACTTAGTCTGGCTAGTTTGGTTAGCTGAACTCTTGGAGGCTCAGATGGGTTCGGCCACCAATGATGGAACTCCTGGGCTTTACTGGGGCCTATCACCCCAACCCTGCTGAGTATGGCCTTCTTCAAATGAGGGTCTATGCTAGCTTTAGCTACCAACAGGTCAGTATAGGTTTGCTGTGATTCTCCCGTGAGGCAGGGAGCTAACTTGGCAGACCATTCCTCATCTGGCCACTGTAACCATGCAGCAGTGCGTTCAAAAGTACATAAAATGGGGATATTGTCCTTAGGTTGACCTCACTTAGGTCGACAGTCAATAGGTCGACCACTATTGGTCGACATGCAGTAGGTCGACATGTGGAAAAGGTCGACATGGGCATTAGTTCAACATGGCAAATGTCAACACATGAAAAGATCGACATGAGTTTTTCACATTTTTTTTTCCAGTTGTTGATCTTTTTCATACTTTACAATCCACATTATATACTATTGAGAATAGTAACCTTTGTGAGCACAGTGGTAGCAGAGGGAGGCACCTTGCCCGAAGCATGGTGAGTGAAGCGAGCCATGCAAGGGGACACGGAGCACTAATTGGCATTCCCGGTCACTTTATGAAGAAAACTGCACCAAAAAAAGTCATGTTGACCTTTTTCCATGTCAACCTTTTCCAGGTTTTAACCAAGTGCCTGTCGACCAATAGTGGTCGACCTAAATGGGGTCAACCCAACAAACCCATTCCCATAAAATGCCTCAATATCATCTGAGGTTGTAAGCTTTTGTAACACCTCACGCTCCTGCTCACTTTTTCTAATTTCCTTTAATTCATCGGGCAGCAACTGGATCTGAGCTTGCTGCCCAGCATCCAGATCTTGTTGGCTAGCAAACACTTCAGCAAACATTTTCAAAACCTCCTCCATATTTCCCTGCTTTTCATATACACATTTAGCAGGCTTAATTAACTGGCTAGGATAAGCCAGATTCCCAGCACACTGTTCCCTGGGATTGCAGACCTATAAACCGGAATGAATAAATGCTTTATAGTGTGCACAGCTTGCAAAAAAAAAAAGCACTTGTATACTGCAATTTTAAGATCCTGCAAAAATGCTCAAATCCTGCAAAAGCCTGCCTTATGTGGAATCATGCCGTCCCTGCCACACTGTACCAATGCCATATAATTGATTATACACTATGTATATGTATAGGTTTAATCAATTTAAGCAATGATAGGTCTTAATTACCTTATTTATTGAAATACCTTAATATTTCACAATCTTTGTTTTGCCTGTGTAACCAGGCCTATGCATACGCCGACTAGGCGGCTGCGTAAAACGCAAGATTGATGAGGGCGCGCTGCAGTCAGTGACAGTGACTGAGTCACCGTTACTCGTGCTGCAGCATGCCGCCCTCCCTGGATACTACAGGCTCCACTGACTATCGCCTAGAGGAGCCTGCAAGGAGACTGCTGTAACTCCGTCTATTACGAGCAGCCTGCGTGCTCTGATGACGGGCTACCAGCTTGCTCTCCCCAGCGTCCCGGCTGTTGCTGGGTTACCGGGACGCAGAGGAGCTGTGCAGTGCACAGGCTGCATGCAATTAGCAATTAAGGAGGCTTGGCTGCATGGAACCAGTTGATTGGTCATTACTACTAGTGATGAGCGGGTTCGGTTACTCGGAATCCGAACCCGCCCGAACGTCACCTTTTTTTGCACGGGTCCGAGCAACTAGGATCCTCCCGCCTTGCTCGGTTAACCCGAGCGTGCCCGAACGTCATCATCCCGCTGTCGGATTCTCGCGAGATTCGTATTCTATATAAGGAGCCGCGCGTCGCCGCCATTTTTCACTCGTGCATTGGAAATGATAGTGAGAGGACGTGGCTGGTGTCCTCTCAGTTTCTATGCCCAAGGGGCTGCAAATATCTGTGCTCACTGCTTTATTCTGGGGACCAGCAGTATTATATAGGAGGAGTACAGTGCAGAGTTTTGCTGACCAGTGACCACCAGTATTATACGTTCTCTGCCTGAAAAACGCTCCATATCTGTGCTCAGTGTGCTGCATATATCTGTGCTCACACTGCTTTATTGTGGGGACTGGGGACTAGCAGTATTATATAGGAGGAGTACAGTGCAGAGTTTTGCTGACCAGTGACCGGTGACCACCAGTATTATACGTTCTCTGCCTGAAAAACGCTCCATATCTGTACTCAGTGTGCTGCATACAGTATATCTGTGCTCACACTGCTTTATTGTGGGGACTGGGGACCAGCAGTATTATATAGGAGGAGTACAGTGCAGAGTTTTGCTGACCAGTGACCACCAGTATTATACGTTCTCTGCCTGAAAAACGCTCCATATCTGTGCTCAGTGTGCTGCATATATCTGTGCTCACACTGCTTTATTGTGGGGACTGGGGACCAGCAGTATTATATAGGAGGAGTACAGTGCAGAGTTTTGCTGACCAGTGACCAGTGACCACCAGTATTATACGTTCTCTGACTGAAAAACGCTCCATATCTGTGCTGCATTGTAGTATATATAGTAGGAGTACAGTGAATAATTTTGCTGACCACCAGTATATAATATATAGCAGTACGGTACAGTAGGCCACTACTCTACCTACCTCTGTGTCGTCAATTATACTATCCATCCATACCTGTGGTGCATTTCAGTTTTGCACAGTTTGCTGACCACCAGTATATAATATATAGCAGTACGGTACAGAAGGCCACTGCTCTACCTACCTCTGTGTCGTCAATTATACTATCCATCCATACCTGTGGTGCATTTCAGTTTTGAACAGTTTGCTGACCACCAGTATATAATATATAGCAGTACGGTACAGTAGGCCACTGCTCTACCTACCTCTGTGTCGTCAATTATACTATCCATCCATACCTGTGGTGCATTTCAGTTTTGCACAGTTTTCTGACCACCAGTATATAATATATAGCAGTATGGTACAGTAGGCCACTGCTCTACCTACCTCTGTGTCGTCAATTATACTATCCATCCATACCTGTGGTGCATTTCAGTTGTGCGCAGTATATATAGTAGTAGGCCATTGCTATTGATACTGGCATATAATTCCACACATTAAAAAATGGAGAACAAAAATGTGGAGGGTAAAATAGGGAAAGATCAAGATCCACTTCCACCTCATGCTGAAGCTGCTGCCACTAGTCATGGCCGAGACAATGAAATGCCATCAACGTCGTCTGCCAAGGCCGATGCCCAATGTCATAGTAGAGAGCATGTAAAATCCAAAAAACAAAAGTTCAGTAAAATGAACCAAAAATCTAAATTAAAAGCGTCTGATGAGAAGCGTAAACTTGCCAATATGCCATTTACGACACGGAGTGGTAAGGAACGGCTGAGGCCCTGGCCTATGTTCATGGCTAGTGGTTCAGATTCACATGAGGATGGAAGCACTCATCCTCTCGCTAGAAAAATGAAAAGACAAGGTGGCAAAAGCACAGCAAAGAACTGTGCGTTCTTCTAAATCACAAATCCCCAAGGAGAGTCCAATTGTGTCGGCTGCGATGCCTGACCTTCCCAACACTGGACGGGAAGAGGTGGCGCCTTCCACCTGAGATGGTGGATTCCAGTGGGGACGAATTAGTAATCTGTGAGGAGGGGGATGTACACAGTGAAAGGGGTGAAGAATCGGAGGATGAGGAGGAGGTGGACATCTTGCCTCTGTAGAGCCAGTTTGTGCAAGGAGAGATTGATTGCTTCTTTTTTGGTGGGGTCCCAAACCAACCAGTCATTTCAGTCACAGTCGTGTGGCAGACCCTGTGGCTGAAATGATGGGTTTGTTAAAGTGTGCATGTCCTGTTTATACTACATAAGGGTGGGAGGGAGGGCCCAAGGACAATTCTATCCTGCACGTCTTTTTTCTTTCATTTTTCTTTGCATCATGTGCTGTTTGGGGACTATTTTTTTGAAGTGTCATCCAGTCTGACACTGCAGTGCCACTCCTAGATGGGACAGGTGTTTGCGTCGGCCACTTGGGTCGCTTAGCTTAGTCACACAGCTACCTCATTGCGCCTCTTTTTTCTTTGCATCATGTGCTGTTTGGGGACTATTTTTTAGAAGTGCCATCCTGTCTGACACTGCAGCGCAACTCCTAGATGGGCCAGGTGTTTGTGTCGGCCACTTGTGTCGCATAGCTTAGCCATCCAGCGACCTTAGTGCACCTCTTTTTTTCTGTGCATCATGTGCTGTTTGGGGACTATTTTTTTAAAGTGCCATCCTGTCTGACACTGCAGTGCCACTCCTAGATGGGCCAGGTGTTTGTGTCGGCTACTTGGGTCGCTTAGCTTAGTCATCCAGCGACCTCGGTGCAAATATTAGGACTAAAAATAATATTGTGAGGTGTTCAGAATAGACTGAAAATGAGTGGAAATTATGGTTATTGAGGTTAATAATATTATGGGATCAAAATGACCCTCAAATTCTATGATTTAAGCTGTTTTGGAGGGATTTTTGTAAAAAAACACCAGAATCCAAAACACACCCGAATCCGACAAAAAATTTTCAGGAAGGTTTTGGCAAAACGCGTCCGAATCCAAAACACGGCCGCGGAACCGAATCCAAAACCAAAACACAAAACCCGAAAAATGTCCGGTGCACATCACTAATTACTACCTATATATGCTCAGTCTGCCCATGGTGCTGTGCTGGTCATAGGCCCTCATTCCGAGTTGTTTGCTCGTTCTTTTTCTTCGCACCGGTGCGATAAGTCGCAAACTGCGCATGCGCAATGTTCGCAATGCGCATGCGCCAAGTAAATTAGCACAAAAGTTTGGTATTTTACTCACGGCTTAACAAAGATTTTTCATCGTTCTGGTGATCGGAGTGTGATTGACAGGAAGTGGGTGTTTCTGGGCGGAAACTGGACGTTTTTCGGGTGTGTGCGAAAAAACGCTGCAGTTTCTGGGAAAAACGCGGGAGTGTCTGGGCGAACGCTGGGTGTGTTTGTGATGTCAAACCTGGAACGAAAAGGACTGAACTGATCGCAGTGGCAGATTAAGTCTCGAGCTACTCGGAAACTACAAAGAAATTTCTAATCGCTATTCTATTCGCAATTCTGCTAATCTTTCGTTCGCAATTCTGCAAAGCTAAGATTCACTCCCAGTAGGCGGCGGCTTAGTGTGTGCAATGCTGCTAAAAGCAGCTAGCGAGCGAACAACTCGGAATGAGGGCCAATGTTCCTAGCTGCAGGAGCCCTCATCACAGTGTTCCACTTCCTGTCTACGGAATTCTTGCCTTCTTCTCAGTGATCATTTAGTGTGTCAGCTCTGGTTTCCAGCCTCTGCTCTGTACCAGCCCTTTAATAGAATTATATTGCTGAATTATATTCTTTAGTCTTTCTTTAGTATTTATTCAGTACTAGCAATAGTAATGGTACTGTTCCTCCCAGCCCAGAGGTTATCCCCAGTTTGGGGTGTCTTTGTGTTTGTCCCCTTTAGCATTAACCTCACCCTGCCTGGCAGAACCTTATCCTCTCAATAATTTAATTTTAGTAACTCAGCCATAGTTTACCTTCCCTTCTCCCTGTTCATTCTTGCTGCCCACTTAGTCATCTTAGGGTTTCAGTTCCTGCCGGCTTTGTTTCAGGTCACCTTGGGGCTGAGCTCATACTACCGCAAGTGGCATAAGTCCTGGTGGGCATCCCAGTACCAGTAGACGGATACAGTCTTATGGGAAAATCATCTCTTATAGGCAAGAAGACCTGCTGTGTGCATTCTGAGTCTCAACTCCGGGTGCACAAGGGTCACTGGCTGAAGATTTCTATCTCACCGTAACACCGGCAGAGCTAAGTAAACAGCCATCCACCCATGCCTGGCTCAGGAACAGGGGGAGAGAGCCAGTTCAGAGCCTGAACGAGGGGGAGCTGGAGCTGCCTATGACAAGACAGATGAGAAGGTATGTTCCTGGCAGACCGCTCCCCCTGTACAATGCGTATGCATGTGTGTGTGTGTGTGTGTCAGTCAGTGTGCCTCTGGTCCCTGCACAATGTGTGTGTGTATATGTCAGTGTGCTTATATCTGTCTGTGTGTCAGTGTGCTTGTGTGTCAGTATGCCACTGGTCCGTGTGTGTGTGTGTGTGTGTGTGTGTGTGTGTCAGTGTGCCCCTGGTCCGTGTGTGTGTGTGTGTGTGTGTCAGCGTGCATCTGGTCCCTATACAATGTGTGTGTGTCAATATGTTCATATACAATATGGTTTTTTGTGTCAGTGTGCTCCTAGTCTGTGTGTGGCTGTCTGTTTTCCCCTGAGACCTGTACCATATGTGTGTGTAACATGTATAAATGGCTCTTCTGTGGTGTAACGTGTATAAGCAACTCTACGGAGGTGCCACGTATATAAGAGGTTCTACTGTGGTGTAACATGTATAAGCGTCTCTACTGTGGTTTAACGTGTATAATTGTCTCTACAGTGGTATACCGTAGCATATATAAGGGGCTCGTCTGTGGCGAAGCGTGTATATTGGGCGCTACTGTGTGGTGCAATATGCATTGATACTATTCTGTGGCCATGACCCTTCCCCATGAAGCCACGTCCCTATAATTTCTACTAAGGGTCGCCAAACTATATATTTGCATACCAAAAAAATTAGGCTCAGCCCCACCCTGTGTGTAACTACTGTATATTATTAAATACCAATAAAGGATCATATGTTTTAATTTTAGCTACCACCTTCTAGAGCTGCACATGTTAAATATTTGGCATGTTAATTGTGTTGTACAAACTACAGTATAATGCATATAAGTGCAACCAAAAAGTTACATATGGTGATAAATACTACAACTACAAATGTACTGCTGCATGAATTTCACTTTATATACAATACTGTGGAAAAGTTTTAGGCAGGTGTGAAAAAATGCTGCAAAGAAAGAATAATATCAAAACTGAAGTGTTAATAGTTTATTTTGATCAATTAACAAAATGTAAAGTGAATGAACAGAATAGAAAATCTAAATCAAATCAATATTTGGTGTTAACACCCTTTGCTTTCAAACCAGCATCAATTATTCTAGGTACACTTGCACAAAGTGAGGGATTCTGTAGGTTTACAGTCATGATTATGATTAACCACTCATACCAAACAGGTGATAATGATCATCATTTTCATATGTAGTTTGAAACACAGTCATTAACTGAAAAAGTAACAGCTTCGGAGGCTTAAAACTGGGTGAGGAACAGCCAAACTCTGCTACAAAGATGAGGATGTGACAGTGTCATGTCACAGGTCCTAAACCTTGGTACGACTGATCACAGCCCAGGGAAAGATTTCAAAGCAGACTGGGAGTTTCAAGATATGCTATTCAAGCACTTTTAAAAGAAGCACAAAGAAAGAGGCAATGCAGAGAGCCGTATACTCAGTGATCAGCCAAGGAAAGTGCATCAGATGAAAAATACATCATGCTTACTTCCCTTCGAAATTAGAAGATGTCCAGCAGTGCCATCAGTTCATAACTGGCAGAACCCAGTGAGACAAAGGTATACCCATCTACAGTTCAGAGAAGCCTGTCCAGAAGTGGTCTTCATAGAAGAATTGCAGCCAAAAAGCAATGCCTTTGACATGTAAACAAGGCCAAGCAACTGTGGGTCAACTAAAGAGCGAAGAATAGTGGGATGGACAAAGTATAATGGGGATCGAGAGGGGGGGGGGGGGAGAAAAATAGTCAGCAATGGTAATTTAAGGGAAACCCAGGTTTCTAAGGAAAATGTTATGTACAACAAAACTTGCGGATCAGGGAATTAATAAACTTAAGTGTATGATTGCAAATAAGAGAAGCATAACAAGTAAAATGGGGGAATTAGAGGCAAGTGCACTTAATGACCATTATGACATAATAGGCATTACTGAGACATGGTGGGACGATTCTCATGACTGGATGGCAAACATTGAGGGATACACTCTCTTCAGGAGAGATAGGACTAATAAAAAGGGAGGGGGTGTTTGTCTCTATGTTAAACCATTCTTAAAACCATATTTAAAGGAGGTAATTTACGAGGGGACTGGAGATAACGTCATTATGGGTTCAGATTTCGAGTGGGGGTAAAGATACAAAAAAACTTTTAATAGGGACATGCTATAAACTGCCAGATATTAGTGTGGCTGTCGAATGACAACTCTTGCAGCAAATCGAAAAAGCTGCAGGTATGGGGGACTCATTATTGTTGGGGACTTTAATTATCCGGACATAGGGGGATATTCAATTAGCAGTGATCTTGGAATTTTCGCGTGAAAAGTCCGTTTTTTCACGCGAAAAAACAGACTTTTCCTGCGAAACGCAATTACAGCCTATTCAATTTTCTTGGAAAATTTATCGGTGATAATTTTTTCACTACTTTCACTTCACCTACTCTGAGCAGGTTAAAAGTTTGGAAAAGTCACTATTTTAAGGTAAAAATGTTTGGATATGGTACAGAACTCCTGGGACACCCCCCCTTAATGACTAATTAGGCACGTTGAAGTTTTTAATTATTTTTAATTGGCCAATAATGACATGTCATTTTTGGGGTAAAAAAATACAAAGGGATGGAAATTGGGGTTCAATGTATGGGACAGGTATATTGGGGTGCTTTACGAGTGGGACAGGTGTTTTTAGGCTTGCAGGTGGGAGTAATCGGTCTGTTTCCACTTTTTTTTAAAGTACCCTAAAATGACCCAAATATATACTTATACCCATTTTCATGTACCCAAAATTTAATGAGAGCATTTATTTTGCACAAAAAAACTTGCTTTCTATAATTTTTTTGCATTTAAAAAAAAAATGCATATAACAGCCATTTCACACAATTTAAGTCCCCAAAAACGCTCTAATGTGATCTCTAATACACTTCTCTTCTGTTTTCCTATGTTAGTTTAGCATTTTTGGGAGTACAGGCTGATTTCCCCATTTTCACCTGCACTTTTCACTGCAACAATTTTCACGTGAAACCCGTTTGGAATTAAATAGGTCAAAAAACGGTAGCGCGCATACCCGCGAAAAGCCGTTTTTGCGGCAATTTTTGCCCAAATGCCGCAAAAAAATTTTGCCCAAAAAATTGCCGCCAATTTGCGGATAATTGAATACCCTAGATAAACTGGTACACTGAAACAGTAAATACAGCTAGGGGTAACAGGTACTTAAACATGCTAAAAGATCATTACTTGTCCCAGGTAATTGAGGAGCAAACTAGGCAAGGGGCTATACCGGACCTAGTACTAACTAATAAGGAGGAAATAATAACAAATACTAAAGTAGGGGAGACCCTAGGAAATAGCGATGACAATATGATCACATTCGATATCAGCTTTCAAAAACAACAATATAGGGGTTTAACTAAGATTTTTAACTTTAGGAAAGCAAATTTCACATTGCTGAAACAAGCAATGAAGGAGATCAATTGGGAAATTGTGTTTCATGGTAAGAATACTGCTGAAATGTGGGACGTTTTTACAACTGTGCTCAATAAGTACACTAATTTATATATTCCCAAAGTCAACAAAAACAGAAGTAGGAAATTCAAACTGATGTGACTTAATAAGAAGGTCAAGGAACAAAGGGATAAAAAGAGGCATGCTTTCAAAGCATTTAAGTCTGACGAAAAGGTGGAATCATTCCAGTTCTGCAAGGAATGTAACAAAAATGCAAAAAAGCAATCAGAGCAGCTAAAATGGAAAACGAAAAACAAATCGCAAAGCAGAGTAAAACAAACCCCAAAAAGTTCTTTAAGTATATAAATGGTAAAAGGTTGAAAAGGGAGAATAGTGGGCCCTTAAAGGGTAAGTTGGATGTCTTGATTAATGATGATAGGGAAAAAGCGGATTTACTTAATACATTCTTTTCATCAGTATTCATGAAAGAGGACAGGTTGATAAGAGTAGAGCATAACATAAAAAATAATAATGACCCATTGCTTGGTACTTGGTTAAACGAGGGAGTAGTCCAGGAGAGACTAAGCAAAATTAAGATAAATAAATCTCCTGGTCCGGATGTACTCCACCCCAGGGTTCTTATGGAACTCAACATAGAGATATTGAAACCTCTATATTTAATCTTCAGTAAATCAATTAGATCAGGAATGATACCAAAAGACTGGCGTATAGCAGATTTAGTCCCAATATTTAAAAGGGTATTAAAACGCTTCCCGGGAACTATAGACCTGTAAGCTTGACATCTATAGTGGGGAAAATGCTAGAAGGTATATTAAGGGATAGCATACTAAAGCACTTGGATAACTCCAAGGTTAGTACTATGAATCAGCATGGATTTGTGAAGGACAGGTCATGTCAAACTAACTTAATAAGCTTCTACGAGAAAGTGAGCGATAATATTGATCAGGGTCAAGCAGTGGATTTGATCTTTTTAGACTTTGCTATGGCCTTTGACAAAGTTCCACACAGGAGACTAATTCTCAAACTAAGAGAGCTTGGGTTAGGAAACACTATTTGTACTTGGGTGAGTAATTGGCTGTTTAATAGGGAACAGCGAGTGGGGATTAATGGGATGTACTCTGAATGGGCTTCAGTACTCAGTGGAATACCGCAGGGCTCAGTACTCGGGCCATTAATGACCTAGGAGAGGGACTGGAAAGCACAGTGTCAATTTTCTCAGATGATACTAAACTATGTACAATAATTAATTCAGACAAGGATGTTGAGTCTCTACAGAATGACTTATCTACACTTGAGAACTAGGTGGATAAATGGAGAATGAGGTTCAATATAGACAAATGTCAAGTTATGCACTTTGGGACTAAGAACAATCAGGCAGCCTATAAACTACTTGGGGAAAATGTAGGGATAACGGTAGTTGAAAAAGATTTGGGAATGCTCATCAATAATAAACTTGGTAGCAGTACGCAATGTCAAAATGCAGCAGCAAAGGCTAATAAGGTGTTATCATGCATAAAGCGGGGTATGGAGACAAAGGGGTAAATTTACTAAGATTCGTATTTTCCCGTTTCAGGTCAAAGTTCAATCACGAATGACATCGAAAGTGTAAAACTGCAACTTTTTGAATTTGTTACGATGGATTTACTAAGCTGTCGTATTCGGGTTTTTCTTTTCTTCCGATGTCGATGTCATTCGTGTTTTTTTTTTGTGTTTTTTACGGCAGTGATTAGCAAAACACTGCCGACTTTTTTACAATTAATCTCGGCCGGATCTGTGTGATCCGTGCTGGGGTTCTATTTTTTTTTAAATTTAATTAAACACTGTAAAATTGAAAAAAAAAATTGCGTGGGGTCTCCCCTCCTAAGCATAACCAGCCTCGGGCTCTTTGAGCCGATCCTGGTTGCCGAAATATGGGGAAAAAAATGACAGGGGTTCCCCCATATTTAAGCAACCAGCATCGGGCTCTGCGCCTGGTCCTGGTTCCAAAAATACGGGGGACAAAAAGAGTAGGGGTCCCCCGTATTTTTAAAACCAGCACCGGGCTCCACTAGCTGGACAGATAATGCCACAGCCGGGGGTCACTTTTATATAGTGCCCTGCGGCCGTGGCATCAAAAATCCATCTAGTCACCCCTGGCCGGGGTACCCTGGGGGAGTGGGGACCCCTTCAATCAAGGGGTCCCCCCCCCCAGCCACCCAAGGGCCAGGGGTGAAGCCCGAGGCTGTCCCCCCCCATCCAATGGGCTGCGGATGGGGAGGCTGATAGCCTTTGTTGTAAAAGAAAAGATATTGTTTTTAGTAGCAGTACTACAAGGCCCAGCAAGCCTCCCCCGCATGCTGGTACTTGGAGAACCACAAGTACCAGCATGCGACGGAAAAACGGCCCGCTGGTACCTGTAGTACTACTACTAAAAAAATACCCAAAAAAAGACAAGACACACACACCGTGAAAGTATAATTTTATTACATACATACACACATACATACATACTTACCTTAAGTTCCCACGCAGGTCGGTCCTCTTCTCCAGTAGAATCCAAGGGGTACCTGTTGAAGAAATTATACTCACGAGATCCAGGGGTCCAGGCTCCTCGGGAAATCCAGGGGTAATCCACGTACTTGAAAAAAATAACAAAACGGTGTCCCGACCACGAACTGAAAGGGGACCCATGTTTGCACATGGGTCACCTTTCCACGAATGCCAGAAACCCACTTTGACTTCTGTCTAAGTGGGTTTCTTCAGCCAATCAGGGAGCGCCACGTTGTAGCACTCTCCTGATCAGCTGTGTGCTCCTGTCCTCACTGACAGGCAGCACACGGCAGTGTTACAATGTAGCGCCTATGCGCTACATTGTAACCAATGATGGGAACTTTCTGCCCTGCGGTTGACCTAAAGTGACGTCACCGCTGAGCAGAAAGTTCCCAGCATTGGTTACAATGTAGCGCATAGGCGCTACATTGTAACACTGCCGTGTGCTGCCTGTCAGTGAGGACAGGAGCACACAGCTGATCAGGAGAGTGCTACAACGTGGCGCTCCCTGATTGGCTGAAGAAACCCACTTAGACAGAAGTCAAAGTGGGTTTCTGGCATTCGTGGAAAGGTGACCCATGTGCAAACATGGGTCCCCTTTCAGTTCGTGGTCGGGACACCGTTTTGTTATTTTTTTCAAGTACGTGGATTACCCCTGGATTTCCCGAGGAGCCTGGACCCCTGGATCTCGTGAGTATAATTTCTTCAACAGGTACCCCTTGGATTCTACTGGAGAAGAGGACCGACCTGCGTGGGAACTTAAGGTAAGTATGTATGTATGTGTGTATGTATGTAATAAAATTATACTTTCACGGTGTGTGTGTCTTGTCTTTTTTTGGGTATTTTTTTAGTAGTAGTACTACAGGTACCAGCGGGCCCGTTTTTCCGTCGCATGCTGGTACTTGTGGTTCTCCAAGTACCAGCATGCGGGGGAGGCTTGCTGGGCCTTGTAGTACTGCTACTAAAAACAATATCTTTTCTTTTACAACAAAGGCTATCAGCCTCCCCATCCGCAGCCCATTGGATGGGGGGGGACAGCCTCGGGCTTCACCCCTGGCCCTTGGGTGGCTGGGGGGGGGACCCCTTGATTGAAGGGGTCCCCACTCCCCCAGGGTACCCCGGCCAGGAGTGACTAGTTGGATTTTTGATGCCACGGCCGCAGGGCACTATATAAAAGTGACCCCCGGCTGTGGCATTATCTGTCCAGCTAGTGGAGCCCGGTGCTGGTTTTAAAAATACGGGGGACCCCTACTCTTTTTGTCCCCCGTATTTTTGGGACCAGGACCAGGCACAGAGCCCGATGCTGGTTGCTTAAATATGGGGGAACCCCTGTCATTTTTTTTCCCATATTTCGGCAACCAGGATCGGCTCAAAGAGCCCGAGGCTGGTTATGCTTAGGAGGGGGGACCCCACGCAATTTTTTTTGAAAAAATAAGCACTTTCCCACCCCTTCCCACTGATATACATGCACGGATCTCATGGATCCGTGCATGCCTATCTAATCACGGGAAAAAAAATAAGGTCTGTTTTTTTTTAGCACTTTTTTACGAGTTGTAATTTTTCACGGCAGTGTTTTTTTTTTTTTTGCTTTGCACTTCTTAGTAAATGACCGAGATTCATACTTAAACAGCCGCGTTTTGACCGATGGTGTATTCATTCGTAATTTTTTACTTGGACTTGCAAAAAATTACGAATGCCCTCATCTCTGCCGTGATTAGTGTTTAGTAAATTACCGAGATGACACTTTGATGAAAAAACGGCATCTCGGTCAAAATCGGGAGCTTAGTAAATTTCCCCCTCTGGGGTAAATTTACTAAGATTCGTATTTTCCCGTTTCAGGTCAAAGTTCAATCACGAATGACTTCGAAAGTGTAAAACTGCAACTTTTTGAATTTGTTACGATGGATTTACTAAGCTGTCGTATTCGGGTTTTTCTTTTCTTCCGATGTCGATGTCATTCGTGTTTTTTTTGTGTTTTTTACGGCAGTGATTAGCAAAACACTGCCGACTTTTTTACAATTAATCTCGGCCGGATCTGTGTGATCCGTGCTGGGGTTCTTTTTTTTTTTTAATTAAACACTGTAAAATTTAAAAAAAAAATTGCGTGGGGTCCCCCCTCCTAAGCATAACCAGCCTCGGGCTCTTTGAGCCGATCCTGGTTGCCGAAATATGGGGAAAAAAATGACAGGGGTTCCCCCATATTTAAGCAACCAGCATCGGGCTCTGCGCCTGGTCCTGGTTCCAAAAATACGGGGGACAAAAAGAGTAGGGGTCCCCCGTATTTTTAAAACCAGCACCGGGCTCCACTAGCTGGACAGATAATGCCACAGCCGGGGGTCACTTTTATATAGTGCCCTGCGGCCGTGGCATCAAAAATCCATCTAGTCACCCCTGGCCGGGGTACCCTGGGGGAGTGGGGACCCCTTCAATCAAGGGGTCCCCCCCCCCAGCCACCCAAGGGCCAGGGGTGAAGCCCGAGGCTGTCCCCCCCCATCCAATGGGCTGCGGATGGGGAGGCTGATAGCCTTTGTTGTAAAAGAAAAGATATTGTTTTTAGTAGCAGTACTACAAGGCCCAGCAAGCCTCCCCCGCATGCTGGTACTTGGAGAACCACAAGTACCAGCATGCGACGGAAAAACGGGCCCGCTGGTACCTGTAGTACTACTACTAAAAAAATACCCAAAAAAAGACAAGACACACACACCGTGAAAGTATAATTTTATTACATACATACACACATACATACATACTTACCTTAAGTTCCCACGCAGGTCGGTCCTCTTCTCCAGTAGAATCCAAGGGGTACCTGTTGAAGAAATTATACTCACGAGATCCAGGGGTCCAGGCTCCTCGGGAAATCCAGGGGTAATCCACGTACTTGAAAAAAATAACAAAACGGTGTCCCGACCACGAACTGAAAGGGGACCCATGTTTGCACATGGGTCACCTTTCCACGAATGCCAGAAACCCACTTTGACTTCTGTCTAAGTGGGTTTCTTCAGCCAATCAGGGAGCGCCACGTTGTAGCACTCTCCTGATCAGCTGTGTGCTCCTGTCCTCACTGACAGGCAGCACACGGCAGTGTTACAATGTAGCGCCTATGCGCTACATTGTAACCAATGCTGGGAACTTTCTGCTCAGCGGTGACGTCACTTTAGGTCAACCGCAGGGCAGAAAGTTCCCACCATTGGTTACAATGGAGCGCATAGGCGCTACATTGTAACACTGCCGTGTGCCGCCTGTCAGTCAGGACAGGAGCACACAGCCGATCAGGAGAGTGCTACAACGTGGCGCTCCCTGATTGGCTGAAGAAACCCACTTAGACATCAGTCAGAGTGGGTTTCTGGCAGTCGGGAAAAGGGGATCCATGTGCAAACATGGGTCCCCTTTTAGTGCGTGGCTCGGGTGTCCGTTTTGTTATTTTTTTCAAGTACGTGGATTACACCTGGATTCCCCGAGGACCCTGGACCCCTGGATCTCGTGAGTATAATTTCTTCAACAGGTACCCCATGGATTCTACTGGAGAAGAGGACCGACCTGCGTGGGAACATAAGGTAAGTATGTATGTATGTGTGTATGTATGTAATAAAATTATACTTTCACGGTGTGTGTGTCTTGTGTTTTTTTGGGTATTTTTTTAGTAGTAGTACTACAGGTACCAGCGGGCCCGTTTTTCCGCCGCATGCTGGTACTTGTGGTTCTCCAAGTACCAGCATGCGGGGGAGGCTTGCTGGGACTTGTAGTACTGCTACTAAAAACAATATATTTTCTTTGACAACAAAGGCTATCAGCCCCCCCATCCGCAGCCCATTGGATGGGGGGGGGACAGCCTCGGGCTTCACCCCTGGCCCTTGGGTGGCTGGGGGGGGGGGACCCCTTGATTGAAGGGGTCCCCACTCCCCCAGGGTACCCCGGCCAGGGGTGACTAGTTGGATTTTTGATGCCACGGCCGCAGGGCACTATATCAAAGTGACCCCCGGCTGTGGCATTATCTGTCCAGCTAGTGGAGCCCGGTGCTGGTTTTAAAAATACGGGGGACCCCTACTCTTTTTGTCCCCCGTATTTTTGGAACCAGGACCAGGCGCAGAGCCCGATGCTGGTTGCTTAAATATGGGGGAACCCCTGTCAATTTTTTCCCCATATTTCTGCAACCAGGATCGGCTCAAAGAGCCCGAGGCTGGTTATGCTTAGGAGGGGGGACCCCACGCAATTTTTTTAAATAAAATAACAACTTTCCCACCCCTTCCCACTGATATACATGCACGGATCTCATGGATCCCTGCATGCCTATCCAATCACGGAAAAAAAAAGCAGGTCTGTTTTTTTTTAGCACTTTTTTACGAGTTGTAATTTTTCACGGCAGTGTTTGTTTTTTTTTTGCTTTGCACTTCTTAGTAAATTACCGAGATTCATACTTAAACAGCCGCGTTTTGACCGATGGTGTATTCATTCGTAATTTTTTTCTTGGACTTGCAAAAAATTACGAATGCCCTCATCACTGCCGTGATTATTGCTTAGTAAATTACCGAGATGACACTTTGATGAAAAAACGGCATCTCGGTCAAAATCGGGAGCTTAGTAAATTTCCCCCAAAGGATGAGAATGTAATCCTGCCTCTGTATAAATCATTGGTGCGGCCACACCTGGAATATTGTGTGCAGTTTTGGGCACCATACTATAAAAAAGATATCTTGGAACTCGAAAGGGTTCAGAGGCGAGCCATTAAACTGGTTAAGGGGTTAGAGGCACTGGATTATGAGGAAAGACTTAAAAGGCTTGATATGTTCACACTGGAAAAGAGACGACTGAGAGGGGACATTATTAATATGTATAAGTACATTAAGGGACATTACAAGGATTTATCAAACGATTTGTTTACAAAAAAAAACCAAAAAAACACTACATAGGACACGAGGACATCCCCTGAGGTTAGAAGAGAAAAAATTCCATACTCAATGGAGAAAAGCGTTCTTCACAGTAAGAGCAGTAAGGATTTGGAATTCTCTGCCAGAGAAGGTAGTAATGGTGGACTCAATCAAGAAATTTAAAAATGGATTAGATAAATTCCTAGTTAAAAAAAATATCCAGGGATACATCATTTAATTAATATATATATATATATATATATATATATATATATGATAAACAAGGGATGAGGGATATGTAGTGACCACTGGTGTTAAATCAATGTAGTAGATATCAATGCAAATTAAATAATAAATAACAATTTATTAATAATAAAAAACAATCCAATAACAGTAAAACATATAACGTAAAAAATGGGATATCTTGGTTACATCTATCCAATATGAAGTGTACCATAAGACATGCTAATTCTGAAACAGGAAGTGATGTCACCAAGATATGCTAATTCTGAAACAGGAAGTGATGTCACCAAGATATGTTAATTCTGAAACAGGAAATTATGTCACCACGATATGCTAATTCTGAAACAGGAAGTGATGTCACCAATATATGCTAATTCTGAAACAGGAAATGATGTCACCAAGATATGCTAATTCTGAAACAGGAAGTGATGTCACCAATATATGCTAATTCTGAAACAGGAAGTGATGTCACCATGGACTCCTAATTATCACTACTATAAATAACCAGTCAGTCCCATTACACCCCAGCCCCTTGATGAAGTCTGTTTGACGAAACACGTTGGGAGACCTGTACCTACCTCATATCCAGATAAGGAATTACCTTTTTATTGATTCTATTGTAGTTTTTATACATTTTAAGTGTTTTTGTCCAGCTGTGGTTTGTATTGATGTCCCATTTTTTACGTTATATGTTTTACTGTTATTGGATTGTTTTTTATTATTAATAAATTGTTATTTATTATTTAATTTGCATTGATATCTGCTACATTGATTTAACACCAGTGGTCGCTACATATCCCTCATCCCTTGTTTATCATTACTATTTATTTCAGGGAAGGTACCACCCTTGTTTTTTATTGAGGGTTTAAGCTGACGCCCCGTGAATACTGTAGGGGAGTGTTTTGAAAAACTATTTATCATTATTACATACATAGCATATCTGAAACGTGTTCCCATCACATGTGGCGCATCAATAATCTGTTTCTAGACATATATATATATATATATATATATATATATATACATACACACATATACATATACAGTATATATAAAATGTAATATAGGTTGAACTCGATGGACATTTGT
Source organism: Pseudophryne corroboree (assembly GCF_028390025.1). Lineage (NCBI taxonomy): Eukaryota > Metazoa > Chordata > Amphibia > Anura > Myobatrachidae > Pseudophryne > Pseudophryne corroboree. The sequence goes on along the minus strand of NC_086444.1, from coordinate 444,166,025 downwards.
CTTTTTTCAACCTCAACAACTATGTAACTATGTAACTATGCACGAAAATATAGGAACTGGGGTGCAGAAAAATGGCAGCAGGTGCTCTGGACTGATGAGTCAAAAGTTTAAATATTTGGCTGTAACAAAAGGCAGTTTGTTTGCTGAATGGCTGGAGAGTGGTACAATAATGGGTGTATGCAGGCAACAGTGCATGGTAAAGGTTCCTTGCAAGTTTGGAGATGCATTTCAGCAAATGGAGTTGGGGATTTGGTCATGATCAATGGTATCCTCAATGCTGAGAAATACAGTACAGGCAGGTACGAATCCATCATGCAATACCATCAGAGAGACATCCTGTTAACTGCAAATTTATTCTGTAGCCGGACAACAACCCCAAACATGCAGCCAATGTTATTAAGAACTATCTTCAGTGTAAAAAGAACAAAGAGTCCTGGAAGTGTTGATATTACCACCACAGAGCCCTGATCATGTCACACAATACATGTATGAGAAAGACTATTAGACTGCAGTCTAACTGGCAGTGCCACAGTTTTTACGAACAAAAAATTTATAGTACACTGGGGTACAGCACTTTTTTATTGTATATTTAGCTTTTATTATTTTTATTTTATACTGGGGCAGAGCGCCTGGATGGATGGACAGAGCACTCCAGAATGGATGGAAATAGCACCCTTGAATGGAAAAGAGCACCCCTGGATGGATGGAAAGACCACCCCTGGATGGATGGAAAGAGCACCCCTGGATGGATGAACAGAGCACACTTGAACGGACCGAGCACCTCTGGAGGACACAGCAGCCCCTTTATAGACATGCAGAATACCCTTGGAGGACACAGCATTGACACAGCACAAGCACATCTTCACTTACACAACTCCACAGCCGGAGTGAAATGCTGCGATCACTGGGGAACCTAATATAGAATCCAAAACCTACGAGAATCCAACGGGAGGATGACATTTTGTCTCATTTTAGGGTCTGAGTAAGGTGGGAAAACCCAAGCTGGTCTCTGATCCCAGCTTGTATCACGTAGTTTGGGTGGGTCCTGTTCTCAGAGAACAAGACCCGCTCATCCCTAATTTTTGTAAGTCATTTCAGGCATAATGTTTATATCAGGCAAATATAAACAAGAAAGACATTAACATGGCCTCTTAAACTTTATTTGTAGCTACAGCATATTTTGAAAGTGAACAATAGTAAGAAGTAGAGATGGGCGGGTTCGGTTCGCCGAGAACCGAACCCTACCGAACTCTACGTGTCAAACATGTTTCCGAGTCTGGCTCGGTTATTCCCGCCTGACTCGGAAAACCCGAATGAGGCAAAACGTCATTATCCCGCTGTCGGATTCTTGTGAGATTCGGATTCCATATAAAGAGCCGCACGTCGCTACCATTTTCACTCGTGCAATGTAGAGAGAGCGGAGAGGATGTGGCTACATTCTTTCAGTGGAAATCTCAATTTCAATATCAGTGCTCACTATCAGTGCTTACTTATTGCTGCTCAGTAATACTAGTAGTGTGTCTCTCCTGCTCAGTGTCAGTTCTCAGTATCCTCATCAGTGCTCAGGATCACTGCTCATTGGCCCTCATTCCGAGTTGTTCGCTCGCTAGCTGCTTTTAGCAGCATTGCACACGCTAGGCCGCCGCCCTCTGGGAGTGTATCTTAGCTTAGCAGAATAGCGAACGAAGATTAGCAGAACTGCTACTAAATAATTCCTTGCAGTTTCTGAGTAGCTCCAGACCAACTCCTAGACTGCGATCACCTCAGTCCGTTTAGTTACTGGTTTGACGTCACAAACACGCCCTGCGTTCGGCCAGCCACTCCCCCATTTCTCCAGCCACTCCTGCGTTTTTACCTGGCACGCCTGCGTTTTTTAGCACACTCCCTGAAAACGTCCAGTTTCCGCCCAGAAACCAAAAAGCAACCTCAAACTTAGAAAGCGCTATGCTCTTGTGTGTGTCAGCTGTGCAGCTCCTTAATATTAAAATACACCTCCTCCCAATTGTGCACTGCTGCTTTCAATAATGGGTAGTTGACTCCCAATAGTTATTATATAAATCAAAGAAAAAAAGTTGAAAGCGCTATCCACAATAAAAGAGTTTTTTTATTTGGTTAAAAAATTAAAATCACTAGTTCACATATAATCACTAATCAATACTGATCTAAAAGTTTAGACATCAAAGCATATTGCGGACCATAACTATTTTCCAGTGGTACCTAATAGTGAAACCGTTTAAACACAGTGGATACACTTACATTAAATTGTCACACTCTAATCCAAGTGAAACAATTGTATCAGATGTCATATATTATTCCACTCAGTGTTTTTTCCCCTAGTAATTATCTCCTTTGAGCAGCCTCCTGCAAAATAGAAGTAAATTTAAGGATTTAAATGTTCACAGTCCCAGACATATCTGGAGAGATATGATCACCACAAATCGAAATTAATTTTACAGGATATTTATATATATCTCCTCCCGCTGGGACAATAATCCATCCAAAACCACAGATTTGAAGCACGCAATATCTGAGTTGTAAGAGATACAGTTGCCACTTTTCGTAATACAGTCTCTTAATTGGAGGCTACTGAAACTGAATTAGTAGACAGTTCTGACGGGCGTCCCCGTCTGGTGATGAAAATTTAAATAAATACAGTAGGGCTCCTGTTAGATAATAAGCATGCTCCACAGTTTATTCATAAATTCGTATTCAGTAAATGGAGGCCGCATACACGGGTAGTCTCACCCCTGTTAGCCTCGGCTACTGCTCTCGCCGGGCGTCTGTCGGTATCATAGGCAGCACACAGCTGCTTCACTTGCACCAAAGATCTCGCGGACCGCCTCTCCTAAGACAGTGTCACAGAAAGCTTGTGATGATGCAGCCTGTCGGACCAGTTTGCTCCGGCGGTATCTGTCAGCGACTGCGCGCTGTTTTCACAGTTCCCGAGACTTTACCAGGTGCCTTGCCGACAAGGGGGAACTCATGGGCTGTTTTCACGATTAGGTCCACACACGCAAGGAGCACTCTTGACGCGTTTCTCAGCCGTATGTCTATGGCTGTTTCCTCAGAAGAATGTACTCCCCTTCCTATTCACTGCTTTTATCCTCAGTGGGGTATCAATCAACATTTTAATAGGGTCCTTATGTTCATTAACCCTTTCACTTTCATGATCCATTCTTAAACCTATAGTTGCTAATAGCAACCTTAAAGTATTGATCCTAAAAACCTAAACAGTATTGAACATCTCTAATATCAAACTATATAGGAACTGTTTTATCACACAGCTGATACACACTATAGGACATCCTCTACATCACATAAAAATAAAATAAATTAAATTGAATGAAAAACCAACTCAATTAAAATAGATGTTTTCCACTTAGATCAACCATCCAGTATTTTATATCTATTCATAACCCGTATTATCATGAGCAGGCTATATAAAATCAGACATCAAGGTTATACAATATATCAAAGTTATAAATTATAGACAGACTATGAATCATTTAGAACTAAAATCTATTTTGTGGAAATTTTTATCCTCCTCTTTCCCACAACATAAAATTTTAAACATAGGGAAATACCCACAATGTGCATTTACACATGGACGGACATGCTGTATTAATTTATCGAGGACCTGATTATTAAAGGTTCATTATATTGTAGGTTCATTATAGACTGGAGACACAAATTCACAGTACACCCATAATTGATGTTGATAGTTAACCAATTACTAATATCCCAAAAACAAAAAACAGCATAATAATATTATTAATACTAATAATATTAATAATTAAAAAAGACAGGATACCATAGGGTGGCCCTTGGCAATTACCCATATGTACCGCATCCCTTATATGGGAAATGGGGCCCTAATGGCTCACCACCTCGGTTCCGACCCAGACAGGGTAGGCAACTCAGTAACATAGGTTAAATAGTATATATACACATAGTGTGATATATGTGGATATATAGAGAATACCAACAGGTACACCCTTATCTATACATTATTCAATTCAATTGTGTCATTAAGACCACACGGTACCAACGTCCCTAACTTGAAGATCCAAAAGGCTTCTTTCTTGCATAATTCCCGGTATCTATCCCCTCCCCTTATTGTAGCTTTGATCTGTTCGATCGCCTTCACTTTTAGGTCCCTTAGGCTGCTTTTCCCACAATTCAAGATATGTCTTGTCAGACTATGTGTTTTGGAATTATTTATCACCCCTCGTCTATGTTCCAAGAATCTGACATTTAGGCAACGGATCGTTCGACCCACATATTGTATTCCACATCCACATGTCAGAACATAGATTACGTATGAGGACTGACAGTTCATAAATTCCTCTATCGGATGGGAATTGCCATCTGAGTGTGAGATGGTCACAGTGCTTCTATGCTCTGCATGTGGACATGTTAAACATCCATTCCGTCTACATTTAAAGAACCCTTTCGGCTTCGGTGGTAACCAACTCAGTGTCTCATTTGAACCACGTATATCTTCTAATCTCTTTTTCCGTAGCATACTAGGTGCCAATTTATGTTTCAAATTCCTGGATTTCCTGAAAACTACCTTCCATTTTTCCTCCAATAGGGGGGCCAGAAATGTATCATGTTTTAACAATGACATATTATTTTCAACAATATGTTTAATCTGTTGTGCCGCTGAATTGTATTGGGTTACAAAGGACAGGGAACCCTTGCTTATACTCTCTACATTTTTCCTACAATCTTTATTCATCAAGAGCATTGACCTATCTATTTTCTCCTCTTCCTTTATTGCTCTTTGTAACAGGCCATCTGGATATCCTTGTTCCACAAAGGAATTGTACATAGACAGAGATTGTCTTGCATAATCCTCCTTCCGGGAACAGTTTCTCTTCAACCGAAGAAACTGTCCCTTCGGGATATTTTCCTTCCATTTCTTATGATGACAGCTTTGGAAGTTAAGATACTTATTACAATCTACAGTTTTAGTATAGGTTGATGTACATATCCCGCCATCCACAATCCTGACCGAAATATCTAAATAATTTATAATATTGTCACTGGAAGTGCTTGTGAATTTCAAACCATAATCATTGGTATTAAGGTGCTCCACAAAACTTGTGATGGAGTCAAAATCTCTGTTCCAAACAAAAAACAAATCATCTATGTATCGGCTGTAAAGGACCAGGTTCGCCCCGAAATCACCACCCCAAATGAGGTCATCCTCCAGTCGCCCCATATAGAGGTTGGCGAAACTCAGAGCGAACCTGGTCCCCATAGCGGTCCCGTGAGTCTGTAAATAATATTGTGTGTCAAAAAAATAATTGTGAGTGAGAATATAATTAATTGCTTTCAAAATAAATTGTCCTGATAAATCTGACCATGATGTGTCCTGTTATAAATAATAATCGACAGCGGCCAGTCCTGTGGAGTGCGGGATATTCGTGTACAATGCCTCAACATCACATGTGAGGAGTTTGTATGTGCTCTTCCATTCCACACTTGCCAGCTTTTGTAAAAAATATGTGTGGTGTCCCTAATGTGGGATTCCAAGGATATCACATGTTCCTGTAACTGGGCATCCACATAGGCCGACAGGTTTGATGTCATTGAATTTATTCCCGAAATAATCGAGCATCCTGGGGGGTGCTCAAGGCACTTGTGCACTTTTGGTAGATGGTAATAGATCGGTGTTACTGGATAACGATTGAATAAGAATTGCCACTCCTCTTTAGATATCACATGTTGTTCAAGTGCCTTATCTAGCATGTCCTTTAATTCTATCTGAAATTGTACTGTAGGGTTATTGCAAAGTTTCTTATAAAATTTAACATTATTCAGCTGTCTCCAGGCTTCCTCTAAATAATCTTGTGTGTTCTGTATCATGAGACCCCCCCCCCCCCCCTTATCGGCCTGTTTGATGATTATATCCCTGTCCCCCATTAGTTTTTTCAATGCCTGACTTTCTTTTCTTGACAGATTATCCTTGCTTCTAAATGAACCCGGATTTTTACATAAGTTTTTGAATTCTTCTATTGTGGATGCATAAAAACTTTCCACGAATGGACCTTGGTATTGAAGGGGGTAAAAATTAGATGGATTCCTAAATAACCTATTTGGTACTCCCTTAGCATCATCATTTTTTTTTGTTTTTAATTCATCATTCTCTAAAAACAGGGATTCTAGAATTTCTAGTGGCACCTGATCATTCTTATCTAGGGTGATAGGAGTCCCTTCAATCCCTTTCTTCTGAAGATCCTTGATGGCAAAATACCTTTTTCTACTAAGTGTTCTCACGAATTTATTGAGATCCACAAAAAGATCGAACATGTTGGGCTTCATGACTGGAGCAAAACTCAGTCCTTTATTCAATAATGGTGTTTACTCAGAAGAAAGGGATTTGGAGGACAAATTAAATATACTCTTTGGTCCTAATTCCATCGGGTATTTTTGCTTGGATGTTTTGCATTGTCTTCCCCCTCTAGTTCCCCTCTTTCTATATCTCTGTCTCTTTTTTTGTTGTTTCTGTTCCACTGTCCTACATCGTGCTCCCCTCTTGTCACTGAGAGGGGTGTCTGAACTGGGGATCTCTGGTGATTCGTCGCCCTGTTTCTCCCTAAAAAATCAAGCTGTCTGGTTTCATTAGACAATTGATCTAGTGGTTCCTGTACCCCAAAATTTCTCAACCTTTCAAACCTATTGGTATGCTCATAGTCCCCCCATGAGGATTTCCTGTATCTCATGGTGTTCCTATGGTCTCTTGTGGGTGTGAATTGTCTCCTTTGTCCTCTTTGATAGTAATCTAATCCCTTCTTGGTTTCAATGAATCTCTGATTTCTTTGTCTAGATGGGGTACTAAATTTTCTTCTATCGGATGAAGAACCCTGTCTCTTATTATATGTCCGTACTCTATCCCTCTCATAGTCTGTCCTGTCTCTGTTCAATTTCTCATCCTTTTTAAGTATTAGACTTTTCTCAAAGTCCTCAATTCTCCTATTCATTTTTAAATCTCTCTCCTCATAGCCTGTCTGTTTTTCAAAATTCTTTAAGTCATTGGCTATTTTCTCAATCTCCCCCTGAATCGAAAAACCCGAATGAGGCAAAACGTCATTATCCCGCTGTCGGATTCTTGTCGCCACCATTTTCACTTGTGCATTGTAGAGAGAGCGGAGAGGATGTGGCTACGTTCTCTCAGTGGAAATCTCAATTTCAATATCAGTGCTCACTATCAGTACTTACTTATTGCTGCTCAGTAATACTAGTAGTGTGTCTCTCCTGCTCAGTGTCAGTTCTCAGTATCCTCATCAGTGCTCAGGATCACTGCTCATTGGCCCTCATTCCGAGTTGTTCGCTCGCTAGCTGCTTTTAGCAGCATTGCAAACGCTAGGCCGCCACCCTCTGGGAGTGTATCTTAGCTTAGCAGAATAGCGAATGAAAGATTAGCAGAACTGCTACTAAATAATTCCCTGCAGTTTCTGAGTAGCTCCAGACCTACTCCTAGACTGCGATCACCTCCGTCCGTTTAGTTCCTGGTTTGACGTCTCAAACACGCCCTGCGTTCGGCCAGCCACTCCCCCGTTTCTCCAGCCACTCCTGCGTTTTTACCTGGCACGCCTGCGTTTTTTAGCACACTCCCTGAAAACGTCCAGTTTCCGCCCAGAAACACCCACTTCCTGTCAATCACACTACGATCACTCGAGCGATGGAAAAACGTTGCTCGACATTGTGTAAATCTACAAAGTTTTGTGTGAAAGTAATGAGCGCATGCGCGCTGTGTACCATGCGCATGCGTATTTTTGCCATTTTTTTACTTAATCGCTGCACTGTGAAAATCGGTAGCGAGCAAACAACTCGGAATGACCACTATTGTCTTGTGCTGCATTGTGGTGACCAGTATACTACAGTACGTTACTAATAGTCCAGTGCTGCATCTTGCTGTTCTGTGTCAGTTCTAGTATCCTCATCAGTGCTCAGTATCACTGCTCATGGTCTTTTGCTGCATTGTGGTGCTCAGTATACTACAGTACATTACTAATAGTCCAGTGCTGCATCTTGCTGCTCTGTGTCAGTTCTAGTATCCTCATCAGTGCTCAGTATCACTGCTCATTGTCTTGTGCTGCATTGTGGTGCTTAGTATACTACAGTACATTACTAATACTCCAGCACTGCATCTTGCTGCTCAGTTTCAGTTCTTCTCAGTATTATCCTCATCAGTACTCAGGATCACTGCTCATTGTCTTGTGCTGCATTGTGGTGATCAGTATACTACAGTACATTACTAAAAGTCCAGTGTCTTGTGCTGCATCTTGCTGCTGTAGTGTGCTGTGATAGTGTCCTGTCACTATGCATAGGTAATCATCATTCCAGTCACAGTGGTATCTGGTATCTATCTAGTGGTATCTAATTTCAGACATTACTGCCGTTTAATTCCAGATATATTACTGGCATATAATTCCACACATTAAGAAATGGAGAACAAAAATTTGGAGGGTAAAATAGGGAAAGATCAAGATCCACTTCCACCTAGTGCTGAAGCTGCTGCCACTAGTCATGGCAGAGATGATTCAATGCCATCAACGTCGTCTGCCAAGGCCGATGCCCAATGTCATAGTAGAGAGCATGTAAAATACGAAAAACAAAAGTTCAGTAAAATTACCTAAAAATCTAAATTAAAATCGTCCGAGGAGAAGCGTAAAATTGCTAATATGCCATTTATGACACGGAGTGGCAAGGAACGGCTGAGGCCCTGGCCTATGTTCATGGCTAGTGGTTCAGCTTCACATGAGGATGGAAGCACTCATCCTCCCGCTAGAAAAATTAAAAGAGTTAAGCTGGCAAAAGCACAGCAAAGAACTGTGCATTTTTCAAAATCACAAATCCCCAAGGAGAGTCCAATTGTGTCGGTTTGCGATGCCTGACCTTCCCAACACTGGAAGGGAAGAGGTGGCTCCTTCCACCATTTGCACGCCCCCTGCAAGTGCTGGAAGGAGCACCCACATTCCAGTTCCTGATATTCAAATTGAAGATGTCACTGTTGAAGTACACCAGGATGAGGATATGGGTGTTGCTGGCGTTGAGGAGGAAATTGACAAGGAGGATTCTGATGGTGAGGTGGTTTGTTTAAGTCAGGCACCCAGGGAGACACCTGTTGTCCGTGGGATGAATAAGGCCATTGACATGCCTGGTCAAAATACAAAAAAAATCACATCTTCGGTGTGGATTTATTTTAACAGAAATGCGGACAACAGGTGTCAAGCCATGTGTTGCCTTTGTCAAGCTGTAATAAGTAGGGGAAAGGATGTTAACCACCTAGGAACATCCTCCCTCATACGTCACCTGTAGTGCATTCATCAGAAGTCATTGACAAGTTCAAAAACTTTGGGTGACGGCGGAAGCAGTCCACTGACAACTAAATCCCTTCTTCCTCTTGTACCCAAGCTCCTGCAAACCACCCCACCAACTCCCTCAATGTCAATTTCCTCCTTAGACAGGAACGCCAATAGTCCTGCAGGCCATGTCACTGGCAAGTCTGACGAGTCCTCTCCTAACTGGGATTCCTCCGATGAATCCTTGAGTGTAACGCCTACTGCTGCTGTTTCTGCTGGCACTGCTGTCGTTGCTGCTGGGAGTCGATCGTCTTCCCAGAGGGGAAGTTGGAAGACCAGTTGTACTACTTCCATTAAGCAATTGACTGTCCAACAGTCCTTTGCGAGGAAGATGAAATATCACAGCAGTCATCCTGTTGCAAAGTGGATAACTCAGGCCTTGACAACTATGTTGGTGTTAGACGTGCGTCCGGTATTCGCCATTAGTTCACAGGAAGTTAGAGAATTGCTTGAGGTAGTGTGTCCCCGGTACCAAATACCATCTAGGTTCCACTTCTCTAGGCAGGCTATACCGAGAATGTACACAGACGTCAGAAAAAGAGTCACCAGTGTCCTAAAAAATGCAGTTGTACCCACTGTCCACTTAACCACGGACATGTGGACAAGTGGAGCTGGGCAGACTAAGGACTATATGACTGTGACAGCCCACTGGGTAGATGTATTGCCTACCACAGCAACAGCAGCAGCAGCAGCGGCACCAGTAGCAGCATCTCAAAAATGCCAACTCGTTCCTAGGCAGGTTATGCTTTGTATCACCGCTTTCCATAAGAGGCACACAGCTGACAACCTCTTACGGAAACTGAGGAACATCATCGCAGATTGGCTTACCGCAATTGGACTCTCCAGGTGATTTGTGACATCGGACAACGCCACCAATATTGTGCGTGCATTACATGTGGGCAAATTCCAGCACGTCCCATGTTTTGCACATACAATGAATTTGGTGGTGCATAATTTTTTGAAAAACGACAGGAGCGTGCAGGAGATGCTGTCGTTGGCCAGAAAAATTGCGCGCTACTTTCGGCATTCAGCCACTACTTGCTGAAGACTGGAGCACCAGCAAACACTCTTGAACATGCCCTGCCATCAGTTGAAGCAAGAGGTGGTAACGAGGTGGAATTCAACCCTCTATATGCTTTAGAGGATGGAGGAGCAGCAAAAGGCCATTCAAGCCTATACATCTGCCTATGATATAGGCAAAGGAGGGGGAATGCACCTGACTCAAGTGCAGTGGAGAATAATTTCCATGTTGTGCAAGGTTCTCCAACCCTTTGAACTTGCCACACGTGAAGTCAGTTCAGACACTGCCAGCTTAAGTCGGGTCATTCCCCTCATCAGGCTTTTGCAGAAGCAGCTGGAAAGATTGAAGGAGGAGCTAAAACGGAGCGATTCCGCTAGGCATGTGGGACTTGTGGATGGAGCCCTTCATTCGCTTAACCAGGATTCACGGGTGGTCAATCTGTTGAAATCAGAGCACTACATTTTGGCCACTGTGCTCGATCCTAGGTTTAAAGCCTATGTTGTATCTCTCTTTCTGGCAGACACAAGTCTGCAGATGTTCAAAAATCTGCTGGTGAGACAATTGTCAAGTCAAGTGGAACGTGACCCACCAACAGCTCCTCCTTCATTTTCTACCGTCACTGGAGCTGCCAGGAAAAGGATAACATTTCCAAAACCACCCGCTGGTGGTGATGCAGGGCAGTCAGGAGCAATTGATGATATCTGGTCCGGACTGAAGGAGCTGTCAACGATTACTGACATGTCTACTGTCACTGCATATGATTCTGTCACCATTGAAAGAATGGTGGAGGATATTATGAGTGACCGCATCCAAGCAGGCATGTCAGACAGTCCGTATGTATACTGGCAGGAAAAAGAGGCAATTTGGAGGCCCTTGCACAAACTGGCTTTATTTTACCTAAGTCCCCCCCCCCCCCAGTGTGTACTCCGAAAGAGTGTTTAGTTCAGCCGGTAACCTTGTCAACAATCGGTGTAGGAGGTTACTTCCAGAAAATGTGGAGAAGATGATGTTCATCAAAATGAATTATAATCAATTCCTCCGTGGAGACATTTACCAGCAATTGCCTCCAGAAAATACACAGGAACCTATGATGGTGGATTCCAGTGGGGACGAATTAATACTCTGTGAGGAGGGGGATGTACACAGTGAAAGGGGTGAGGAATCGGACGATGAGGAGGAGGTGGACATCTTGCCTCTGTAGAGCCAATTTGTGCAAGGAGAGATTGATTGCTTCTTTTTTGGTGGGGGCCCAAACCAACCAGTCATTTTAGCCACAGTCGTGTGGCAGACCTTGTTGCTGAAATGATGGGTTTGTTCAAGTGTGCATGTCCTGTTTATACAACATAAGGGTGGGTGTGAGGGCCCAAGGACAATTTCATCTTGCACCTCTTTTTTTTAATTTATCTGTGCATCATGTGCTGTTTGGGGACTATTTTTTAAGTGCCATCCTGTCTGACACTGCAGTGCCACTCCTAGATGGGCCAGGTGTTTGTGCCGGACACTTGGGTCGCTTAGCTTAGTCATCCAGCGACCTCGGTGCAAATTTTAGGACTAAAAATAATATTGTGAGGTATGAGGTGTTCAGAATAGACTGGAAATGAGTGGAAATTATGTTTTTTTTAGGTTAATAATACTATAGGATCAAAATTACCCCCAAATTCTATGATTTAAGCTGTTTTTGAGGGTTTCTTGAAAAAAAAACCCACCCGAATCCAAAAAGGCACCCGAATCCGACAAAATTTTTTAGGGAGGTTTTGCCAAAACGCGTCCGAATCCAAAACACGACCGCGGAACCGAATCCAAAACGAAAACACAATACCTGAAAAATGCCTGCTGCACATCTCTAGTAAGAAGGAAATGTGTTTGTTAAAGGTAACAAGTACAACATTGTAGAATATATACTGAATAACCAACTTTCCGTTGTTAAATTATCAGTATAAAAGGGTGCCCAGCAGTAGGCTTGGGTTTGGTATTCCCCTTTCACGCAGGCGTCGGTGCATGTACAGTTAAGCCCTCTGGGGGAGAGTTTGTAGTGATGGACAACCATTGCCAGATCCCCTCTCCCCCACCTCCAAGCCCCATAACAACCATACCCTCAACACTCATTCTGCCATGAGTACAGCTGAGAGAGATGTGCTGTGGGTTAAATAACTCTGCCACAAAACATCTGTCTTCCTGGATAATTTCCTTTCTTCAAAATCTAATGCAAGCAGGATATTGTAATATGTTTAGAAAGTTTTAAACACTGTGTCTTAGCACAGAAATATGTTGCAGTATCTGAAGTAATCAGGCTTTTCACTTCTAGAAATGTCACATTGTCAGCATTGTTTCTTGTTATTTCCACACGTCCTTCCACAGATTTGGCATATACTGTTTTTCTGGCATCATACCAAATTACCCACAACCATTCTAGTCCTTTCCCATGTGCCTGGCGGATCCAGTGCATCCCATATTGGCTGAAATCAAACCCAGATCCTCGGCAAGTTAATTTAAAAGAATCGTTAGGCTTTCTCAGTATTTGGGACTGTGTCTGTGTTAATGCGGCATCGGACTGAATCCCTGCAACAGAGAAACATTCAGAAATGTTAATTTACTGGTTACAGTATTTTGACTTTGTAGTTAGAATTGTTGCTCTTGCCATAGAATACATACATACAGTGACAGGGTAATACAAAACAAAATGAATCAGAAAGACTCACTTACCTGGAACCAAAAATAGCAGAAAGACCCATATTAATGACATATCCATAATGCTGCTGATGTGATACAGAAGACAGGAAGATACCAAACAGAGATCCAAGGAGACATAATATTCATACCGAAGATGAATCATTTGAATATTGTAATTTGCATATGCATTGTAGATCTTAGATTAGCGCAACAATTAACAAAGTATGTTTCACAGAGTAAAGTTTATGTTTAACAATCTAACTACACTTGTAATTACAGAATGAGAAATACATTTACAGGATTTTATAAGCACTTTGTGTTTTAGCCTGGTGATCTCTGTATCACTGGCATCTACAGTAGCAGTCTTTCTGTGCTCCATGCTGCTTCATCTGGATTACATATGTTTTACCGGTAGACAGGATGCGAGCTAACAGTCCCCCTGTGGGCTCGCTTCGCATGCCGCGCTGGGGGCTCGGTGGCTCATTGCGCTCACCACAGGATCTATTCCCACTCTATGGGTGTAGTGAGTGGAAATAGCCCTGGTGCACCGGGATTCCGGCTGCCGTCATTGTTGGCTGTCGGTATTTCGACATCGGTATCCTGAACGCCAGGATCCTGACACCCTGCATTTTAAAAGCAACCCCTTCATTTCTGTGCAATGGTCTGCATTAACCTCTGAGTGGTATTTGATGCCTTTGCAATAAATCTCTGCCCTTGTGTTGCTATACTCGTGCAGTATCTTTGACTTGTTTGCAGAGCCCTTTCCTCATTTTTTCATACTGAATGACTTCACAAAGACAGAGAGGTATTTATATTTCCTTATTAAATTGAAGCCAGAGCATCCACCAATTTTTGCACTGCGAATGCATCCAAGCTGAACATACAACTACGCAACTTTGAAAAACTACTGGCAATTCAGAGCCATATTTAATTCAGCCACATCTCCACTTGCAGCTGAATGTGTGTAACAGGGCAGAAACTGAGCATTCGCATGTAGACTATCTGTCTGAGGTCATGTCATAGGGGTGTGGATCATAGGATTGACAGTAATTAGGTCGACCACTATTGGTCGACAGTGACTAGATAGACACCTGAAATAGGTCAACACGGTCATTCAGTCGACATGTTAAAAGGTAGACATGAGGTTTTTATTTTATTTTGGTGCTGCTTTCTTCGTAAAGTGACCGGGAACCCCAAGTCGCTTCGCTCGCCATCATGCTGGCAAGATGCCTTGCTCCACTACCGCTGCACTCAGCACAGGTTACCGTTCCCAATTGTAGTCCACGTGGATCATAAATTATTATTTAAAAAAAAAAACTCATGTCGACCTTTTCATGTGTTGACCTTATCCATGTCGGCCTATAGACTACGTCGACCTAATGCATGTCGACCAATAGAGGTCAACCTAATGAGTGTAGACCAAAGTGCAGTCCACCTAAAGACCGGATCCCATGTCATGGTGTGTACTGCAGATTGAACGGGAGGCTATGCTGAGTGCATGTGCAGTATGCAGAGATCCTTCTGTTTTCAGATGAATTTCTTGTACCAAGTATACAGTAGGGCTGATGTAAATGGGAGCTGATAGTGATGTTGGCTACATTCACAAGTGGACAGGTAGGAGCAGTGTGCCTAAGTAGAGGCAGCCAACAGGGCCGTCTTAAGAGCAGTGTAGGCCCCTGGGCACAGCAATGCACTGGGGCCCCTACCCATCCTCCAGCGGTAGGGGTGGGGGGTGCTGTCAGTGGCAGCTTTGATATACTGTGGGCAGTAGGGGGTGTTCTATGTTCCGCTCAGCATGTAGGACCTGCAGGAGTAATTTCTGCTAATACTCCTTTCCTGCACAGACAGGACAGGAGGGAGAACACTAAACTGTAGAAGGGGGCACTGAGCTGAACAAAGGGGCTCTGGTACATGACTTCCAGTGTGGTAGCGCATGTTTAGTACGTAGGGGAGGGGTGGATAGTGGAGTGGGATTAATATTCATCATTTTCTGGTGGGAGGGCAGCTTGCTTGACTGCAGATATCTCCAGTTCATGGATATAGATTTCTTAGCTTTGAATGGGAAAAAAATAGAGATCCCCACCATTCAGATGGTACTGGGGTCTTGGGGATAAGAGTTCAGGATCCAGAGCAATCCACCAACATAAATATAAAACTGCATATTAGGCGTGTTGAGCTGGAGCAGGGACCAGCTGATTGAAGGTTGATATCTCTGGTTCTGGGCATAGTAGAGACAGGCTGCCAATGTCCACCAAAAGGGGAGAGTGCCATCTTTTGGAGGATTCCCTCCTAAAAACTATACGTCAGACAGAACCTGAGATATCTGGCTGGGAATAGCAATTAACAGGCTTGGATGGGGACCACTGCTTTGAAGTTGGATATCTCCAGTTCCCCAGGGATGATTTTCAATAATCTGGTACCTCTGGAAAGAGTAGACCCTCATCTATCAGCCCATATACCCTGCTCTTATACTCCTGGGGGCCCTTGGACAAGTGCCCATTGAGCCCATACAAAAATGACGGCCCTGGCAGCCAATTCAGAATACATGTGATGATTCACATTCATTTCCAAGCATGCAAAGCAGCTGCATCTTCACTTACCTGCAAGCAACTCTAAATAAGCCCCATTGTGAAATTTCTGAGTTAATATATTGCGTCTGTATAATTTAAAAGTCACATTAATACAGCTTTAAAAATTATATTATTTCTGTGTTTCATTTTTAGTAATTTTAGGAAACATTTGGAATTATGATTTTATTTTACATGGTTCTCGATACTTATATATAAATGTCAACAATTCTTTATTAGTCTATTTCATATTGAGAATCCCTGTCTCTTTGGTCCTTCTCATATATTCTCCTGAGATCCTGTCCATGTAACTCTGGGCCCGTTTCAGAGATTTACATAAATCCGATACTTACGTAAATCTCTGTTGTTTAATAATCTACGTATGAGCATATCTCGTCTGGCGACATCACTCGCAGTGCTGTGAAAGCATCAGCATGATTGACATGCTGCTGGCATTTGGGGGTGGCTATGGGGAACTTTCTAGAAAATGGAGGCGTGTTGACCTCATTATTATCTGGGGTTCTGAAGCCACTGCTGCATGATTTTGCCAACCATCCTGACCATTATGATGGTAACTCAGATGTCCAATCATGTTCACATGGTTGATCTGATGCTGCATCTTTGGATGCAGCATGAGATCACAGAAGTTGACAGTGGGTGTTTTTTTACTTAAGAAACCTCCTGCAGATTTTTCATTATTTGGAAACAGCTGCTGTGTAGAGAGATGCAGCAGCTGTGCCGCTAGTGTCCGCCTCTGAATCAGCCCCCCTATGTCCTGTCCTCTGGAACCATCCCTTTTTTCTATGACACTATTTTTTGCCCTGGCACTCTATCACCATACCAGCGATCCTGTGCACTAACATCCTTCCTCTCCTCTGTTTAAAGTAAAGACAAGAGAAATTCTGATTATTGTGTATTTACAGTGCATCTGAAAAGTATTCACAGCGGCTCACTTTTTCCACATTTTGTTATGTTATAGCCTCATTCCAAAATGGAATAAATTAATTTTTTCCCTCAAAATTCTACACATAATACCCCATAATGACAATGTGAAAGAAGTTTTTTTTGAGATTTTTGCAAATTTATTAAAAATAGAAAACAAAGAAATCACATGTACATAAGTATTCACAGCCTTTGCCAAGAAGCTGAAAATTGAGCTCAAGTGCATCCTGTTTCCACTGATCATCCTTGAGATGTTCCTATAGCTTAATTAGAGTCCACCTGTGGTAAATTCAGTTGATTGGACATGATTTGGAAAGGCACACAACTGTCTATGTAAGGTCCCACACAGTGCATGTCTGAGCACAAACCAAGCATGAAGTCAAAGGAATTGTCTGTAGACCTCCAAGACAGGATTGTCTCAGCACAAATCTGGGGAAGGGTACAGAAAAATATCTGCTGCTTTGAATGTCCCAATGAGCACAGTGGCCTCCATTATCCATAAATGGAAGAAGTTCGGAACCACCAGGACTCTTCCTAGAGCTAGCCAGCCGTCTAAACTGAGCGATCGGGGAGAAGGGCCCTAGTCAGGGAGGTGACAAGAACCCAATGGTCACTCAGTCAGAGCTACAACATTCCTCAGTGGAGAGAGGAAAACCTTCCAGGAGGACAACCATTTCTGCAGCAATCTACCAATCAGGCCTGTATGGTAGAGTGGCCAGACAGAAGCCACTCCTTAGTAAAAAGCACATGGCAGCCCACCTGGAGTTTACCAAAATGCAGTTGAAGGACTCTCAGTCCATGAGAAACAAAATTCTCTGGTCTGATGAGACAAAGATTGAACTCTTTGGCATGAATGCCAGGCGTCATGTTTGGAGGAAACCAGGCACCGCTCATAACCAGGCCAATACCATCCCTACAGTGAAGCATGGTGGTGGCAGCATCATGCTGTGGGGATGTTTTTCAGTGGCAGGAACTGGAAGACTAGTCAGGATAGAGGGAAAGTTCAATGCAGCAATGTACAGAGACATCCTGGATGAAAACCTGCCCCAGAGCACTCTTGACCTCAGACTGGGGAGACGGTTCATCTTTCAGAAGGACAGCGACCCTAATCACACAGCCAAGATATCAAAGGAGTGGCTTCAAGACAACTCTGTGAATGTCTTTGAGTGGTCCAAACAGAGCCCAGACTTAAATCCAATTGAACATCTCTGGAGAGATCTGAAAATGGCTGTGCACCGACGCCTCTCATCCAACTTGATGGAGCTTGAGAGGTGCTGCAAAGAGGAATGCGCGAAACTGCCCAAAGATAGGTGTGCCAAGCTTGTGGCATCATATGCAAAAAGACAAGGCTGTAATTACTGCCAAAGGTGCATCAACAAATTATTGAGCAAAGGCTGTGAATACTTATGTACACGTGAATTCTTAGTTTTTTATTTTTAATAAATTAATGAAGCACTGTGAATACTTTCTGAATGCACTAGATTTATCACAATTGTAATGTGGGGCACACTCTTAAGCAATGGATCGGCCATCTGCCCGTCCCACCGATAGACCAAACGACTTGGTAAGTATGTGGCCCAGCATAGACACTTACCAATCAGCCGACTTATATGTCTAGCCACAGGAATTAGTGATGATGTAATTGCTGTTTTTTTCTACACCCAGCATATGGGTCAGTCAGTTGCCCATACAAACAGGCAGATATATATAAAAGATATGTTGCATATGTCATACTGCATGGCCAACTGCAATATACTGTATTGGACGTACACACCGACTAATGACAATAATGATATATATCATTCATCAGCTGTATGAATGATATATTGCCAATTGTGTACCCAGCATAAAGCATACAGTTGTTTGCATATAAATAAGCAGGAATAATAAACTCGGCACATCTCTAATAAATGTAATTAAATACAAATCACAAATACAATGGGCAAATTCAACTTAAGTAAGACACTAGCCTCTGTTCTATTCCTCCTTGACAAGTCAAATAGGAGCCATCATTCATTTAATTTTTCTTTAAGATAGAGAGGTCATTACAAAGGAATCTTGATTAGAGATGTGCGGTTCGGTTCTCCAGAAATCTGAATTCACCTGAATTTTGTGTATCTGTACCGAACCAAAACCTGGTCTGGGAGATGCAATCCAAACTGAGTCCCGGTTCAAATTTTCCTGTGGTTCGGAATTCAAAATTTGAAATCAGAAATTCAGATTGCGAATTAGATATGATTTGAGAGCTGTTTTTATAAATTTTTATCAATTACGATTTTTTAAATCAAGTTTTCACATTTGTTTCAAGTAACAATGCAGAAACATACCTCCCAACTTCTGTTTATGGGAAGGAGGGACATCTGCGCACGCGAAGCACACGGCCGTCTGAAAAAGGGGTGTGGCCTATGGAAAAGGGGCTGTGAATAGGCAGGAGCCTCCCAACTGCACCCTCCCCCCCCCCCCCCCCGCACTGCGGGACACTGCGGCCCGCGGGTGGGATAACAGGACAGTCCCAAAAAAACGGGACTGTCCTGCGAAAATCGGGACAGTTGGAAGGTATGCCTTGCATAACATTTTTAATGCCAAAGCAGTGAAAAGATAAATTTTACAGTATCTTGAAACTGATTTGCTGTCGAAAATGTGATAACTGCTGCGGTCCCTCCACATTAAATCCTGGGGATGATTATTAGTTGCAGGTACAGTACCTCCTGAAAATGGGATTTTGGTTGATATCCTGGATTTTTTGACCTGTCTTAGGTCAGTGGCTAGGGAGGCACTGGCTAATTTCTGAATATACCAGTGGGGAGGCTGAGCTCATACCTCCCTCACCTTTAGTCTCTGCCTGACATACTTGTATTTCCAGATGAGCACTGCATATTTTGAAGCTAGGGGATCGTGAAACGGCACCTGGACACAGGTGAGGGGGGGGGGGAGTTGGTGGGTGTGGCGCCGTTCGGTGGCTGCGGCACTTGGTGGCGGGATGTGGTGGCAGGTGCAAAAAAAGCCCATAGGCTTCTATAGTGTATCGCCATAAAAAGATGGCAATACCCTCGGTGGCATAAACCCGGCAGCTGGGTCTTAGTATATGTGAAAATGTGGTAAAACCCCAAAATGGGGGTTTTAGCACATTTTCTCTTTAGTACATCCCGCCCTTTTGGAGGCGGAGAGGGGTATCCCGGAAATGGGGGGTGTCTCTCCCATTTTACGGAAGGGACGAGGCCAAGGTCTGCGTGGCTGCATGCATATTTATTGCAAGCTGCAAGAAACTGGCCAGGCTGAGTAAGCCTCAGCTTATGCAGCCTTGCCAAACCTGCAACCATAACAACCGATGGTAACGATGGTGATCCGAGGCAGAGTCTATGGATGCTGCACTGTGGTTGCATGTGCAATGCAGGAGGTGTCTATTTCATATTAGTGATGTGCATCGGAAATTTTTCGGGTTTTGTGTTTTGGTTTTGGGTTTGGTTCCGCGGCCGTGTTTTGGATTCGGACGCGTTTTGGCAAAACCTCACCGAAAATTTTTTGTCGGATTCGGGTGTGTTTTGGATTCGGGTGTTTTTTTCAAAAAACCCTAAAAAACAGCTTAAATCATAGAATTTGGGGGTCATTTTGATCCCACAGTATTATTATCCTCAATAACCATAATTTCCACTCATTTTCAGTCTATTCTGAACACCTCACACCTCACAATATTATTTTTAGTCCTAAAATTTGCACCGAGGTTGCTGGAAGGCTAAGCTAAGCGACACAAGTGGCCGACACAAACACCTGGCCCATCTAGGAGTGGCAATGCAGTGTCAGACAGGATGGCACTTCAAAAAAATAGTCCCCAAACAGCACATGATGCAAAGAAAAAAAGAGGCGCACCAAGGTCGCTGTGTGACTAAGCTAAGCGACACAAGTGGCCGACACAAACACCTGGCCCATCTAGGAGTGGCACTGCAGTGTCAGACAGGATGGCACGTCAAAAAAATAGTCCCCAAACAGCACATGATGCAAAGAAAAAAAGAGGCGCACCAAGGTCGCTGTGTGACTAAGCTAAGCGACACAAGTAACATACATAGTAACATAGTAACATAGTATCTGAGGTTGAAAAAAGACAATTGTCCATCGAGTTCAACCTATTTGTGGTGTCCTATGCATGATGATTTGACTAAAATTTCTGACTGATGCTGCTGTCAGCCATTGCATTTTATCCCTATTTATAGTAACTATAATGCATGACTATGCACCATACCCCTGGATATCCTTTTCCAATAGGAATTTTTCCAACCCATTCTTAAAGGTGTTGACAGATTCCGCCATTACAACTCCCTCGGGCAGGGAATTCCAAACACGTATTGTCCTTACCGTGAAAAAGCCTTTACGCCGTATTGTGCGGAATCTCCTCTCCTCTAACCTGAGCGAGTGTCCACGAGTCCTCTGTGTTGATCTAACCAAAAGCAGGTCCCGCGCAAGCTCTGTGTATTGTCCCCTTATATATTTGTAGATGTTGATCATATCCCCTCTTAGTCTCCGCTTTTCCAATGTAAACATGCCTAGTCTTTCATAGAGATGAGCGGGTTCGGTTCCTCGGAATCCGAACCCGCCCGAACTTCAGCTTTTTTTACACGGATCCGAGTGACTCGGATCTTCCCGCCTTGCTCGGTTAACCCGAGCGCGCCCGAACATCATCATGACGCTGTCGGATTCTCGCGAGGCTCGGATTCTATCGCGAGACTCGGATTCTATATAAGGAGCCGCGCGTCGCCGCCATTTTCACACGTGCATTGAGATTGATAGGGAGAGGACGTGGCTGGCGTCCTCTCCATTTAGATTATAAGAGAGAGAGATTTACTGGAGTTTAGGACTAGGAGGAGTACTGTAGAAGTGTAGAGAGTGCAGAGAGTTTACTAGTGAGTGACCACCAGACAGTGCAGTTTATTTAATATATCCGTTCTCTGCCTGAAAAAAGCGATACACACAGTGACTCAGTCACATACCATATCTGTGTGCACTGCTCAGGCTCAGCCCAGTGTGCTGCATCATCTATATATATTATATATCTGTCTGACTGCTCAGCTCACACAGCTTATAATTGTGGGGGAGACTGGGGAGCACTGCAGTGCCAGTTATAGGTTATAGCAGGAGCCAGGAGTACATAATATTATATAGTGAGTGACCACCAGACAGTGCAGTTTATTTAATATATCCGTTCTCTGCCTGAAAAAAGCGATACACACAGTGACTCAGTCACATACCATACCTGTGTGCACTGCTCAGGCTCAGCCCAGTGTGCTGCATCATCTATATATATTATATATCTGTCTGACTGCTCAGCTCACACAGCTTATAATTGTGGGGGAGACTGGGGAGCACTGCAGTGCCAGTTATAGGTTATAGCAGGAGCCAGGAGTACATAATATTATATTAAAATTAAACAGTGCACACTTTTGCTGCAGGAGTGCCACTGCCAGTGTGACTGACCAGTGACCTGACCACACTGACCACCAGTATAGTTAGTAGTATACTTATATTGTGATTGCCTGAAAAAGTTAAACACTCGTCGTGTGACTTCACTTGTGTGTTGTTTTTTTTTTTTATTCTATAAACAGACAGTGTCCAGCAGGTCCGTCATTATATAAAGAAAAAAAGAGGCGCTATGAGGTAGCTGTGTGACTAAGCTAAGCGACCCAAGTGGCCGACACAAACACCTGGCCCATCTAGGAGTGGCACTGCAGTGTCAGGCAGGATGGCCCTTCAAAAAAATACTCCCCAAACAGCACATGATGCAAAGAAAAAAAGAGGCGCACCAAGGTCGCTGTGTGACTAAGCTAAGCGACACAAGTGGCCGACACAAACACCTGGCCCATCTAGGAGTGGCACTGCAGTGTCAGACAGGATGGCACTTCCAAAAAATAGTCCCCAAACAGCACATGATGCAAAGAAAAAAAGAGGCGCACCAAGGTCGCTGTGTGACTAAGCTAAGCAACACAAGTGGCCGCCACAAACACCTGGCCCATCTAGGAGTGGCACTGCAGTGTCAGACAGGATGGCACTTCAAAAAAATAGTCCCCAAACAGCACATGATGCAAAGAAAAAAAGAGGGGCACCAAGGTAGCTGGATGGCTAAGCTAAGCATCACAAGTGGCCGACACAAACACCTTGCCCATCTAGGAGTGGCACTGCAGTGTCAGGCAGGATAGCACTTCAAAAAAATAGTCCCCAAACAGCACATGATGCAAAGGAAAAAAGAGGCGCACCAAGGTCGCTGTGTGACTAAGCTAAGCGACACAAGTGGCCGACACAAACACCTGGCCCATCTAGGAGTGGCAATGCAGTGTCAGACAGGATGGCACTTCAAAAAAATAGTCCCCAAACAGCACATGATGCAAAGAAAAAAAGAGGCGCACCAAGGTCGCTGTGTGACTAAGCTAAGCGACACAAGTGGCCGACACAAACACCTGGCCCATCTAGGAGTGGCACTGCAGTGTCAGACAGGATGGCACGTCAAAAAAATAGTCCCCAAACAGCACATGATGCAAAGAAAAAAAGAGGCGCACCAAGGTCGCTGTGTGACTAAGCTAAGCGACACAAGTAACATACATAGTAACATAGTAACATAGTATCTGAGGTTGAAAAAAGACAATTGTCCATCGAGTTCAACCTATTTGTGGTGTCCTATGCATGATGATTTGACTAAAATTTCTGACTGATGCTGCTGTCAGCCATTGCATTTTATCCCTATTTATAGTAACTATAATGCATGACTATGCACCATACCCCTGGATATCCTTTTCCAATAGGAATTTATCCAACCCATTCTTAAAGGTGTTGACAGATTCCGCCATTACAACTCCCTCGGGCAGGGAATTCCAAACACGTATTGTCCTTACCGTGAAAAAGCCTTTACGCCGTATTGTGCGGAATCTCCTCTCCTCTAACCTGAGCGAGTGTCCACGAGTCCTCTGTGTTGATCTAACCAAAAGCAGGTCCCGCGCAAGCTCTGTGTATTGTCCCCTTATATATTTGTAGATGTTGATCATATCCCCTCTTAGTCTCCGCTTTTCCAATGTAAACATGCCTAGTCTTTCATAGAGATGAGCGGGTTCGGTTCCTCGGAATCCGAACCCGCCCGAACTTCAGCTTTTTTTACACGGATCCGAGTGACTCGGATCTTCCCGCCTTGCTCGGTTAACCCGAGCGCGCCCGAACGTCATCATGACGCTGTCGGATTCTCGCGAGGCTCGGATTCTATCGCGAGACTCGGATTCTATATAAGGAGCCGCGCGTCGCCGCCATTTTCACACGTGCATTGAGATTGATAGGGAGAGGACGTGGCTGGCGTCCTCTCCATTTAGATTATAAGAGAGAGAGATTTACTGGAGTTTAGGACTAGGAGGAGTACTGTAGAAGTGTAGAGAGTGCAGAGAGTTTACTAGTGAGTGACCACCAGACAGTGCAGTTTATTTAATATATCCGTTCTCTGCCTGAAAAAAGCGATACACACAGTGACTCAGTCACATACCATATCTGTGTGCACTGCTCAGGCTCAGCCCAGTGTGCTGCATCATCTATATATATTATATATCTGTCTGACTGCTCAGCTCACACAGCTTATAATTGTGGGGGAGACTGGGGAGCACTGCAGTGCCAGTTATAGGTTATAGCAGGAGCCAGGAGTACATAATATTATATAGTGAGTGACCACCAGACAGTGCAGTTTATTTAATATATCCGTTCTCTGCCTGAAAAAAGCGATACACACAGTGACTCAGTCACATACCATACCTGTGTGCACTGCTCAGGCTCAGCCCAGTGTGCTGCATCATCTATATATATTATATATCTGTCTGACTGCTCAGCTCACACAGCTTATAATTGTGGGGGAGACTGGGGAGCACTGCAGTGCCAGTTATAGGTTATAGCAGGAGCCAGGAGTACATAATATTATATTAAAATTAAACAGTGCACACTTTTGCTGCAGGAGTGCCACTGCCAGTGTGACTGACCAGTGACCTGACCACACTGACCACCAGTATAGTTAGTAGTATACTTATATTGTGATTGCCTGAAAAAGTTAAACACTCGTCGTGTGACTTCACTTGTGTGTTGTTTTTTTTTTTATTCTATAAACAGACAGTGTCCAGCAGGTCCGTCATTATATAAAGAAAAAAAGAGGCGCTATGAGGTAGCTGTGTGACTAAGCTAAGCGACCCAAGTGGCCGACACAAACACCTGGCCCATCTAGGAGTGGCACTGCAGTGTCAGGCAGGATGGCCCTTCAAAAAAATACTCCCCAAACAGCACATGATGCAAAGAAAAAAAGAGGCGCACCAAGGTCGCTGTGTGACTAAGCTAAGCGACACAAGTGGCCGACACAAACACCTGGCCCATCTAGGAGTGGCACTGCAGTGTCAGACAGGATGGCACTTCCAAAAAATAGTCCCCAAACAGCACATGATGCAAAGAAAAAAAGAGGCGCACCAAGGTCGCTGTGTGACTAAGCTAAGCAACACAAGTGGCCGCCACAAACACCTGGCCCATCTAGGAGTGGCACTGCAGTGTCAGACAGGATGGCACTTCAAAAAAATAGTCCCCAAACAGCACATGATGCAAAGAAAAAAAGAGGGGCACCAAGGTAGCTGGATGGCTAAGCTAAGCATCACAAGTGGCCGACACAAACACCTTGCCCATCTAGGAGTGGCACTGCAGTGTCAGGCAGGATAGCACTTCAAAAAAATAGTCCCCAAACAGCACATGATGCAAAGGAAAATGAAATAAAAAAGAGGTGCAAGATGGAATTGTCCTTGGGCCCTCCCACCCACCCTTATGTTGTATAAACAGGACATGCACACTTTAACGAACCCATCATTTCAGTGACAGGGTCTGCCACACGACTGTGACTGAAATGACTGGTTGGTTTGGGCCCCCACCAAAAAAGAAGCAATCAATCTCTCTTTGCACAAACTGGCTCTACAGAGGCAAGATGTCCACCTCCTCCTCATCGTCCGATTCCTCACCCCTTTCACTGTGTACATCCCCCTCCTCACAGATTATTAATTCGTCCCCACTGGAATCCACCATCTCAGGTCCCCGTGTACTTTCTGGAGGCAACTGCTGATGGTGAATGTCTCCACGGAGGAATTGATTATAATTCATTTTAATGAACATCATCTTCTCCACATTTTCTGGAAGTAATCTCGTACGCCGATTGCTGACAAGGTGAGTGGCTGCACTAAACACTCTTTCGGAGTACACACTTGTGGGAGGGCAACTTAGGTAGAATAAAGCCAGTTTGTGCAAGGGCCTCCAAATTGCCTCTTTTTCCTGCCAGTATAAGTACGGACTGTCTGACGTGCCTACTTGGATGCGGTCACTCATATAATCCTCCACCATTCTTTCAATGGTGAGAGAATCATATGCAGTGACAGTAGACGACATGTCAGTAATCGTTGGCAGGTCCTTCAGTCCGGACCAGATGTCAGCACTCGCTCCAGACTACCCTGCATCACCGCCAGCGGGTGGGCTCGGAATTCTTATCCTTTTCCTCGCACCCCCAGTTGCGGGAGAATGTGAAGGAGGAGCTGTTGACGGGTCACGTTCCGCTTGACTTGACAATTTTCTCACCAGCAGGTCTTTGAACCTCTGCAGACTTGTGTCTGCCGGAAAGAGAGATACAACGTAGGTTTTAAATCTAGGATCGAGCACGGTGGCCAAAATGTAGTACTCTGATTTCAACAGATTGACCACCCGTGAATCTTGGTTAAGCGAATTAAGGGCTCCATCCACAAGTCCCACATGCCTAGCGGAATCGCTCTGTTTTAGCTCCTCCTTCAATGTCTCCAGCTTCTACTGCAAAAGCCTGATGAGGGGAATGACCTGACTCAGGCTGGCAGTGTCTGAACTGACTTCACGTGTGGCAAGTTCAAAGGGTTGCAGAACCTTGCACAACGTTGAAATCATTCTCCACTGCGCTTGAGTCAGGTGCATTCCACCTCCTTTGCCTATATCGTGGCCAGATGTATAGGCTTGAATGGCCTTTTGCTGCTCCTCCATCCTCTGAAGCATATAGAGGGTTGAATTCCACCTCGTTACCACCTCTTGCTTCAGATGATGGCAGGGCAGGTTCAGGTATGTTTGGTGGTGCTCCAGTCTTCTGTACGCGGTGCCTGAACGCCGAAAGTGGGCCGCAATTCTTCGGCCCACCGACAGCATCTCTTGTACGCACCTGTTGTTTTTTTAAATAATTCTGCACCACCAAATTCAAGGTATGTGCAAAACATGGGACGTGCTGGAATTTGCCCAGATGTAATGCACGCACAATATTGCTGGCATTGTCCGATGTCACAAATCCCCAGGAGAGTCCAATTGGGGTAAGCCATTCTGCGATGATCTTCCTCAGTTGCCGTAAGAGGTTTTCAGCTGTGTGCCTATTCTGGAAAGCGGTGATACAAAGCGTAGCCTGCCTAAGAACGAGTTGGCGTTTGCGAGATGCTGCTACTGGTGCCGCCGCTGCTGTTCTTGCAGCGGGAGGCAATACATCTACCCACTGGGCTGTCACAGTCATATAGTCCTGAGTCTGCCCTGCTACACTTGTCCACATGTCCGTGGTTAAGTGTACATTGGGTACAACTGCATTTTTAAGGACACTGGTGAGTCTTTTTCGGAGGTCTGTGTACATTTTCGGTATCGCCTGCCTAGAGAAATGGAACCTAGATGGTATTTGGTACCGGGGACACAGTACCTCAATCAAGTCTATAGTTGGCTCTGAATTAACGATGGATACCGGAACCACGTTTCTCACCGCCCAGGCTGCCAAGGCCTCAGTTATCCGCTTTGCAGCAGGATGACTGCTGTGATATTTCATCTTCCTCGCAAAGGACTGTTGTACAGTCAATTGCTTACTGGAAGTAGTACAAGTGGTCTTCCAACTTCCCCTCTGGGATGCCGATCGACTCCCAGCAGCAACAACAGCAGCGCCAGCAGCAGTAGGCGTTACACTCAAGGATGCATCGGAGGAATCCCAGGCAGGAGAGGACTCGTCAGACTTGCCAGTGACATGGCCTGCAGGATTATTGGCTTTCCTGGGTAAAGAGGAAATTGACACTGAGGGAGTTGGTGGTGTGGTTTGCAGGAGCTTGGTTACAAGAGGAAGGGATTTAGTGGTCAGTGGACTGCTTCCGCTGTCACCCAAAGTTTTTGAACTTGTCACTGACTTATGATGAATGCGCTGCAGGTGACGTAAAAGGGAGGATGTTCCGAGGTGGTTAACGTCCTTACCCCTACTTATTACAGCTTGACAAAGGCAACACACGGCTTGACACCTGTTGTCCGCATTTGTGTTGAAATAATTCCACACCGAAGAGCTGATTTTTTTTGTATTTTGACCAGGCATGTCAATGGCCATATTCCTCCCACGGACAACAGGTGTCTCCCCGGGTGCCTGACTTAAACAAACAACCTCACCATCAGAATCCTCCTTGTCAATTTCCTCCCCAGCGCCAGCAACACCCATATCCTCATCCTGGTGTACTTCAACACTGACATCTTCAATTTGACTATCAGGAACTGGACTGCGGGTGCTCCTTCCAGCACTTGCAGGGGGCGTGCAAATGGTGGAAGGCGCAAGCTCTTCCCGTCCAGTGTTGGGAAGGTCAGGCATCGCAACCGACACAATTGGACTCTCCTAGGGGATTTGTGATTTCGAAGAACGCACAGATCTTTGCTGTGCTTTTGCCAGCTTAAGTCTTTTCTTTTTTCTAGCGAGAGGATGAGTGCTTCCATCCTTATTTGAAGCTGAACCACTAGCTATGAACATAGGCCAGGGCCTCAGCCGTTCCTTGCCACTCCGTGTCGTAAATGGCATATTGGCAAGTTTACGCTTCTCCTCAGATGCTTTTAATTTTGATTTTTGGGTCATTTTACTGAACTTTTGTGTTTTGGATTTTACATGCTCTCTACTATGACATTGGGCATCGGCCTTGGCAGACGACGTTGATGGCATTTCATCTTCTCGGCCATGACTAGTGGCAGCAGCTTCAGCACGAGGTGGAAGTAGATCTTGATCTTTCCCTATTTTTTTAACCTCCACATTTTTGTTCTCCATATTTTAATGTGTGGAATTATATGGTGGACACTGTCAGCAAACTGCTAAACTAGTCTAAAATGCACCACAGGTATACAATGTAGATGGATAGTATACTTAATGGATGACGAGTGACGACACAGAGGTAGGTACAGCAGTGGCCTACCATACTGCTATATATAGTATACTGGTGGACACTGTCAGCAAACTGCTAAACTAGTCTAAAATGCACCACAGGTATACAATGTAGATGGATAGTATACTTAATGGATGACAAGTGACGACACAGAGGTAGATACAGCAGTGGCCTACCGTACTGCTATATAAAGTATACTGGTGGACACTGTCAGCAAACTGCTAAACTAGTCTAAAATGCACCACAGGTATACAATGTAGATGGATAGTATACTTAATGGATGACGAGTGACGACACAGAGGTAGGTACAGCAGTGGCCTACCGTACTGCTATATATAGTATACTGGTGGACACTGTCAGCAAACTGCTAAACTAGTCTAAAATGCACCACAGGTATACAATGTAGATGGGTAGTATACTTAATGGATGACGAGTGACGACACAGAGGTAGGTACAGCAGTGGCCTACCATACTGCTATATATAGTATACCGGTGGACACTGTCAGCAAACTGCTAAACTAGTCTAAAATGCACCACAGGTGTACAATGTAGATGGATAGTATACTTAATGGATGACGAGTGACGACACAGAGGTAGGTACAGCAGTGGCCTACCGTACTGCTATATATAGTATACCGGTGGACACTGTCAGCAAACTGCTAAACTAGTCTAAACTGCACCACAGGTATACAATGTAGATGGATAGTATACTTAATGGATGACGAGTGACGACACAGAGGTAGGTACAGCAGTGGCCTACCGTACTGCTATATATAGTATACTGGTGGACACTGTCAGCAAACTGCTAAACTAGTCTAAAATGCACCACAGGTATACAATGTAGATGGAGAGTATACTTAATGTATGACGAGTGACGACACAGAGGTAGGTACAGCAGTGGCCTACCGTACTGCTATATATAGTATACCGGTGGACACTGTCAGCAAACTGCTAAACTAGTCTAAAATGCACCACAGGTATACAATGTAGATGGATAGTATACTTAATGGATGACGAGTGACAACACATAGGTAGGTACAGCAGTGGCCTACCGTACTGCTATATATAGTATACTGGTGGACACTGTCAGCAAACTGCTAAACTAGTCTAAAATGCACCACAGGTATACAATGTAGATGGATAGTATACTTAGTGGATGACGAGTGACGACACAGAGGGAGGTACAGCAGTGGCCTACCATACTGCTATATATAGTATACTGGTGGACACTATCAGCAAACTGCTAAACTAGTCTAAAATGCACCACAGGTATACAATGTAGATGGATAGTATACTTAATGGATGACAAGTGACGACACAGAGGTAGATACAGCAGTGGCCTACTGTACTGCTATATAAAGTATACTGGTGGACACTGTCAGCAAACTGCTAAACTAGTCTAAAATACACCACAGGTATACAATGTAGATGGATAGTATACTTAATGGATGACGAGTGACGACACAGAGGTAGGTACAGCAGTGGCCTACCGTACTGCTATATATAGTATACTGGTGGACACTGTCAGCAAACTGCTAAACTAGTCTAAAATGCACCACAGGTATACAATGTAGATGGGTAGTATACTTAATGGATGACGAGTGACGACACAGAGGTAGGTACAGCAGTGGCCTACCATACTGCTATATATAGTATACCGGTGGACACTGTCAGCAAACTGCTAAACTAGTCTAAAATGCACCACAGGTGTACAATGTAGATGGATAGTATACTTAATGGATGACGAGTGACGACACAGAGGTAGGTACAGCAGTGGCCTACCGTACTGCTATATATAGTATACCGGTGGACACTGTCAGCAAACTGCTAAACTAGTCTAAAATGCACCACAGGTATACAATGTAGATGGATAGTATACTTAATGGATGACGAGTGACGACACAGAGGTAGGTACAGCAGTGGCCTACCGTACTGCTATATATAGTATACTGGTGGACACTGTCAGCAAACTGCTAAACTAGTCTAAAATGCACCACAGGTATACAATGTAGATGGGTAGTATACTTAATGGATGACGAGTGACGACACAGAGGTAGGTACAGCAGTGGCCTACCGTACTGCTATATATAGTATACTGGTGGACACTGTCAGCAAACTGCTAAGCTAGTCTAAAATGCACCACAGGTATACAATGTAGATGGATAGTATACTTAATGGATGACGAGTGACGACACAGAGGTAGGTACAGCAGTGGCCTACCGTACTGCTATATATAGTATACCGGTGGACACTGTCAGCAAACTGCTAAACTAGTCTAAAATGCACCACAGGTATACAATGTAGATGGATAGTATACTTAATGGATGACGAGTGACGACACATAGGTAGGTACAGCAGTGGCCTACTGTACTGCTATATATAGTATACTGGTGGACACTGTCAGCAAACTGCTAAACTAGTCTAAAATGCACCACAGGTATACAATGTAGATGGATAGTATACTTAATGGATGACGAGTGACGACACAGAGGTAGGTACAGCAGTGGCCTACCGTACTGCTATATATAGTATACCGGTGGACACTGTCAGCAAACTGCTAAACTAGTCTAAAATGCACCACAGGTATACAATGTAGATGGATAGTATACTTAATGGATGACGAGTGACGACACAGAGGTAGTTACAGCAGTTTCCTACCGTACTGCTATATATAGTATACTGGTGGACACTGTCAGCAAACTGCTAAACTAGTCTAAAAAGCACCACAGGTATACAATGTAGATAGATAGTATACTTAATGGATGACGAGTGACGACACAGAGGTAGGTACAGCAGTGGCCTACCGTACTGCTATATATAGTATACCGGTGGACACTGTCAGCAAACTGCTAAACTAGTCTAAAATGCACCACAGGTATACAATGTAGATGGATAGTATACTTAATGGATGACGAGTGACGACACATAGGTAGGTACAGCAGTGGCCTACCGTACTGCTATATATAGTATACTGGTGGACACTGTCAGCAAACTGCTAAACAAGTCTAAAATGCACCACAGGTATACAATGTAGATGGATAGTATACTTAATGGATGACGAGTGACGACACAGAGGTAGGTACAGCAGTGGCCTACCGTACTGCTATATATAGTATACCGGTGGACACTGTCAGCAAACTGCTAAACTAGTCTAAAATGCACCACAGGTATACAATGTAGATGGATAGTATACTTAATGGATGACGAGTGACAACACAGAGGTAGGTACAGCAGTGGCCTACCGTACTGCTATATATAGTATACCGGTGGACACTGTCAGCAAACTGCTAAACTAGTCTAAAATGCACCACAGGTATACAATGTAGATGGATAGTATACTAAATGGATGACGAGTGACGACACAGAGGTAGGTACAGCAGTGGCCTACCGTACTGCTATATATAGTATACTGGTGGACACTGTCAGCAAACTGCTAAACTAGTCTAAAATGCACCACAGGTGTACAATGTAGATGGATAGTATACTTAATGGATGACGAGTGACGACACAGAGGTAGGTACAGCAGTGGCCTACCGTACTGCTATATATAGTATACCGGTGGACACTGTCAGCAAACTGCTAAACTAGTCTAAAATGCACCACAGGTATACAATGTAGATGGATAGTATACTTAATGGATGACGAGTGACGACACAGAGGTAGGTACAGCAGTGGCCTACCGTACTGCTATATATAGTATACCGGTGGACACTGTCAGCAAACTGCTAAACTAGTCTAAAATGCACCACAGGTATACAATGTAGATGGATAGTATACTTAATGGATGACGAGTGACGACACAGAGGTAGGTACAGCAGTGGCCTACCGTACTGCTATATATAGTATACTGGTGGACACTGTCAGCAAACTGCTAAACTAGTCTAAAATGCACCACAGGTATACAATGTAGATGGATAGTATACTTAATGGATGACGAATGACGACACAGAGGTAGGTAC
The DNA here is from genome assembly GCF_028390025.1 of Pseudophryne corroboree. Classification (NCBI taxonomy): domain Eukaryota; kingdom Metazoa; phylum Chordata; class Amphibia; order Anura; family Myobatrachidae; genus Pseudophryne; species Pseudophryne corroboree. The sequence goes on along the minus strand of NC_086444.1, from coordinate 444,133,289 downwards.
AGCAGTGGCCTACCGTACTGCTATATATAGTATACCGGTGGACACTGTCAGCAAACTGCTAAACAAGTCTAAAATGCACCACAGGTATACAATGTAGATGGATAGTATACTTAATGGATGACGAGTGACGACACATAGGTAGGTACAGCAGTGGCCTACCGTACTGCTATATAGTATACTGGTGGACACTGTCAGCAAACTGCTAAACTAGTCTAAAATGCACCACAGGTATACAATGTAGATGGATAGTATACTTAATGGATGACGAGTGACGACACAGAGGTTGGTACAGCAGTGGCCTACCGTACTGCTATATATAGTATACCGGTGGACACTGTCAGCAAACTGCTAAACTAGTCTAAAATGCACCACAGGTATACAATGTAGATGGATAGTATACTAAATGGATGACGAGTGACGACACAGAGGTAGGTACAGCAGTGGCCTACCGTACTGCTATATATAGTATACTGGTGGACACTGTCAGCAAACTGCTAAACTAGTCTAAAATGCACCACAGGTATACAATGTAGATGGATAGTATACTTAATGGATGACGAGTGATGACACAGAGGTAGGTACAGCAGTGACCTACCGTACTGCTATATATAGTATACCGGTGGACACTGTCAGCAAACTGCTAAACTAGTCTAAAATGCACTGCAGGTATACAATGTAGATGGATAGTATACTTAATGGATGACGAGTGACGACACAGAGGTAGGTACAGCAGTGGCCTACCGTACTGCTATATATAGTATACTGGTGGACACTGTCAGCAAACTGCTAAACTAGTCTAAAATGCACCACAGGTATACAATGTAGATGGATAGTATACTTAATGGATGACGAGTGACGACACAGAGGTAGGTACAGCAGTGGCCTACCGTACTGCTATATATAGTATACCGGTGGACACTGTCAGCAAACTGCTAAACTAGTCTAAAATGCACCACAGGTATACAATGTAGATGGATAGTATACTTAATGGATGACGAGTGACGACACAGAGGTAGGTACAGCAGTGGCCTACCGTACTGCTATATATAGTATACCGGTGGACACTGTCAGCAAACTGCTAAACTAGTCTAAAATGCACCACAGGTATACAATGTAGATGGATAGTATACTTAATGGATGACGAGTGACGACACAGAGGTAGGTACAGCAGTGCACTCTGCACTGTACTCCTCCTATATAATATTAATTATACTGGTGGTCCCCAGTCCCCACAATAAAACAGCACACTGTGAGCACAGATATGGAGTGTTTTTCAGGCAGACAACGTATACTGGTGGTCACTGTCAGCAAAACTCTGCACTGTACTCCTGCTATAGCTGCTTCCCAGTCCCCACAATTAAGCAGTGTGAGCACTCAGCACAGATATATCATGCAGCACACTGAGCACAGATATGGTATGGAGCATTTTTTTCAGTCAGAGAACGGATAAAAACTGGTGGTCACTTATCAGCAAAACTCTGCACTGTACTCCTAACAGCTGCTTCCCTATCCTCCCCACAATTAGTAATAAACAAGCAATCAACTGTCTCTTCTACAATAAATAAACGGAGAGGACGCCAGCCACGTCCTCTCCCTATCATCTCCACTGCACGTGTGAAAATGGCGGCAACGCGCGGCTGCTTATATAGAATCCGAATCTCACGAGAATCCGACAGCGGGATGATGACGTTCGGGCACGCTCGGGTTAACCGAGCCATACGGGAGAATACGAGTATGGCTCGGACCCGTGTAAAAAGGGTAAAGTTCGGGAGGGTTCGGTTTCTCGGAAACCGAACCCGCTCATCACTATTTCATATAGACGCCTCCTGCAGCATTTGTATTCTGGTGGACAGTATTACAAAGCCGCTTGTGTGCAGCTCTGCAATTCCGTCCATCTCTGAATCAGGCCCGTGGTGAATTTTAAATATAAAAATGATTAGAATAATATAACGCTGATATTTATAAGTTCTAAATATCTTCCTTCTATTATTCTAATAATTTTTAAAGTAAAAACTCTTGAGTATACTGGAGTATGACAGGTGAGGGTCTGTTTCCGCTACCTACCCTGACCGCACGTCACTGCTGTCTACATACTTCACTGATCTGGTGGGTAATTGTAAGTCACATCAGACAGTGATATCTTCTATGAGGCAATTTTATTTGACTACACAGTTTGTTAGCAGGTCTTTAGAGAGATTCACCACATTAGACATATATGTGTATAGCTTACACTTCAGTGAATAGAACCAGAATCATTATATTTTATTCAGTACTTAGAAATCCAGTCATCTAACTTAGGCTGGTTACACACCTGACCTACACATCTGCAGACCCGCCATTGCTCCACCTAAGCAGCCAATCAAGGTAAGTGTGCACACTTATCGATCAGACGCTTGACATGTTAGTCAGGATCCCCAGCTGGGTGGGCATTTGAATTTGCATGCCCAACTGTGACATCTGCTCCCCTGCAGCAAGTGTATGAGTGATTTGCAGACTGCGGTACACCCTGCCATATGTGGCGATATATCTTCAGTCATATCTGCCATTGGCTGTCCTGCACAACGTAGCAATATGTTTGTGATCGTCATTCACAGACATATCGGATGGGTGTACACACCCATCAACGGCTCATGATATATCAGCCATTTGCTTGAACAGACAATATTTCAGCCAGTGTCTACCCAGTTTTACTCTTATTCTCAGGGGCATAACTAGGGCCTAGAAGGTTGCACTATTGTTCCCCCATAACACCAATGTTTAACTTGCAGCATGTCTGGAATAGCACCCTATACTCTAGAAACTAAGTCACCCAAAGCATCCTTAGGGTGCTCTGGTCGCCCTGCTACAGTCCTGTTCAGCTGATTTACAGGCAGAAGATTTATGGCTATTTTTCGAATTTTAATTAGTTTTTTTCTTTTGCATATACCGTACCAGTATATTTGTTATATTTTATTTTAACCTTCTTTTTTTTTACATATTTTGCAATCTTTGTCTGTGTGACTACGTATATTAATAAATACCAATAAAGGTTAATATGTTTTAAATTGCACTATCACCTTCCTAGTGCACCCAAGTATCCTTCTTTCCCAATAACATTTAATACACTGCATTTATGTTAAGTATTTTATTATTATTATTATTATTATTATTATTATTATTATTATCCTTTATTTATATGGCGCCAGATGGGACCCGCAGCACCCAATTACAGAGTACATAAACAAATAAGTAAAAACAAGAAAACAGTGACTTACAGTACAATACAATATAGAACAAGTATAGGGTATATAAATATGGCTGCATCAGCAGACAACACTGAAATAAGTATCAGAGTGGTACCATCAAAAGGAGTATTGAAAAGAAGATAGGTTTTGTAAGAGACGTAAGAACACAAGGGAAGAGGGCCCTGCTCGTGAAAGTTTACATGTGTTACATGTGTTAATTGCAAATAACAAGTAAGTGGACCCCTGCGCTGGATAATGTAGGCAGCAATTGGATATCTACCAGTGTTATCAAAACTGGAAAAGGCAATAATAGACAAAATAAAGATTGGATATCTTATGCGCCCAACATTTGATAAGATAAAACAGATACTTATTCATAAGAGAGTTCTCAAGTCGCAAGTCCAAAACAACAGTTCTCCTTCGTCCTTCCTTTAGGTTAGAAGACCCAAGTCTTTTCCTCCAAACATGAATACCGTAAAAGGCAATATAGGGAGAGAAAAGGAGAATCCAATGTGTAGTACAGTCTCTTTTACTGGTCAGAGATGAAATCAATTCTGAAAGGATGGGGTCCTTTGAAGTGAATTCCCACTCTGTGTACGGTCTGTATTAGAGGACCACCTAAATCAACGTGATGGTGTATATTATATCATGCTCACTTTGTGGCTTACATAAAACAAGTGTTCTCATGCACATAAAGGTATCTTTTTCTTTATATGTTACTTCTCCCAGTTAATTCCCATGTGATGCTCAAATGGTCGACTAGAGGGTCAGCTTACATGTGGCTTACTTGTAACAAGTAGATGTAATCATATAAAGGTGTCTTTTAGTTATATTTCTCCAGAAGGTCTGGTGTTTCCATGGACTCCCCTCCAATGGATGTTCAATACAATTGGTAAATGAGAATAATGGTACCAGGTGTTTTCTAATAATCAAGAGAAGCGATTTCTAATGAGCTTACACTTAAGCTTACTTGTGATTAGAAAACACCTGGTACCATTATTCTCATTTACCAATTGTATTGAACATCCATTGGAGGGGAGTCCATGGAAACACCAGACCTTCTGGAGAAATATAACTAAAAGATACCTTTATATGATTACATCTACTTGTTACAAGTAAGCCACATGTAAGCTGACCCTCTAGTCGACCATTTGAGCATCACATGGGAATTAACTGGGAGAAGTAACATATAAAGAAAAAGATACCTTTATGTGCATGAGAACACTTGTTTTATGTAAGCCACAAAGTGAGCATGATATAATATACACCATCACGTTGATTTGGGTGGTCCTCTAATACAGACCGTACACAGAGTGGGAGTTCACTTCAAAGGACCCCATCCTTTCAGAATTGATTTCATCTCTGACCAGTAAAAGAGACTGTACTACACATTGGATTTTCCTTTTCTCTCCCTATATTGCCTTTTACGGTATTCATGTTTGGAGGAAAAGACTTGGGTCTTCTAACCTAAAGGAAGGACGAAGGAGAACTGTTGTTTTGGACTTGCGACTTGAGAACTCTCTTATGAATAAGTATCTGTTTTATCTTATCAAATGTTGGGCGCATAAGATATCCAATCTTTGTTTTGTCTATTATTGCCTTTTCCAGTTTTGATAACACTGGTAGATATCCAATTGCTGCCTACATTATCCAGCGCAGGGGTCCACTTACTTGTTATTTGCCATTATCTGTGTTATCAATAGTGCTCACCTGCGGCAGGATGTTAGGATACAGAGAAAAAAGGAAATTTCTTTTAGATAACATGTTTTTGACTGAAAGGAATGATGCTAACGAACCTATAGAACCGAGCCTAGAGAGAAATATGTATAGTCTAGAGAAAACACTCATAAAAGAAAGTAACATTTGGTGGGAAATTGCCACGCTAGAGAAATACATGGGAGTGAATATGATACCGAAGGGCTTAGTATTACACAAAGAATCGTCCAACCAATTTGAAACTGAAGATTTCAAAAAGGCTTGGAAAAAGATCCTTGATACATGTTCTTTCGCATTAATGTACCTAATTATAAGGGAGAGAAAAAGGATTTTAGAACAAACAGAAGATAAGATCAAAGAATTAACCGTTCTGGTAGAGCCCTTCAATAAAAAGGAGGAATACAAAAAAATGGAGAACATTTTAGAACAAAAGGTTAAGACTAAGGAACGAGAAATCATTCAGCGAAAACAAAGAAAATTCTTCAGAGATAAGAAATTATTAGAGGAAACCAGGGAAGAAGACTGTATATCTATTAGATCTAGAAGTTGTAGTTGCACTTCCAGCAGAGCCACTGTGGAACCAGAGATCATGCCACGGAGATATCAAGAAACTACCGTCCCACGACAACCACATAAAACAAAAAACCTACGGATGGAGGACAACCATCGTATTTCACGGACTCCTATTCGCACTACACGACATAGAAATTACAACAGATTTGATGATAGGAGTAATAATTGGAGATATGAGAATAGTCGTAGAAATAACCAACATTATGAAAGAAAATATATCCCTAAAACCTATAGAAATCGTTATGAAGAAAGCCACGAAGAACCTCAGAGATAGAGATCCAGAGCAGGCAGAAGGAATTTTGAGAAAATTAATTCTAGGGATTTCATCGTAATGGATGAATATCATGCCAATGAGGAAATTGTGTCTCCGGTACCCACCAGGAATAGATACGAGAAATTAGGACAGGAGGCTTTTTTAGGGCGGAACAGAGGGAGAATGATAAGAAGATAATCCGCACAAACAAACGCAAAAAGAGGGGGAAAAGAGGGAAAGGGATTGAAAAGAAAAATAATCCCATCAATACCCTCCCTATAGCAGCATTGGAAAGTACCAATACTACTACTCACCCCCCCATAATAAGGACCGTAGATAATAGGATCTTCAACCTCAGTTCTTATCCCTTGAAGGAAGACGAAATCACAGTACTACAGAAAGGCTTGAAATATGCCCCGGACAACAGAATGAATAAATTCAACACCTACGTGGACTTGCAAAAATTCACTAGAAATTTGACCCTTAAGAGGTTTTTCGTCACGCAAAGAGAAGCCAGTTCAGAAATCAGAAACATCTTTAAACCGAGATCCATATTTTTTCCAACTCATTCAAAAGGTTGTTATGTGGAAACTTTCAATAAGCTGGTAGGGGAAGATTTGGAAAAGATTCTACCTAAAAACAAAAGACATCCGAATATCACTAGAAAGGAAAGGGAGGCATTGAAATCCTTGGAGGAAAATGAAACCATCATTATTAAACCGGCGGATAAGGGGGGTAGTATTGTCGTTATGGACAAAGAGAAATATGAACAGGAAGCCCTAAGGCAATTAAATGACAGAACCACATATAAAGTATTAAGAGGAGACCCGAGTTTAAGAATACAAAAGGAAATAGAATCATTAATCAATAAATACAAGTCTATCAATACCATTACTGAAAAAGAAGCGGGATATATCATCAACCAGAATCCAAGCCTTCCAGTGTTCTATTTACTTCCGAAAATCCATAAGGATGTGAACAATCCTCCAGGACGACCGATTGTTGCTGGCACGGATTCCATCACAGCCAACCTTTCGGAATTCGTCGACCACCATCTTCAACCAGAGGTAGTTGGTATTAAATCCTACCTGAAGGACACCATCAATATATTAAATATTCTTAATGCTCTAACGTGGGAGGAGGGATGTCTCTTAGTAACGGCAGACGTAAGTTCCCTGTACTCCATTATCGATCACAATATGGGCATTAATGCAGTGGAATATTTTTTACAGAAAAGCACAATGGAGAAAACAAAAATTGATTTTTTGAAAGAATCTATTGAATTTATTTTGAAGAACAATTTTTTCTGGTTTAAGGACCACTATTACCAGCAGATATTAGGCACTGCTATGGGCACACGATTTGCACCTGCCTATGCAAATATGTTCATGGGATATTGGGAAGACCACCACATTTGGAATAATAATATCTATTTAAAGAATATAAAAATGTGGAGAAGGTATATTGATGATATCCTGTTTGTTTGGACTGGGGATGAGATAGAATTAAAGAACTTCTGTGAAACCCTAAATAACAATACCTACAACATCAACCTCACCTTTGAAATAAGTCCAAAGGAAGTTCATTTTTTGGATCTCTGTATATATATTGAAAATAATCAAATAGAAACAAGAAATTACATCAAACCGACTGACAACAATACGTACATACCAAGAGATAGTAATCATCATCCGAGTTGGCTAAAGGGGATCCCGAGAAGTCAGATACAGAGAATTAAAAGAAATTGGTCTAATAAACAAATATTTGAGGAACAAGCATCAGAGATGAAAATGAGGTTTGTAGAAAAAGGATATACAGAAGAGGAGATACAGAAAACAGTTGAGGATTTCAAAGTTTTGGACCGTTTACCCTTATTAGAATATAAAAATAAAACGGTTACCACCATTAAAACAGTTCCTTTTATTACCCAATATAACAACCAACATAAGGACATAGAAAAAGTAATCAAAAAACACTGGCACATACTTACCAGTGATCCATTATTAAAGGAACTGATTCCGGCCAGACCACAATTTGTATACAGAAGGGCTAAAAATATTAAATCCCATCTGGTTAAAAGTGCACTCCACGAGAAGAAAATGGGGAGAATAAAAACCCTCGGGTTCCACAGGTGTGGAAATTGTATCATGTGTAGAACACATAAAGGAACACCTAAAAAGGTCACTGAATTCATCTCAACAGTAACCGGTATTAAATATCCCATTAAGGAATTTATGACATGTGATACTAAAAACTGCATATATATGATCCAGTGCAGTTGTAATCTACAATATATAGGACGTACCTCAAGATCACTCAAAGAAAGGTGGGGAGAACACTCACGCAATATTAAGAAAGGTTTGGATAAACATAATTTATCCAACCACTTCAAAAATCACCACAACTGTTCTTTGGATTCCATATCTATGGTTATAGGCATTAAGAAAGTAATTGGCAACTGGAGGAAAAAAGATACTCAAACTTTATTAGCCCAATCAGAAATGAAATGTATACATATGATGAAATCACTTATCCCTACAGGTTTAAATGCAGAGTTTGAATTGAAATGGTTCCTCTGATTATCTACTTTCCATTTATCCCATCTCATTCATTCATGTACTTTATTGCCCTGGTTTTCATACACTTTATGTGAAATATGTAATGTTTATGTTGGTTTTGCTATTCCGTTTAATGGAACATCTATTATACTTCCGGGGACATGTGAACCACATAATATGCCTTGTATTGTCCACCCTGGTGGCGATCACCACTTCCGTAATGAGGTGGAACGCAATTTGTATGTGGAACGCACAGAATCTATGTGTTTTTCCGCCTTCGTGATTTCCCCGGAAGTCTGACGCACTTCCGTTTAACTTCCGGAGATCGGTGAAAGGCATACTATGAAAGTATGTCACCGTTCTCCGGAGACAACATCCGGACTTAGGTATGAAAGGCCCGCTCCGATTGGATTAACAACGGAGCGACACTATTTAACAGGGGTTGCTATGACAACTATGTCGTTTAGATTTATTGTCATTTATGTTTCTCTGATCACGATTTACTTATGACTTAACACGCTCACTCGTCTATTAGTAGGTGTAATCACCTTTTAATAACAATAACCCTAATCTGGGCACCCCAGACACTATAATATTTGCAATATGTATCAATCATTCCAATTAAATGGGCGGGCTCTCCAGAGGTTAAATAGACTGCTCTTGGATCTGATATCCACCCTGAGGAAGACATTACTAGTCGAAACGCGTTGGTGGAGTTTTTTTCATTCTCAGATACACCCAGACCATCTACCTAAGGTACTCGGCAGGAATGGTGAGCACATGAGGGCCCTATTGTGTGATTTACCTATCCAGCTGGGTTTTGTTGTTACATCTTCCCTTGGTTAAGTTTGGTCTTAACATCGTGGTGTTATCATTTGTTTTTATAGTTTCATGTTTTTAATTACATTTTTTTATCAATAAATTTATCGTTGTATGATTGTCATACGGTGAACGTTTATTTGGAGTTTGGCTGTTTTCGAGCAGAGAGGAAAAGAAAACGCTACATGATTGTATCGAATTGTCACAAGTAAGCTTAAGTGTAAGCTCATTAGAAATCGCTTCTCTTGATTATTAGAAAACACCTGGTACCATTATTCTCATTTACCAATTGTATTGAACATCCATTGGAGGGGAGTCCATGGAAACACCAGACCTTCTGGAGAAATATAACTAAAAGATACCTTTATATGATTACATCTACTTGTTACAAGTAAGCCACATGTAAGCTGACCCTCTAGTCGACCATTTGAGCATCACATGGGAATTAACTGGGAGAAGTAACATATAAAGAAAAAGATACCTTTATGTGCATGAGAACACTTGTTTTATGTAAGCCACAAAGTGAGCATGATATAATATACACCATCACGTTGATTTGGGTGGTCCTCTAATACAGACCGTACACAGAGTGGGAATTCACTTCAAAGGACCCCATCCTTTCAGAATTGATTTCATCTCTGACCAGTAAAAGAGACTGTACTACACATTGGATTTTCCTTTTCTCTCCCTATATTGCCTTTTACGGTATTCATGTTTGGAGGAAAAGACTTGGGTCTTCTAACCTAAAGGAAGGACGAAGGAGAACTGTTGTTTTGGACTTGCGACTTGAGAACTCTCTTATGAATAAGTATCTGTTTTATCTTATCAAATGTTGGGCGCATAAGATATCCAATCTTTGTTTTGTCTACATGTGTTAATTGTTTTGTACAAATTATAATGCTTGTACAGTAAGTACAACCAATAAAATACATGTGGTAATATATATTACAACTACAAATGTATTGCTGCATGAATTTAAATATATATATACTGCAATTATTCTGTTCATTCCACATTTGTGTTTTCATCCACTTTATCCTATAATATCCTCTTTATACAGTATGTGCTGCCACCTACAGATATAACAAAGAATTGTCATAAAGTTTTTGACACAGACATGGGATGTTTTCTACCAGTGTGTCTCTAGCACAGTAATACACAGCAGTGTCTTCAGCTTTCATGTTGGCCATTTGCAGATGTAGCATGTTCTTATTATTATCTCTGGAGATTGTAAATCGTTCTTTAACAGAATCAAGATAGCGTGTGCTCGACCCGTCACCACTAATAGCAGACACCCATTGTAACCTTCTGTCAGGAAACTGTCTAACCCAGTACATCCAATAGCTGCTGAAAGTGTATCCAGATCCTTCACAGGACAGTTTATGGGAGTTTCCAGGCTTTACCAGCACTGGGTCTGATGACTGGACAAGTTGGGCATCACACTGGACACCACCTGGAATATAAACAATAGAAATTGATAGCGTCACAAACTCATCTCTATAGTAATAATGATAATGTATTTATTAGCAAACTGTTTTAATCACCAAGGAAAAGTCTCATATGGGTCTCACCTGATAAACATGTTAGTGATATAAATAAGCCCAGTGCAGCCTTCATTGTTGCTGTGTTTAGCTGTAATTGACACTTTATGAGATGATCAGTATAACATTAGCTCTGTCTTTAAGTATAACAAGATGTTCCTGAATAGGAAATGATGTTACATGATTTGCATATAACCTTTCCTTATAGCTCTTCTCGAATAGGACTCAAGGTGCTTAACAGAAAGAATGAACATAATACAGTACAGAAACAATGGAGCTCCAAAAAGCTTTTCGTAAAATACAGAGAGCATGGAGATACTAAAGGGACATTAAGGAAATGTTTGAGTAAACAGAAAAGTCTTGAGTCTGTTTTGAAGGATTCTAGAGTGGGGGCCTCTCGTGCTATGAGGGGTAGTGAGTTCCATAGAGTCAGAGCCACATGGCTAAAAGCTCAGCCCACAGATAAATTCCAGGAGATCCTAGGTACTGCTAAAATCCATATGTGAAAGAGCAAACATTTTGTTATCTTGTTGTCAACTAATAAAACACTCTTACAGTAACTGCATCTCACTGGGTTTTCCAAGTGCTCCCATTCAGAAGAATATTTCATTACATTGACACCATCAGACACACTGAAGTGAAACAATACTAGGTATTTGAAATAATAATTTGTATTAGCTTACTTACAGGCAGCTGATATATATTAGATATTATATGTGTCATAAACTCAGATTTTAATGACAATGTACTTGCCAACTTTGTGGCTGCCGACTCTGGGAGGCAGCAGCCAGGTCAGAACAAGAGGGGTTGGCTTCTGCGCATGAATTGTATGCAGTGTTTCATTACAGAGACAGGCGACAATTCCAAGCAGCCTCTGCAGCTGCTCAGGAAGTCAGGTAAACATCACATGACCGGTGTCAGGTGGTACAGCAAGTGACAGTTGGGCAGAGTGGTCCTGATGTAAAACTGTGAGAGACTGGTTGAGCTGTGAGTTGATGGCTGGCAATGCTTGTGAGTGAAAGCAGAGCCGTGACCCTCTTGGGGGCCCTGGTGACATTGGGCGTGAGGTGTCGCTGATCTGCCCCAGAGGTGGAGCCTGTTGATAGTGCGGAGAAGTGGCCTGCTCCAGATAGACAACTGCCTCATCACAGAGAGAGACTTGGAGAGGCAGACTGTGAGGTGGAGCCACTCGCCATATAAGGCTGCAGGAATCCAGTTACAGCCGTAGCAAGTGGAGAGGCAGAGGCGGAACTACCGGCAGTGCAGGCAGTGCACTGCACTGGGGCCCGCCTCTGTCCAGGGGCCCAAGCATGTAATGAGTCAAACTGACTCATTACATGCCGCTGTGCGCTGCGGGCAACCGCTGCCCGCAGCGCACAGCCGCCCGGCGAAGAGAGGAGAGGAGAGGAGCAGCGGTACTACAGACGGGGGAAGGAGGAGGAGGGAGGCTGAGAAGGGAGCCGCAGCAGCGCTTTGTTACTGGTGGAGGCGCTGCTGCTGCTGCCCCTCTGCTTCCCTATAGGCTGTCTTCCGAGAACAGCCTATAGGGAAGCAGAGGGGCAGCAGCAGCAGCGCCTCCACCAGTAACACAGCGCTGCTGCGGCTCCCTTCTCAGCCTCCCTCCTCCTCCTTCTCTCCAGCCCGGGAATCGTCTCTGACGCTGCACCGAGGAGCCTGAGCCAGCGGAGAGGGTAAGTATAATTCTTCTTTCTTTCTTTCTTTCTTTCTTTCTTTCTTTCTTTCTTTCTTTCTTTCTTTCTTTCTTTCTTTCTTTCTTTCTTTCTTTCTTTCCTTCTTTCCTTCTTTCTTTCCTTCTTTCTTGTGCCTGCCTGCCGCAATGTGTAAAAATGGGGGACTACCTGCCGCACTGTGTAAAAATGGGGGACTACCTGCTGCACTGTGTAAAAAGGGGGGACTACCTGCCGCAATGTGTAAAAAGGGGGGCATACCTGCCGCAATGTGTAAAAAGGGGGGACTGCCTGCAGCAATGTGTAAAAAGGGGGGACTGCCTGCAGCAATGTGTAAAAAGGGGGGATTGCCTGCCGCAATGTGTAAAAAGGGGGGACTGCCTGCCGCAATGTGTAAAAAGGGGGGACTGCCTGCCGCAATGTGTAAAAAGGGGGAATCAGCCTGCCGCAAGGAGTAAAAATGGGGGACTGCCTGCCGCTATGTGTAAAAAGGGGTAATCTGCCCGACGCAATGTGTAAAAAGGGGAATCTGCCTGCCGTAATGTGTAAAAAAGGGGGACTGCCTGACGCTATGTGTAAAACAGGGGGACTGCCTGACGCTATGTGTAAAAATGGGGAATCTGCCTGCTGCTATGTGTAAAAATGGGGAATCTGCCAGCCGTAATGTGTAAAAATGGGGACGCTGTCTGCCGTAATGTGTAACAAGGGCACGCTGTCTGCCGTAATGTGTAACAAGGGCACGCGGTCTGCCGTAATGTGTAACAAGGGCACGCTGTCTGCCGTAATGTGTAAAAAGGGCACGCTGTCTGCCGCTATGTGTAACAAGGGCACGCTGTCTGCTGTAATGTGTAAAAAGGGCACGCTGTCTGCCGTAATGTGTAACAAGGGCACGCGGTCTGCCGTTATGTGTAAAAAGGGCACGCTGTCTGCAGTAATGTGTAAAAAGAGGAATCTGTTCGCTGTAAGGTGTAAAAGGGTCTCTACCTGGTGTAGTGGTGCTACTGTGCGGCGTAATTTGAATAATGGAGACTACTGTGTTGGTATTATTTTGTGGCCACACCCCTTCCCCACGAAGCCACGCCACTATGTATTTTTGCGCGCGCCTACGGCGCGCACTGCCCCTGGGGTGGACTTGGATGGGGGGGGGGGGGGGCCCAAAGCATTTTGTCGCACCTGGGCCCACCGCTTGCTTGTTCCGCCACTGTGGAGAGGTATATTGAAAGCAGCATTAATGCTATACTTCAGTGTAGAAACACTATTTTCCCAGCAAGTCACCTTTAAACACCTCAGTATTAATAAGTGCACTTATTACATTGACTGTTAATTAGATCAGCTAGAACTTACACTGCAGTGTATAAAAATACTATAGCAAATTTATCTCATATATCAGTGCCGGAAAAGCTGCAGCAGACAGAATCCATAGTGAACCTACAGTATGTCATACTCTTAGTCTACAGCATTCTGCATTTCTGTCAGGAACCTTTTGCCTGTGATAATTCAACTATAACAGCAGTTATTTGGTAAACCAGTGTATCCATAAATTCTTGGATAATTAAGTTGGTACCAACAGTATGCAAGATAATGGGAGAAGAGAGTTTGACCTTAAGAATACCCCTCTCAGTTAATGTCAGGATTAGCAATACAGACTAACTCTTTCCTGTGGAAGCATTTCGGATGGCCCTAGCCACAGCCACAGAGTGACTATTATCTACATTTGTTAATCCTATTCTAGTCTTTCCAGAATAATAAATCCTCCTATTGCATACTACAGTAATTTAAAAGGAAGGAACTAAAGTGTTAATAAGCAGTAACTGAAAATGGATTATTTGGAATAACCCCAACAGTTTCTTCATTTATTACACGGGTATTCTAAATGACACTGGCAAAGCAGTACCCAACCAAACTCCATTGTGTGGGAAGTCTTCGGGTAATCGTAGAAGCTAATAGAAAAGTATTGATGTAAAGGTAAAGTATATTTGTAAAGTAATACTGTTTCATATAGCCTCAAGAGGGTTATGTAAGATTGCATTTATGGTCACATACAGCCTACTGTATATGCTTAAATGTCTAAATTTAGGTATCTACTCATTAAGAAGAGAACAAAGGAGTCCAGACAACTGGATGAGGTTTAATAAAATGAGTTTATCGACCTTAGTGTGAAATACATTGTTACAATTTGAAATTGATGAATGGTACTGTAAATGGTCTTTTACTTGTGTTTATTCATTTTCGCAAAGTTTACTATTGCAAACTGCGTGCTAAATAAACTAATGTTTAGAGTTATATAAGTAGTTCATACTTTGGAAGCTTTTATACTCACCTCTTTGTGAAGAATCAAGAACCGGGAAGTTCTAAGGGAAAAGAGATGTCACAACCACTTACCTGTATAATTAATAGTGATGAGCGGGTTCGGTTCCTCGGAAACCGAACCCCCTTGAACTTCACCCATTTTACATGGGTCCGAGGCATACTCGGATTCTCCCGTATGGCTCAGTTAATCCAAGCGCGCCCGAACGTCATCATCCTGCTGTCGGATTCTCGCGAGATTCGGATTCTATATAAGCAGCCGCGCGTCGCCACGATTTTCACTTGTGCATTGGAAATGTTAGGGAGAGGACGTGGCTGGCGTCCTCTCCGTTTATTAATAATATTTGTGCTTATTGCTTAATTGTGGGGACTGGGGAGCAGCTGTATTATATGGGAGGAGTACAGTGCAGAGTTTTGCTGACAGTGACCACCAGTATACGTTGTCTGCCTGAAAAACACTCCATATCTGTGCTCAGTGTGCTGCATATATCTGTGCTCACACTGCTTAATTGTGGGCACTGGGGACCACCAGTATATTATATAGGAGGAGTACTGTGCAGAGTTTTGCTGACCAGTGACCACCAGTATACGTTGTCTGCCTGAAAAACACTCCATATCTGTGCTCAGTGTGCTGCATATATCTGTGCTCACACTGCTTAATTGTGGGCACTTGGGACCACCAGTATATTATATAAGAGGAGTACTGTGCAGAGTTTTGCTGACCAGTGGCCACCAGTATACGTTGTCTGCCTGAAAAACACTCCATATCTGTGCTCAGTGTGCTGCATATATCTGTGCTCACACTGCTTAATTGTGGGGACTGGGGATCAGCTGTATTATATAGGAGGAGTACAGTGCAGAATTTTGCTGACCAGTGACCACCAGTATACGTTGTCTGCCTGAAAAACACTCCATATCTGTGCTCAGTGTGCTGCATATATCTGTGCTCACACTGCTTAATTGTGGGGACTGGGGATCAGCTGTATTATATAGGAGGAGTACAGTGCAGAATTTTGCTGACCAGTGACCACCAGTATACGTTGTCTGCCTGAAAAACACTCCATATCTGTGCTCAGTGTGCTGCATATATCTGTGCTCACACTGCTTAATTGTGGGGACTGGGGACCACCAGTATATTATATAGGAGGAGTACAGTGCAGAGTTTTGCTGACCAGTGACCACCAGTATACGTTGTCTGCCTGAAAAACACTCCATATCTGTGGCTAGTGTGCTGCATATATCTGTGCTCACACTGCTTTATTGTGGGCACTGGGGACCACCAGTATATTATATAGGAGGAGTACAGTGCAGAGTTTTGCTGACAGTGACCACCAGTATATATAGCAGTACGGTACGGAAGGCCACTGCTCTACCTACCTCTGTGTCGTCAAGTATACTATCCATCCATACCTGTGGTGCATTTCAGTTGTGCGCAGTATATATAGTAGTAGGCCATTGCTATTGATATATTACTGGCATATAATTCCACACATTCAAAAATGGAGAACAAAAATGTGGAGGGTAAAATAGGGAAAGATCAAGATCCACTTCCACCTCATGCTGAAGCTGCTGCCACTAGTCATGGCCGAGACAATGAAATGCCATCAACGTCGTCTGCCAAGGCCGATGCCCAATGTCATAGTAGAGAGCATGTAAAATCCAAAAAAATAAAGCTCAGTAAAATGACCCAAAAATCAAAATCGAAAGCGTCTGATGAGAAGCGTAAACTTGCCAATATGCCACACGGAGTGGCAAAGAACGGCTGAGGCCCTGTCCTATGTTCATGGCTAGTGGTTCAGCTTCACATGAGGATGGAAGCACTTATCCTCCTGCTAGAAAACTTAAAAGAGTTAAGTTGTCAAAAGCACAGCAAAGAACTGTGCCATTCCTAGATGGGCCAGGTGTTTGTGTCGGCCACTTGTGTCGCTTAGCTTAGTCACACAGCGACCTTGGTGCGCCTCTTTTTTTCTTTGCATCATGTGCTGTTTGGGGACTATTTTTTTAAGTGCCATCCTGTCTGACACTGCAGTGCCACTCCTAGATGGGCCAGGTGTTTGTGTCGGCCACTTGTGTCGCTTAGCTTAGTCACACAGCGACCTTGGTGCGCCTCTTTTTTTCTTTGCATCATGTGCTGTTTGGGGACTATTTTTTTAAGTGCCATCCTGTCTGACACTGCAGTGCCACTCCTAGATGGGCCAGGTGTTTGTGTCGGCCACTTGTGTCGCTTAGCTTAGTCACACAGCGACCTTGGTGCGCCTCTTTTTTTCTTTGCACCATGTGCTGTTTGGGGACTATTTTTTTAAGTGCCATTCTGGCTGACTCTGAAATTGTGGAATTTGATGTCATCAATGGAGAAAAAGATCTATAGGTAACAAATGTCACTGGTCCTGGTGGTGTTTCGGTAAAAGGCAGCAGATATGCATCAAAACGCAAGTGTTATTGGCGCTATCCACATCGCAGAGGTTATTCACCTAATTACCAGCAACCAGACCAATATGATGAAGATGGAGAAGAGTCCAGGGAGGCGAAAAGTGTGATGGAATGTTTTTATCAACAACAGCCTTCTACCTTGATCATGCTGACTTCAGTGCAGCTGACCAAGAAAGCACACTGAGGAAGTGATCAACACGACTGCAGCGCAGAGTTTGGGGGTTCCTCCCGAAATCAATGCATCAGATCTAGCTATGTCAATGTCTGAAACTCAGGTTCCTGCAAAATACTAAGGAGACTGTGACTTGGCTTTCCCAGAGTGGCATCACCCAGACTGCGAATACCCCACAATAAGCAGTGAGGAGTTTGTCTCAATTTTGCAACAGGTATTGAGAAAGCCCGGAAAAAGGCACAAAGGGATTTCTTCCCATTAGAGTCTAGCAAAAGGAAATCCAAAAGTGTTTGATGTTTTTTTGCAATATAGCAAACTGTGGGGGTCATTCAGAGTTGATCGCTCGCTAGCAGTTTTTAGCAGCCGTGCAAACGCTATGCCGCTGCCCACTGGGAGTGTATTTTAGCTTAGCAGAAGTGTGAACGAAAAGATCGCAGAGTGGCTACAAAAAAAAATTGTGCAGTTTCAGAGTAGCTCCAGACCTACTCAGCGCTTGCGATCACTTCAGACTGTTCAGTTCTGGATTTTACATCACAAACACACCCTGCGTTCTCCCAGCCATGCCTGCGTTTTTCCTGGCACGCCTGTGTTTTTCCGAACACTCCCTGAAAATGGTCAGTTGACACCCAGAAATGCCCACTTCATGTCAATCACTCTGCGGCGGACATTGGCGGACATTGCGAATGAAAAGCCTCGCTAGATCTTGTGTAAAACTACATCGGCTGTTGTGAAAGTACGTCGCGTGTGCACATTGCGCCGCCACCTATATCGCTGCACACTTTCCACCTTTATTTCTGCCCCCCTCTCCACCTGTGTCTCTACCTTCTCTCAATCTACACTTCCGTCTACCTCTCCAAATATATCTCTGCCCCCCTCTCCACCTGTGGCTCTGCTCCCTTCACCACCTGTGTTTCTGCCCCTCTCGCCACCTGTACCTCTCACCAGCTGTGAAGAAAAGAGGTTATTTCTGCAGCAGTGCCTGATGAAAAAAGCATAGCAGCATTTTCATCAAGGAGACATCAGAGTGCCTGACATGCAGGGGAGCCCTGCAGAGGATGAGAAGGTCAGGTCAGTATGTGTTGGGGGAGGGAGTATGTCCCACACACCCCAGTTTCTAGATCCTGCGCACACCTAAGCCAGTCACCCAAGGACTGATGCACTGTAGTGATGTAGTGAGTATGCCACCACACACCCCTGCCCACACGGAGAGAAATTCTCTGTGGCGCTAATCACACCCACTGTGCAGCACACAATAGACCCTTTATAAATATCAGCTCCAGGCCCATGTGGAGGTTAATCTGGAACTGGGAACTGTGTGCCTAATCTTGGATTAGACCCAGGATTTAGGTGGAAAACCAGTATAAATCCGCAGAGATGTAAGCAGTGGCGTAACTAGGCATTTTAGCGCTGTGTGCAAGAAACGACATTGGCACCCCCCCCCCCATGTAAGATAGGGGCAGCATAGGCGCGTGAAAAATATATAGGGGCGTGGCTTTATGGGGAAGGGGCGTGGCCACAAAATAATAGCAATTCATACTACGGTGCACAGTAGTCTCCATTATTCAAATTACGCTGCACAGTAGCGCCACTACACCAGGTAGAGACCCTTTTATACATTACAGCAGACAGCGTCCCCCTTTTTACACATTACGGCAGACAGCATCCCCCTTTTTACACATTATGGCAGACAGTACCCCTTTTTACACATTACGGCAGACAGCGTCCCCCTTTTTACACATTACAGCAGACAGTCCCCCTTTTTACACATTACAGCAGACAGCGTCCCCCTTTTTACACATTATGGCAGATGGTGTCCCCCTTTATACACATTGCAGCAGCCAGCATCCTCCTTTTTACACATTGCCGCAGCCAGTCCCCCTTTTTACACATTGCGGCAGCCAGTCCCCCTGTTTACACATTGCGGCAGCCAGGCCCCCTTTTTACACATTGCGGCAGCCAGGCCCCCTTTTTACACATTACGGCAGACAGTCCCCCTTTTTACACATTACGGCAGACAGCGTCCCCCTTTTTACACATTACGGCAGATGGTGTCCCCCTTTTTACACGGTGCGGCAGCCAGTCCCCCTTTTTACACATTGTAGCAGCCAGTCCCCCTTTTTACACATTGCAGCAGCCATTCCCCCTTTTTACACATTGCGGCAGCCAGTCCCCTTTTTACACATTGCGGCAACCAGTCTCCCTTTTTACACATTGTGGCAGCCAGTCCCCCTTTTTACACATTGCGGCAGCCAGTCCCCCTTTTTACACATTGCGGCAGCCAGCCCCTTTTTACACATTGCGGCAGACGGCCCTTTTTTTTACACATTGCAGCAGCCAGTCCTCCTTTTTAGACATTGCGGCAGCCAGTCCCCCTTTTTACACATTGCGGCAGCCAGTCCCGTTTTTACACATTGCGGCAGCCAGTCCCCTTTTTACACATTGAGGCATCCAGACCCCCTTTTTACATATTACGGCAGATGGTGTACCCCTTTTTACACATTGCGGCAGCCGGTCCTCCTTTTTACACATTGCGGCAGCCAGGCCCCCTTTTTACACATTGCAGCAGCCAGGCCCCCTTTTTACACATTATGGCAGACGGTGTCCGAGAGAGAGAGAGAGAGAGAGAGACTTACCATCTCCCCGCTGACTGGCTCCTCGTGCAGCTTCCTCGGTGCAGGCAGGTGAGAAGGAGGAGGAGGGAGGGGGACTGGAGCCGCAGCAGCGCTATTTCATTGGTAGTAAGCGCCGCTGCAGCAGTCCCCTCTTCTTCCGTATTGGCTGCCTGGCGCTGCTGTGGATGCTGGGATGGAGGAACCACATCTTACTACCAATGAAATAGAGCTGCTGCGCTCCAGTCCCCCTCCCTCCTCCTCCTTCGCACCTGCCCGGCGCTGCTCTCTTCTCCCTCCACAGCGTGGCAGCACACAGCACAGAACAGGCGGCATGTAATGAGTCAATTTGACTCATTACATGCCGCTGGCCGTGCGCCCTCAGGGCAATTGCGCTGTGTGCCAAGCCCACTTGGCACACACGTAGTTACGGCCCTGGATGTAAGCAATTATTATGCAGCAATGCAAGCCAGAGTTAAAGCAATCATACACAAATGTTAATTAGCTTATTAAAGCAAATAATAATCTAATTGAAAATTTCTTGTTAGTACAGTATGCAAACAGCACTCCAGTGCAATTTCCTCCTTTAATACTGGATATAAGTATGTTATACCACCTTTTACACCAAAGTCCATGGTCTGACCCATGATTTGGAACATGGTTCCAAACTGGGTCAGACCCAGGACAGACCCCTTTTGACCTGGCAATAACCCAGTTCAAAAGATCGATGTAAAAGGGGTACAGCATGAGTGAAACTTCCACTTTTTCTCTTGCATGCAGGCAGTAATTTTGTTAACTTGATCCAGCTGATTGAACAGACGCTTAAATTATTAGTGCAGTTTTACATAGTATTTAATATTGAATATGGGAGAATACAGTACCAGTGACCAAGTTAGAGACTGATAGAGCAGATCAGCAGATGATGAACAGTTGGTGAAGAAGATCAGCTTTGCAGCTGCATTCAATGGGTTGTAGTGCTGAGAGTCTATTTTTGGGAAGATCAGTTAGGAGACTACTGCAATAATCAATATGGGAGATGATGAGTGCAAAGATTAGAGATTTTGTAGTGAGTTATTGTTATGAATGGAGAGATGTACCTGAATAGAATCTTGAAGAGAGTTGATGGAGAGATGAGAATCTTGACATGACGGATGAGGAATAACTTGACACGCAGTCGATCTTCTGACGATAGCTCTGGACGCCTGGGTGTAAGACTCGTAGAGTAACACACAGCAGGTCTTCTTGCCTATAAGAGCCACTTTTCCCTTAAGACTTTATATGTCTACCGGTACTGGGATGCCCACCAGGACTTATGACACTGGCAACAGTACCAGCTTACCCCCAAAATGAACAGAACTATCAGTCGGTGGTGGAGACTGAATAAGTGTATGGAACCAGGCCCGGATTAACAATGGGGCGGATGGAGCTACAGCTCCAGGACCCCCATTGAAAATAGGCACACATGCTCCCCTGGAATGCAGCCAGTGTTGACAGAAAAAAACACTGGCAGCATTGCGTTGTCCCCACAGTAGCTTGTGCTCACCCCTAAACTGGACTGGCTGCAGCGATCGGGCAGCATTTTGTAACAAAACTCCGTAGCCACGCAGTCAGTATCACTGATCGTGCAGCTAACTGTTCATGCTCCCTGTCTGAGCTGTGCAGAACATCCTCTTCCTCATATTGCAAGCCCCACCTTCTGCATGATATCATGCAGGGGGCGGGACAAGCACTTGGCACTGCTGCCATCACACACATGCAATACTGTGCAGTGTGGCTGTCAAGAAATGTAATGTGAAAGGTAATAAATGTAGTAGGAAAACAGGAGGGGCTGGTGCAGTGTGATGGCAACATAGGTTGGGATGGGATAATGTGATTGTAGGGAAAAGGGGTACAATATAATTTTCTGGGCACAGGAGGGGCTGGCGCAGTTGATGGAGGTTCAGAAGGAACTTGGAAAGTGTGATTGTGGCCCAGGAAGGTCTGCTGTAATGTGATAGGGTCCCAGGGGGGGGGGGGGGGGGTTGCGTAATGTGATGCGAGTAATGGAGGGGCTTGCACAGAGTGATTGTGGCACAGGGGGAACTAGTGCAGTGTGATTGTGGTATCAGAGGGGCTGGTGCCAGTTTTGTGTGCGCACAGGGGTACTCTTCCAGTGTGCAGGTTGACACCTGAGATATTGGTGCAGTGTGATGGGAACAGAGAAGGCACTAGCCCAGTATGATGAGTGCACAGAGCCCCGCCCCCAACACCCCCACTCCCCCCCTCCACCACCGTAGATATTTTCCCTACGATGGTGACACAGTGGAAGTCTTCCCAAGCCCTCCCTACACCACATACGCAAAGAGCCTCGGCACCTCCGTGCCACATGATGTCATGGCATTTGATGTAAAAAATGAGCCACCCTGTCTCTACTATGCCCAGAAGGCTAGCAGCATTCTGGCAGCTGGCTGTAGCATACTAAGTACAGACTACATACTCCACCGTGCGCATAGCCCTGAGCCAAGTCAGTTGCAACAGCTCCATGAAGGCGACCTGGCAGAAGCAGCGTGTCTGATCCCCCCCAAGTCCCAACTGAGATGAGGTCACAGTCTTCCAGTCTGAGACACTGTTTAATAAAGGTATATATATATTTCCGTATATATTTATTTACATATATATATTTATATGTGCATATATAATTAATATATTTGGACTCAGCATATATAGAAATGTGAGTGTGGATATATATGTACACGCACACACTGCCTGATTAAGGTCCTCATTGGCCTGGAGCTGAATTTTATAAAAGGCCTATTGTGCGCTGCCACTGGGGTGTGTGCCCAGCATTGTGGGGGTGTGACTATAGATATGGAAGTGTGGTCTTTGCCATGGGGTGTGGTCTGTGCCGTGGGGTGTGGCTAGCACCATGGAGGGCATAGCTACCCACCTACCTTCAACCAACTCAATCTCCCTCCACCCTTTGCTTATATGAAGCATACACCACCTGTTACGTTATTGACAACTGAATACTACCTTATACCAGTTGTGAGTGCTGGCTCCACACACATACAGTATAATATATATATATATATATATATATATATATGGTCATATATACATTAGAGATGAGCGGGTTCGGTTCCTCTGAATCCGAACCCACCTGAACTTCAGGTTTTTTACACGGGTCCGAGCAGGCTCGGATCTTCCCGCCTTGCTCGGCTAACCCGAGCGCGCCCGAACGTCATCATCACGCTGTCGGATTCTCGCGAGGCTCGGATTCTATCGCGAGACTCGGATTCTATATAAGGAGCCGCGCGTCGCCGCCATTTTCACACGTGCATTGAGAGTCATAGGGAGAGGACGTGGCTGGCGTCCTCTCCGTTTAGAGAAGAGAGAGACACAGTATTTTGGGGAGCATTATTAGGAGGAGTACTACTATACTGTATACTACTATACTACTTGCTGCTGAAGTGATATTTTATACTAGATTAGATAATAGATAGTGTGACTGTAAGTGTATTATCTGACTTGTGGGGGAGACACTGACAGTGGGGAGCAGTTAGAGTCTGAGAGCAGGACTCAGGAGTACATATAACGTACAGTGCACACTTTTGCTGCCAGAGTCAGTGCCACACTGCCATTGTTGTGACCACACTGACCACCAGTATAATAATATATTTTGTGATTGTCTGCTTAGGCCTCGGAGTACTAGTTGCAAGTTGCAACGTGACCTGAAGTGACCACCAGTTTAATAATCAATCACCACCAGTTTAATATATATATATATATATATATATATATATAATTGTATATAATATATATATATATATATATATATATATATATATAATATTGTATACCACCTACCCGTGGTTTTTTTTTTTCATTCTTCTTTATACATACTACTATAGTAGCTTACTGTAGCAGTCTGCGGTGCTGTGCTGACATGACAGTGTCCAGCAGGTCCGTCATCAGTCATTACATAATAAATATATATAGTACCTGTCCGGCTGCAGTACTAGTGATATTATATTGATTTCATCTCATTATCAATAATTTATCATCCAGTCTAGACTCTATATTAGCAGCAGACACAGTACGTTAGTCCACGGCTGTAGCTACCTCTGTGTCGGCACTCGGCAGTCCATCCATAATTGTATACCACCTACCCGTGTTTTTTTTTTTTTTCTTTCTTCTTTGTACATACTACTATAGAGTATAGTAGCTTACTGTAGCAGTCTGCGGTGCTGCTGAGCTGACAGTGTCCAGCAGGTCCGTCATCAGTCATCATTACCTAATAAATATATTATCTACCTGTCCGGCTGCAGTACTAGTGATATTATATATACATACATATATATATATTGATTTCATCTCATTATCAATCATCCAGTCTATATTAGCAGCAGACACAGTACGTTAGTCCACGGCTGTAGCTACCTCTGTGTCGGCACTCGGCAGTCCATCCATAATTGTATACCACCTACCCGTGTTTTTTTTTTTTCTTTCTTCTTTGTACATACTACTATAGAGTATAGTAGCTTACTGTAGCAGTCTGCGGTGCTGCTGAGCTGGCAGTGTCCAGCAGGTCCGTCATCAGTCATCATTACCTAATAAATATATTATCTACCTGTCCGGCTGCAGTACTAGTGATATTATATATACATACATATATATATATTGATTTCATCTCATTATCAATCATCCAGTCTATATTAGCAGCAGACACAGTACGTTAGTCCACGGCTGTAGCTACCTCTGTGTCGGCACTCGGCAGTCCATCCATAATTGTATACCACCTACCCGTGGTTTTTTTTTTTCTTTCTTCTTTGTACATACTACTATAGTATAGTAGCTTACTGTAGCAGTCTGCGTGCTGCTGAGCTGACAGTGTCCAGCAGGTCCGTCATCAGTCATCATTACCTAATAAATATATTATCTACCTGTCCGGCTGCAGTACTAGTGATATTATATATACATACATATATATATATTGATTTCATCTCATTATCAATCATCCAGTCTATATTAGCAGCAGACACAGTACGTTAGTCCACGTCTGTAGCTACCTCTGTGTCGGCACTCGGCAGTCCATCCATAATTGTATACCACCTACCCGTGGTTTTTCTTTTTCTTTCTTCTTTGTACATACTACTATAGAGTATAGTAGCTTACTGTAGCAGTCTGCGGTGCTGCTGAGCTGACAGTGTCCAGCAGGTCCGTCATCAGTCATCATTACCTAATAAATATATTATCTACCTGTCCGGCTGCAGTACTAGTGATATTATATATACATACATATATATATATTGATTTCATCTCATTATCAATCATCCAGTCTATATTAGCAGCAGACACAGTACGTTAGTCCACGGCTGTAGCTACCTCTGTGTCGGCACTCGGCAGTCCATCCATAATTGTATACCACCTACCCGTGGTTTTTTTTTTCTTTCTTCTTTGTACATACTACTATAGTATAGTAGCTTACTGTAGCAGTCTGCGGTGCTGTTGAGCTGACAGTGTCCAGCAGGTCCGTCATCAGTCATTATTACCTAATAAATATATTATCTACCTGTCCGGCTGCAGTACTAGTAATATTATATATACATACATATATATATATATTGATTTCATCTCATTATCAATCATCCAGTCTATATTAGCAGCAGACACAGTACGTTAGTCCACGGCTGTAGCTACCTCTGTGTCGGCACTCGGCAGTCCATCCATAATTGTATACCACCTACCCGTGGTTTTTTTCTTTCTTCTTTGTACATACTACTATAGTATAGTAGCTTACTGTAGCAGTCTGCGGTGCTGCTGAGCTGACAGTGTCCAGCAGGTCCGTCATCAGTCATCATTACCTAATAAATATATTATCTACCTGTCCGGCTGCAGTACTAGTGATATTATATATACATACATATATATATATATTGATTTCATCTCATTATCATCCAGTCTATATTAGCAGCAGACACAGTACGGTAGTCCACGGCTGTAGCTACCTCTGTGTCGGCACTCGGCAGTCCATCCATAAGTATACTAGTATCCATCCATCTCCATTGTTTACCTGAGGTGCCTTTTAGTTGTGCCTATTAAAATATGGAGAACAAAAATGTTGAGGTTCCAAAATTAGGGAAAGATCAAGATCTACTTCCACCTCGTGCTGAAGCTGCTGCCACTAGTCATGGCCGAGACGATGAAATGCCAGCAACGTCGTCTGCCAAGGCCGATGCCCAATGTCATAGTACAGAGCATGTCAAATCCAAAACACCAAATATCAGTAAAAAAAGGACTCCAAAACCTAAAATAAAATTGTCAGAGGAGAAGCGTAAACTTGCCAATATGCCATTTACCACACGGAGTGGCAAGGAACGGCTGAGGCCCTGGCCTATGTTCATGGCTAGTGGTTCAGCTTCACATGAGAATGGAAGCACTCAGCCTCTCGCTAGAAAACTGAAAAGACTCAAGCTGGCAAAAGCACTGCAAAGAACTGTGCGTTCTTCGAAATCCCAAATCCACAAGGAGAGTCCAATTGTGTCGGTTGCGATGCCTGACCTTCCCAACACTGGACGTGAAGAGCATGCGCCTTCCACCATTTGCACGCCCCCTGCAAGTGCTGGAAGGAGCACCCGCAGTCCAGTTCCTGATAGTCAGATTGAAGATGTCAGTGTTGAAGTACACCAGGATGAGGAGGATATGGGTGTTGCTGGCGCTGGGGAGGAAATTGACCAGGAGGATTCTGATGGTGAGGTGGTTTGTTTAAGTCAGGCACCCGGGGAGACACCTGTTGTCCGTGGGAGGAATATGGCCGTTGACATGCCTGGTGAAAATACCAAAAAAATCAGCTCTTCAGTGTGGAGGTATTTCAACAGAAAAGCGGACAACAGGTGTCAAGCCGTGTGTTGCCTTTGTCAAGCTGTAATAAGTAGGGGTAAGGACGTTAACCACCTCGGAACATCCTCCCTTATACGTCACCTGCAGCGCATTCATAATAAGTCAGTGACAAGTTCAAAAACTTTGGGCGACAGCGGAAGCAGTCCACTGACCAGTAAATCCCTTCCTCTTGTAACCAAGCTCACGCAAACCACCCCACCAACTCCCTCAGTGTCAATTTCCTCCTTCCCCAGGAATGCCAATAGTCCTGCAGGCCATGTCACTGGCAATTCTGACGAGTCCTCTCCTGCCTGGGATTCCTCAGATGCATCCTTGAGTGTAACGCCTACTGCTGCTGGCGCTGCTGTTGTTGCTGCTGGGAGTCGATGGTCATCCCAGAGGGGAAGTCGTAAGCCCACTTGTACTACTTCCAGTAAGCAATTGACTGTCCAACAGTCCTTTGCGAGGAAGATGAAATATCACAGCAGTCATCCTGCTGCAAAGCGGATAACTGAGGCCTTGACAACTATGTTGGTGTTAGACGTGCGTCCGGTATCCGCCGTTAGTTCACAGGGAACTAGACAATTTATTGAGGCAGTGTGCCCCCGTTACCAAATACCATCTAGGTTCCACTTCTCTAGGCAGGCGATACCGAGAATGTACACGGACGTCAGAAAAAGACTCACCAGTGTCCTAAAAAATGCAGTTGTACCCAATGTCCACTTAACCACGGACATGTGGACAAGTGGAGCAGGGCAGGGTCAGGACTATATGACTGTGACAGCCCACTGGGTAGATGTATGGACTCCCGCCGCAAGAACAGCAGCGGCGGCACCAGTAGCAGCATCTCGCAAATGCCAACTCTTTCCTAGGCAGGCTACGCTTTGTATCACCGCTTTCCAGAATACGCACACAGCTGAAAACCTCTTACGGCAACTGAGGAAGATCATCGCGGAATGGCTTACCCCAATTGGACTCTCCTGTGGATTTGTGGCATCCGACAACGCCAGCAATATTGTGTGTGCATTAAATATGGGCAAATTCCAGCACGTCCCATGTTTTGCACATACCTTGAATTTGGTGGTGCAGAATTTTTTAAAAAACGACAGGGGCGTGCAAGAGATGCTGTCGGTGGCCAGAAGAATTGCGGGACACTTTCGGCGTACAGGCACCACGTACAGAAGACTGGAGCACCACCAAAAACTACTGAACCTGCCCTGCCATCATCTGAAGCAAGAAGTGGTAACGAGGTGGAATTCAACCCTCTATATTCTTCAGAGGTTGGAGGAGCAGCAAAAGGCCATTCAAGCCTATACAATTGAGCACGATGTAGGAGGTGGAATGCACCTGTCTCAAGCGCAGTGGAGAATGATTTCAATGTTGTGCAAGGTTCTGATGCCCTTTGAACTTGCCACACGTGAAGTCAGTTCAGACACTGCCAGCCTGAGTCAGGTCATTCCCCTCATCAGGCTTTTGCAGAAGAAGCTGGAGACATTGAAGGAGGAGCTAACACGTAGCGATTCCGCTAGGCATGTGGGACTTGTGGATGGAGCCCTTAATTCGCTTAACAAGGATTCACGGGTGGTCAATCTGTTGAAATCAGAGCACTACATTTTGGCCACCGTGCTCGATCCTAGATTTAAAGCCTACCTTGGATCTCTCTTTCCGGCAGACACAAGTCTGCTGGGGTTGAAAGACCTGCTGGTGACAAAATTGTCAAGTCAAGCGGAACGCGACCTGTCAACATCTCCTCCTTCACATTCTCCCGCAACTGGGGGTGCGAGGAAAAGGCTCAGAATTCCGAGCCCACCCGCTGGCGGTGATGCAGGGCAGTCTGGAGCGACTGCTGATGCTGACATCTGGTCCGGACTGAAGGACCTGACAACGATTACGGACATGTCGTCTACTGTCACTGCATATGATTCTCTCACCATTGAAAGAATGGTGGAGGATTATATGAGTGACCGCATCCAAGTAGGCACGTCACACAGTCCGTACTTATACTGGCAGGAAAAAGAGGCAATTTGGAGGCCCTTGCACAAACTGGCTTTATTCTACCTAAGTTGCCCTCCAACAAGTGTGTACTCCGAAAGAGTGTTTAGTGCCGCCGCTCACCTTGTCAGCAATCGGCGTACGAGGTTACATCCAGAAAATGTGGAGAAGATGATGTTCATTAAAATGAATTATAATCAATTCCTCCGTGGAGACATTGACCAGCAGCAATTGCCTCCACAAAGTACACAGG
This sequence comes from Pseudophryne corroboree, assembly GCF_028390025.1. Lineage (NCBI taxonomy): Eukaryota > Metazoa > Chordata > Amphibia > Anura > Myobatrachidae > Pseudophryne > Pseudophryne corroboree. The sequence goes on along the minus strand of NC_086444.1, from coordinate 444,104,296 downwards.
GAGCTGAGATGGTGGATTCCAGTGGGGACGAATTGATAATCTGTGAGGAGGGGGATGTACACGGTGATATATCGGAGATTGATGATGAGGTGGACAACTTGCCTCTGTAGAGCCAGTTTGTGCAAGGAGAGATTAATTGCTTCTTTTTTGGTGGGGGTCCAAACCAACCCGTCATTTTAGTCACAGTCGTGTGGCAGACCCTGTCACTGAAATGATGGGTTGGTTAAAGTGTGCATGTCCTGTTTATACAACATAAGGGTGGGTGGGAGGGCCCAAGGACAATTCCATCTTGCACCTCTTTTTTCTTTAATTTTTCTTTGCGTCATGTGCTGTTTGTGGAATGTTTTTTGGAAGGGCCATCCTGCGTGACACTGCAGTGCCACTCCTAGATGGGCCCGGTGTTTGTGTCGGCCACTAGGGTCGCTTATCTTACTCACACAGCTACCTCATTGCGCCTCTTTTTTTCTTTGCGTCATGTGCTGTTTGGGGAGTGTTTTTTGGAAGGGCCATCCTGCGTGACACTGCAGTGCCACTCCTAGATGGGCACGGTGTTTGTGTCAGCCACTAGGGTCGCTTATCTTACTCACACAGCTACCTCATTGCGCCTCTTTTTTTCTTTGCGTCATGTGCTGTTTGGGGAGTGTTTTTTGGAAGGGCCATCCTGCGTGACACTGCAGTGCCACTCCTAGATGGGCACGGTGTTTGTGTCGGCCACTAGGGTCGCTTAGCTTAGTCATCCAGCGACCTAGGTGCAAATTTTAGGACTAAAAATAATATTGTGAGGTGTGAGGTATTCAGAATAGACTGAAAATGAGTGGAAATTATGGTTTTTGAGGTTAATAATACTTTGGGATCAAAATGACCCCCAAATTCTATGATTTAAGCTGTTTTTTAGTGTTTTTAAAAAAAAACACCCGAATCCAAAACACACCCGAATCCGACAAAAAAAATTCGGTGAGGTTTTGCCAAAACGCGGTCGAACCCAAAACACGGCCGCGGAACCGAACCCAAAACCAAAACACAAAACCCGAAAAATTTCAAGTGCACATCTCTAATATACATGCATAAGGTCAACAGTCTCAAATAGTTTTTTTTTTTTTTAAATCATCCACGTGAACTACGATTGGGAATAGTAATTTACACGAAGCAAGGGGATGCGGTACACTAATTGGGGTTCCCTGTGCCCTGGCGTCGAAAACTGACACAAAAAAATATATATATGTTGTCTACCTTTTCACTGTCAACCTACTGATTGTAGAGCATCCTACTGTAGATCTAGTGAACCTAAACTATGTATGTACAGATGTAGCCACCTTTATCTTGACTGTTTCTCCGCCGAGACGGGCGTTTAGCCACGCTAAGGCGATAGCTGAGTTTAATCACAGGCAGGCGCGTTGAGACGATCTAGATACTCATCATGCATTACACATCTCCACCACTGTGTGGCTAATGCTCCACTAATCCAGTACTTTCGATCGTACAGTATAGCGGCGGATTGATCTACAGCTCTGGCAATACTGTAGGCGTAACGGGAGGCGGTGGAAAAAGTATGGAGTACAGTACTGTATGTGTATGGAGACGCAACTACAGTAATTGTGTAAAAGGAAGAATGTACAGTACAATGTATAAACACCGTGCTTTTAAAATATATGAGCGTCTGAGTTCGCTAATGCATAATGGGAATGGAGGACTAGCAGAAGGCGGAGGAAAACACCGTGCTTTACAAATGCGAGCGTCCGAGTCCTCTAAGGCATAAACCAACAGCAATGGGGCGAGGGCCGGGCGCTGTTTGCAGTACTTTCACACATGAAATTAGAAATCTCTCATGAGGCATCGTGGGCTAGGGGTGAAGGCTCCCACCTCCCTCACTGGGGGTCCAGGGTTCGAGACATGATGTGCTTTCTTTCTTTTTTTTTTTTTTTCTGTAATAATGCACTGTATTATTTTATTTACATTGTAAGACAGTCAATGGAAGGATGCACACAGGTTTCACATAAATCAAAGTACATCTGCAGGAGCGATTCTTTACGCTAAATGCACCCAAACAGCGTGAATGAAATGAGTGTATTCTGACGCTACCAACTAAGCAAAACAGTACTGTAGATCTTCAGCGTTTGTGCATTGCACAGGACCTGAATTTCCTCCCTGTGCAGGCCCCCAGGGGGGAAGGGCGATGGGGGTAGGGGGGAGACGATGGAAAATACTGTGCCTTTGAAATGCAATTACATGAGCGTCCGAGTACACTACGGCATACTGTAAACCAACACCAATGGGAAGGAAGTGCCAACCTTATTTTTAATGTGTTCCCGTGACATTCACTTTAACATTTTTTTTTTCTCTCCAATACAGTACATCCAATGGAAGGATGCACACAGGTTTCACATAAATCAAAGTACATCTGCAGGAGCGATTCTTTACGCTAAATGCAACCTACAGTACGGTACTGTAAGTGAGCAAAATAGTACTACAGTGGGCGTTTGTGTATTGCACATGACCTGCATTCCCTCCCTGTCTACTGCATGATCTGTGCAGGCTCCCATGGGGGAAGGGCAACAGGCTAGCAGGAGGCGGAGGAAAACACCGTGCTTTACAAATGCGAGCGTCCGAGTCCTCTAAGGCATAAACCAACAGCAATGGGGCGAGGGCCGGGCGCTGTTTGCAGTACTTTCACACATGAAATTAGAAATCTCTCATGAGGCATCGTGGGCTAGGGGTGAAGGCTCCCACCTCCCTCACTGGGGGTCCAGGGTTCGAGACATGATGTGCTTTCTTTCTTTTTTTTTTTTTTTTCTGTAATAATGCACTGTATTATTTTATTTACATTGTAAGACAGTCAATGGAAGGATGCACACAGGTTTCACATAAATCAAAGTACATCTGCAGGAGCGATTCTTTACGCTAAATGCACCCAAACAGCGTGAATGAAATGAGTGTATTCTGACGCTACCAACTAAGCAAAACAGTACTGTAGATCTTCAGCGTTTGTGCATTGCACAGGACCTGAATTTCCTCCCTGTGCAGGCCCCCAGGGGGGAAGGGCGATGGGGGTAGGGGGGAGACGATGGAAAATACTGTGCCTTTGAAATGCAATTACATGAGCGTCCGAGTACACTACGGCATACTGTAAACCAACACCAATGGGAAGGAAGTGCCAACCTTATTTTTAATGTGTTCCCGTGACATTCACTTTAACATTTTTTTTTTCTCTCCAATACAGTACATCCAATGGAAGGATGCACACAGGTTTCACATAAATCAAAGTACATCTGCAGGAGCGATTCTTTACGCTAAATGCAACCTACAGTACGGTACTGTAAGTGAGCAAAATAGTACTACAGTGGGCGTTTGTGTATTGCACATGACCTGCATTCCCTCCCTGTCTACTGCATGATCTGTGCAGGCTCCCATGGGGGAAGGGCAACAGGCTAGCAGGAGGCGGAGGAAAACACCGTGCTTTACAAATGCGAGCGTCCGAGTCCTCTAAGGCATAAACCAACAGCAATGGGGCGAGGGCCGGGCGCTGTTTGCAGTACTTTCACACATGAAATTAGAAATCTCTCATGAGGCATCGTGGGCTAGGGGTGAAGGCTCCCACCTCCCTCACTGGGGGTCCAGGGTTCGAGACATGATGTGCTTTCTTTCTTTTTTTTTTTTTTTCTGTAATAATGCACTGTATTATTTTATTTACATTGTAAGACAGTCAATGGAAGGATGCACACAGGTTTCACATAAATCAAAGTACATCTGCAGGAGCGATTCTTTACGCTAAATGCACCCAAACAGCGTGAATGAAATGAGTGTATTCTGACGCTACCAACTAAGCAAAACAGTACTGTAGATCTTCAGCGTTTGTGCATTGCACAGGACCTGAATTTCCTCCCTGTGCAGGCCCCCAGGGGGGAAGGGCGATGGGGGTAGGGGGGAGACGATGGAAAATACTGTGCCTTTGAAATGCAATTACATGAGCGTCCGAGTACACTACGGCATACTGTAAACCAACACCAATGGGAAGGAAGTGCCAACCTTATTTTTAATGTGTTCCCGTGACATTCACTTTAACATTTTTTTTTTCTCTCCAATACAGTACATCCAATGGAAGGATGCACACAGGTTTCACATAAATCAAAGTACATCTGCAGGAGCGATTCTTTACGCTAAATGCAACCTACAGTACGGTACTGTAAGTGAGCAAAATAGTACTACAGTGGGCGTTTGTGTATTGCACATGACCTGCATTCCCTCCCTGTCTACTGCATGATCTGTGCAGGCTCCCATGGGGGAAGGGCAACAGGCTAGCAGGAGGCGGAGGAAAACACCGTGCTTTACAAATGCGAGCGTCCGAGTCCTCTAAGGCATAAACCAACAGCAATGGGGCGAGGGCCGGGCGCTGTTTGCAGTACTTTCACACATGAAATTAGAAATCTCTCATGAGGCATCGTGGGCTAGGGGTGAAGGCTCCCACCTCCCTCACTGGGGGTCCAGGGTTCGAGACATGATGTGCTTTCTTTCTTTTTTTTTTTTTTTCTGTAATAATGCACTGTATTATTTTATTTACATTGTAAGACAGTCAATGGAAGGATGCACACAGGTTTCACATAAATCAAAGTACATCTGCAGGAGCGATTCTTTACGCTAAATGCACCCAAACAGCGTGAATGAAATGAGTGTATTCTGACGCTACCAACTAAGCAAAACAGTACTGTAGATCTTCAGCGTTTGTGCATTGCACAGGACCTGAATTTCCTCCCTGTGCAGGCCCCCAGGGGGGAAGGGCGATGGGGGTAGGGGGGAGACGATGGAAAATACTGTGCCTTTGAAATGCAATTACATGAGCGTCCGAGTACACTACGGCATACTGTAAACCAACACCAATGGGAAGGAAGTGCCAACCTTATTTTTAATGTGTTCCCGTGACATTCACTTTAACATTTTTTTTTTTCTCTCCAATACAGTACATCCAATGGAAGGATGCACACAGGTTTCACATAAATCAAAGTACATCTGCAGGAGCGATTCTTTACGCTAAATGCAACCTACAGTACGGTACTGTAAGTGAGCAAAATAGTACTACAGTGGGCGTTTGTGTATTGCACATGACCTGCATTCCCTCCCTGTCTACTGCATGATCTGTGCAGGCTCCCATGGGGGAAGGGCAACAGGCTAGCAGGAGGCGGAGGAAAACACCGTGCTTTACAAATGCGAGCGTCCGAGTCCTCTAAGGCATAAACCAACAGCAATGGGGCGAGGGCCGGGCGCTGTTTGCAGTACTTTCACACATGAAATTAGAAATCTCTCATGAGGCATCGTGGGCTAGGGGTGAAGGCTCCCACCTCCCTCACTGGGGGTCCAGGGTTCGAGACATGATGTGCTTTCTTTCTTTTTTTTTTTTTTTTCTGTAATAATGCACTGTATTATTTTATTTACATTGTAAGACAGTCAATGGAAGGATGCACACAGGTTTCACATAAATCAAAGTACATCTGCAGGAGCGATTCTTTACGCTAAATGCACCCAAACAGCGTGAATGAAATGAGTGTATTCTGACGCTACCAACTAAGCAAAACAGTACTGTAGATCTTCAGCGTTTGTGCATTGCACAGGACCTGAATTTCCTCCCTGTGCAGGCCCCCAGGGGGGAAGGGCGATGGGGGTAGGGGGGAGACGATGGAAAATACTGTGCCTTTGAAATGCAATTACATGAGCGTCCGAGTACACTACGGCATACTGTAAACCAACACCAATGGGAAGGAAGTGCCAACCTTATTTTTAATGTGTTCCCGTGACATTCACTTTAACATTTTTTTTTTTCTCTCCAATACAGTACATCCAATGGAAGGATGCACACAGGTTTCACATAAATCAAAGTACATCTGCAGGAGCGATTCTTTACGCTAAATGCAACCTACAGTACGGTACTGTAAGTGAGCAAAATAGTACTACAGTGGGCGTTTGTGTATTGCACATGACCTGCATTCCCTCCCTGTCTACTGCATGATCTGTGCAGGCTCCCATGGGGGAAGGGCAACAGGCTAGCAGGAGGCGGAGGAAAACACCGTGCTTTACAAATGCGAGCGTCCGAGTCCTCTAAGGCATAAACCAACAGCAATGTAATTGAGCTAGGGGATTGTGACGCTCCTTCAGCATTGCCCCCTGAACTGTGAAATGTATGCCATATTGTATCTCACTACATATCCGAGCGCTGCCACGTGCTGGGAGTTCACGGTCGGCGGCCATGTTGTCAGGTTGCTAAGCGATCCAGCTCGGTATACCGTAATGTGCATAGACCTCGCTTAACCCAATGTAATTGAGCTAGGGGATTGTGACGCTCCTTCAGCATTGCCCCCTGAACTGTGAAATGTATGCCATATTGTATCTGACTACATATCCGAGCGCTGCCACGTGCTGGGAGTTCACGGTCGGCGGCCATTTTGTCAGGTTGCTAAGCGATCCAGCTCGGTATACCGTAATGTGCATAGACCTCGCTTATCCCAATGTAATTGAGCTAGGGGATTGTGACGCTCCTTCAGCATTGCCCCCTGAACTGTGAAATGTATGCCATACTGTATCTCACTACATATACGAGCGCTGCCACGTGCTGGGGGTTCACGGTCGGTGGCCATTTTTAGTGTGCATAGAACTCGCTTATCCACATAGGCCCCTGTGTTTTTAACTACTATATTGAGATGCACATTTCTAGGCCTACAGTATTTAATATACAGTAAGCAGCATTGTTGTTAGGCAATAATTGAAGAATTTACATACAGTACTGACATGTACTGTATGTAATGCTTGTACATCATGTCAGTCGACCCTTATGCTGTACACTACTGTAAGTCTCACAGGGCCCATGCACTTCCAAGGAGGGTTATTTACTGTACTGTATCTGTTTCATACAGGAAACTAATTGCAGTCCATAACACTGAAGTTGTATTTTCAGTACTGTACAGTATACAATACTTAAATTTGAACATCAGGTACTGGATAGTAAACATGTACAGTATTAACTTCTATCATAAAACTCTTATGCATTTTCAGATGTGTAAATTTTAGACTACAGTATTCACAAATGTTTTCTCTCCATACAGGAATTATAGTTGGACAACATGCCAGTAACTATCAACAAAACGATGAGCAAGATAATCGCCAACATGAAAAAAGAAAATAAAACCATCAAAGAGATCCATGCATGGCTCAAGGAAAGTGGCATTATAGTCACTTTAGAAACGGTGCGCTATCATGCATTCGAGAGAACAACGCCCAGATTTGTATTTCCTACAAAATGCACATGGTACGTACTGTACACTACTGTAATGTTTAAATGACTTGCTTTATACCATAAACAATTTTTTTGAAATAAAATAAAAACTTCATCAATTGTAACTGTGATTGTGCTGTTCATGAATTCATATTTTTCATACTGTATTGTACTGTAGGAGAGTGCAACAAATTGTGGAGGAACTAACTCGTGAGGATGATGAGCGTACTGCTCTGCAAATAAAACGAATTCTCCATTCCAAGTATGACCTGGACATATCGGCCACCAGCATCAGAAGGATGCGACGGAAAATGGGATGGACCTTTGGCGCAACAAGGTAAAATACTGAAAGCAGTATAAACCATACAGTAAATGCACTGTTAATAATCCCTTGATACGTGATATAATAATGCCATAAATCATTATACAGAGTGTGTACTTTATACTATATACAGTATGTGTGTGTGTATATACTGTATATATTCTATCCCAAAAGAGATACCTACTGTATAGGCACTCAGAGACAGCAATGAAGCATTGCCGGCTTATTGTGATGATTACATACTGTATACTGTGTGTGTGTGTTTGTGTGTATGTACAGTATGTATATATATATTACTCTGTATGTAACTTAATGTACTGTATGTACAGTTTAATGTATACAGTAGGTATATAATACAGTATACTGCACATACAGTCTACTGTATATACAGTAATCTGTAAATCTGTAATTTCATAACTGTATCTGATTTCATTATTTTTGGCTCTTCACAGGATATCTCCAATGATAAGAGATGTGAATAAAGAAAAGAGAGTGGAACAGGCACGGCGATGGATTGAGAGTGGTGAAACATTTGATGATGTCATTTTCACAGATGAATCGTCTGTTGCCCTTGAGCGGTTCTCCAGAATGTCATTCAGGAAACGTAACCATATCTCTTTAAAACCACGCCCAAAGCATCCATTGAAAGTCCATGTATGGGGAGGCATATCACGATTAGGAGCTGGTCCCCTATTATTTTTCGAAGGTACAGTACTATACTTTATTCTGTGCCTGTGTTCTGTAAAAATACATGTTGTACTGTAGAGTACGTGTAACTGCACAATAAAAGGAGTTGCTTATTAATGAACAACATTTTTTGATTTCTGTAGGAATCATGGATAAGAAATATTTCCAAGAAACAATAGTAGAGAAATGTATGGTGCCATTTGTGAATAAATATTACCCAACTCACCATAGGATATTCCAAGACAATGATCCTAAACACTCCGCCTCAGCCAAATTTATGGAAGAGAAAGGTATGAATTGGGAACGCACACCACCAGAGTGAGTATTCTTTCAACAGTGTACAAGTAAAATTTTGGATAGCACTCTAGTACTGTAAAAAAAATTTTTGTTTAATAAACAGTACAATATTGTATGTTTAATTTTCTCTATTTACTGTAATGTAATTAATTTTTTCTATACGCTTTTTTTTTATTTTTATATAGATCACCAGACATGAACCCAATCGAATTAGTGTGGGCTCAATTGAAGAGGTACGTTAGGAGTGTTGCAAAGCCAACAACAAAACAGCAACTGGTGGATGGGATAAAGAAATTTTGGCTAGAAGTACTCACACCTGAACATTGTAATAATTATATAAATCACCTGTATAAAGTATTACCTGTTGTAGTTGAAAGAAATGGTCAAGCCACAAATATGTAGTTCTGTATTTTCTGTTTAAAATTTTAAATTGGTGCATTATTAAAAAAAATGATAAAATTGCCTTTGTCTGATTATTGCATAAACTAATGTAGAATATTATACAGTAGTAATGTTATTGATGTGTACTGTATGAACAGTTATTTTCAGTTTTATAAGTCCTGAATAAGAGTACTGTACATTTTGATCAGTGCAGTACATGGAATCGGATGTTGTAATACTTTATTTTTACATTAATATTGATGTTTTTCCAATAAATATTCAATTTTACAGTATGGTACGGTACAGTACATGAGGGTACCTGTACAGTATGATACGTCATTATGGGGGAGAAATACTGTATCCACTAAATGTACAGTAAAATGTTTTTTTCTTATTACAAACACACAAATGCATCTCAGATGGAAATATGCTATACACAGCAGACAGCTTATGGTGACAGAACTTCCCTACTGTATCCCCACCCATAGTCGTGGTATATTTTAGATTGCCTAATGAGACACTCCTGCAGCATTGCCAATGATTCATGTAAAACCTGTGTGCAAACAGTATCTGTATTGAATGCAAAGTACAGTAAGAGTACAGTATACAGTATTATCAGAGCCAAACCTGACCAACATGATGCCCTAGGCTAGATTTTGGCTGATGCCCTCTTGCACAGATGCTACGTAGTTCCGCCTCTAACCCTGCACCCCTTTCCCAGCACCATCACCCATTTTGGCGCTCCTACCCCCTATAATCTAAATAAGAACAATGTGCACATTTAGTGCCAGCCCAAAACAGTGTACAGTATGTTCTTGCTGGGAAGGGGCATGGTAACACAATAATACCCGAAGATGAAATGACACAACACAGTACTGCAACTTTATTCACATTATATCATGCAGTGGTGTCTCTTATTCTCATGACATCATATCATAGTACCACATTACTCCTAACAGTAATGCCCCTTATTCACATTACACCCCACCACATTCATCTTTATTTACATTAGACCACAGGTTCTCAAACTCAGTCCTCAGGACCCCACACAGTGCAGGTTTTGCAGGTCTCACAGAATCACAAGTGAAAAAATTAGCTCCACCTACTGTATGGACCTTCTAAAATGTGTCAGTTAGTAATGAATACATCTGTGCACTTGCTGGTTTACCTGCAAAACATGCACTGTGTGGGGTCCTGAGGACCAAGTTTGAGAACCACTGCATTAGACCATGCAGTAGTGCCCTTTCCTTATGTTACACCAGAAAATATTGTAGTACACCTTATACACATACAGTACAGTAATGCCACACATTAGTAATGCATTTCATATTTAAATTTTCTGATTTAATTTCATAGAGCCGCAGTCACTCACAGAATATAGGCATGTACTGTAGCATCTCATTTTATTCTGCAGAAGCTGATTATTCCCGTTTGGCTAGTTTGCCGCCTCTGTACAGTATATCACAATAGAAAAAAGTTATAGTGTCAGTGAAAAAAGCACCTCATGACAGATACTGTACACAAGCTCATGTCTAAATACTGTATACTGTAAGCAGTGACATTAAGGGGTACAGTACTGTATATGCAATTGCAGTCGAATTCCGGAAGGAATACGGAAAAAATGGACACGGGATCCCCCATCTTTTTAGAACCAGCACCGGGCTCTGCGCCTGGTCCTGGTGCAAAAAATAAGGGGGACAAAAAAAGCGTAGGGGTTCCCCATATTTTTTGAATCAGCACTGGGCTCCACTAGCTGGACAGATAATGCACAGCCGGGGGAGACTTTTATACCGGTCCCTGCGGCCATGGAATTAAATACCCAACTAGTCACACCTGGCCGGAGTACCCTGGAGGAGTGGGGGCCCCTTAAATCAAGGGGACCCCCCTCCAGCCACTCGATTATCTCTATCACCCCTGTGTATTGTAGCTAGGGGATTGTGACGCTCCTTCAGCATTGCCCCGTAGCCTGCAAAATCTGTGCTGTTATTTGCTCCATAGCTGAGTGCCTCCTAGGAGCTACTGTAGGAGTCACAGGCGGTAGCCATTTCAATTGAGTCTGCCCTGCTATAGAATTGTACAGGTATGTGTACATTACCGTACGGTGCATAGAACCTTTACAGTAGAAACTCTCCTGCAGCTTTGGCCTGCTTTACTGTATGTACTGTAAAACTTGTGTTTTGTCAGTTTGCTATGCGACCGAGCCCGGTGTAACGTACAGTACTGTAATGTGCATAGACCTCGCTTACAGTATCTCTGTGTATTTTGGCTAGGGGATTGTGACGCTCCTTCAGCATCGCCCCGTAGCCTGCACAGCTTATGCCATTTCTCATTCCATACCCAACTGCTGCATGCCACGAGGTGGGGGTTCAGGAGGTGGGGGTTCATGGGTAGTGGTCGTTTTGACAGTGTGCTATGCGATTGAGTCCGGTGTACCGTAATACTGTATGCAATCCTACAGTGGCTTATCCCTCCCCTGTGTATTTTGGCTAGGGGGTTGTGACGCTCCTTCAGCATTGCCCCATAACCTGCACAAGGGTTCAGGGGCGGCGGCCATTTTGCCAGTGTGCTACAGTATGTCATCGAGTCCGGTGTACCATAATATGCATACTGTGTATTTTAGCTAGGGGATTGTGACGCTCCTTCAGCATTGCCCCATAGTCTGTACAATCTGGACTATTACTTGCTCCGTAGCCTAGGGCCTCTGTGGGGCAAGGAGTCATAGGTGGTAGCCATTTCTATTCAGTCTGCCCAGCTACAGAATTGTATGTGTACTGTGTACGGAGCATAGTACCTTAACCTGCATAGAACCTGCACATTATGGTACACCGGACTCGATCGCATAGAACCGCTCATGCAGCTACTGTATGCCCTGGTTTACAGTATGTGAATAAAAAAAATAATAAAGTGTCTGAAAAAAACTACAGTAACATGCATTCGTACTTAAGGAATCGAACCCTGGACTCTGAGTATAGGAAGCGAAACACTTCACCACTTCGCCGCAGACAAATGTATAAATCCGTTGGTTTTGATTATGCTGTAATGGCTACGGGATTAGGACGATAACATACTGTAGAAAATTCCTAATCTTGAGAGGCAATAGTGAACTTGTAACACACATCCATTTGCGACAGTGTACACTACTGGTTTTACAGTACTGTGTTTTGTCTGCGGGACTTGGACGCTCACATACAGTATTCATAAAGTATTGTAGATGGATCATATACTGTATGCTGTACTACTGTATTTGCGTCGGTGTCGTACTGTATATACAGTACTGTATTAAATAATGCAGCGTAATGAGTACAGTATTTGCTGTATGCAGCGTAATGAGACGCCTTAGTAAAGTAGTCCTTATTATGTATGTCAGTATTGTATTTTACGGGAGACCACACGCATGCGCAGTGGTGATTGTAAAAAGCGACATCTGGTGGCTGATCGCAGGTATTACACGTAAAGGTAACGCCAAACGTCAAATGTCTGTCTCCGTGCGATTAGATAGCCTCTCTGTGGCTAGGCGCGCCTCGCTACGCCACAGTACGCTGCGTATGGTCGAACGGGACAACCACCGCGGCCACTCAAGATAAAGGTGGCTACATCTGTATGTGTGTGTATATATATATATATATATATATATAGTGTTCCCTCTAGGATTTCGGGATTCAGGGGCTGCACTGTGAGCGTGTGCTCAAGAAGGAGGCATGGTCGGCTTGTTTGTCACAATTAGGGTCAGGCCTGCCCCCTCCACGTCTCTAGTGAGGGTGTCCCCGAGCTGTCGGCATCATTGATGGGGGCATGCCCAGCACCTTCGTAGGTGCTGGGCTCCCCCCAAGCACTCCCTTTCATGGTAATAGATGCTGTGCACGTACGCATGGCATCTATTCATGCAGTGGCGACAGCGGCACGGTAGGCTGTTTTAGCAGGGCGCCACTGAAGAAGCAGGGTACATTTTGCCCTTTAAAAATCAGGCAGGGCGTGGCGCCCTGCTAAAGCAGTCTAGCGTGAACACTATGTATATACTGGCAAACAAGTAATTACACAATCAACATTTCAGGGAATCCGCACACTGGTCAGGACCACATACAAATGTTAATCGTGGAATATATTTATTTGCCAGCACTAAGTCTCTGAGTGCTGTTTGTTTGAGACAGACAGATGTAGCCAGCCTCATCCACGAGCATAGGCATCACGGTCGCAAATTGGTGCAACGAGCTGCATCTTTTCTCACCCGGTGCTTAGCCAATGTATTCTCTATGGCCGTGCACGTGAATACGCACGTGTGCGGCCATTCACTGGCACACATAGTGCGACTACTTTGCCGCGAAGCTGGCTACATCTGTATGTCTTATTATAATTGTGCCACCCTTGATATTGTGTATAAGTGCCAGCAGTTCTCTTGGATGTAAAAATAAAAAATAAAATAAATTATATATATATATATACACACACATATGTAGCCAGGCTTATCGTTGCTACGATATGTACGCATGTGCATACGCATCGCAGCAATGACTAGCTGCGCTTATTTGCACCCGCGACTAGGCAATGCAATGTGTATGCAGAGCGGTTGCAAATATACGCATGTACACTCCAGCGTGGACGCGAATCACTGCAAACTAGTCGGAGCCACAATGAGTGTGGCTACATCTGTATATATATATATATATATATATATATACCGTATTTTTCGGACCATAAGACGCACTTTTTCTCCCCAAAAATGTGGGGGTAAAAGTACATGCGTCTTATGGTCCGAATAGAGCAATAAAGACCTTATGGAGCGCTCTAAATGAGCTGGGTGGGAGCGCAGTGGGTGGGAGAGGCAGCAGTTATCGGGTGCGGGTAGCGGCGGGTCCTGTCTGCTGCTGCTGCTTTGCCGTCATCTCAGAGCCCGTCATCTGAGAGCGCCGGCATCACGTGACTCCTCCGCTCCCTCCCATCACCTCCTCCGATTCCTTCCTTAGAGTAGAGTGCTTTGGGCAGCGTAAACTGACAGGCTGTGACAGGCAATAAAGTGAGTCCCCCCGCTCTCCCCCCCCTCACCACTTCCTTTCTCAGAGCCTGTAAAGCAGATGTCTGTGTCTACAGTATAGATTGTAAGCTTGCAGCAGGGCCCTCTTACCTCCAAGTCTGTCTGTTGTTACCCAATTTGTTTTATTTCTGTTTACAATTGTAAAGCGCAAAGGAATTTGCTGCGCTATATAAGACAATGTAACAGAATCTATTTGGTTCAGAATATTTTTTTTTCCTGTTTTCCTCCTCTAAAAACTAGGTGCGTCTTATGGTCAGGTGCGTCTTATGGTCCATATATATATATACACACACACACACACACACACACACACACACACACACACACACACACACACACACCTATATCTAGAGTATATCTGTCCATATATATATATATATATATATATATATATACACACACACACATATGTATAGATATATACATATATAATGAACTGTGCCTTAGTATGCCACCACATTGCTGTATATATCAGCAGCAGCCAGCAGGTAAAGGGTCTGATACCTCACCTCAGTCTGGAGGATATCAGACACCCTGCTGTTGCTGCCAGGCCTCCTTCACTGAGCTGCTGCTTTTAGCGCCGAGCCCTTCCCTGGGCTGTGTGTTGTGGAGTACGCAGTACGGGAAAGGCCGGGACTGGAGTGCTGGTGCGTTAGCGGTCGGGGGTGGGCCTTTTTGATGTCAAGCACTGCAACGTCACCCGGCGTGGAGGAGGCGCTGCAACGTCACACTGACTGTATGTGCGCACAGGGAATGCAGGGAAAAGCCTTCCGCTGCCTCCATCTGAGCGGCGCCGTTTAAGTCACCGGCACAGCGGCCGGGGGAGGGGGATCTCTATTGAGGACAGAGGGGGCGGAACCTGTCTGGGACATCGCAGGCTGCTGCAGTAGAAGGAAAAATTTTTTTCCTACCTACTCCAGCACAGAGATCTGTGATGCTGTGGGCCTATTATGGAGGGTGGGCCAGGAGCTGCAGCTCCATTAGCCCCATTGTTAATCCGGCCCTGCACACACACACTATATATATATATATCAGGGACGTGCAGTCAGGGGAGGCAGGGGAAGCAGTGCCTCCCTTGTGATTAATTATTAAAATAATATTAAGAAGATACTATGACACATATCCTGTGTCATAAGTATCTTCTTTATTTAATTCTAATAATTTTCGTGGCTTAAATGTGTTTGGGAGGCACTGATAGCAGTGCCTCCCAAACAAAATCGAAATGGGACAGAGCGGGTGGTGGGAGGTTTTGGGGGGGCAAGTACTGGGCTGTAAAAGCCCATTCAAAAAGATAGGGAAAGCGGCACATTTACAAGTGCCTCGCAGACAGGGACACCACCCCCATGTCAGCGAGGCACCTGAGATTGGACAGCGGATCACCCACATGCGGGCGCTGGAGGCGGCGGGTCCCAGCGGTGAGTGACGTTGGAGGTATCCGGGAGTAGAGATGAGCGGGTTCGGTTTCTTTGAATCCGAACCCGCACGAACTTCACTTTTTTTTTCACGGGTCCGAGCGACTCGGATCTTCCCGCCTTGCTCGGTTAACCCGAGCGCGCCCGAACGTCATCATGACGCTGTCGGATTCTCGCGAGACTCGGATTCTATATAAGGAGCCGCGCGTCGCCGCCATTTTCACACGTGCATTGAGATTGATAGGGAGAGGACGTGGCTGGCGTCCTCTCCATTTAGATTAGATTTAGAAGAGAGAGAGAGAGAGAGATTGCTGTGATACTGTAGATTAGAAGAGAGTGCAGACAGAGTTTAGTGACTGACGACCACAGTGACCAGTGACCACCAGAGACAGTGCAGTTGTTTGTTTTATTTAATATATCCGTTCTCTGCCTGAAAAAAACGATACACAGTCACACAGTGACTCAGTCTGTGTGCACTGCTCAGCCCAGTGTGCTGCACATCAATGTATTGTATATAAAGCTTATAATTGTGGGGGAGACTGGGGAGCACTGCAGGTTGTTATAGCAGGAGCCAGGAGTACATGATAAATAATATTATATTAAAATTAAACAGTGCACACTTTTGCTGCAGGAGTGCCACTGCCAGTGTGACTAGTGGTGACCAGTGCCTGACCACCAGTATATTAGTAGTATTGTATACTTTCTCTTTATCAACCAGTCTATATTAGCAGCAGACACAGTACAGTGCGGTAGTTCACGGCTGTGGCTACCTCTGTGTCGGCACTCGGCAGGCAGTCCGTCCATCCATAATTGTATTATAATATATACCACCTAACCGTGGTTTTTTTTTCATTCTTTATACCGTCGTCATACTAGTTGTTGTTACGAGTATACTACTATCTCTTTATCAACCAGTGTACAGTGCGGTAGTTCACGGCTGTGGCTACCTCTGTGTCGGCACTCGGCAGGCAGTCTGTCCAACCATAATTGTATTATAATATATACCACCTAACCGTGGTTTTTTTTTCATTCTTTATACCGTCGTCATACTAGTTGTTACGAGTATACTACTATCTCTTTATCAACCAGTGTACAGTGCGGTAGTTCACGGCTGTGGCTACCTCTGTGTCGGCACTCGGCAGGCAGTCCGTCCATCCATAATTGTATTATAATATATACCACCTAACCGTGGTTTTTTTTTCATTCTTTATACCGTCGTCATACTAGTTGTTACGAGTATACTACTATCTCTTTATCAACCAGTGTACAGTGCGGTAGTTCACGGCTGTGGCTACCTCTGTGTCGGCACTCGGCAGGCAGTCCGTCCAACCATAATTGTATTATAATATATACCACCTAACCGTGGTTTTTTTTTCATTCTTTATACCGTCGTCATACTAGTTGTTACGAGTATACTACTATCTCTTTATCAACCAGTGTACAGTGCGGTAGTTCACGGCTGTGGCTACCTCTGTGTCGGCACTCGGCAGGCAGTCCGTCCAACCATAATTGTATTATATACCACCTAACCGTGGTTTTTTTTTCATTCTTTATACCGTCGTCATACTAGTTGTTACGAGTATACTACTATCTCTTTATCAACCAGTGTACAGTGCGGTAGTTCACGGCTGTGGCTACCTCTGTGTCGGCACTCGGCAGGCAGTCCGTCCAACCATAATTGTATTATAATATATACCACCTAACCGTAGTTTTTTTTTCATTCTTTATACCGTCGTCATACTAGTTGTTACGAGTATACTACTATCTCTTTATCAACCAGTGTACAGTGCGGTAGTTCACGGCTGTGGCTACCTCTGTGTCGGCACTCGGCAGGCAGTCCGTCCATCCATAATTGTATTATAATATATACCACCTAACCGTGGTTTTTTTTTCATTCTTTATACCGTCGTCATACTAGTTGTTACGAGTATACTACTATCTCTTTATCAACCAGTGTACAGTGCGGTAGTTCACGGCTGTGGCTACCTCTGTGTCGGCACTCGGCAGGCAGTCCGTCCAACCATAATTGTATTATAATATATACCACCTAACCATGGTTTTTTTTTCATTCTTTATACCGTCGTCATACTAGTTGTTACGAGTATACTACTATCTCTTTATCAACCAGTGTACAGTGCGGTAGTTCACGGCTGTGGCTACCTCTGTGTCGGCACTCGGCAGGCAGTCCGTCCAACCATAATTGTATTATAATATATACCACCTAACCGTGGTTTTTTTTTCATTCTTTATACCGTCGTCATACTAGTTGTTACGAGTATACTACTATCTCTTTATCAACCAGTGTACAGTGCGGTAGTTCACGGCTGTGGCTACCTCTGTGTCGGCACTCGGCAGGCAGTCCGTCCATCCATAATTGTATTATATACCACCTAACCGTGGTTTTTTTATACCACCTAACCGTGGCAGTCCGTCCATAATTGTATACTAGTATCCAATCCATCCATCTCCATTGTTTACCTGAGGTGCCTTTTAGTTCTGCCTATAAAATATGGAGAACAAAAAAGTTGAGGTTCCAAAATTAGGGAAAGATCAAGATCCACTTCCACCTCGTGCTGAAGCTGCTGCCACTAGTCATGGCCGAGACGATGAAATGCCAGCAACGTCGTCTGCCAAGGCCGATGCCCAATGTCATAGTACAGAGCATGTCAAATCCAAAACACCAAATATCAGTAAAAAGCCTCTTTTTTTCTTTGCGTCATGTGCTGTTTGGGGAGGGTTTTTTGGAAGGGACATCCTGCGTGACACTGCAGTGCCACTCCTAGATGGGCCCGGTGTTTGTGTCGGCCACTAGGGTCGCTAATCTTACTCACACAGCTACCTCATTGCGCCTCTTTTTTTCTTTGCGTCATGTGCTGTTTGGGGAGGGTTTTTTGGAAGGGACATCCTGCGTGACACTGCAGTGCCACTCCTAGATGTGCCCGGTGTTTGTGTCGGCCACTAGGGTCGCTAATCTTACTCACACAGCTACCTCATTGCGCCTCTTTTTTTCTTTGCGTCATGTGCTGTTTGGGGAGGGTTTTTTGGAAGGGACATCCTGCGTGACACTGCAGTGCCACTCCTAGATGTGCCCGGTGTTTGTGTCGGCCACTAGGGTCGCTAATCTTACTCACACAGTCAGCTACCTCATTGCGCCTCTTTTTTTCTTTGCGTCATGTGCTGTTTGGGGAGGGTTTTTTGGAAGGGCCATCCTGCGTGACACTGCAGTGCCACTCCTAGATGGGCCCGGTGTTTGTGTCGGCCACTAGGGTTGCTAATCTTACTCACACAGCTACCTCATTGCGCCTCTTTTTTTCTTTGCGTCATGTGCTGTTTGGGGAGGGTTTTTTGGAAGGGACATCCTGCGTGACACTGCAGTGCCACTCCTAGATGGGCCCGGTGTTTGTGTCGGCCACTAGGGTCGCTTATCTTACTCACACAGCGACCTCGGTGCAAATTTTAGGACTAAAAATAATATTGTGAGGTGTGAGGTATTCAGAATAGACTGAAAATGAGTGTAAATTATGGTTTTTGAGGTTAATAATACTTTGGGATCAAAATGACCCCCAAATTCTATGATTTAAGCTGTTTTTTAGTGTTTTTGGAAAAAAACACCCGAATCCAAAACACACCCGAATCCGACAAAAATAATTCGGTGAGGTTTTGCCAAAACGCGTTCGAACCCAAAACACGGCCGCGGAACCGAACCCAAAACCAAAACACAAAACCCGAAAAATTTCAGGCGCTCATCTCTATCCGGGAGGAGCAGTGGGCCTGCAGTGTGTGTGGCTCTCCCCCAACCTCCTCCGTCCTCCCGCTGACCCAAGCGGCGGTGTGCGGCTCTCCGCCGGCTCCGTCCTTCCAGTGACCGTAGCGGTGGTGTGCGGCTCTCCCCCTCCTCCGCCGGCTCTGTCCTCCCACTGACAGGAGCAGCGTTGTGGCCCCACAGCAGCAGCAGGTTAGTGTCTCTCTCTCTCCAGTAACGCAGTGGTAAAACCTATTAGCAGCTCAATATTTTTTCCCTGTATGTTCAATTAACCCTCAGCCTGCCACGCTGTCAGTTGCTTCTGCATCTCCTGTTACACGTGACTTCTTCTGCACGATACCTGCTCTCATAGGCAGCCTATTGGTTCACTCCACCACAGGCACCGTATGTATGAACGTACGGGACCCATCATCTCCCATCATTAAACAATGGCACATATGTCTGGAGGTGACGGGTCCTGTACGTTCGTACATACGGTGCACACAGGCTACCTATGAAAGCAGGGACCATGCCGAAGAAGTCACGTGGAACAGGAGAAGCGGAAGCAACTGACAGTGCAGTAGGCTGAGGATTAATTGAACATACGGGGAAAAGACATTGGAACGGTAACAGGTTTTACCGCTATATTACTGCTTAGTACATCCCGCCATCACTCTCTCTCACTCTCTCTCTCTCTCTCAATTTGTAAGTATAATGTTCATTTTTACAGGTGCCCCTACCCTATTGGATTCTACTGGACAAGTGGACATGATCGGCGTGGGATGTAGGTAAGTAATCTGTCTCTCATTTTTACAGGTACGGCCTATTGTATTCTTCATGGACAAGTGGACGTGACAGGCGTGGGATGTAGATAAGTATGTGTGAGTGTGTAAGTGTGTTTTAATACATTTTTACTTTCACGGTGTGTGAGTTGTGTTTTTATTTGGGTATTTTTTGTTGTTGTAGAACTACAGGTACCAGCGGGCCTGTTATTTCCCCGCATGCTGGTACTTGAGGTTCTCCAAGTACCAGCAAGAGGGGGAGGCTTGCTGGGATTTCTAGTTCGACAACAAAAAACAATATTCTTTTTTTTACACACATGGCTATCAGCCCAGCACCCACCGCCCAGGGGTGCTGGGGACAGCCTCGGGCTTCACCCCTGGCCCTTGGGTGCCTGGAGGGGGGGTGACCCCTTAATTTAAGGGGTCCCCACTCCTCCAGGGAACCCTGGCCAGTGGTGACTAGTTGGTGGGGTAATGCCACGGCCGCAGGGACCTACATAAATGTGTCCCCCAGCTGTGGCATTATGTCCCTGGCTAGTGGAGCCTGGTGCTGGTTTTAAAAATACGGGGGACCCCTACATCTTTTGTCCCCCATATTTTTGGAACCAGGACCAGACTAAGAGCCCGGTGCTGGTTGTCTAAATACGGAGAACCCCTGTCCAATTTAATTCCCAGTATTTAAACAACCGAGGCTGGTTATACTTAGAGGGGGGACCTCACGCACTTTTTTTTACATTTTTTTAACCCATTCAGACCCTTCTCCATTAAGTTAATGGAAGCCCTGGACAACAAAATTGCATTCATGTCCTCCTCCCACTCCCTTCCCAGTCCCAAACACTAATTATTATTATTTTTTCTATAAAAATGTACAATATACAATATAACACAAGTATGATGAGCAGGCAGTGGGCATTGGCGGCATTGGAGTGAGATGCAAATTAGTGGCGGAGGGCTGGGTCAGTTGATGGTGGGCGAGTTTGTAAGCCATTGGAGGTGGCAGCGGGCATTGGCTCAGAGGCAGTAGCGGGCATTGGCTCGTCGGCGGTAGGGGTCATCGGCAGGATTCGGCAGACATTATGGCTGTAGTGCCTCACCAGCCACTGACCTCACCGCATGCCACTGATATATGTATAGTATATAAATATATACAGTGATTTGCTTTGGCACTCTGGTGGCACCCCATCCCCCCTGAGGACTAATTAAGCAATTGGAGGTTTCCAGTTAGCTTAATTAGTCACTAAATACCTTCCAAAGCATTGTCTCCTTCATCCAGCTTCGGGAGCCATTCCTCTGTAGCAGAAGTAAGTATCTGAGTATTTGCAAGTGTGTATCTGTGTGTGTGTGTGTGTGTGTGTGCGTGCGTGCGTGCGTGCGTGTGTGTGTGTGTGTGTGTGTGTGTGCGTGTTTATGAATATCTGTGTGTATTAGATCCCAGTATGGTTGTGACTCCACAGAGCCAGCCACTGGGAGAACTACATCTCCTAGCAACCCTTGCGCTTCCCAGCAGTCCTCGTAGCCTACCAGCAACCAGGGGAAGTGAGGTGGGGTTTTTTTTTCAGTGCTGAAAACAATGCAACCTTTTTTTTCAAAATTGGATACCGCAGGTATCAGTAATGCTCATACCCGCGGTAATCCAAAATTAGGGGTGAAGAAAGCAAGGTTTTTTTAACTCGCTAAACCATGCTTCCAATTGGATCGCCCCCATAGACCAACATTTCAGGCTAACTTGCCCCTTTGTCAAGGTGAAAACTATGCTGGTCACACCCCCTGCAGTCGCACAAATAGGTCCATGAGGAACTTAATCTGGCATTGTATGGAACTAATCTAATATTGGTGTAGGGAACATTACCTGAGGGCAATGAGAATGTATGGAGACCTGGCGATAGAGATGGCAATAGAGTGTAATGGTAGGTAATGATTATTGCAGCTGCAGTGTAAAGAAAATGGCAAATGGTAGCATGGGAAATACAAAGGATACGGAACAGGCAATAACTAAAGATTGTGTGGAAGATTCACACAGCACCTGAGGCAATGTCAGACAGGAACGGAGCAGGAATACTGTAAATCAGGCA
Source organism: Pseudophryne corroboree (assembly GCF_028390025.1). Classification (NCBI taxonomy): domain Eukaryota; kingdom Metazoa; phylum Chordata; class Amphibia; order Anura; family Myobatrachidae; genus Pseudophryne; species Pseudophryne corroboree. The sequence continues at coordinate 444,082,317 of NC_086444.1, read as the reverse complement.
GTTTCTTGGAACAGGAGTTCAAAAGAAAGGCAGTTTCTCCAATGCAGCAGGAACTATAACCTGCAGTTTGGGAGAGTCCAGGAAATTATTATAAATGGTGCTTGCATCAATCAGGACCTGCTGGTTCATTTGGAATTAAACAGTGCAACTGCCCTGCTGCATGTAACTAACTAAATACTAAGCAATGGGGAATACCATCTTTTTCCACCGTCCCCATTGCTAGGAGTCTATCGGGCCCCAGCACCTGAGATCAGCCTGTTGCTAGATGACGGGCAGGAACCAGGAAGCATTGTGCCTGGCGTCAATGGCCAGGAAAGATGTGGCATCCCGGCCACAAGGCAACTGATGGGACCCACGTATCTCGGCCGCCCCACCGCTGCTGACAGTACCCCCCTTTGAAGAGGGGGTAAGAAACCACTAGAGCAGTGGTTTACAAACTTTTTTGAATCACGGCGCCCTAGAATATCAGAATTTTTTTCACGGTACCCCTAGGGCAAAAAAAGTTTATTGAGAAATTTAGAAAGAAATATTACATTAAGTAGATTGCGTTTATATGTCATCCTTAGGGTCAGTTGTGTGGTGAGGGACAAGATTTGCTTGTTTGGCCACATATTTTATGACTGGCAACCACCAGCACTGGTTTTGCCTATTATATTGACCATTAATAATTTGAATTGGTCATGGACCACCATCCCAGGGCACCCCTGCAAGTGTCCAGAGGCACCCCAGGGAACCACGGCACACAGTTTGGGAACCTCTGCACTAGATCCTGGTATCTGGGGAAATCTTTCAAAAAACATTTATTTTAATTTAGGAGCATGAAGGAACTTTCCAGGAACCCATGCCCTCTTTCTTTAGGCCCATAGCCTTTCCAATGAACTAGAAAGTGCACCTGCCCACGTACAAATTTGGAGTCTAAGATTTTCTCTATAATGAACTCCTGGAGCCCTTGAACTATGGTGGTTATTCCGAGTTGTTCGTCGTTATTTTTTTGTCGCAACGGAGCGATAAGTCGCTAATGCGCATGCGCAATGTCCGCAGTGCGACTGCGCCAAGTAAATTTGCTATGCAGTTAGGTATTTTACTCACGGCATTATGAGGTTTTTTCTTCGTTCTGGTGATCATAATGGGATTGACAGGAAGTGGGTGTTTCTGGACGGAAACTGGTTGTTTTATGGGCGTGTGGGAAAAAACGCTACCGTTTCTGGGAAAAACGCGGGAGTGGCTGGAGAAACGGAGGAGTGTCTGGGCGAACGCTGGGTGTGTTTGTGACGTCAAACCAGGAACTACAAGCACTGAACTGATCGCACTGGCAGAGTAAGTCTCGAGCTACTCAGAAACTGCACAGAGAAGTCTTTTCGCAATATTGCGAATATTTCGTTCGCAATTTTACTATGCTAAGATTCACTCCCAGTAGGCGGCGGCTTAGCGTGTGCAAAGCTGCTAAAAGCAGCTTGCGAGCGATCAACTCGGAATGAGGGCCTATGACTGGGGCAGATCTTCTGGAACATCCGAGCTTAAACTTGCTGGAAACAAATGCTGGTTTTTAATAACGAACAATGGCCCTCATTCCGAGTTGATCGGTCGCAAGGCGAATTTAGCAGAGTTACACACGCTAAGCCGCCGCCTACTGGGAGTGAATCTTAGCTTCTTAAAATTGCGACCGATGTATTCGCAATATTGCGATTACTAACTACTTAGCAGTTTCAGAGTAGCTCCAGACTTACTCTGCCTGTGCGATCATTTCAGTGCTTGTCGTTCCTGGTTGACGTCACAAACACACCCAGCGTTCGCCCAGGCACTCCCACCGTTTCCCCGGCCACTCCTGCGTTTTTTCCGGAAACGGTAGCGTTTTCAGCCACACGCCCCTGAAACGCCGTGTTTCCGCCCAGTAACACCCATTTCCTGTCAATCACATTACGATCGCCGGAGCGAAGAAAAAGCCGTGAGTAAAATTACTTTCATCATAGTAAAGTTACTTGGCGCAGTCGCAGTGCGAACATTGCGCATGCGTACTAAGCGGATTTTCACTGCGATGCGATGAAAAATACCGAGCGAACAACTCGGAATGAGGGCCAATGAAAGGTATTATTAATCCTTAAATATCTGGGCAGCTGAAGACTGAAAGCAACAGGATTGACTTTTTGAATAATTTGAAATAGTCCAATGTAATGGGGACCTAATTTTTTAGATGATTGACGGAGTTTGATGTTCCGAGCAGACAGCCACACCATGTCTCCTACTTTGAAAGAGCAAAGTTTCTGAAATTTATCAGCAAACCCCTTGGACCAGACCGCATAATCTTCCAAGGCTTCAAAGCTTGATGCACTTAGTTTCTTCCAGATTTTCCTGAGATGCGACACTGGAGGAAAAGAAGAACCTGACTGTTGTGATGGAATAAAATTATTGGATTAGGGATGGAAATCAGAACAACAAAAGAACGGAGACATGGAAGTTGAAGAATGTCAAGAATTATTGTATGCAAATTCTGCGAATGGTAGATGGTCAACCCAATCATCATGATATTTCGAAAGATAACACTGAAGATACTGCTCCAAAGACTGATTTACTCATTTCATCTGCCCGTTGGATTGTGGAAGATATCCAGGAGAAAGGCTAATGTTGATCCCAAATTCAGAACAAAAAGACCTCCAAAAATTTGCCAAAAATTGCGTACCCCTAATGGAGACAATGGGGTATATTTACTAACATTCGTTTTTCTGCCGAAATCGCCGAGATCAAAGTCGGCTGACTTCGGCAGTGTGTGATTGCAACTTTTTGGGAAAAAACACGGTCATTTACTAAACTACCGTGTTTTTTCAATTCGAATTCACTGATGTCAGTGTAATTCGTATTGCCGGCGGGGTTTTATGTGAGTGAATAATAAAACACTGCCAGACTTTACACAATGAAGCCCAGCCGGAACAGTGAGATCTGTGCAGGGCTTCATTGTATACAGTATTTAAATGGTTAAAGGTAAAAAAAAAAATTGCATGGGGTCCCCCTCCTAAGCATAACCAAACTCGGGCTCTTTGAGACGGTCCTTGTTGTTAAAATACCTGGGTAAAAAGGTGTAGGGTTAACCCATATTTACACAACCAGCAGCGGCCTCTTTGTCCGGTCCTGGTTCCAAAAATATGGGAGACAAAAGATGTAGGGGTCCCACATATTTTTTGAACCAGCACCGGGCTCCACTAGCTGAGAAGATAATGCCACAGCCAAGAGACACATTTATACTGGTCCCTGCACCGTAGCATTATCCCTCCCCAACTAGTCTCCCCTGGCCTGGGTTCCCTGGGGGAGTGGGGACCCCTTAAATCAAGTGCCAGGGGTGAAGCCCGAGGCTGTTCCCAGCACCCCTGAGCAGTGGATGCCGGGCTGATAGCCAAAAGTGTGTAAAAAATTAGAATATTGTCTTTTGTTGTGGAACTACAAGTCCTAGCACGCCTCCCCCGCTTGCTGGTACTTGGAGAACCTCAAGTACCAGCAGGCAGGAAAATATCGGGCCCACTGGTACCTGTAGTTCTACAACAAAATAAATACACAACAAAAAACACAACTCGCACACAGTGAAAGTAAAAATGTATTTAAACACACTTACACACTCACACATACCTACATCCCACGCCGCCCAATCACGTCCCCTTGTCCAGTAGAATCCAATAGGGGTACCTGTAAAAAAAAAAAAAATACTCACCTATTAACCAGTGATGATTGGTCCTCTTCCTTCTTGAAGTAAACCACAGGGTGAAAAAAATAATAAACCAAAAACCCGAAACAACGAACTTTACACATAGAACCCCTTTCCCTGAATGCCCGGACCCCCGTGACTCCTATCACTAGAGGTCCCAGCAGCCAATCAGGGAGCACCACATCATAGCGCTCTCCTGATTGGCTGTGCGCTCCTAGCCTGTCAATCAGGCGGAAAGCGCACTAGCTAGAATGGAGCATAGCAGCGTTCCATTCTAGCCTATGATGGGAATTTTGTCTGCAGCTAACCGCAAAGTTAATTGGGATCACCCACAAGAGGGTGACCCCAATTAACCTCGTGGTTAACAATACATCGGGGCATTCCGCTTAACCCTAATGAAAAAAACTAAGACTATTTGTGCTAATTATATCAGCTGCCAAGGTGTATACATGGACAAAACCACTTGCATTTGTATAAATAATTTATTACTTATAGTCATCCTGATATAAAAGATGTCATCTTTATATTTCATATGGCATCCAATGTTAGTAAAAAACGTCACGTGACATAAAAATGTATATACACCTTAAAATAAGACGATTTTAATCTATATGTAACAAAAAAAAAAATGTCCATATAATTTATCTGTATACCGATGTTGTTAATAATCATTCTTGTAAGTCTACTAATTCAATGCATATGTGATAGGTGGGCTGAAATAAAATTGTGTCCATAATTCGCCCACCTTATGTCACGATCCGGGTTATTGGACATGTTTATTTACCTTCCAAGTGGCTCTTGAGACTGGCCCAGCGTTCCAAAATAGGATTCCATCTGCGCTGTCAGCGTGCAGCGCGCTGTATATCTTCACCTCTAGTCTCCTCCCTGTGATCCCGCAGCGCTGTCATGGCAGCCTTACAGTTTAGTGGCACTGTTTTAAAGAATGGCGTCTCCTGCCCTCCGCGGCCTCCACCGCCATTACTACTGTTTTCCACATGGAATATACAAACAGACTTTCCCTCCAAATGCAAACATGGGCGCAGCCATGTTTCCCTCATCACATGTCATTGTTACAACCTATCCGCTGCACTCTGGACTCTGCCTAATTATCCAGCCAATGCCTGCTTCCCAGCTGATATAAATATACTGCCCCTGGGCTGAATAATCGTCAGTGCTTTGGTTGTCTAACCTGTACACATGTCTCTCCTGCTTGTGGCTTCTACTGTTTATATCTTCAGGTATTCTAGCTCCTGTGAATCAGATCCACTAAGAGACCCGCACCTGTTTCCATCTCGTGGTGCAGCCTGACTGCCTGCAGTATTCCAGCATTGCTTCTGATTACTCTCGATGTTCAGACACCGGCTTCCTGCTTCCAGCGTTGATCCTGCTTTGCTTCCAGCCTCCAGCAGTGTTCTGGTATCATCCTATAACTTCATCATTCTACAGCACCGCTCTCTATTCTCTACAGCATATTCACCACGGCCTACCAGCTTTCCACAGTACTCCTGAGTCGTTGGTATTCCGCTAGCGGTGCTCCATACATCTTCAGTTTGTTCAACCTCATCAGCGGTATTCCTATACTGTCCGCATCTGTGACCATCCTTCCATTGAACCACAGCATCCATCGATGCTCACCATCAAACTCTGAATCTATAGTGGTGAGTTCTGCACACCTTCTCAATCATATCGTTTTTGTCCGGCACCCTCTGCAAATTACCAAGTACCATCTACGTCAGTGCATGTGTGTTGCTCCAGCCTCTGGGCACCATCTGCTGGGCAGTACCAGTTTTTCCCTTCCTCAGTGGTTAGCTGTGACATACGGACTTATCTCCAGTTCCGGCAAGGACTTTGAATTATCTGTTCTGCAAGCCACAGCACCAATTACCCTGCATTTCTAGGAACTGTACTGTACTTACCATTGCACATCTCCTGTGAAGTTTTATTTACCCAAGGTGTTTTACAAGCTGTGTGTTCAATAAAACTGACTTTACTTTTACAACTTCATTGTCGTGGTCACACCTTCGGGCAACTGGTACAAGAGCTCCTGTATGTCAAAGAACCAGATACTACCTCACCGGTTCACTTACACGTCAGCCCCTACATCTGAGGCTTCCCCAGGTCAGCCTCAGCCCTCAGATGTGACAGTACGCAGTAACCAAATGGATCCGTCCGAAGGCCAGGCCCAAGTGATTAACCCGATGCAACAACTTGCAGCCCGCTTAGAACATCAGGAGGCTGCACAGGGTCAAGTTATTCGCTGTCTCCAGGACCTATCCACCCGGCTGGATGGAATCCAAGTAACCCTTCATGGTTCAGGGGCATCCAGTGTTCTGACTGCAGTACCTCTGGTGGTAACTCCAACCACCATTCCTGTTTCTGCTCCTCGTCTCCCTTTGCCGACACCAGACAAGTTCGATGGTTCCCCTAAAGCCTGTCGTGGTTTTATAAATCAGTGTGAAATACACTTTGAGTTATAGCCTGGCAATTTCCAACTGACTGCACCAAGGTTGCCTACATCATCTCCCTCCTCAGTGGCTCCACCCTGGATTGGGCATCACCTCTATGGGAAAAATCCGATGTCCTGCTTTCCCCATATGCAGATTTCATGGCAACCTTCAGGCGCATCTTTGACAAACCACGACGTGTGACATCTGCCTCCTCTGATCTCCTCCGGCTTTGTCAGGGGACACGGACAGTCGGTCAGTTTCTGTTACAATTCCAGATCCTAGCGTCCAAACTTTCCTGGAATTATGACGCTCTTTATGCAGCCTTCTGGCATGAATTATCTGAACGAATCAAGGATGAGCTTGCTACTAGAGACTTACCTCCAAAATTAGATGAGCTCATATCTCTCTGCACCAAAGTCGATCTCCGATTTCGTGAAAGGGCGGTTGAGCGAGGAAGGTCCACATTTCATAAGAATTCTACTGCTACTCCTCCTCGTCAGCCATCTCTGCCTAAAGATGAACCCATGCAGATTAATATCTCTCGTCTGTCGCCTGCAGAGCGTAGAAGACATCTATCTGAACATTTATGTCTGTTTTGTGCTGCTCCTTCTCATGTCATCAACGCTTACCCAAAGCGTCAGGGAAACTCCAAATCCTAGCCAGTCAAGGAAAGGGCCGGCTAGGAGTAATGAACTCCTCTCCATCTTCATATGATTGTAATCTTCCAGTTTTGCTTTAAGTTTCTCAGCGCTTCAGGAAACTCATTGCTCTGCTAGACTCTGGGGAAGCTGGGAACTTCATGACTGAGGAATACGTTAAGCGGTGGACCCTACCCACTGAGAGACTTTCGTCTTCCATATCCTTGACTGCCGTGGATGGCAGCAAGATTTTCGATGCAGTCATTGTCTCCAAGACCCTGCCTATCCGTATGAAGGTAGAAGCTCTTCACTCCGAACTGATTTAATTCCTGGTGATTCCAAAAGCCACGCATCCTGTGGTTCTAGGCCTTCCATGGATTCGTCTCCATAATCCTCAAATTGATTGGAGAACTACGCATATCCTGGCATGAAGTCCTTCCTGCTCAGAGACCTGTCTTCAAAAGGTACTTCCATTTTGCACATCTTCTTCAAAGTCTTCAGATGTTCCGCCTCCTCCGTACTGAGATTTCACAGATGTTTTTAGTAAATCCTCCGCAGATATTCTTCCCCCTCACAGGGAGTGGGATTGTCCTATTGATCTCATTCCAGGGTAGACTCCACCTCGAGGACGCACGTATCCGTTGTCGCTTCCAGAGACCCACTCAATGGAGGAATGTATCAAAGAGAACCTTGCCAAAGCCAACAACGCATACATCGACAACAATGATACCGAACCACAACAGACCGACAGCATATACACAGACACATAAAAGACCGACAGAACACACGTCAAACGTGCATTAGACCGACACGCAAAAGACCGACAGCGCATACATAGACAGTAAAAGAGACTGAAATGTCATTTACCAGACATCAATTAAATAGACAATCCCAGAATGCAGACAGCACATACATAGACAGCTAAATGACCGACAATACATATATATAACAGAATCAAATAATACCGACACGCAAAGACCGACAGATTATTAGGACAGTCAGGGCCGGCTCAAGGGTTTTGTGCGCCCCGGGCAGGCGATGGGGGCGTGGCTTCATACAGGGGGCGTTGTCACTTACGCCCCCTGTACAGTAGTACCGCCGATGAAAGATGTGCGGAGCGCGATGACGTCATCGCGCACCGTACAGCAAAGGTCCTCTCCACGAAGGGGAACTAGACGCTTCGTGTCTAGTTCCCTTCGTGGAGAGGACCTTTGCTGTGCGGTGCGCGATGACGTAATCGCGCACCGCACAGTAAACGTCCTCTCCAACAAGGGAAACTAGATGCTACGCGTCTAGTTCCCTTCACGGCGGGGGACAGCGGCAGCAGGCAGCTGGCAGCGGGGGGCGCACGGCACATCAGCAGCGGATCTTGCCATGGTGCGGTGCCCTCCGGATGGCGCCGGCGCCCTCCGGAAGGCGGCGCCCCGGGCAAAAGTCCTGCTTGCCCGTGGCAAGATCCGCTACTGAGGACAGTGGCCCATATATCTATTTCATAGACTTCAGAGATTTTAATTTCCCCAACACTACCCTCCTACACACAGACATGTCTCTGCGTAAACACCTGCACCCTTAGCTCCAAATAACTATTGCGGGTGGACGGGAGTCCTAGCGTCCAGTCCTGTATGGCCCTCTACCACTGGCATAAACTACCACCATAGCTCTCTCATCCACGGAACTACAGGTCCCAGCCAGACCTGTCAGCGGTCCTGCTAGCAAGCCCAACTCATACAGGCTAAAGCCATGCTCACCCCCCCCCCCCCATCACACACACACACATGCCTCCCACCAGTCCCTGCAGCACACCCCTTCCCCTTAGTCACCCCTCTTCCGTCCACCCGCTATTTCTGGGTGCCCTGTCCTGGACGCCTCCATTGTCACCCCAGCAATAGTATGCCATCTAGGCTAAGTCGTGCCTACAATAATAACGTTACCCCCGGCGCTACTTTCATCCGTGGAACTACAGGTCCCAGCCAGACCTGTCAGCGTTCTAACTAGCAAGCCCAACTCATACAGGATAAATTCATGCGTGCAACACCCTACTCACCCCCACACCTCCCCCCAGTCCCTACAGCACACCCCTTCCACTTAGTCACCCCTCTCACGTCCCCCCGGGTGCATGGCTTTAGTTGTGTACTCCAGGGTGGGGTTGAAACCCCCCGGCACCACTCCATAGTTATTGCAGGCGATAGCGGGCCGTCAAGCACGAGACGCTATGAGTCCTATCCACCTGCAATAGCTATTGAGAGCGTTGCATCCAGGTATTGTTGCGAAGCCGTGACTGAGTGTACAGGGGTGGTGTAGGAGAACTACAAGTCTCAGGACTGAAGATATGGCCCTGTTTCAGAGTAAGAATACCTGTATATTAACTGTCTGTTATGTGTAATATTATATTTTGGCAATAAATGTTTGTCGGTCTTATTAATATCTGACATACAGTATGTCCTGTCGGACTTTTAACTGTCTATATGCTTTGTCGTAATTTTGTGTGGGTCTTATTAAAATCTGATATATGTACTGTCTGACTTTTAACTGTCTCTATATGAGTTGTCTGTCTTTTGTGTTTCGGTCTTATTAATGTCTGATAAATGTCCTGTCGGAATTTTAGTGTGTCGGTCTAATTAATAGAAAGCAACAGACACACAAGCACAGTAAAGTGACCCCCTGGCGCTAATTCTTAATTTGATTTTTATATATGTCCTATACCAGAATAGATATTAAAATTTTTAAAGAAATTTACATGCAGCTCACTGCAAAAGGGGAAATTATTTACCCCCCTACCTCAATGCACTTAAGAAAAATAAAAAAGAAATACAGACAGCGCTAGTAGATTTCTTATTAAAATACTTTTTATTTTTACTTTTATTTTTACTCTTATATTCCTTAATTTTTATAAAAAGCTCCTTTCTTACCGCTAGCACTACTTTCACATAAAAACGATTAGTTTCTAAAAAACATGGCAAAACAATAATAATTCATATACTAGCACAATTCAATGCTCTGCTCTGTGCAATAATTTTCTACACACACTTAAAAAAACAGCTAGATACAATTAATTCACACTGTTTCCTTTCAATCTTGCGAGATCTTCAGCCTCTATAGTGACACTCAGTTGCTTAATTTAAGTCAGAAACTTTATTGATTCATTCCCAAGCTGAAGAGCAATAGTTGTTACAAAGTCTCTTATTCAGGATGTGTAATAATATTTCCAAGTCCAAACTGCTATGGAGCACAGAGCACTGCGCTTCCAGATAGATTAAGACAAAATACACAGTCTCCGTAATTTTTCCATTCCGTTTTAAGAGTGTCACTAATTAAGTACACAGCAGCAGTCAGTTGATTATTTGTTAATAGACATGCAGGTGTATATAACTTCGCTCAGAAGCGACAATGGATATTTATGCTACTCAACTGTTAATTAAAACATGGCCATGTTATATGCAGATCATTACCACATGTCCTCCTGGGTTCAATTTCTTTTCCACTCCCAGCTCTGGTGCTTAAATCCCTTTTCACAAGCCTTATCCAGATGTCCTTAGAATTTTCCTCAGTGTATCGAGGCAACCTTGTGGTGTGTTAATTGCTGGTAGATAGGAATCATTAAGACGCGTTTCTCCGCCTGTAGAAATCGGCGGCTTCCTCAGTCAGATAGTTTGAAGTCTGCCGCCCCGCTCTCTTTTATCACCGGCATTTCTCAAATGCGCCTGCGTGCACTCACTACACTCCAGGACTCATTTAGCATGTATCAGCTGTTTAATCATTCACGGAGCTGCACCGTGCGCTTACTAGCGTTCCGAGTCCTGTTTATTATGCAGCCATTCATCAGCTGTTGTAAATCCTGTTTATATCCACACATTCATTTCTCATTTGTTTCAGCTAAAATAATGTTTTTAATTATAGCAGATTATGATGCTTGTAAGCACCATATTAAGTTTTATATATATATATATATATATATATATATAACACACAGGGGGGTGGGGGATATAGCGACCAATGGTGTCTTAAAAAGATTCAATAAAAGTGGATCTAAAAATATAAATATATATAATAAAATAATAACCAGATCGAGTAGATCTAATAAATTTATTAACACATTAAAAGAGAAATAAACGATGAATTAACAGCTATAATAAAATTTGAACAGCAAATCTCCTTAAAAAATAGGATAAAAACAATAGACACAATGCAATATAATACCAGTTAAAATATGTGTTAAAATATGTAAAACGATTTTAACTTAACTTGGTATGAGGCAGTGACCAGATAGATTAAGACAAAATACAGAGTCTCTGTAATTTTTCCTTTCCGTTTTAAGAGTGTCACTAATTAAGTACACAGCAGCAGTCAGTTGATTATTTGTTAATAGACATGCAGGTGTATATAACTTCGCTCAGAAGCAACAATGGATATTTATGCAACTCAACTGTTAATTAAAACATGGCCATGCTATATGCAGATCGTTACCACATGTCCTCCTGGGTTCAATTTCTTTTCCACTCCTGGCTCCGGTGCTTAAATCCCTTTTCACGAGCCTTATCCGGATGTCCTTAGAATTTTCCCCAGTGTATCGAGGCAACCTTGTGGTGTGTTAATTGCGCGTAGATAGGAATCAATAAGATGCGTTTCTCCGCCTGTAGAAATCGGCGGCTTCCTCAGTCAGATAGTTTGAAGTCTGCCGCCCCACTCTCTTTTATAACCAGCATTTCTCAAATGCGCCTGCGCGCACTACCTACACTCCAGGACTCGTTTAGCGTGTATCAGCTGTTTAATCATTCACGGAGCTGCACCGTGTGCTTACTAGCGTTCCGAGTCCTGTTTATTATGCAGCCATTCATCAGCTGTTGTGAATCCTGTTTATATCCACACATTCATTTCTCATTTGTTTCAGCTAAAATAATGTTTTTAATTATAGCAGATTATGATGCTTGTAAGCACCATATTAAGTTTTATATATATATATATATATATATATATATATATAAACAATTTAAATGCCTTAATCAGATACCGGAACTATTAGTAGCAATCAAAGCAGAGCTTCTATATTAAACAAATAAATAAAACCTACTTCTAGCTAGGATCATATACACATAAATTTCAGAAACAAATAAAATTAATCTTCTGGTTACACAACATATACCAATATTATACTCCTTTGATCTCAATTCAGATATACAGACATACTGTATGTATTACTCTGTCAGTATTTTTTAAAACTAACCTTATAATTAGTACATTTCCTTAGGACACTAATTACAGCATAATTTGTATCTATATTCTCATGCTGTATTTAATTTATTCAACACTATGGACACTATATTATAATATTCAAATCTATTTAGCACATCCAGACTATCAATTTATTAACCCAAATTCTTCATTACGATCCACATGAGTTATTTCCATCCATACAGATCTAACATATTTTTACATATACACATATATATGCATGAACTTTCACACACACACACACACACACACACACACACACACACACACACACACACACACACACGTATATATTTATCATAACACTATAATATGTTATATTGACATTTCTAACCTTATTAATACTACTATTCTACCCCATCCTAACCCCCCACCCTACTCACAGAGATCCAACAGATATTGTCTAATAAATTCCAACCCCCCATCTGTCAGTTGTACATATTGATCCCTAACCCCATGGACTAAATGATATAGTTTAATTCAACTGTATCATTCAGACCATCAGGGCTGAGGGTACCCAGTCTAAATATCCAGAAGGCTTCCCTCCAACACAGTGTGTTAAACCTATCCCCACCACGTGCAGTACTTTTAATATGCTCAATGCCTAGTACATTAATAGTGCTAGGTGCATAGAGATCACATTGTGTCATGTGGTTGGACAGAGGATGTGTTCGCTTATTCTTATTTATATTTCTCCAGTTCTCCATAAATCTAGTGTGGAGCATCCTGGTTGTGCGCCCCACATATTGTTTGCCACAATCACACTGCACAATGTAGATCACAAATTTTGATCTACAGTTCATGATACTTTTTATTTGAAATTTTTCCCCACTCTGGTTTGAAACAAATTCAGTTGTTTTTCTATTTGTATGTAAACACGTATTGCATGTGGAACTCCCACATTTGTGGAATCTAGGGGACTAACGGGTAACCAAGTATTCACTACCTGTGTGCACTCTACCTTCCTCTGGTTAAAATGGCTGGCAGTTAGTTTTTGTTTCAGATTATCCGATCTTCTAAAAACCACTCTCCCATCAAGATTAACTGTCTTTCTAAGAACTGTATCTAACTTCAAGAGTTCAGAATTCTTTTTAATTATTTTTTTAATATCATAGGAACAATTATTAAATTTTGTTATGAAAAAAGATGATCTATCTTCCCCATCTCCATTTTCTTCATCAAACTTTTTGTATACAGATTTTAATTTATTTTTCTCCATTCCAAGTAATTCATCTCTAACCATATCTTCCACCTCCCTTAGAGCTTTCTGAAGAATTTCCTTAGGGTAACCCTGTTCTAGAAATGAGTGAAAAAGCTGACCTGCTTGCTTTTTAAATGATTCTTGGGTTTAGCAATTCCGCTTAATTCTAATAAATTGCCCCTTTGGAATATTCATTTTCCATATTTTTGCATGAGAGCTTTAAAATTTAGATACCTGCTTTGATCTACCGGCTTGATAAAAGTTTCTGTTACAATTTCTCCCCCCTCTATTGATAGTGCAATATCCAAAAAACAAATTCTGGTCTTACTATGACTACATGCAAATTTCAAACCATATTGATTTTGATTTAAATTGTGAAAAAAAGTGTCTATTGAATGTGAATCCCCATCCCAAATAATAAATAAATTGTCAATAAATCTGCCATAGAGGACGAAATTCGCACCCAGCCCGCCCCCCCCCCCCCACCACCACACACACATGCTCCTCCTCAAACCTCCCCTTGTATAGGTTGGCGAAGCTCGGCGCGAAGCTCGTCCCCATCGCAGTTCCCCATGTCTGTAGATATACTTTGGTGTTAAACAAAAAATAATTATGTTTTAATATAAATTCAATTGAGTCCAAAATAAAGCCACGCAGGGAGTCGGACATCCCCAAATCTTCATCTAAATAATATTTCACTGCCTCTAATCCTCGATCATGTGGAATATCCTAATAGAGTGCTTCCACACCACATGTTATGAGGGAATAGCCCTCTTTCCATTTAACATTTTTAATTAAATTCAAGAAATGCTTAGTGTCCTTAATATGAGATTTCAATTTCCCTACTTGGCTTTGTAAATAATTATCAACAAAAAAGGATAAATTATTAGTGAGTGACCCAACACCAGAAATTATGGGACGACCCGGGGGCGAGGTAAGTGATTTGTGAAATTTGGGTAAATAATCAAAAGTGGGTGTGACGAGATGTGTATTATAAAGAAATTTGAACGTTTCATTCGATATAGCTCCCCCATATAGGGCATCATCAAGTAGATTTTTCAATTCCCTTTGATAAAGGGCGGAGGGATTGTGGTTCAATTCGACATAGAACAGACTATTGCCCAGTTGTTTATAGGCTTCAACTAAATAGTCCTCTACATCTAGGACCACAATCCCACCGCCCTTATCCGCCGGCTTGATTATTATATTTGCATCAGAATAGAGAGTCTTGAGAGTCTTCCTCTCACCTCTCTGCAAATTATCATGAAAGCTCCATTTTTCCGCCTTCTCACATAGCTTTTTAAATTGTTCCAAAGGGCTATTATAGAAACTCTCAACATAAGGGCCCTTATACTGAAGAGGATAAAATTCAGATTTTTCTTTAAATCTGCCCACTCTCCTTGTATCATAAAGTTTTATTTCAGAGTTTATTTGTTCTCTTGTACCATCTTGTAAATCTTCCAATATATCCAAAGCCTCTTGATCCTCCACATTTAACACAATAGGAGTGCCACAGGTCTTGGTTTTTTTCAAAGTTTTTAAAGCGAAATAACGTTTGCGACTTAAAGTTTGCACATACTAATTTTGATCTACAAAGAGGGTGAACAGGTTTGGTTTACTTGCAGGAGCAAAGTTCAAGCTTTTCTCCAAGAGCCTTAATTCCTCCTCAGTTAGTTTTCTTGAAGATAGATGAAACACCCCTTTCTTTCTTTCTTTCTTTCTTTCTTTCTTTCTTTCTTTCTTTCTTTCTTTCTTTCTTTCCTGAGTCTCATCTAACGGATACATTGATTTTTTGTGGGATTTTCTCCTCCCTCCTCTCGATCCCCTTGGTCTCTTTCCCTTGTTTTTTTACTTGGCCCTTTGTATTTTCCCAGAATGCCACTTGGCGTTTCTCTAAAAAAGACCTATTGTATGGGGAATCTAAATCATCCTCTGTCTCTGATTTTCAATACATATTCCTATTTCTATTCCTCCTTCTCGGGGTCTCTTGCTCTTGATCTGATTCATGGGATAGAAACTCATATCTGCTTCTATTTTCAAATCTCACTTCTTCTCTATTATTTCTTGTTCTCTGAAAATGGGATTTTCCTCTAAACTTACTTTTAGTGGTTCTATTCGATATGTTCTGCTGTCCATAAGTACTGACAAATTTCCTCTGTGTGGTATTTGAAACTTTATTTTTCTTATTATAATGATAAACCTCCCCTTTCTCATAATCTATTCTATCTCTGTTCATTTTGTATTCCTCTCTATATATAAGAGTCTGTTCGAACTCTTCAATTTTTTTATTTACTTTTAAATCTCTATTTTTATAATCTGGATGTGCCTCAAATTCCTTTAACAGATTTTGTGTTTGTTCTATTTCAACCTGTAGATTTTGGACTTTTTCCTCTCTATATTTTATCAATAACTTCATTAGGTTCTTAGAACAAGTATCTAAAATCTGATTCCAGTCACTGGTGAATTTTGGATCCTCTCCAAATGTAAAATTTTTTAGGATTCTTAAATCTCTTGGGATTATATCTAGAGATGAGCGGGTTCGGTTTCTCTGAATCCGAACCCGCACGAACTTCATGTTTTTTTCACGGGTCCGAGCAGACTCGGATCCTCCCGCCTTGCTCGGTTAACCCGAGCGCGCCCGAACGTCATCATGACGCTGTCGGATTCTCGCGAGACTCGGATTCTATATAAGGAGCCGCGCGTCGCCGCCATTTTCACACGTGCATTGAGATTGATAGGGAGAGGACGTGGCTGGCGTCCTCTCCATTTAGATTAGGGTTGAGAGAGAGAGAGAGAGATTGACCTGAGGCTGTGATACTGTAGAAGAGAGTGCAGAGTTTAGTGACTGACGACCACAGTGACCACCAGACAGTGCAGTTGTTTGTTTTATTTAATATATCCGTTCTCTGCCTGAAAAAAACGATACACACAGTGACTCAGTCACATACCATATCTGTGTGCACTGCTCAGCCCAGTGTGCTGCATCAATGTATATATATATCTGACTGTGCTCAGCTCACACAGCTTATAATTGTGGGGGAGACTGGGGAGCACTGCAGTGCCAGTTATAGGTTATAGCAGGAGCCAGGAGTACATAATATTATATTAAAATTAAACAGTGCACACTTTTGCTGCAGGAGTGCCACTGCCAGTGTGACTAGTGACCAGTGACCTGACCACCAGTATATATAATATTAGTAGTATACTATCTCTTTATCAACCAGTCTATATTAGCAGCAGACACAGTACAGTGCGGTAGTTCACGGCTGTGGCTACCTCTGTGTCGGCACTCGGCAGCCCGTCCATAATTGTATATACCACCTAACCGTGGTTTTTTTTTCTTTCTTTATACATACATACTAGTTACGAGTATACTATCTCTTTATCAACCAGTCTATATTAGCAGCAGACACAGTACAGTGCGGTAGTTCACGGCTGTGGCTACCTCTGTGTCGGCACTCGGCAGCCCGTCCATAATTGTATATACCACCTAACCGTGGTTTTTTTTTCTTTCTTTATACATACATACTAGTTACGAGTATACTATCTCTTTATCAACCAGTCTATATATTAGCAGCAGACACAGTACAGTGCGGTAGTTCACGGCTGTGGCTACCTCTGTGTCGGCACTCGGCAGCCCGTCCATAATTGTATATACCACCTAACCGTGGTTTTTTTTTCTTTCTTTATACATACATACTAGTTACGAGTATACTATCTCTTTATCAACCAGTCTATATATTAGCAGCAGACACAGTACAGTGCGGTAGTTCACGGCTGTGGCTACCTCTGTGTCGGCACTCGGCAGCCCGTCCATAATTGTATATACCACCTAACCGTGGTTTTTTTTTCTTTCTTTATACATACATACTAGTTACGAGTATACTATCTCTTTATCAACCAGTCTATATATTAGCAGCAGACACAGTACAGTGCGGTAGTTCACGGCTGTGGCTACCTCTGTGTCGGCACTCGGCAGCCCGTCCATAATTGTATATACCACCTAACCGTGTTTTTTTTTTCTTTCTTTATAGTCATACTAGTTACGAGTATACTATCTCTTTATCAACCAGTCTATATTAGCAGCAGACACAGTACAGTGCGGTAGTTCACGGCTGTGGCTACCTCTGTGTCGGCACTCGGCAGCCCGTCCATAATTGTATATACCACCTAACCGTGGTTTTTTTTTCTTTCTTTATACATACATACTAGTTACGAGTATACTATCTCTTTATCAACCAGTCTATATTAGCAGCAGACACAGTACAGTGCGGTAGTTCACGGCTGTGGCTACCTCTGTGTCGGCACTCGGCAGCCCGTCCATAATTGTATATACCACCTAACCGTGGTTTTTTTTTCTTTCTTTATACATACATACTAGTTACGAGTATACTATCTCTTTATCAACCAGTCTATATATTAGCAGCAGACACAGTACAGTGCGGTAGTTCACGGCTGTGGCTACCTCTGTGTCGGCACTCGGCAGCCCGTCCATAATTGTATATACCACCTAACCGTGGTTTTTTTTTCTTTCTTTATACATACATACTAGTTACGAGTATACTATCTCTTTATCAACCAGTCTATATATTAGCAGCAGACACAGTACAGTGCGGTAGTTCACGGCTGTGGCTACCTCTGTGTCGGCACTCGGCAGCCCGTCCATAATTGTATATACCACCTAACCGTGGTTTTTTTTTCTTTCTTTATACATACATACTAGTTACGAGTATACTATCTCTTTATCAACCAGTCTATATATTAGCAGCAGACACAGTACAGTGCGGTAGTTCACGGCTGTGGCTACCTCTGTGTCGGCACTCGGCAGCCCGTCCATAATTGTATATACCACCTAACCGTGGTTTTTTTTTCTTTCTTTATACATACATACTAGTTACGAGTATACTATCTCTTTATCAACCAGTCTATATATTAGCAGCAGACACAGTACAGTGCGGTAGTTCACGGCTGTGGCTACCTCTGTGTCGGCACTCGGCAGCCCGTCCATAATTGTATATACCACCTAACCGTGTTTTTTTTTTCTTTCTTTATAGTCATACTAGTTACGAGTATACTATCTCTTTATCAACCAGTCTATATTAGCAGCAGACACAGTACAGTGCGGTAGTTCACGGCTGTGGCTACCTCTGTGTCGGCACTCGGCAGCCCGTCCATAATTGTATATACCACCTAACCGTGGTTTTTTTTTCTTTCTTTATACATACATACTAGTTACGAGTATACTATCTCTTTATCAACCAGTCTATATTAGCAGCAGACACAGTACAGTGCGGTAGTTCACGGCTGTGGCTACCTCTGTGTCGGCACTCGGCAGCCCGTCCATAATTGTATATACCACCTAACCGTGGTTTTTTTTTCTTTCTTTATACATACATACTAGTTACGAGTATACTATCTCTTTATCAACCAGTCTATATATTAGCAGCAGACACAGTACAGTGCGGTAGTTCACGGCTGTGGCTACCTCTGTGTCGGCACTCGGCAGCCCGTCCATAATTGTATATACCACCTAACCGTGGTTTTTTTTTCTTTCTTTATACATACATACTAGTTACGAGTATACTATCTCTTTATCAACCAGTCTATATTAGCAGCAGACACAGTACAGTGCGGTAGTTCACGGCTGTGGCTACCTCTGTGTCGGCACTCGGCAGCCCGTCCATAATTGTATATACCACCTAACCGTGGTTTTTTTTTCTTTCTTTATACATACATACTAGTTACGAGTATACTATCTCTTTATCAACCAGTCTATATATTAGCAGCAGACACAGTACAGTGCGGTAGTTCACGGCTGTGGCTACCTCTGTGTCGGCACTCGGCAGCCCGTCCATAATTGTATATACCACCTAACCGTGGTTTTTTTTTCTTTCTTTATACATACATACTAGTTACGAGTATACTATCTCTTTATCAACCAGTCTATATATTAGCAGCAGACACAGTACAGTGCGGTAGTTCACGGCTGTGGCTACCTCTGTGTCGGCACTCGGCAGCCCGTCCATAATTGTATATACCACCTAACCGTGGTTTTTTTTTCTTTCTTTATACATACATACTAGTTACGAGTATACTATCTCTTTATCAACCAGTCTATATATTAGCAGCAGACACAGTACAGTGCGGTAGTTCACGGCTGTGGCTACCTCTGTGTCGGCACTCGGCAGCCCGTCCATAATTGTATATACCACCTAACCGTGTTTTTTTTTTCTTTCTTTATAGTCATACTAGTTACGAGTATACTATCTCTTTATCAACCAGTCTATATTAGCAGCAGACACAGTACAGTGCGGTAGTTCACGGCTGTGGCTACCTCTGTGTCGGCACTCGGCAGCCCGTCCATAATTGTATATACCACCTAACCGTGGTTTTTTTTTCTTTCTTTATACATACATACTAGTTACGAGTATACTATCTCTTTATCAACCAGTCTATATTAGCAGCAGACACAGTACAGTGCGGTAGTTCACGGCTGTGGCTACCTCTGTGTCGGCACTCGGCAGCCCGTCCATAATTGTATATACCACCTAACCGTGGTTTTTTTTTCTTTCTTTATACATACATACTAGTTACGAGTATACTATCTCTTTATCAACCAGTCTATATATTAGCAGCAGACACAGTACAGTGCGGTAGTTCACGGCTGTGGCTACCTCTGTGTCGGCACTCGGCAGCCCGTCCATAATTGTATATACCACCTAACCGTGGTTTTTTTTTCTTTCTTTATACATACATACTAGTTACGAGTATACTATCTCTTTATCAACCAGTCTATATATTAGCAGCAGACACAGTACAGTGCGGTAGTTCACGGCTGTGGCTACCTCTGTGTCGGCACTCGGCAGCCCGTCCATAATTGTATATACCACCTAACCGTGGTTTTTTTTTCTTTCTTTATACATACATACTAGTTACGAGTATACTATCTCTTTATCAACCAGTCTATATATTAGCAGCAGACACAGTACAGTGCGGTAGTTCACGGCTGTGGCTACCTCTGTGTCGGCACTCGGCAGCCCGTCCATAATTGTAAATACCACCTAACCGTGGTTTTTTTTTTCTTTCTTTATACATACATACTAGTTACGAGTATACTATCTCTTTATCAACCAGTCTATATTAGCAGCAGACACAGTACAGTGCGGTAGTTCACGGCTGTGGCTACCTCTGTGTCGGCACTCGGCAGCCCGTCCATAATTGTATATACCACCTAACCGTGGTTTTTTTTTCTTTCTTTATACATACATACTAGTTACGAGTATACTATCTCTTTATCAACCAGTCTATATTAGCAGCAGACACAGTACAGTGCGGTAGTTCACGGCTGTGGCTACCTCTGTGTCGGCACTCGGCAGCCCGTCCATAATTGTATATACCACCTAACCGTGGTTTTTTTTTCTTTCTTTATACATACATACTAGTTACGAGTATACTATCTCTTTATCAACCAGTCTATATATTAGCAGCAGACACAGTACAGTGCGGTAGTTCACGGCTGTGGCTACCTCTGTGTCGGCACTTGGCAGCCCGTCCATAATTGTATATACCACCTAACCGTGGTTTTTTTTTCTTTCTTTATACATACATACTAGTTACGAGTATACTATCTCTTTATCAACCAGTCTATATATTAGCAGCAGACACAGTACAGTGCGGTAGTTCACGGCTGTGGCTACCTCTGTGTCGGCACTCGGCAGCCCGTCCATAATTGTATATACCACCTAACCGTGGTTTTTTTTTCTTTCTTTATACATACATACTAGTTACGAGTATACTATCTCTTTATCAACCAGTCTATATATTAGCAGCAGACACAATACAGTGCGGTAGTTCACGGCTGTGGCTACCTCTGTGTCGGCACTCGGCAGCCTGTCCATAATTGTATACTAGTATCCAATCCATCCATCTCCATTGTTTACCTGAGGTGCCTTTTAGTTGTGCCTATTAAAATATGGAGAACAAAAATTTTGAGGTTCCAAAATTAGGGAAAGATCAAGATCCACTTCCACCTCGTGCTGAAGCTGCTGCCACTAGTCATGGCCGAGACGATGAAATGCCAGCAACGTCGTCTGCCAAGGCCGATGCCCAATGTCATAGTACAGAGCATGTCAAATCCAAAACACCAAATATCAGTAAAAAAAGGACTCCAAAACCTAAAATAAAATTGTCGGAGGAGAAGCGTAAACTTGCCAATATGCCATTAACCACACGGAGTGGCAAGGAACGGCTGAGGCCCTGGCCTATGTTCATGGCTAGTGGTTCAGCTTCACATGAGGATGGAAGCACTCAGCCTCTCGCTAGAAAAATGAAAAGACTAAAGCTGGCAAAAGCAGTAGCACCGCAAAGAACTGTGCGTTCTTCGAAATCCCAAATCCACAAGGAGAGTCCGACTCCAATTGTGTCGGTTGCGATGCCTGACCTTCCCAACACTGGACGTGAAGAGCATGCGCCTTCCACCATTTGCACGCCCCCTGCAAGTGATGGAAGGAGCACCCGCAGTCCAGTTCCTGATAGTCAGATTGAAGATGTCAGTGTTGAAGTACACCAGGATGAGGAGGATATGGGTGTTGCTGGCGCTGGGGAGGAAATTGACCAGGAGGATTCTGATGGTGAGGTGGTTTGTTTAAGTCAGGCACCCGGGGAGACACCTGTTGTCCGTGGTAGGAATATGGCCGTTGACATGCCTGGTGAAAATACCAAAAAAATCAGCTCTTCGGTGTGGAAGTATTTCACCAGAAATGCGGACAACAGGTGTCAAGCCGTGTGTTCCCTTTGTCAAGCTGTAATAAGTAGGGGTAAGGACGTTAACCACCTCGGAACATCCTCCCTTATACGTCACCTGCAGCGCATTCATAATAAGTCAGTGACAAGTTCAAAAACTTTGGGTGACAGCGGAAGCAGTCCACTGACCAGTAAATCCCTTTCTCTTGTAACCAAGCTCACGCAAACCACCCCACCAACTCCCTCAGTGTCAATTTCCTCCTTCCCCAGGAATGCCAATAGTCCTGCAGGCAATGTCACTGGCAATTCTGACGAGTCCTCTCCTGCCTGGGATTCCTCCGATGCATCCTTGCGTGTAACGCCTACTGCTGCTGGCGCTGCTGTTGTTGCTGCTGGCAGTCGATGGTCATCCCAGAGGGGAAGTCGTAAGCCCACTTGTACTACTTCCAGTAAGCAATTGACTGTTCAACAGTCCTTTGCGAGGAAGATGAAATATCACAGCAGTCATCCTGCTGCAAAGCGGATAACTGAGGCCTTGACAACTATGTTGGTGTTAGACGTGCGTCCGGTATCCGCCGTTAGTTCACAGGGAACTAGACAATTTATTGAGGCAGTGTGCCCCCATTACCAAATACCATCTAGGTTCCACTTCTCTAGGCAGGCGATACCGAGAATGTACACGGACGTCAGAAAAAGACTCACCAGTGTCCTAAAAAATGCAGTTGTACCCAATGTCCACTTAACCACGGACATGTGGACAAGTGGAGCAGGGCAGGGTCAGGACTATATGACTGTGACAGCCCACTCGGTAGATGTATGGACTCCCGCCGCAAGAACAGCAGCGGCGGCACCAGTAGCAGCATCTCGCAAACGCCAACTCTTTCCTAGGCAGGCTACGCTTTGTATCACCGCTTTCCAGAATACGCACACAGCTGAAAACCTCTTACGGCAACTGAGGAAGATCATCGCGGAATGGCTTACCCCAATTGGACTCTCCTGTGGATTTGTGGCATCGGACAACGCCAGCAATATTGTGTGTGCATTAAATATGGGCAAATTCCAGCACGTCCCATGTTTTGCACATACCTTGAATTTGGTGGTGCAGAATTTTTTAAAAAACGACAGGGGCGTGCAAGAGATGCTGTCGGTGGCCAGAAGAATTGCGGGACACTTTCGGCGTACAGGCACCACGTACAGAAGACTGGAGCACCACCAAAAACTACTGAACCTGCCCTGCCATCATCTGAAGCAAGAAGTGGTAACGAGGTGGAATTCAACCCTCTATATGCTTCAGAGTTTGGAGGAGCAGCAAAAGGCCATTCAAGCCTATACAATTGAGCACGATATAGTAGGTGGAATGCACCTGTCTCAGGCGCAGTGGAGAATGATTTCAACGTTGTGCAAGGTTCTGATGCCCTTTGAACTTGCCACACGTGAAGTCAGTTCAGACACTGCCAGCCTGAGTCAGGTCATTCCCCTCATCAGGCTTTTGCAGAAGAAGCTGGAGACATTGAAGGAGGAGCTAACACGGAGCGATTCCGCTAGGCATGTGGGACTTGTGGATGGAGCCCTTAATTCGCTTAACAAGGATTCACGGGTGGTCAATCTGTTGAAATCAGAGCACTACATTTTGGCCACCGTGCTCGATCCTAGATTTAAAGCCTACCTTGGATCTCTCTTTCCGGCAGACACAAGTCTGCTGGGGTTGAAAGACCTGCTGGTGACAAAATTGTCAAGTCAAGCGGAACGCGACCTGTCAACATCTCCTCCTTCACATTCTCCCGCAACTGGGGGTGCGAGGAAAAGGCTCAGAATTCCGAGCCCACCCGCTGGCGGTGATGCAGGGCAGTCTGGAGCGACTGCTGATGCTGACATCTGGTCCGGACTGAAGGACCTGACAACGATTACGGACATGTCGTCTACTGTCACTGCATATGATTCTCTCAACATTGATAGAATGGTGGAGGATTATATGAGTGACCGCATCCAAGTAGGCACGTCACACAGTCCGTACTTATACTGGCAGGAAAAAGAGGCAATTTGGAGGCCCTTGCACAAACTGGCTTTATTCTACCTAAGTTGCCCTCCCACAAGTGTGTACTCCGAAAGAGTGTTTAGTGCCGCCGCTCACCTTGTCAGCAATCGGCGTACGAGGTTACATCCAGAAAATGTGGAGAAGATGATGTTCATTAAAATGAATTATAATCAATTCCTCCGCGGAGACATTGACCAGCAGCAATTGCCTCCACAAAGTACACAGGGAGTTGAGATGGTGGATTCCAGTGGGGACGAATTGATAATCTGTGAGGAGTGGGATGTACACGGTGATATATCGGAGGGTGATGATGAGGTGGACATCTTGCCTCTGTAGAGCCAGTTTGTGCAAGGAGAGATTAATTGCTTCTTTTTTGGGGGGGGTCCAAACCAACCCGTCATATCAGTCACAGTCGTGTGGCAGACCCTGTCACTGAAATGATGGGTTGGTTAAAGTGTGCATGTCCTGTTTTGTTTATACAACATAAGGGTGGGTGGGAGGGCCCAAGGACAATTCCATCTTGCACCTCTTTTTTCTTTTCTTCTTCTTTGCATCATGTGCTGATTGGGGAGGGTTTTTTGGAAGGGACATCCTGCGTGACACTGCAGTGCCACTCCTAAATGGGCCCGGTGTTTGTGTCGGCCACTAGGGTCGCTAATCTTACTCACACAGTCAGCTACCTCATTGCGCCTCTTTTTTTCTTTGCGTCATGTGCTGTTTGGGGAGGGTTTTTTGGAAGGGACATCCTGCGTGACACTGCAGTGCCACTCCTAGATGGGCCCGGTGTTTGTGTCGGCCACTAGGGTCGCTAATCTTACTCACACAGCTACCTCATTGCGCCTCTTTTTTTCTTTGCGTCATGTGCTGTTTGGGGAGGGTTTTTTGGAAGGGCCATCCTGCGTGACACTGCAGTGCCACTCCTAGATGGGCCCGGTGTTTGTGTCGGCCACTAGGGTCGCTAATCTTACTCACACAGCTACCTCATTGCGCCTCTTTTTTTCTTTGCGTCATGTGCTGTTTGGGGAGGGTTTTTTGGAAGGGACATCCTGCGTGACACTGCAGTGCCACTCCTAGATGGGCCCGGTGTTTGTGTCGGCCACTAGGGTCGCTTATCTTACTCACACAGCGACCTCGGTGCAAATTTTAGGACTAAAAATAATATTGTGAGGTGTGAGGTATTCAGAATAGACTGAAAATGAGTGGAAATTATGGTTTTTGAGGTTAATAATACTTTGGGATCAAAATGACCCCCAAATTCTATGATTTAAGCTGTTTTTTAGTGTTTTTTGAAAAAAACACCCAAATCCAAAACACACCCGAATCCGACAAAAAAAATTCGGTGAGGTTTTGCCAAAACGCGTTCGAACCCAAAACACGGCCGCGGAACCGAACCCAAAACCAAAACACAAAACCCGAAAAATTTCAGGCGCTCATCTCTAATTATATCCCCATCTAGATATTTTTGGAGAGTCACCTGATCCCACCAGTGTCTGGTTCCTGTGGTGCATAGGTTCTCCAACTTATTAAACAGCCTATGTACATCACCACCCTCATTGTCCCTAATATTCTCACTTGGTCTATGACCTGCCCCTTTAAGGTACATATTTCTCCTCTCCATTCTATCGGTTAAACATTTTAATGACGTCATTTTAGCTTTTTATAGAAAAGCTGCCTGGGATGAGAACGTTTTTTAGAAAGCAACAGATACACAAGCACAGTAAAGTGACCCCCTGGCGCTAATTCTTAATCTACATGCAGCTCACTGCAAAAGGGTAAATTCTCTACCCCCTTACCTCAATGCACTTAAGAAAAATAAAAAAGAAATACAGACAGCGCTAGTAGATTTCTTATTAAAATACTTTTTATTTTTACTTTTATTTTTACTCTTATATTCCTTAATTTTTACAAAAAGCTCCTTTCTTACAGCTAGCACTACTTTCACATAAAAACGATTAGTTTCTAAAAAACATGGCAAAACAATAATAATAATTCATATACTAGCACAATTCAATGCTCTGCTCTGTGCAATAATTTTCTACACACACTTAAAAAAACAGCTAGATACAATTAATTCACACTGTTTCCTTTCAATCTTGCGAGATCTTCAGCCTCTATAGTGATACTCAGTTGCTTAATTTAAGTCGGAAACTTTATTGATTCATTCCCAAGCTGAAGGGCAATAGTTGTTACAAAGTCTCTTATTCAGGATGTGTAATAATATTTCCAAGTCCAAACTGCTATGGAGCACAGAGCACTGCGCTTCCAGATAGATTAAGACAAAATACACAGTCTCCGTAATTTTTCCTTTCCGTTTTAAGAGTGTCACTAATTAAGTACACAGCAGCAGTCAGTTGATTATTTGTTAATAGACATGCACGTGTATATAACTTCGCTTAGAAGTGACAATGGATATTTATGCAACTCAACTGTTAATTAAAACATGGCCATGTTATATGCAGATCGTTACCACATGTCCTCCTGGGTTCAATTTCTTTTCCACTCCCGGCTCTGGTGCTTAAATCCCTTTTCACGAGCCTTATCCGGATGACCTTAGAATTTTCCCCAGTGTATCGAGGCAACCTTGTGGTGTGTTAATTGCGGGTAGATAGGAATCAATAAGACGCGTTTCTCTGCCTGTAGAAATTGTAGGGTTCCTCAGTCAGATAGTTTGAAGTCTGCCGCCCTGCTCTCTTTTATCACCGGCATTTCTCAAATGCGCCTGCACGCACTCACTACACTCCAGGACTCGTTTAGCATGTATCAGCTGTTTAATCATTCACGGAGCTGCACAGTGCGCTTACTAGAGTTCCGAGTCCTGTTTATTATGCAGCCATTCATCAGCTGCTGTGAATCCTGTTTATATCCACACACTCATTTCTCATTTGTTTCAGCTAAAATAATGTTTTTAATTATAGCAGATTATGATGCCTGTAAGCACCATATTAAGTTATATATATATATATATATATATATATACAATTTAAATGCCTTAATCAGATACCGGAACTATTAGTAGCAATCAGAGCAGAGCTTCTATATTAAACAAATAAATAAAACCTATTTCTAGCTAGGATCATATACACATAAATTTCTAAAACAGATAAAATTAATCTTCTGGTTACACAACATATACCAATATTATACTCCTTTGATCTCAATTCAGATATACAGATATACTGTATGTATTATTCTGTCAGTATTTTTTAAAACTAACCTCATAATTAGTACATTTCCTTAGGGCACTAATTACAGCATAATTGTTATCTATATTCTCATGCTGTATTTAATTTATTCAACACTATGGACACTATATTATAATATTCAAATCTATTTAGCACATCCAGACTATCAATTTATTAACCCAAATTCTTCATTACGATCCACATGAGTTATTTCCATCCATACAGATCTAACATATTTTTACATATACACATATATATGCATGAACTTTCACACACACACATGTATATATTTATCATAACACTATATGTTATATTGACATTTCTAACCTTATTAATACTACTATTCTACCCCATCCTAACCCCCCACCCTACTCACAGAGATCCAACAGTTATTGTCTAATAAATTCCAACCCCCCATCTGTCAGTTGTACATATTGATCCCTAACCCCATGGACTAAATGATATGGTTTAATTCAACCGTATCATTCAGACCATCAGGGCTGAGGGTACCCAGTCTAAATATCCAGAAGGCTTCCCTCCAACACAGTGTGTTAAACATATCCCCCCCACGTGCAGTACTTTTAATATGCTCAATGCCTAGTACCTTAATAGTGCTAGGTGCATAGAGATCACATTGTGTCATGTGGTTGGACAGAGGATGTGTTCGCACATTCTTGTTTATATTTCTCCAGTTCTCCATAAATCTAGTGTGGAGCATCCAGGCTGTGCGCCCCACATATTGTTTGCCACAATCACACTGCACAATGTAGATCACAAATTTTGATCTACAGTTCATGAAACTTTTTATTTGAAATTTTTCCCCACTCTGGTTTGAAACAAATTCAGTTGTTTTTCTATTTGTATGTAAACACGTATTGCACGTGGAACTCCCACATTTGTGGAAATCTAGGGGTCTAACGGGTAACCAAGTATTCACTACCTGTGTGCACTCTACCTTCCTCTGGTTAAAATGGCTGGCAGTTAGTTTTTGTTTCAGATTATCCGATCTTCTAAAAACCACTCTCCATCAATATTAACTGTCTTTCTAAGAACTGTATCTATCTTCAAGAGTTCAGAATTCTTTTTAATTATTTTTTTAATATCATAGGAACAATTATAAAATTTTGTTATGAAAAAAGATGATCTATCTTCCCAATCCCCATTTTCTTCATCAAACTTTTTGTATACAGATTTTAATTTCTTTTTCTCCATACCAAGTAATTCATCTCTAACAATATCTTCCACTTCCCTTAGAGCTTTCTGAAGAATTTCCTTAGGGTAACCCTGTTCTAGAAATGAGTGAAAAAGCTGACCTGCTTGCTTTTTAAATGATTCTTGGGTTGAGCAATTCCGCTTAATTCTAATAAATTGCCCCTTTGGAATATTCATTTTCCATATTTTTGCATGAGAGCTTTTAAAATGTAGATACCTGCTTTGATCTACCGGCTTGATAAAAGTTTCTGTTACAATTTCTCCCCCCTCTATTGATAGTGCAATATCCAGAAAACTAATTCTGGTCTTACTATGACTACATGCAAATTTCAAACCATATTGATTTTGATTTAAATTGTGAAAAAAAGTGTCTATTGAATGTGAATCCCCATCCCAAATAATAAATAAATTGTATATAAATCTGCCATAGAGGACGAGATTCACACCTATCCCGCCCCCCCCCCCCCCCCACATGCTCCTCCTCAAACCTCCCCATGTATAGGTTGGCGAAGCTCGGCGCGAATCTCGTCCCCATCGCAGTTCCCCATGTCTGTAGATATACTTTGGTGTTAAACAAAAAATAATTATGTTTTAATATAAATTCAATTGAGTCCAAAATAAACCCACGCAGGGAGTCGGACATCCCCAAATCTTCATCTAAATAATATTTCACTGCCTCTAATCCTCGATCATGTGGAATATCGGAACAGATTGCTTCCACATCACATGTTATGAGGGAATAGCCCTCTTTCCATTTAACATTTTTAATTAAATTCAAGAAATGCTTAGTGTCCTTAATATGGGATTTCAATTTCCCTACGTGGCTTTGTAAATAATTATCAACAAAAAAGGATAAATTATTATTGAGTGACCCAACACCAGAAATTATGGGACGACCCGGGGGTGATGTAAGTGATTTGTGAATTTTGGGTAAATAATAAAAAGTGGGTGTGACGGGATGTGTATTATAAAGAAATTTGAATGTTTCATTCGATATAGCTCCCCCATATAGGGCATCATTAAGTAGATTTTTCAATTCCCTTTGATAAAGGGCGGAGGGATTGTGGTCCAATTCAACATAGAACAGACTATTGCCCAGTTGTTTATAGGCTTCAACTAAATAGTCCTCTACATCTAGGACCACAATCCCACCGCCCTTATCCGCCGGCTTGATTATTATATTTGCATCAGAATAGAGAGTCTTGAGAGCCTTCCTCTCACCTCTCTTCAAATTATCATTAAAGCTCCCTTTTTCCGCCTTCTCACATAGCTTTTTAAATTGTTCCAAAGTGCTATTATAGAAACTCTCAACATAAGGGCCCTTATACTGAAGAGGATAAAATTCAGATTTTTCTTTAAATCTGCCCACCCTCCTTGTATCATAAAGTTTTATTTCAGAAGTTATTTGTTCTCCTGTACCATCTTGTAAATCTTCCAATATATCCAAAGCCTCTTGATCCTCCACATTTAACACAATAGGAGTGACACTTAAAAAAACAGCTAGATACAATTAATTCACACTGTTTCCTTTCAATCTTGCGAGATCTTCAGCCTCTATAGTGATACTCAGTTGCTTAATTTAAGTCGGAAACTTTATTGATTCATTCCCAAGCTGAAGAGCAATAGTTGTTACAAAGTCTCTTATTCAGGATGTGTAATAATATTTCCAAGTCCACACTGCTATGGAGCACAGAGCACTGTGCTTCCAGATAGATTAAGACAAAATACACAGTCTCCGTAATTTTTCCTTTCCGTTTTAAGAGTGTCACTAATTAAGTACACAGCAGCAGTCAGTTGATTATTTGTTAACAGACATGCAGGTGTATATAACTTCGCTCAGAAGCGACAATGGATATTTATGCAACTCAACTGTTAATTAAAACATGGCCATGTTATATGCAGATCGTTACCACATGTCCTCATGGGTTCAATTTCTTTTCCACTCCTGGCTCCGGTGCTTAAATCCCTTTTCACGAGCCTTATCCGGATGTCCTTAGAATTTTCCCCAGTGTATCGAGGCAACCTTATGGTGTGTTAATTGCGGGTAGATAGGAATCAATAAGACACGTTTCTCCGCCTGTAGAAATCGGCGGCTTCCTCTGTCAGATAGTTTGAAGTCTGCCGCCCCACTCTCTTTTATCACCGACATTTCTCAAATGCGCCTGCACGCACTCACTACACTCCAGGACTCGTTTAGCGTGTATCAGCTGTTTAATCATTCATGGAGCTGCACCGTGCGCTTACTAGAGTTCCGAGTCCTGTTTATTATGCAGCCATTCATCAGCTGTTGTGAATCCTGTTTATATCCACACATTCATTTCTCATTTGTTTCAGCTAAAATAATGTTTTTAATTATAGCAGATTATGATGCTTTTAAGCACCATATTAAGTTTTATATATATATATATATATATATATATAAACAATTTAAATGCCTTAATCAGATACCGGAACTATTAGTAGCAATCAGAGCAGAGCTTCTATATTAAACAAATAAATAAAACCTATTTCTAGCTAGGATCATATGCACATAAATTTCTAAAACAGATTAAATTAATATTCTGGTTACACAACATATACCAATATTATACTCCTTTGATCTCAATTCAGATATACAGACATACAGTATGTATTACTCTGTCAGTGTTTTTTAAAACTAACCTCATAATTAGTACATTTCCTTAGGGCACTAATTACAGCATAATTGTTATCTATATTGACAATGTCTATAATATTTGTCCTATTAAAAACACGTTAAAGGTTAAAGAACACAGTACGCAATTGGCGTAAAAAGTACCGCAAGGGTACTCCCTTAACTATACCTTAAGGAATATACTTATACTGTAAACCTCTGTGTAGTGGGAGAGTGTAGATGCAACACAGTATAACCTTATTACCTTTAAAGCTGTTCGAGCGTCACTGACGCTCTGAGATTACTTAATACTATAAGAAATACACAGATACCGTGCTCAGGGTCCAACGCCTAAATATATATTATGAATGATATACTTGCAAAAGAATTTAACACAATACAAGTCATACACTACAATATAACATAGACTACCTAACCAGATAACTACACAGGAAATACAATACAATACAATTACTATTTAAGGGAAAATAAGAGAGAAAGAGAAGGAGAGAGAGAGAGAGAGAGATTGAGAGAGATTGGCTCAGAGTAACAAGAAGATTAATATGATTGCGGAGAAACACTTACACATGTGAGGAACAATCGCTGCACAGTCAGTCAATGCTGAGAATCTTTGTTTAGAAAGTACTTGAGCTTACCCATGCTGCCTGTCCCTATATACACAACACCCAGCAACACAATTGTCCCTACAATGCCGCATGGGGCAGAAGCTAGACTCCATTTTGGGAAAACTCCACTTGATTCCAAAGACTACACCACATGGCTGAAAGGGGGAGGGGAAAATACCCGGCAGCAGCCATTTTAGATTTGCAGGTCCAAACACATGGCACTCTCTACTACACCACAATCACATAGCAGAAAACACAAGACTCCATTTTATTCCAAAATGTCCAAGCCTCAAAACAATGCATATGTTCTGATTTTACAATTCCAAACAATCTAAATCACCTTTCACAATTTCAATCCAACTTCCTAGAACCATCTTATTAAATCTCCATAGGCAAACAAATACCACAAATGCTATGCTACAGGTTGTCTAATGTTCCACTTCATCACAGACTTCACAGAGTATTCAGCACAAACAAGTTACAATCACACAGCTGCACAAGCCTCACCATCCCCAAGCCATTTGTTTCTCCAAACCAACCACTCTATGCTTACCCATCATTCCACAACTACCCCACCACAAAACACACATTTAAAACTACTCTATGCCAATCAGCCATGAGATATTGAGATTATGGTACTTAGCCTTTGATGCCTGGCGATGATCCAGCCATGCTTCTGAGACCTCTGTTCTGAGTGCAGCCACATCACATCTGCTCTCTGAGGCAACCAACAACACTGACCCTCACCTCCCCCAGACAGGAACTACTCTCCTCGGTGTCTGTTCCTAGGGGAGGGGTCTTTCTCTCTCCTTTGTATATGCTAATCAGGTTCAGCCCTTAAAACTTAGTAAAGGGTTGTCTTGATCATCCATTGTTCTAACAATGTGATCTTAGCTTTTATACATATAATCATATCTATCCGCTGCAATGTCCCACAACTTCACAACCAGCATCAAACTAACCCACACATCATTCTGCTTGCTTCAATACCAAACATGATGGGCACATCTGGTTCTGTTCAAATGATACGTATTCATGACATCAATTCATCAGCCAATTCTAAATCTCCATGATGTCTGGTGCTTGACATTATTATAACCATGTACTGTATGAAACAAGCGCCGAATCCATCTCCGTAGCATGTCCGAGCAAATGCGTGTGTTTCCATATATTGCTGTGCTCGCTGCGCATATTTGCAAGTATAGCGACTTAAATGTGTGTGTGGTTTGTATGTTCTCTCTATGTAATATTTTTGACTTTGACAATATTCTCATGCTGTATTTAATTTATTCAACTCTATGGACACTATATTATAATATTCAAATCTATTTAGCACATCCAGACTATCAATTTATTAACCCAAATTCTTCATTACGATCCACATGAGTTATTTCCATCCATACAGATCTAACATATTCTTACATATACACATATATATGCATGAACTTTCACACACACACATGTATATATTTATCATAAAACTATAATATGTTATATTGACATTTCTAACCTTATTAATACTACTATTCTACCCCATCCTAACCCCCCACCCTACTCACAGAGATTCCACAGATATTGTCTAATTAATTCCAACCCCCCATCTGTCAGTTGTACATATTGATCCCTAACCCCATGGACTAAATGATATAGTTTAATTCAACCGTATCATTCAGACCATCAGGGCTGAGGGTACCCAGTCTAAATATCCAGAAGGCTTCCCTCCAACACAGTGTGTTAAACCTATCCCCCACGTGCAGTACTTTTAATATGCTCAATGCCTAGTACCTTAATAGTGCTAGGTGCATAGAGATCACATTGTGTCATGTGGTTGGACAGAGGATGTGTTCGCACATTCTTATTTATATTTCTCCAGTTCTCCATAAATCTAGTGTGGAGCATCCTGGTTGTGCGCCCCACATATTGTTTGCCACAACCACACTGCACAATGTAGATCACAAATTTTGATCTACAGTTCATGAAACTTTTTATTTGAAATTTTCCCCCACTCTGGTTTGAAACAAATTCAGTTGTTTTTCTATTTGTATGTAAACACGTATTGCACGTGGAACTCCCACATTTGTGGAAACCTAGGGGTCTAACGGGTAACCAAGTATTCACTACCTGTGTGCACTCTACCTTCCTCTGATTAAAATGGCTGGCAGTTAGTTTTTGTTTCAGATTATCCGATCTTCTAAAAACCACTCTCCAATCAAGATTAACTGTCTTTCTAAGTACTGTATCTAACTTCAAGAGTTCAGAATTCTTTTTAATTATTTTTTTAATATCATAGGAACAATTATAAAATTTTGTTATGAAAAAAGATGATCTATCTTCCCAATCCCCATTTTCTTCATCAAACTTTTTGTATACAGAGTTTAATTTCTTTTCCTCCATACCAAGTAATTCATCTCTAACCATATCTTTTACCTCCCTTAGAGCTTTCTGAAGAATTTCCTTAGGGTAACCCTGTTCTAGAAATGAGTGAAAAAGCTGACCTGCTTGCTTTTTAAATGATTCTTGGGTTGAGCAATTCGGCTTAATTCTAATAAATTGCCCCTTTGGAATATTCATTTTCCATATTTTTGCATGAGAGCTTTTAAAATTTAGATACCTGCTTTGATCTACCGGCTTGATAAAAGTTTCTGTTACAATTTCTCCCCCCTCTATTGATAGTGCAATATCCAGAAAACTAATTCTGGTCTTACTATGACTACATGCAAATTTCAAACCATATTGATTTTTATGTAAATTGTGAAAAAAAGTGTCTATTGAATGTGAATCCCCATCCCAAATAATAAATAAATTGTCAATAAATCTGCCATAGAGGACGAGATTCGCACCCAGCCCGCCCCCACCCCTCCCTCCCCCACACACATGCTCCTCCTCAAACCTCCCCATGTATAGGTTGGCGAAGCTCGGCGCAAATCTCATCCCCATCGCAGTTCCCCATGTCTGTAGATATACTTTGGTGTTAAACAAAAAATAATTATGTTTTAATATAAATTCAATTGAGTCCAAAATAAAGCCATGCAGGGAGTCGGACATCCCCAAATCTTCATCTAAATAATATTTCACTGCCTCTTATCCTCGATCATGTGGAATATCGGAATAGAGTGCTTCCACACCACATGTTATGAGGGAATAGCCCTCTTTCCATTTAACATTTTTAATTAAATTCAAGAAATGCTTAGTGTCCTTAATATGAGATTTCAATTTCCCTACTTGGCTTTGTAAATAATTATCAACAAAAAAGGATAAATTATTAGTGAGTGACCCAACACCAGAAATTATGGGACGACCCGGGGGTGAGGTAAGTGATTTGTGAAATTTGGGTAAATAATCAAAAGTGGGTGTGACGGGATGTGTATTATAAAGAAATTTGAACGTTTCATTCGATATAGCTCCCCCATATAGGGCATCATCAAGTAGATTTTTCAATTCCCTTTGATAAAGGGCGGAGGGATTGTGGTCCAATTCGACATAGAACAGACTATTGCCCAGTTGTTTATAGGCTTCAACTAAATAGTCCTCTACGTCTAGGACCACAATCCCACCGCCCTTATCCGCCGGCTTGATTATTATATTTGCATCA
This sequence comes from Pseudophryne corroboree, assembly GCF_028390025.1. Lineage (NCBI taxonomy): Eukaryota > Metazoa > Chordata > Amphibia > Anura > Myobatrachidae > Pseudophryne > Pseudophryne corroboree. The sequence goes on along the minus strand of NC_086444.1, from coordinate 444,047,090 downwards.
GAATAGAGAGTCTTGAGAGTCTTCCTCTCTGCATATTATCATTAAAGCTCCATTTTTCCGCCTTCTCACATAGCTTTTTAAATTGTTCCAAAGTGCTATTATAGAAACTCCCAATGAGGACATTTCTGTCTCTTTATTTGTCTATGGATACGCCATCGGTCTATTAACTGTCTATGTATGTGCTGCCTATCTCTTAAATGTCTATGTATTCGTTGTCGGTGTTATGTTTGTGTCGGTCTACTTGTTGTCTTATAAATGCCCTCTCAGAATTTCAGGTGTCTATGTATTCAATGTCGGTCTTCAACAGTGTCTATATAATACGTATCTGATGGATAAATGTCAGACTTTTTTTGTCTGTGTATACGCTGTCGATCTTTTATATGTCTAATTAAGTACATTGTCTAACTCATCTATGTCGAAGTATGATTAATGTCTAACTATTATTTGACGGGAAACCTCCAGTGTCTTACAAGCACTGTCAGACTAATGAATGTCGGTAAAATAACAATAGGACCGCTATACCACACCCCAACCTCATCCGGATCCAGAAGGGTGACGAGTGGAAGACCGCGTTTAACACCCATGACAGACATTATGAGTACTTTGTCATGCCTTTCGGACTCAGCAATGCTCCAGCGGTATTTCAACACTTTGTGAATGAAATTTTCCGAGATATCCTCTACCGACATGTTGTGGTCTACCTCAATGATATTCTCATCTTTGCTAATGAGCTAGAGGAACATCACTTCTGGGTCAAGGAGGTCCTGTCTCGCCTCCGTGCCAACCATCTTTATTGTAAGTTGGAGAAATGTGTCTTCAAGGTCAAATCTATTCCGTTTCTAGGTTACATTGTGTCCGGTTCCGGACTAGAGATGGATCCTGAGAAACTCCAGGCTATTCATGATTGGCCGATACTAGGGAGGCCAATCCTGGGATCGGTGGGATCCCGGGATTTGGGCCCCAAAATGCCTGGATTTGAATCCCGGGAGTACATTGCGCATGTGCGGGAGGGTGGGTGTGTAAGTAATACTACTCACCATTAGGCGGGCGGCAGCCATAGACAAATGCTGAACGCGGTGGCACTTCAAATGTAGCGCCGGCCACCAGCCAATCAGAGCTGGTGGACCGGCAGCCAATCAGGGAAGCTGCCACAGCAGCGGCAGCCAATCAGGAGCAACTGCTGCGGCCGCTTCCCTGATTGGCTGCTGGCCCGCCAGCTCTGGTTGGCTGGCGACCTGTGCCTCATTTGAAATGCCGCCATGTTCAGTGTGTCCATGGCTGGTGCCCACCTAATAGTGAGTGGTATTACCCACCCTCCCTCTGTGCAGTGTTCCCCACAGCCTCCCTCCTTCCCTCCCGCACTGCTACCTACACCCTCCCTCCATGCAGTAATCTCTCGAACAGCCTCCCGCTGCCCGCACTGCTACCTACACCCTCCCGCCCAGCTACCTACACCCTCCCGCACTGCTACCTACATCCTCCCACCAAGCTACCTACATCCTCCCGCCCAGCTACCTACACCCTCCTGCACCACTACCTACACCCTCCCTCCCTTCCGCGCCGCTACCTACACCCTCCCGCACCGCTAACTACCCTCCAGCGCTGCTCTATACACCCTTCTTCACTGATCCCTACTGCAATCCCAGGATCCTGTGAATCCCGGGATTGAGTGTTTTTCAATCCCGAATACCGGGATTGAAAAAATGGCCTGGGATTGGCCTCCCTTGCCGATACCCATGACACTCAAGGGTGTTCAGACATTCCTGGGGTTCGCCAATTATTACAGGAAGTTCATTCAGGACTTTTCTACTATTGTGGCTCCTGTCACTGCCCTTACCAAGAAAAGTGCAAATCCTTACAAGTGGTCGGAAGAAGCTACTCATGCTTTCTTTCTACTGAAACAAAAGTTTGTCTCTGCTCCAGTTCTGAAACAGCCAGATACCAGCTCGCCCTTCACCCTGGAGGTGGATACCTCTTCCTTTGGAGTGGGCGCAGTCCTGTCTCAAAGAGCCGATGATGGCCACTTACATCCTTGTGGCTTCTTCTCACAGAAGTTCTCCCCTGCTGAGCGCAATTACGCCATTGGTGATCAGGAATTTCTAGCTATCAAACTCGCTCTAGAAGAGTGGAGATATCTTCTGGAGGGAGCTTCTCATACTATCACCATTCTGACAGACCACAAGAACCTCCTGTATTTGAGAGCTGCCCAATGCCTCAATCCTCGTCAAGCCAGGTGGGCACTCTTATCCAGGTTTGACTTTAAATTTCTGTTTTGTCAAGAACCACTGAATCGCAAGGCTGATACTCTTTCCTGCTCCTTGGAGCAAGAAAATTAGTCTAAATCTACTGGCAAGCATCCCATTTATTGCTCCAGTGGCATTCTCCGCCATGAGGATGGACTCTCTGCCCCCGCCATGGAAAAGCCTCATAAAACTGGCTCTCAGAAGGAAGCTCTTGCAATGGGCACATTCCACTCGCGTTGCCAGACACGCGGGTATTCAGAAAACCTTTGAATTCGTTTCCAGATCATACTGGTGGCTGACCCTGAAGAAGGACATAACAGAGGTCATTCCATCCTGCCCTAAATGTGCCCAGCACAAGGTACCATGCCAGTCGCCCGCTGGACAACTGGTACCTCTGTCTGTCCCTCATCATCCGTGGACCCATTTATCAATGGACTTTATTACTGATCTTCCCGAGTGTAACAAGTACAATACCATCTGGGTGGTAGTTGACCGGTTCACCAAGATGGCTCACTTCATTCCACTCACCGGTCTTCCATCAGCTTCTAAGTTGGCTCATCCAAGAGATCTTCAGGCTGCATGGTCTTCCAGAAGAGATTATTTCCAATAGAGGTGCCCAGTTCGTAGCTAAATACTGGCGAAGTCTGTGTTCGGCACTTCAAGTCAAGCTAAAGTTTTCTACGGCTTATCACCCCCAAACTAATGGGCAAACCGAGAGAGTGAATCAGGACTTGGAGTCCTTCCACCGAATTTACATTTCATCTTCTCAAGACGACTGGGTTCATCTGCTTCCATGGGCTGAATTTTGTCACAACAACCAGTATCACTCTTCATCCTCCTCCACACCATTCCTTTCCAACTACGGGTTTCACCCAAAGGTTCCAGAGTTTCAGTCGCTTCCAGCAACATCAGTACCTGCAGCTGATATCACTCTTCACCAGTTTCTCCAAAACTGGAATAATGTCCGGGCAGCTCTCCTAAAAGCTTCCTCTAGGTACAAAAAGTTTGCAGACAAGAAGCGTCGGGCAATTCCTGCCCTCAAACCAGGTGACCGAGTGTGGTTGGCCACCAAGAATCTCTGATTAAAAGTCCCAAGTATAAAGTTTGCTCCTCTTTACATCAGTCCTTTCCAGGTTAAACAAGTCGTCAATCCAGTTGCCTATAAGCTCATGCTGCCTCAATTTCTGAAAATCCCTAGGACATTTCATATCTTCCTTCACAAACCGGTGGTCCTGAATCGTTTCCATTCTGTGCTCCCCTCTGCACCTAAGGTCCAGACTCAACGGGGTGTTGAGTATGAGGTCGCCAAGATTCTGGATTCGCGCTTCAGGTACGGTCATCTTCAGTACTTGATTGATTGGAAGGGCTATGGCCCCGAGGAACGTTCTTAGATGAACGCATTGGATGTCCATGCTCCCAAATTGGTCCAGGCTTTCCACGCTAGATTACCTCGCAAGCCTAAGAAGTGTTCTGGGGCCACACCTAAAGGGGGGGGGGTACTGTCACGATACGATTATTGGACAAGTTTATTTACCTTCCAAGTGTCTCCTGAGACTGGCCCAGCGTTCCACAATGGGATTCCATCTGCGCTGTCAGCGTGCAGCGCGCTCTATATCCTCATCTCTAGGCTCCTCCCTGTGATCCCGTAGCACTGTCATGGCAGCCTTACAGTTTAGTTGCACTGTTTTAGAGAATGGCGTCTCCTTCGCTCCGCGCCCTCCGCTGCCATTACTACTGTTTTCCACATGGACTATACAAACAGACTCTTTCCCTCCAAATGCAAATCTGGGCGCAGCCATGTTTCCCTCATCACATGTCATTGTTAAGACATATCCGCTGCCCTCTAGACCTAATTATCCAGCCAATGCCTGCTTCCCAGCTGGTATAAGTATCCTGCTCCTGGGCTGAATAATCGTCAGTGCTTTGGTTGTCTAACCTCTACACATGTCTCTCCTGCATGTGGCTTCTACTGTTTATATCTCCAGGTATTCCAGCTCCTGTGAACCAGATCCACTAAGAGACCCGCTCCTGTTTCCATCTTGTGGTGCAGCCTGACTGCCTGCAGTGTTCCAGCATTGCTTCTGATTACTCTCCACGTTCAGACACCAGCTTCCTGCTTCCAGCGTTGATCTTGCTTTGCTTCCAGCCTCCAGCGGTGTTCTGGTATTGTGATATAACTTCATCATTCTGCAGCACCGCTCTCTATTCTCTACAGCATATTCACAGTGGCCTACCAGCTTTCCACAGTACTCCTTAGTCGTTGGTATTCCGCTAGCGATGCTCCATACATCTTCAGTTTCTTCAACCTCATCAGCGGTATTCCTATACTGTCCGCATCTGTGACCATCCTTCCATTGAACCACAGCGTCCATCGATTCTCACCATCAAACTCTGAATCTATAGTGGTGAGTTCTGCACACCTTCTCAATCATATAGTTTTTGTCCGGCACTCTCTGCAAATTACCAAGTACCATCTACGTCTGTGCATGTGTGTTGCTCCAGCCTCTGTGCACCATCTGCAGTACCAGTTTTACCCTTCCTCAGTGGTTAGCTGTGGCATACGGACTTATCTCCAGTTCCGGCAAGGACTTTGTATTATCTGTTCTGCAAGCCACAGCACCAATTACCCTGCATTTCTAGGAACTGTACTGTACTTACCATTGCACATCTCCTGTGATGTTTTATTTACCCAAGGTGTTTTACAAGCTGTGTGTTCAATAAAACGAACTTTACTTTTACAACTTCATTGTCGTGGTCACGCCTTCAGGCAACTGGTACAAGAGCTCCTGTATATCAAAGAACCTGATACTACCTCTCCGGTTCACTTACACGTCAGCCCCTACATCTGAGGCTTCCCCCAGGTAAGCCTCAGCCCTCAGTTGTGACACCTTATATGATATATGTCCTGGTTTGGGCACTTATCAGCCCGTTAGTCACTGGCTCCTGACACTGTGTGGCCGTACTATGGGGTCTATTCATGAAGCAGTGAAAAGTGTGGAGCAGTGAGCCTGTGGAGAAGTTGCCCATGGCAACCAATCAGCTGCTCCGTACAATTGTACAGTATGAAAATTATAATGCTTACTTCAATGCTGGTTGGTTGCCATGGGCAACTTCTCTTACTTCTCCACACTTTTCACTGCTTCATGAATAGACCCCTAAGGGAGGAAGGGATTATGCAGTGGCTGTGTTTCTCACCTTTCCCTCGTCCTCCCGGCCGTTGATGTTATCTGCCATTCCTCGAGCCATGACCACTGCTGTCCGTTATTCACTGTCTTCCGACACTATGTGGCTGCACAGAGGGAGGTGTGGATTATGCTGTAACTGTGTGTCTCACCTTTCCCTTGTCCTCCCGGCCGTTGATGTTATGTGCTGGATCTGGAGCCATGACCGCTGCTGTGTGATCTGTGCGCTGGGACTGAATGACGTCACTGGCCTTGCTGGTATACCTCGTCTCTGAATGCTGAAGACTCCTCAAGCTGGTTCAGGTGAGGATCATCAGTATCTGTATGCTGGAATCATCCACGGTTCGCATCAAAGATCAATTGTTGGTCACAATATGGTTCCCCTGTGGGGATGTCCTTCCAAAAAGATGAGAAGGGTCTGTTTCCAACTAACGAGATTCGCACCCCTGGGTGCTTTTTCAAAGAGTAATATAGCTGTAGTCCAAAATGTTCCTTACAGGTATATCCCTCTTTCCCAAATTGGATCTGTCTTCCCATTGGTTTATAAAAACATTCAGGTGTAAAACATCAAATCAACTTTGGATGCCTATGTTTATATTAACACTGGATGCCAATTTTGAAGCCTCTATAGGCACAATGGGGGTCAGTCCAAGTTGATCGTTCACTGCCGATTTTTGCAGCGCAGTGATCAGGTTACTACTGTGCCTGCGTATGCACCGCAATGCGCACGTGCGTCATACGGGTGCAAAGGGGATTGTTGCCGGGCAATGGTTTTAACGAAGAATCTATTCGCACAGCCGATTGCAAGGAGATTGACAGGAAGAAGGCATTTATGGGTGTCAACTGACTGTTTTCTAGGAGTGTTGGGGAAAACGCAGGCATGTCCAAGCATTTGCAGGGTGGGTGTCTGACGTCAATTCCGGGACCGGACATGCTGGAGTGATCGCAAGGGCTGAGTAAGTTCAGACCTACTCAGAAACTGCAAAAATAATTTTCATACCGCTCGGCTGCACAGGCGTTCGCACACTTGCAAAGCAAAAATACACTCCCTCGTGGGTGGCGACTATGCATTTGCACGGCTGCTAAAAGTAGCTAGCGAGCGATCAACTCGGAATGAGGGCCAAAATTCATATAATTCATTATATACATATAATAAAACATAAAAAAATGTCGCGGAGAGAGCTGTAATCAAATATAATAAATAGCTATAACCTTCCACAATTGTAGATGTATATCTTATTATTAAATCAGCTTATCTAGAAAAAAAATCATAATTTCTCTAACGTCCTAGTGGATGTTGGGGACTCCGTAAGGACCATGTGGAATAGACGGGCTCCACAGGAGACTGGGCACTCTAAGAAAGAATTAGGACTACTGGTGTGCACTGGCTCCTCCCTCTATGCCCCTCCTCCAGACCTCAGTTAGAATCTGTGCCCGGACGGAGGTGGGTGCATTTTAGTGAGCTCTCCTGAGCTTGCTAATAAGAAAGTATTTTGTTAGGTTTTTTATTTTCAGAGAGCTTCTGCTGGAAACAGACTCTCTGCTACGTGGGACTGAGGGGAGAGAAGCAAACCTACTAACTGCGGCTAGGTTGCGCTTCTTAGGCTACTGGACACCATTAGCTCCAGAGGGATCAAACACAGGAACTTAACCTTGGTCGTCCATTCCCAGAGCCGCGCCGCTGTCCCCCTCGCAGAGCCAGAAGACAGAAGCCGGCGGGTGAAGCAAGAAGACGTCAAAATCGGCGGCAGAAGACTCCTGTCTTCATATGAGGTAGCGCACAGCACTGCAGCTGTGTGCCATTGCTCCCACATTACAGCCACACACTCCGGTCACTGTAGGGTGCAGGGCGCAGGGGGGGGGGGGGGGGCGCCCTGGGCAGCAATTGAGTACCTCCTGGCAAAATAGGGCATATATACAGCTGGGCACTGTATATATGCATGAGCCCCCGCCATTATTTTTACACAAAATCGCGGGACAGAAGCCCGCCACTGAGGGGGCGGGGCTTCTTCCTCAGCACTCACCAGCGCCAATTTCTCTCCACAGTTCCGCTGAGAGGAAGCTCCCCAGGCTCTCCCCTGCAGAAGCACGATAGAAGAGGGTGAAAAAGAGAGGGGGGGCACATAAATTTGGCGTAAAAACAATATATACAGCAGCTACAGGGTTAACACAAAGTTACTGTGTGATTCCTGGGTCATATAGCGCTGGGGTGTGTGCTGGCATACTCTCTCTCTGTCTCTCCAAAGGGCCTTGTGGGGGAACTGTCTTCAAATAGAGCATCCCCTGTGTGTGTGGTGTGTCGATACGTGTGTATCGACATGTCTGAGGTAAAAGGCTCCCCTAAGGAGGAGATGGAGCTAATATGTGTGTGAGAGTGTGTCTCCGTCGACAACGCCGACACCTGTTTGGATATGTGTAAGTGCTAAGGTGAATTTATTGCACAAAAGATTAGAGAACAGACAGGAAATCTACTCATGTCTGTCCCTATGGCGCAGAGACCTTCAGAGTCTCACAATGCTCACTATCCAAAATAATAAACACTGATATCGACACGGAGTTTGACTCCAGTGTCGACTACGGTAATGCAAAGTTACAGCCAAAATGGCAGAAAAGTATTCAATATATGATTATTGTAATAAAAGATGATTTGCATATCACTGATGACTCATTTGTCCCTGACACAAGGGTGCACATGTTTAAGGGGAAGAAAGCTGAGGTAAATTTCCCTCTTCTCATGAGGAAAAAGAGCGTGAATCTCCAGACAAGAGACTGCAGCTTCCCACAAAGAATTCTCAGGCAGTATCCTTTCCCCACTAGGGTCAGGATGTGATGGGAATCTTCCCCTAGGGTGTCACGTTTGCCCAAAAGGTAGCCCTAGCTATTCTCAGGGATCCTGCAGATAGCGTGCACATTCTGGTACACTACTCAGACCGGCGATTGTGTCGGCATGGGTTTATAGCGCTGGGGCGGCGTGGACAGGTACCTTATCAGCAGAAATTGAGACCCTAGTATGTATATATATATATATATATATATATATGTATATAGAGAGATATGTATATATATTAAAGATGCTGTCTTAAGAGATATATATAATCAAACATGCCCAAAGAGACATGAGTATACTGGGTCCTAGAGTCAAAGCTATGTCGATTTCTGCTTGACGTGTCCTGTAGAATATGCAATGCACAGATGATGCCAACTTAAGTGGCATATGGAAGGCTGAGGATTGTGTGGAGAAGGGTTCTCGGACCTGGTCTCCACAGCTATAGCTGGTAATTCTGATATTTTGCCTTATATTCCTGCACAGCCTAGGAAAGCACGTCATTATCAAATGCAGCTTTTTGAACAAAGAAACAAGAAAGTCCGAGGTGCGTCCTTTCTTGCCAGAGGAAAGAAGCTGCACAACACAGCTAGTTCCCAGGAACAGAAGTCCTCCCCGGCCTCTATGAAAATCCACCGCATGTCACTGGGGCTCCACAGACGGAGCTAGGCCCGGTGGTGGCACGCTTTCGGAAGTTCAGCAACAAGTGGGTTCACTCCCTTTTAGATCCCTGGGCAATAGATATTGTGTCTCAGGGATACAAGCTGGACTTTGAGAAGATGCCTCCTCACTGACGGCCCTGCCGGCTTCGCCCCACGAGAGGGAAACAGGGTAAGCTGTAATTCACAAATTATATCTTCAACAGGTGGTGGTCAAGGTTCCCCTCCTTTGACAAGGAGGGGGTTATTATTCGACCATGTGGTAGTCCCGAAACCAGACGGTTCGGTCAGACCCATATTGAATTTAAAATCCCTGAACATATACCTGAAAAGGTTCAAGTTCAAGATGGAATCGCTAAGAGCGGTCGTTACAAGCCTGAAAGGGGGAGATTTTATCGTGACTCGGGACATAAAAGGAGGCATACCTTCATGTCCCCATTTATCCACCTCATCAGGCGTACCTCAGAATTGCGGTACGGGATTGTCATTACCAATTTCAGACGTTGCCGTTTGGTCTCTCCACGGCCCCGAGAATATTCACCAAGGTAATGGCGGAAATGATGGTGCTCCTGCGAAAGCAAAGTGTCACTATTATCACGTACTTGGACGATCTCCTCATAAAAGCGAGATCAAGAGAGCAGTTGCTGAACATCGTATCACTTTCTCTGGAAGTGTAATGGCAACACGGCTGGATTCTATATATTCCAAAGTCGCAGTTGGTTCCTACAGCTCATCTGCCTCTCCTAGGCATGATCCTAGACACAGACCAGAAAAGGGTTTATCTCCTGATAGAGAGAGCTCAGGAGCTCGTGACACTGGTCAGGAATCTATTAAAACCAAAACAGGTGTCAGTGCATCACTGCACTCGAGTCCTGGGAAGGATGGTGGCATCATACGAGGCCATTCCCTTCGGCAGGTTCCATGAGAGGACTTTCCAATGGGACTTACTGGACAAGTGGTCTAGATCACATCTTCAGATGCATCGGTTAATCACCCTATCCCCCTGGGCCAGGGTGTCTCTCCTGTGGTGGCTGCAGAGTGCTCACCTTCTCGAAGGTCGCAGATTCGGCATTCAGGACTGGGTCCTGGTGACCACGGATGCAAGCCTCCGAGGGTGGGGAGCAGTCACATAGGGAAGAAATTTTCAAGGGCTGTGTTCAAGTCAGGAGACTTGCCTTCACATCAGTATCCTGAAATTAAGGGCCATATACAACGCCCTAAGTCAAGCGGAGACCCTGCTTCGCAACCAATCGGTGCTGATTCAATCAGACAATATCATCGCAGTGGCTCATGTAAACCGCCAAGGCGGCACAAGGAGTAGGGTGGCGATGGCGGAAGCCACCAGAATTTTTCGATGGGCGGAGAATCACGTACGAGCACTGTCAGCAGTGTTCATTCCGGGAGTGGACAACTGGGAAGCAGACTTCCTCAGCAGGCACGACCTCCACCCAGGAGAGTGGGGACTTCATCAAGAAGTCTTTGCGCAGATTGTAGGTCAGTGGGAACTGCCACAGGTGGACATGATGGCATCCTGCCTCAACAAAATATTGCGCCAGGTCAAGAGACCCTCAGGTGATAGCTGTAGACGCACTGGTGACACCGTGGATGTTCCAGTCGGTTTATGTGTTTCCTCCTCTTCCTCTCATACCCAAGGTGATGGGAATCATAGGAAAAGGAGGAGTGAGAACAATACTCATTGTTCCGGATTGGCCAAGAAGGACTTGGTATCCAGATCTGCAAGAAATGCTCACAGAGGACCCATAGCCTCTGCCTCTCAGACAGGACTTGTTGCAGCAGGGGCCCTGTCTGTTCCAAGACTTACCGCGGCTGCGTTTGTTGGCATGGCGGTTGAACGCCGGACCCTGGCAGAAAAAGAGATTCTGGATGAGGTTATTCCTACACTGATAAAGGCTAGGAAGGAGGTTACGGCTAAACATTATCACCGTATATGGCGAAAAAAAAAAAATGTTGCTTGGTGTGAGGCCAGGAATGCCCCTACGGAGGAATTCCAGCTAGGCCGTTTCCTTCACTTCCCTACAGTCGGGAGTGACATTGGACCTAAAATTGGGTTCGATTAGGGTCCAGGTTTCGGCCCTATCCATTTTCTTTCAAAAAGAACTGACTTCTCTTCCTGAAGTCCAGACGTTGCATAGGGAGCGCTGCATATTCTGCCCCCTTTTGTGCCACCAGTGGCACCTTGGGATCTTAACGTGGTGTTGAGTTTCCTGAAATCTCACTGGTTTGAGCCATTTAAGACCGTGGAGTTAAAATATCTCACGTGGAAAGTGGTCAAGCTATTGGCCTTAGCTTCGGCTAGGCGTGTGTCAGAATTAGAGATGAGCGCCTGAAATTTTTCGGGTTTTGTGTTTTGGTTTTGGGTTCGGTTCCGCGGCCGTGTTTTGGGTTCGAACGCGTTTTGGCAAAACCTCACCGAATTTTTTTTGTCGGATTCGGGTGTGTTTTGGATTCGGGTGTTTTTTTCCAAAAACACTAAAAAACAGCTTAAATCATAGAATTTGGGGGTCATTTTGATCCCAAAGTATTATTAACCTCAAAAACCATAATTTACACTCATTTTCAGTCTATTCTGAATACCTCACACCTCACAATATTATTTTTAGTCCTAAAATTTGCACCGAGGTCGCTGTGTGAGTAAGATAAGCGACCCTAGTGGCCGACACAAACACCGGGCCCATCTAGGAGTGGCACTGCAGTGTCACGCAGGATGTCCCTTCCAAAAAACCCTCCCCAAACAGCACATGACGCAAAGAAAAAAAGAGGCGCAATGAGGTAGCTGACTGTGTGAGTAAGATTAGCGACCCTAGTGGCCGACACAAACACCGGGCCCATCTAGGAGTGGCACTGCAGTGTCACGCAGGATGTCCCTTCCAAAAAACCCTCCCCAAACAGCACATGACGCAAAGAAAAAAAGAGGCGCAATGAGGTAGCTGTGTGAGTAAGATTAGCGACCCTAGTGGCCGACACAAACACCGGGCCCATCTAGGAGTGGCACTGCAGTGTCACGCAGGATGTCCCTTCCAAAAAACCCTCCACAATCAGCACATGATGCAAAGAAAAAGAAAAGAAAAAAGAGGTGCAAGATGGAATTGTCCTTGGGCCCTCCCACCCACCCTTATGTTGTATAAACAAAACAGGACATGCACACTTTAACCAACCCATCATTTCAGTGACAGGGTCTGCCACACGACTGTGACTGATATGACGGGTTGGTTTGGACCCCCCCCAAAAAAGAAGCAATTAATCTCTCCTTGCACAAACTGGCTCTACAGAGGCAAGATGTCCACCTCATCTTCACCCTCCGATATATCACCGTGTACATCCCCCTCCTCACAGATTATCAATTCGTCCCCACTGGAATCCACCATCTCAGCTCCCTGTGTACTTTGTGGAGGCAATTGCTGCTGGTCAATGTCTCCGCGGAGGAATTGATTATAATTCATTTTAATGAACATCATCTTCTCCACATTTTCTGGATGTAACCTCGTACGCCGATTGCTGACAAGGTGAGCGGCGGCACTAAACACTCTTTCGGAGTACACACTTGTGGGAGGGCAACTTAGGTAGAATAAAGCCAGTTTGTGCAAGGGCCTCCAAATTGCCTCTTTTTCCTGCCAGTATAAGTACGGACTGTGTGACGTGCCTACTTGGATGCGGTCACTCATATAATCCTCCACCATTCTATCAATGTTGAGAGAATCATATGCAGTGACAGTAGACGACATGTCCGTAATCGTTGTCAGGTCCTTCAGTCCGGACCAGATGTCAGCATCAGCAGTCGCTCCAGACTGCCCTGCATCACCGCCAGCGGGTGGGCTCGGAATTCTGAGCCTTTTCCTCGCACCCCCAGTTGCGGGAGAATGTGAAGGAGGAGATGTTGACAGGTCGCGTTCCGCTTGACTTGACAATTTTGTCACCAGCAGGTCTTTCAACCCCAGCAGACCTGTGTCTGCCGGAAAGAGAGATCCAAGGTAGGCTTTAAATCTAGGATCGAGCACGGTGGCCAAAATGTAGTGCTCTGATTTCAACAGATTGACCACCCGTGAATCCTTGTTAAGCGAATTAAGGGCTGCATCCACAAGTCCCACATGCCTAGCGGAATCGCTCCGTGTTAGCTCCTCCTTCAATGCCTCCAGCTTCTTCTGCAAAAGCCTGATGAGGGGAATGACCTGACTCAGGCTGGCAGTGTCTGAACTGACTTCACGTGTGGCAAGTTCAAAGGGCATCAGAACCTTGCACAACGTTGAAATCATTCTCCACTGCACTTGAGACAGGTGCATTCCACCTACTATATCGTGCTCAATTGTATAGGCTTGAATGGCCTTTTGCTGCTCCTCCAACCTCTGAAGCATATAGAGGGTTGAATTCCACCTCGTTACCACTTCTTGCTTCAGATGATGGCAGGGCAGGTTCAGTAGTTTTTGGTGGTGCTCCAGTTTTCTGTACGTGGTGCCTGTACGCCGAAAGTGTCCCGCAATTCTTCTGGCCACCGACAGCATCTCTTGCACGCCCCTGTCGTTTTTTAAAAAATTCTGCACCACCAAATTCAAGGTATGTGCAAAACATGGGACGTGCTGGAATTGGCCCAGATTTAATGCACACACAATATTGCTGGCGTTGTCCGATGCCACAAATCCACAGGAGAGTCCAATTGGGGTAAGCCATTCCGCGATGATCTTCCTCAGTTGCCGTAAGAGGTTTTCAGCTGTGTGCGTATTCTGGAAAGCGGTGATACAAAGCGTAGCCTGCCTAGGAAAGAGTTGGCGTTTGCGAGATGCTGCTACTGGTGCCGCCGCTGCTGTTCTTGCGGCGGGAGTCCATACATCTACCCAGTGGGCTGTCACAGTCATATAGTCCTGACCCTGCCCTGCTCCACTTGTCCACATGTCCGTGGTTAAGTGGACATTGGGTACAGCTGCATTTTTTAGGACACTGGTGACTCTTTTTCTGAGGTCTGTGTACATTTTCGGTATCGCCTGCCTAGAGAAATGGAACCTAGATGGTATTTGGTACCGGGGACACAGTACCTCCAACAAGTCTCTAGTTGGCTCTGCAGTAATGATGGATACCGGAACCACGTTTCTCACCACCCAGGATGTCAAGGCCTCAGTTATCCGCTTTGCAGTAGGATGACTGCTGTGATATTTCATCTTCCTCGCAAAGGACTGTTGGACAGTTAATTGCTTGGTGGAAGTAGTAAAAGTGGTCTTACGACTTCCCCTGACCATCGACTCCCAGCAGCAACAACAGCAGCGCCAGCAGCAGTAGGCGTTACACGCAAGGATGCATCGGAGGAATCCCAGGCAGGAGAGGACTCGTCAGAATTGCCAGTGACATGGCCTGCAGAACTATTGGCATTCCTGGGGAAGGAGGAAATTGACACTGAGGGAGTTGGTGGGGTGGTTTGCGTGAGCTTGGTTACAAGAGGAAGGGATTTACTGGTCAGTGGACTGCTTCCGCTGTCACCCAAAGTTTTTGAACTTGTCACTGACTTATTATGAATGCGCTGCAGGTGACGTATAATGGAGGATGTTCCGAGGTGGTTAACGTCCTTACCCCTACTTATTACAGCTTGACAAAGGGAACACACGGCTTGACACCTGTTGTCCGCATTTCTGGTGAAATACCTCCACACCGAAGAGCTGATTTTTTTGGTATTTTCACCTGGCATGTCAACGGCCATATTCCTCCCACGGACAACAGGTGTCTCCCCGGGTGCCTGACTTAAACAAACCACCTCACCATCAGAATCCTCCTGGTCAATTTCCTCCCCAGCGCCAGCAACACCCATATCCTCCTCATCCTGGTGTACTTCAACACTGACATCTTCAATCTGACTATCAGGAACTGGACTGCGGGTGCTCCTTCCAGCACTTGCAGGGGGCGTGCAAATGGTGGAAGGCGCATGCTCTTCACGTCCAGTGTTGGGAAGGTCAGGCATCGCAACCGACACAATTGGACTCTCCTTGTGGATTTGGGATTTCAAAGAACGCACAGTTCTTTGCGGTGCTTTTGCCAGCTTGAGTCTTTTCAGTTTTCTAGCGAGAGGCTGAGTGCTTCCATCCTCATGTGAAGCTGAACCACTAGCCATGAACATAGGCCAGGGCCTCAGCCGTTCCTTGCCACTCCGTGTGGTAAATGGCATATTGGCAAGTTTACGCTTCTCCTCCGACAATTTTATTTTAGGTTTTGGAGTCCTTTTTTTACTGATATTTGGTGTTTTGGTTTTGACATGCTCTGTACTATGCCATTGGGCATCGGCCTTGGCAGACGACGTTGCTGGCATTTCATAGTCTCGGCCATGACTAGTGGCAGCAGCTTCAGCACGAGGTGGAAGTGGATCTTGATCTTTCCCTAATTTTGGAACCTCAACATTTTTGTTCTCCATATTTTAATAGGCACAACTAAAAGGCACCTCAGGTAAACAATGGAGATGGATGGATTGGATACTAGTATACAATTATGGACGGGCTGCCGAGTGCCGACACAGAGGTAGCCACAGCCGTGAACTACCGCACTGTACTGTGTCTGCTGCTAATATATAGACTGGTTGATAAAGAGATAGTATACTCGTAACTAGTATGTATGTATAAAGAAAGAAAAAAAAACCACGGTTAGGTCACTGGTATATACAATTATGGACGGGCTGCCGAGTGCCGACACAGAGGTAGCCACAGCCGTGAACTACCGCACTGTACTGTGTCTGCTGCTAATATAGACTGGTTGATAAAGAGATAGTATACTACTAATATTATATACTGGTGGTCAGGTCACTGGTCACTAGTCACACTGGCAGTGGCACTCCTGCAGCAAAAGTGTGCACTGTTTAATTTTAATATAATATTATGTACTCCTGGCTCCTGCTATAACCTATAACTGGCACTGCAGTAGTGCTCCCCAGTCTCCCCCACAATTATAAGCTGTGTGAGCTGAGCAGTCAGACAGATATATAATATATATAGATGATGCAGCACACTGGCCTGAGCCTGAGCAGTGCACACAGATATGGTATGTGACTGACTGAGTCACTGTGTGTATCGCTTTTTTCAGGCAGAGAACGGATATATTAAATAAACTGCACTGTGTGTCTGGTGGTCACTCACTATATAATATATTATGTACTCCTGGCTCCTGCTATAACCTATAACTGGCACTGCAGTAGTGCTCCCCAGTCTCCCCCACAATTATAAGCTGTGTGAGCTGAGCAGTCAGACAGATATATATAATATTATATATAGATAATAGATGATGCAGCACACTGGCCTGAGCCTGAGCAGTGCACACAGATATGGTATGTGACTGAGTCACTGTGTGCTGTGTATCGCTTTTTTCAGGCAGAGAACGGATTATATTATGTACTCCTGGCTCCTGCTATAACCTATAACTGGCACTGCAGTAGTGCTCCCCAGTCTCCCCCACAATTATAAGCTGTGTGAGCTGAGCAGTCAGACAGATATATATAATATTATATATAGATAATAGATGATGCAGCACACTGGCCTGAGCCTGAGCAGTGCACACAGATATGGTATGTGACTGAGTCACTGTGTGCTGTGTATCGCTTTTTTCAGGCAGAGAACGGATTATAAATAAAAGTGGTGGTCACTGGTCACTATCAGCAAAACTCTGCACTGTACACTACTGAGTACTCCTAATGCTCCCCAAAATTAGTAAATCAAGTGTCTCTCTAATCTATTCTAATTCTAAACGGAGAGGACGCCAGCCACGTCCTCTCCCTATCAATCTCAATGCACGTGTGAAAATGGCGGCGACGCGCGGCTCCTTATATAGAATCCGAGTCTCGCGATAGAATCCGAGCCTCGCGAGAATCCGACAGCGTCATGATGACGTTCGGGCGCGCTCGGGTTAACCGAGCAAGGCGGGAAGATCCGAGTCGCTCGGACCCGTGAAAAAAAACATGAAGTTCTGGCGGGTTCGGATTCAGAGAAACCGAACCCGCTCATCTCTAGTCAGAATTGGCGGCTTTGTCATGTAAAAGCCCCTATCTGGTTTTCCATATGGACAGGGCAGGATTACGGACTCGTCCGCCATTTCTGCTGAAGGTGGTGTCATCTTTTCATTTGAACCAACCTATTGTGATGCCTGCGGCTACTCGTGACTTGGAGGATTCCAGGTTACTAGATGTAGTCAGGGCTTTGAAGATTTACGTTGCCAGAACGGCTAGAGTTAGGAAAACTGACTTGCTGTTTATCCTGTATGCATCCAACAAGCTGGGTGCTCCTGCTTCAAAGCAAACTATTGCTCGCTGGATCTGTAACACGATTCAGCAGGCTCATTCTGCGGCTGGATTGCCGCATCCAAAATTGGTAAAAGCCCATTCCACAAGGAAGGTGGGCTCTTCTTGGGCGGCTGCCCGAGGGGTCGCGGCATTACAGCTTTGCCGAGCAGCTACTTGGTCGGGTTCAAACACTTTTGCAAAATTCTACAAGTTTGATACCCTGGCTGAGGAGGACCTTGTGTTTGCCCATTCGGTGCTGCAGAGTCATCCGCACTCTCCCGTCCGTTTGGGAGCTTTGGTATAATCCCCATGGTCCTTACGGAGTCCACAGCATCCACTAGGACGTTAGAGAAAATAAGATTTTACTCACCGGTAAATCTATTTCTCGTAGTCCGTAGTGGATGCTGGGCGCCCGTCCCAAGTGCGGACTTCTTCTGCAATACTTGTATATAGTTATTGCTTAATTAAGGGTTATATTATGTTGGCATCCGTTTGTTGATGCTCTGTTGTTGTTCATACTGTTAACTGGGTATGTTATCACAAGTTATACGGTGTGATTGGTGTGGCTGGTATGAGTCTTACCCTGGATTCCAAAATCCTTTCCTTGTAATGTCAGCTCTTCCGGGCACAGTTTCCTCAACTGAGGTCTGGAGGAGGGGCATAGAGGGAGGAGCCAGTGCACACCAGTAGTCCTAATTCTTTCTTACAGTGCCCAGTCTCATGCGGAGCCCGTCTATTCCCCATGGTCCTTACGGAGTCCCCAGCATCCACTACGGACTACGAGAAATAGATTTACCGGTGAGTAAAATCTTATTTTATATGTCACCACCATGATCGAACCCTAACATTCCTAAGAGGTTACCTAGACCACTAACCCATGAAAGAACACTGATATTTCCTAACTTCAAAAAAATACATAACATTCAAATACCCCTATATATCACATACAATTAATTAACCAAACAGGCAGAACATCTATATATAAAAGAGAGTTTGCAATTGTATTATAATACTAAAAATGTGCTTACTGTTATGATAAATCAACATCAACTGAGAGAGAACAATGTCCAAATAGGACAATTAGAGCTCGACCGGGATACAATTTAATACTCACAGTACCCTCATTTTACACATCACTGTCCTAAATATAGTGTCCCCATGCATCCCAAAGGATTGATATTAGAATGCATGGATACACAGAATGCGATCTATAAAGTTTAATACATTTATTTTTTATTTTAATATTTGATTGATGCTGTCTAGCGCTTTTTTATCTATAGTTACGCCAACAAAAATTTTCAAAGAGACCTAAACTCCAACATACGCATGTTTTAGTTTACTGTTCGCACTGGGAGCCAAATTGCCTAGAAACAGCCCCCAGGGCCTTAAAGAAGGCATCCACAGAACACAGACTGAAGTGATTTGCTGGAAAGCCAAAAGCCTAAGATTGCGGGTCACCTTGCAAGAGTGAAATGACGATTCTCTCTCGCTGGGTCTCCGATCCAGAAGAGTGAGGCCTGAGCCTGAAGTTAAGCTTGCAGCTTTCCCGAAAATTGACAAAATGTTTCAGGTTCCCAGTAAACCTATCAGGGAGGTTGAGTTTTGGCTCATTTGGAGCAGGTAACGAGGTGGTCTGGGACCTACGGCTCTCCTCCTGGATCCCGTAGCTGCTGGGTAAAACCCTGGATCTGACCAGCCAGGATCTGGGCAGGATTTTGTTGAACTGGATCCATCCGGAAATAATCAACCCACGAGACTACATTTTTGTTAGGCTGTTTATACTGTTATGAATGGAGAGATGTACTTGAATAGAATCTTGCGGAGAGTTGATGGAGAGATGAGAATCTGGACACGACGGATGAGGAATAACTTGACATGTAGTTGATCTTCTGATGATAGCTCTGGATGCCTGGGTGTAAGACTCGTAGAGTAACACACAGCAGGTCTTCTTGCCTATAAGAGACGCTTTTCCCTTAAGACTTTATATGTCTACCAGTACTGGGATGCCCACCAGGACTTACACCACTGGCAAAAGTACAAGCTTACCCCTAAGATGACCAAAGCTATCAGACGGTGGTGGTGACTGAATAAGTGTATGGAACTAATCTAATATTGAGGTAGGGAACTAGGCTGAGGGCAATGAGAATGTACGGAGACCTGGCAATAGAGATGGAAGAATGTAGCGATCAGTAATGAGGTGTAATCAGTGCTGAAAGTAAACTGCTATGGGGTGGTACGGAGTGCCATTAAGAAATATGGTGGTGGTACGCAGTTCCACCAGCCCACCACTGAGGCATAATTTATAAGGGACATTTTTGTGTGTGGGACATAAAATGGTGTCAGTGGCATAACTACATAATATGTAATAGGCATTACGCGTGTGGCATAATGTGTAGTGGGTGTTACGGTGTCTGTCATAATGTGTAATGGGCATTACAGTGTGTGGCATAATGTGTAATAAGCATTACGGTGTGTGGCATAATGCGTAATGGGCATTATGGTGTTTGACATAGTGTGTTAGGGGAAATACAATGTGTAGCATAATGTGGCCATGCCCCTATTGTGATGTAGCCACTCCCCTAGTTTTGTGTGACCACACCCCCTCACGACATGTGACCATGCCCATTTTTACTATCAGTACCACTAATAAAAATATTCTACTTGCACCACTGTGTGTAATGATTATTGCAGCTGCAGTGTGTGAGCTAAAGAAAACGGCAAATGGTAGCAAGGGAAATACAAAGGATATGGAACAGGCAATAACTAAAGATTGTGTGGAAGATCCACACAGCACTTGAGGCAATGTCAGACAGGAACAGAGCAGGAAGGAATCAGGCAGAGTTTCTTGGAACAGGAGTTCAAAAGGCCGACAGTTTCTCCAATGCAGCAGGAACGATATCCAGCAGTTTGGGAGAGTCCAGGAAATTTTTATAAATAGTGCTTGCACCAATCAGGAGCCTGCTGGTTAATTTGAAATTATTCTGTGCAGCTGCCCTGCTGCATGTAACTAACTAAATACTATGCAACGGGGAATGCAATCTGTCTCCGGCGTCCCTGTTTCTAGGAGTCCGGCGGTCCCCAGCACCCGGTGTCAGCCTGTTGCTATGCGCCGGGCGGGAACCAGGAAGCATTGCGACCAGCATTAGCCTGTTGCTAGGTGCTGGGTGGGGACCAGCAGCCCCAGCGGCCGGGAAAGATGCAGCATCCCGGTCACCAGGCAACCGCCGGGACCCGCGTCTCCCAGCCGCCCCACCGCTGCTGACAGTACCCCTCCTTGAAGAGGGATTAAGAAGCCCCTAGATCCTGGTTTCTGGGGAAATCTCTCAAAAAACATTTCTTTTAATTTAGGAGCATGAAGGAACCTTCCAGGAACCCATGCCATCTTTTTTTAAGCTCATAGCCTTTCCAATGAGCTAGAAAGTGCACCTGCCCACGTACAAATTTGGAGTCTAAGATTTTCTCTACAACAAACTCCTGGAGACCTTGAACTATGTCTGGGAGCAGGTCTTCTGGAACTTCCAAACTTAAACTTGCTGGAAACAAATGCTGGTTTAAATAACGAACAATAAAAGGTATTATTAATCCTTAACGATCTGGGCAGCTGAAGACAGAAAGCAACAGGATTAACTTTTTGAATAATTTGAATTGGCCTAATGTTACGGGGACCCAAATTTTGAGACGGTAGACAGAGTTTGATATTCCGAGCAGACAGCCACACCATGTCTTCTACTTTGAAAGAGCAAGATTTCTGAAATTTATCAGCAAACCTCTTGGATCGGACCGCAGTATCTTCCTAGGCTTGATGTACTTTCTTCCAGATTTTCCTGAGATGCGACACTGGAGGAAAATAAGAACCTGACTGTTGTGATGGAATAAAATTATTGGAGTTGGGATGGAAACCAGAACAATAAAAGAATAAAGACATGGAAGTTGAAACATGTGAAGAATTATTGTAGGCAAATCCTGCGAGTGGTAGATGGTCAACCCAATTATCATGATATTTCAAAATGTAACACTGAAGATACTGCTCCAAAGACTGATTTACCCGTTTCGTCTGCCAGTTGGATTGTGGATGATATCCAGAAGAAAGGCTGACGATGATCCCAAATTCAGAACAAAAAGATCTCCAAAACATGCCACAAATTGCGTACCCCTATCTGAGACAGCACACCCACCTCTGTGTGTGTGTGTGGGGGGGGGGGGGGGGGATGGGGGGAGTAGGCTGAAGTTTTGCCTAAGGTGCCAAGAAACCTTGCACCAGCCCTATCTGTATCACTGGCATCTACAGTTACAGTCCTCCTGTCCTCCTTGCTGCTTCATTTCTATGCAATGACCTGCACTGAGCTCCGAGAGGTCTTTGATACCTTTGCAAAAAACTCCTTTTGTTGCTATACTTGTGCAGCACTGTATCTCTGACTTGTTTAATGAGCCCTTTCCTCATTTTTACATACTGACTGACTTCACAAAGAGAGAGAGAGGTATTTATATTTCCTTATTAAATTGAAGTCCGAGCATTCACCATTTTTTGCACTGCGAATGCATTAAAGCTGAACTTGTGCATCTTTGACCAACTACTTGCAATTCAAAGCCATATGCAATTCAGCCACATCTCCACTTGCAGCTGGGTGTAACTGGGCAGAAACTGAGCATTCGCATGTAGACTATCTGTTCTGAGGTCATGTCATGGAGTGTACTGTAGATTTAACGGGAGGCTACGCTGAGATGCGTGGACAGTATGCAGAGATCGCATGATTTCAGATGAATCTCTTGTACTAAGTATACCGTAGGACTGATGTAAATGGGAGCTTATAGTGATGTTGACTTCTTTCACAAGTGGATGGGTAGGAGCAATGTGCCTAAATAGAGGAAGCCAATTCAGAATACATGTGATGATTCACATTCATTTCCAACAAGCATGCAAAGCAGCTGCATCTTCACTTACCTGCAAGCAACTCTGAATAAGCCCCAATGTGAAATTTCTGAGTTAATATATTGCATCTGTGTAATTTAAAAGTCATATAAATACTTCTTGAAAAATTATATTATTTCTTTGTTTAATTTTAGGAAAGTTTTGGAATTATCATTTTATTTTACATGTTTCTCAATACTTGTATATAAGTTTCAACAATTCTTTATCAGTCTATTTCATATTGAGAATCCCTGTCTCTTTGGACCTTCTTATATATTCTCCTGAGATCCTGTCCATATAACTCTGGGCCCGATTCAGAGATTTACATAAATCCGATACTTACGTAAATCTCTGTTGTTTAGTGATCTATGCATGCTCATATCTGGTCTGGTGACATCACTCGCAGTGCCCTAAAAGCAGGAGCATGATTGACATGCTGCTGGAATTTGGGGGTGGCTATGGGGAACGTTCTAGAAAATGGAGGCGTGTTGACCTCATTATCTGGGCTGCTGAAGCCCCTGCTGCATGAGTTTGCCAACCGCCCTCAGCATTATGATGATAACTCAGATATCCAGTCATGTTCACACAGTTGACCTGGCCCTGGTTTTTTGGATGCAGCATGAGATCACTGAAGCTGACAGTGGGTGTTTTTTACTTAATAAGCCTCCTGCAGATTTTGAATTATTTTGCACAGTTGATGTGTAGAAACCTTTAACAGCTGTACCACTAGTGTCCCCCTCTGAATCAGCCCCCCTATATCCTGTCCTCTGGAACCCTCCCTTTTATTTATGACACGCTCTTTTCTTTTGCCCTGGTACCCTATCACCGTACCAGTGATCCTGTCCCCTAACATCCTTCCTCTCCTTTGTTTAAAGTAAAAACAAGATAAATTCAGAATATTGTGTATTTATGTATCACAAGTGCAATGTGGGGCACACACCTAAGTAATGAATCGGCCATCAACCCGTCCCACCGATGGACCAAACGTCTTGGTAAGTATGTGGCACAGCATAGACATTTACCAATTAGCTGACCTACAGTATATGTCTTGCCACAGGAATTAGTGGTGATGTTATTGCTGATTGTTTCTATGCCCAGCATATTGGTTGGTCAGTTGCCCATACAAAAAGGCAGATGTGCAAGATTATAAGGGCACGGTCGTGCCCTTATATTAAGGCTGAATCGAACAAACGGAATTCTCCCATAGGGAACTTCTGAGATGGGGGCATGGTGTTTGAGGGGCTACACCTCAAAAGTGATTGGACGTACTGAGCTGAAATTTGGCATGGGCGCGTAGAATCGTCACCCGGTGCTGCATGCCAAATTTTAGGGCAAAATAATAAAAAATTAGAAATTGAGAGTAACCTAAAGTTTCAACTGTCAGTTTTTTTCTGCGACTTCCTGTTTGGCTTTTGAGTATGGTTTTCCCATATAGTGTATGGAAAGTTTTTTGGGAAGGCATAACTCAGGATAGAGGACGAATTAAGACTTGGGGTTTGTTTTGTTAGATAGATCTTGTCCCAGTGTAGTGCCTTTTGGGGTTGTGGTCTTTCAGAAAGTTACAGATTTTTTTAAATTTAGTAAACTATGCCCCATTTAGGAGATAGGGAATTTCAATTTGTTGCGCCTGCGCAGTACATAGCCACCTGCAGGGGGTTTACAGTGGCTTCACTTGGGTGCACCATCATGGCCGACTCCTGCCCGCTAACTCAAATTCTAGTGTGTTAGGGGAATTGTGTTTATGTTATACAGGGGGGTTGGCAGTCCAGGATCCCCGGCAGAGGCGGCAGTGGAGCAGGAGCCGTGATGAGGTTCAGGGGCAGCTGCGGCAGTCCATCACTGCTGCCGGGCTGCCCCTGTCAATTGCTGCAGTGACAGGAGGAGAACCAGGGGCAGCGTCGGCAGTACTTCACTGCTGCCCGGCTGCCCCATTGACACCGGGATCCGACAGCAGTGGCAGTGGAGCCGGAGGGAAACCAGGGGCAGCTGCGGCAGGCTGCCCCTGTCACACCTGGACCCGTCAGCGGCAGAGCTCCAGCAGGAGCTGGGAGAAAGATCTCCCCCCACCCCCTGTGATAACTATATCCCCCACCCACGATCACCTGGCATAATGCGGTGGGGTGGGCAGCCCAGGATCCACGGCAGAGGCGGCAGTGGAGCAGGAGCCGTGATGAGGTTCAGGGGCAGCTGCGGCAGTCCATCACTGCTGCCGGGCTGCCCCCTGCAGAGGCGTATCTAGGGCAGGGCAGGTCTGACAGAGGGGGGCACAGCCGTCCAGGGCTGTGTGCCCTGTGCACTCGATACATAATTAATAATTGTAAAAAATCACACACATTATAAAGAGTATTTACAACCACTGGTTGTTATATTTCGGAAAAAAGCAAGATTCTCACCCACTGAGGTGCAGCAGTACAATGACTCAAACAATTGTGAGCCTTTTTCCAGTATGCCACCGGTATCAAGAACAGCTTTGTCCTGAGTTAGTAGGGTACTTTTGTTGTGTCTCGGGGTGATCAACCTATTTTGAGGTGCTGTATAATGTAGAGTGGTATGCCAAAAACAGGGGACTTCTTACGTGTTGATAACTCTCACCACCAGAGGAGAAACTTCCCAGGCCCTGCTGATGGTATTTGAGCCAGAGTCCTCAGTTAAACTGCGGTCTTTGTTCTCTGTGCCATTTATTTCCTCAGCAACCAGAGCAGATTTGTTATTTGCTCAATGCACTACATTATACAACACCACCAAATAGGGTGATCACAGCAAAAGTACCCTACTAACTCAGGACAAAGCCAGTCTTGATACCGGTGGTATACTGGAAACACTGTGCCCACACCAGCAGATAGCTGCCACCCTCTAAGAGATGCCGACGACCAGGTGCGGTGAGTGTTACACTGGGGGCCCGGTTAGCGGGTCCTCGGTACAGTTTGGCGGCGGGGCTTCCCGGCGTGGGACGGCGCCGTTTTTCTGCTGCTGCGGGACATGAAGGCTACATGCACGCTGCTCCTCCAGGACCCACGCTGTTACAGACTGTCTGAACTGGTACCAGGGGGTCACAGACAGGGGGAGCATGTGTGTAACACAGCTGCACTGATTTTACATACACTTATTTTCACACATTGTGCTGCTGTGTTTTGTGTGCTGGTCCGCTCCTCAGTGTCACTCCAAAGGGCTCTCTAGGTGTTGGGCATAGGGCTGCGCTGTTGTTTACTGTATAATGTTTGAAGGGGATCGGTATGAAATACCTCCAATCAAAATGCCGACGTTCAAAATCCCGACACCAATTGACCGATGGTCAAAATCCCGACAAGGTCAAAATCCCGACATGGACAAAATACCGACATTTAAAATACCGACAAGGTCAAAATACCGACATGTAAAATGCCGACAGGTCAAAATACCGACATGCATTTTTTTGTGTGTATGTCGACATAAGTCAACATGGACACCATATAAAGTGTACCGCGTCCCCTCGCTGCTTCGGGCACGGTACCTCGCTGCGCTCGGCACACTATTATATTCCCCCTCCAGGTCCACTGGGATAGTAAAGTATGAAAAAGTCGGTTTCAATGAAAAAAATCATGAAAAACTCAGGTCGATATTTTGACCTGTCGGCATTTTACATGTCGGGAATTTGACCTTGTCAGGATTTTGACCATCGGTCAATTGGTGTCGGGATTTTGACCATCGGTCAATTGGTGTTGGGATTTTGATTGTCGGGATTTTGATTGGAGGTAAACTGACTGCATCCCGTCTGAAGACTTTGTTATGTGTGTTGCTTGTGTTTCTACCCCATCTCTCATGTGTGAGCAACGTTCCTTGTCTCCTCAAGGGCCCAGCTCACAGGCACCTGACTGGTTGGACAGCTTTAAGAGCATGATTCACAGTGTCAATTCTGAATTAGCTGCAGCTAAAAGGGAGAGACAGGTGTTAAAACACTCAGTTGATTGTGTAGCTAAGGCAGAAGATTCCAGGAAGGCTTCACAGTCCCCTCTAGTGGCTCCACACAAACACTCACTGCCACAGGTTTTACAGTCCGATTCTGATTCTGATCAACCAGATGTGAATGATGTTATGGACGAGGACTGCTCTCTGTCCCCAGGGGTGGAGGCACTCATTTTTGTCATAAGAGAGGTCCTTCACATACCAAACCAGGAGGCGGAATCAGATGAGGAGTTATACTTAATGTAAGACCCAAGAGTTCAGCTACCTTTCCAGTGTCTAAGGAGTTAAACTCCCTGGCCAAGGAGGCTTGGTTAAACCCTGATAAAATATTTAAAATTCCTCAGAGGTTTTTATCTACCTTCCAGCTGAGGATAGGAAGGTCTGGGAAAAACCCCCATTGGTCGATACATCTGTATCCAGACTGTCTAAAAAATTGGTTCTACCTGTCCCAGGGGCTGTATCCCTGAAGGAGCCTGCTAAACGTAAAATTGATACAACGCTCAAGGCCATTTATACCGCAGCAGGCAAAGCACAGCACCCCACAATAGTTTGTGGGTGGATCTCCAGGGCTGTGGTAAAGTGGTCTGATCATGTTATTGATGTTTTGACACTGTGCCCCGGGATGAGGTAGTTACCCTGCTGCAACATATACAGGATGCTGAAAATTTTATGAGCGAGGCTATAAAGGAGTTGTGTAAGATATATGGCCGCACTACTGCTATGGCTGTCTCAGCGCACAGAGCTCTGTGGTTACGTCAATGGGCGACGGACGCTGATTCCAAAAAGGGTGTAGAAAACCTTCCCTTTACAGGTGATACCTTGTTTGGAGGCAAATTGAATAAGTGGATCTCCCAAGCACTGGCGGGTAAGTCTACCTATCTGCCGTTGGCTGCTCCACCTGCTAGACGTTCTTACACCGGACCCTCCTTGCAGTGCTTTTGTGTGGCAAGGTTCAGAGGCAGGGGCCGAGGGGTCTCCACCACTTCCAGTGGATCTCGTGGTAAGTCTCGTAAACCTGCACCTGCTGTTTCCATGGACCAAACCACCAGGTCCCCTGCTGCTAACCCTCCGCGTGACGGTTGGCCCCAGAGACAAGGCGACTTTCAGGTAGGTGCTCGCCTTCAACACTTTACCAACGTTTGGGCGGAGTCTTGCCGGGATACTTGGGTGAGGGACCTCATTTCCCATGGATACCGGCTGGGAATTCCAAACACTACCTCCTCACAGGTTTTTCAAGTTGGGCTTACCAGCTTTACCCACAGCAAAAGTTACCTTGCAAGAGGCTATTCAAAAGCTTTTGCAGACAGGGGTGGTAGTTCCTGTGTCTCCTCCTTTACGCAACAGGGGTTTTACTCCAGTCTTTTTGTCATTCCCAAACCAGACGGTTTGGTGCGCCCCATCTTGAACCTGAAGTCTCTCAACCCATATCTGCGGGTGTTCAAATTCAATATGGATTCCCTCAGGGCAGTGGTATCCGCCCTGGAGGAGGGGGAGTTCCTGGTGTCTCTGGATGTCAAGGATGCTTACCTTCACATTCCCATGTGGCCTCCTCATCAGGCATACCTCAGGTTCATCATATTGGACAACCATTTCCAGTTTCAGGCCTTACCCTTTGGATTATCCACAGCTCCAAGGGTCTTCACCAAGGTCATGGTGGAGATGATGCTGCAACTGAGCATTAGGGGAGTCAACATAGTCCCCTACTTGGAGGATCTCCTCATAAAGGCTGTGTCCAGGGAACGTCTGCTACACAGCATCGATCTGACTACTGGTCTACTCACGGATCATGGGTGGATTCTAAATTTACAAAAAATCTCACCTGGAAGCAACCCAGCGTCTTCTGTTCCTGGGGATGATACTGGATACGGTGCTTAGTCCTCGCAGGGTGTCCATACATCTTTGCATCCGATTACTGGGCAAGATGGTGGCTGCTTACAAGGCAATCCAATACAGAAGGTTTCATACCCGGCCATTTCAACTGGATCTGCTAGACAAATGGTCTGGTTCTCACCTTCATATGCATCAGGAAGTGACCCTATCTCCGAAAGCCCGGATTTCTCTATTATGGTGGCTTCAAATTCCTCACCAGGTAGAGGGCAGAAGTTTCAATGTCCACTCGTGGATTCTACTGACAACAGATGCCAGCCTCCGGGGTTGGGGAGGGGTAATCCAAGGGGCCCAGTTCCAAGGGTTGTGGTCAGTTGAGGAATCAGCTTTACCGATAAACATCCGGGAACTCAGGGCAATTTACAATGCTCTTCTACAAGCCTCCCACCGGCAAGGGGGAACAAGAAGCAGAGCGGCGATGCGAGAGGTATCAAAAATCCTCCTCATGGCGGAGGCCAACGCACGAGCCATCTCAGCCATATTCATTCCAGGAGTGGATAACTGGGAATCAGACTTCCTCAGCAGGCACGACCTCCATCTGGGGGAATAGGGCCTACATCCCCAGATGTTTCAACAATTAGTTTGCAGGTGGGGCTGTCCACAGATAGATCTGATGGCTTCTCGTCTCAACAAGAAGCTATGCCGTTAGTGTTCCAGAATGAGGGATCCCCAGGCTGTAACAGTGGATGCGCTGACGACACCGTGGACGTACCAGTTTGTGTACCTGTTCCCTCTTCTACCGCTGATCCCAAGGGTGCTAAAAAGGCTAAGATGGGAAAGCGTTATAGCAATTCTCATTGCTCTGGATTGGCCTCGTCGGCCATGGTACTCGGACCTCCGGGCCATGGCTCTGGAGGATCTCTGGCCTCTGCCACTCCAAGATGATCTTCTTCAGCAAGGTGCATTCGTCTATCTAGACTTACAGCGGCTACGTTTGACGGCTTGGAAGTTGAAAGGGAGATTCTTGCAAGAAAAGGTCTTCCCTCCATAGTCCAGGCCAGGAAGATGGTTATGTCAAAACATTATCATCGTATCTGGAAAAAGTATGTTTCCTGGTGTGAAAGTAGAAAGGTTCCTCCTATGGAATTTAGAATTGCTAATTTTCTACTTTTCCTGCTAGCAGCAGTGGATATGGGCCTACGTTTAGGCTCAATCAGAGTCCAGATTTCGGCGCTCGCTATTTTCTTCCAGAAACAGCTTGCCTTGCTGCTTGAAGTACAGACGTTCCTGAAGGGTGTTCTTCATATGCAAAAGCCCTTTGTACCTCCCACGGCTCCGTGGGACCTCAATGTGGTTCTGTCTTTTCTCCAATCGGATTAGTTTGAACCCTTACATAGGGTGGAGTTGAATTTTCTCACCTGGAAGACGGTGATGTTATTGGCATTGGCGTCAGCCAGGCGTGTCTCCGAATTAGGGGCCTTACCCTGTAAAAGTCTTTATTTGATTTTTCATGAAGACATGGCGGAACTTAGGACTTTGCCGAAAGTGGTGTCAGCTTTTCATGTGAATCAGCCTATTGTGGTTGCGGTTTTGTCTGACGCATCCATTGGTCCTGAGTCATTGGATGTGGTCAGGGCTCTGAAGACTTATGTCTAAAGGATGGCCCGTCATCGGAAATCTGACTCGCTGTTTGTCCTTTATGTTGCCTCCAAGTTTAGTCGTCCAGCTTCTAAGCAATCTATTGCTCATTGGCTCAGGTTGACCATTAAACAGGCCTATACTTCGGCAGCTCTGCCTTTGCCGTCGTCTATTCAGGCCCACTCGACGAGGTCAGTGGGCTCTTCCTGGGCGGCTGCCCGGGGTGTTTAGGCCCTACAGTTGTGCTGAGCTGCAACTTGGTCTGGTTCGAATACGTTTGTTAAAATCTATAAGTTTGATACCTTTGGTTTGGTCAGCCGGTTTTAAAGGGGTCTCAGCACTCTCCCACTCGTTTGAGAGCTTTGAGACTTCCCCATGGTACTAAAGTACAAGACCCCAGTATCCACTAGGACATAAGAGAAAATAGGAATTTAATACCTATTCCTTTTCTCCTAGTCCATAGTGGATACTGGGCACCCACCTCAGTGCTTCGTTCCTGCTTACCTGTGTAAGTATTTGGTTGGACCGGTGTTACGGTCCCATTTTGGTGCTGGGATAGCCGTGCTATCCGTTTTAGGTTGGTGTTGCTGTCCTCTGTTCGGGAGAGCGACCCCCTTTCGTTCATGGTTGTGTGTTGGCTTGTTGCCTCACCGCTGTTGTTTTGTTCTGCTTTCATATTATGTCCGTCTCCTCGGGCACAGTTTTCCTAGACTGAGTCTGGTAGGAGGGTCATAGAGGGGAGCAGCCAGCACAAACATATACACGCGCAACACCTGACACACACACACACACACACACACACACATATAAATGCGCAACACTTGACACTTATACACACATATACACACACACAGTGACACTAATATAAACACGCAGCACCTGAAACACATACTGTATATACATGCAACACTTGACACAAAACATACACAGGCAGCACATGACACACACATATACACGCACAGCATCACACAAACTAATATACACATGCAGCAACTGACACACACACACATATACACACATGTGCCATGTAACACACACGCAGCAACCCGAAACATACACCCGTATACACGCACAGCACCTGATACACACACATATACACGCGCAGCACCTGACGCTCGCACACACATATATGCGCACGCAGCACCTGGCACTCACACACATACACGTGCAACACCTGACACTCTCACACATATATACACTCGCAGCACCTGACACACACATATTCACTCGCAGCACCTGACACACACATACATATACACACACACACAGCACCTGACACACTCATACATGCGCAGCACCTGACACACATGTACACGCGCAACACCTGACACTTACACACACATATACACGCGCAGCACCTGACACACATGTACACGCGCATCACCTGACACTTACACATTCACACGCAACACCTGAGACACACACGGCAGCTGACACACTAATATAAACACGCAGCACCTGAAAAACACATACATATACATGCGCAGCACCTGACACTCACAAATACACTTGCAGCACCTGACACACATATACACATGCAGCACCTGACACATACACGTGCAGCACCTGATACACACACACACATATACATGCACAGCACCTGACACACATATACACCTTCAGCATCTGATAACCACACGCACAACACCTGACACACACACACGAGCGTGGCAGCTGATGCATACACACACAGCATCATACACACTAATATACACACGCAGCACCTGACACACACAAACACACGCAGCACCTGACACACACACACAAGCATCACCTGACACACATACACAAGCAACCCCTGACACACACATATACACGTACAGCATTAGACACACTAATATACACATGCAGTACCTGACACACACATACACGCACATAGCATTTAACATGCATATACCTGCACATCACCTGACACATACACATGCGGCACCTGACACACGCGCATGCGTCACCTCACACACGTACGTACACGCGCGGTACCTGACACTCTTGTGGGTGACCTCAATTAACCTTGTGGTCTATCCGCAGACCACAAAATTACCACCATTGAGTATAATGGAAGATCGCGATCCTCCATCATTGCCTATGCACTCCAGGCCTGATTGACAAGCCAGGAGCGGACAGCCAATCAGGTGAGCGCTATGACGTGGCACTCCCCGATTGGCTGCCGGGTCCTCTAGTGACAGGAGTCACGAGGGGTCCCGGCATTCGGGAAAAGGGGATGCATGTGTAACCATGTATAACCTTTAGTTGCGAGGACCGGGTTGTTTCCTTTTATTTATTTATTTTTACCCTGTGGATGCCTACTTGGAACGAAGAGGACCGATCTCTGCCGGATTGTTGGTGTGTTTCTCATTTTTTTCTTTTTTTACAGGTACCCTAATGGATTCTACCGGAGTAGGGGACGTGAATGGCAGCGTGGGATGTAGGTAAGTATGTGTAAGTGTGTTTTAATAAACTTAAACTGTCACATTGTGTGTGTCTTTATTTGAATATTTATTTTGTTGTGGAACTACAGGTACCAGCGGGCCCTTTCATGTCCCGCATGTTGGTACTTGTGGTTCTCCAAGTACCAGCATGTGGGGGAGGCTTGCTGGGACTTGGAATTCCACAACAAAAAACAATATTTAATTATACTTTTTTGACACTTTTAATGGCTATCAGCCTGGCAACCAAAGCCCTTGGGTGCTGGGGACAGCCTCGGGCTTAATCTCTGGCCCTTGGGTGCCTGGAGAAGGGACCCCTTTATTTAAGGGGTCCCCTCTCCCCCAGGGTACCTCGGCCAGGGGTGAGTGATGCTGCAGCCGCAGGTACCTGTATAAAAGTGTTCCCAGGCTGCGGCATCACCTCTCTGGCTAGTGGAGCCTGGTGCTGGTTTTAAAAATACGGGGGACCACTACTTCTATTGTCCCCCTTATTTTTGAACCAGAACCGGTCCAAGAGCCTAGTGCTGGTTGTTGAAATACGGGGAACCCCTTATAAAAAAATTTCCCCATATTTTTGCAACCAGGACGGGCTCAAAGAGCCCAGGGTTGGTTATGCATTTGGGGGCGACCTGCATGTCATTATTTTTTTACTATTTCTTTACTGTTTCCTACAGAAGCATGCACGGATCACTCTGATCTGTGCATGCTTCTGGCTAAGTGCACAAAGTAATGAAAACGTCTTAAAAATCGCATGTTTTTGTTACTAAAAACCGTATGTTGCCTTTACTAAAAAATCACAAAACATTGCATGCGCCTCCCATTTTTACAAAAAAAATCGCACCCTATTACATTTGCGATTTTTAGCAAAAAATCACACGTTGCAATTTGATGTGATTTTTTTAGACACCCAAAAAATTGCACTCCATTGCATTTGGCCCCAAATGTTTATTCTTACAGTGAAATATTACATTTCTGAATTAAAAAATAAATTGAAAAAAAAAGCTATGAAATTCCATAGACAAAAAACCTTACGGTTTCACAGGTCCCATTAAGGCTTCTTACACATGATCTGGCATTTCAGAAACCGGTTGTAACTCTTCCACTCAAACTCCAAAAAGCAATGAAATTCCGATCATTAAGGCTGACACCTTAATGGACGTGTTCCTTGCGCAATACAGATATGGTATGCCATCACAGCCTGTGGGTAAGTGCAGATTCAGCACTCTCACAGAGTGAGATTGCTGTCACTCACACAATGGTGGAGCTGCTAATTCACAGATTTGTGTGCTCATTGGAATACACACATCCAGTCTATGCAACTGAAGGTCTGAGCGGAAGACAAAGCTGCTCGGATGAGGTAAGAGTGTTGTTGATTGGAGGGTGGAGACAGAGCGGTGTGGATGGGGGAACATAAGTGTGTGGATAGAGAGAAGACCAAGCAGCACTGATGGGGGGGACAAAGAAACATGGGATAATTCAGACTGCAGAAGCAGCGACCGCAGTCTGAATTAGTTTGTGGGGTGCGCACGCGCAATGGCCGCACTGCGTGTGCGTACCCCGGTAGCCCAGGGAGATGCTATCAGCATCGCACTGGCTGCGATCGCCCTGCCTGATTGACAGGCAGAGGCAGTTGCGGGGAAGGAGGGGTGCATGCCAATGGTGTTAGAACGCCATTGGCGGGGCATGGTCCACACAACGGAGGCGTTTCCGGACCATTGGGGGGGGGCGAGCTGCGGTGGTTATCCCCCTGCCAAGAGCGCAGAAGCTGCGATACCAGGTAGCTACTTGTCAGGTACAAAAGCATAGCCGCCGTGCAATGCTTTTATACCTGTGTGTGGGGGGGAGTAGGGCCTGACACATGCAGGGCGGACTATCCCTGTGCTGGGCGTCCCCCAGCAAGTTAGAGTAAATGATCGTAGATGTGCTAAATTTAGCACATCTACGATCAACTCTGAATTACCCCTACAGATGGGGTGAGGTAAGAGAGTGCAACAGATGGGGGAAAGACAGTGGCACAGATGGATGAAAGACAGTGGCACAGATGGTGGGGAGACAGAGCTGTGTGGATGGGTGGACAGTGCCGTGTGGATGAGGGGGAAAGAGCAGCACAGATGTGGGAGGGGTAAGAGCAGTACAGATGGAAAGAAACGGCATGGATGAGGAAGGTAGAGCAGCATGGATGAGGGGAATACAGTCCCAACATTGGAGGGGATAAGTATTTTTACATTCCCTTCGGGGGTGGCAGCTAGGTTTAATCCTTGGGTGGGTTGGATAGGGCAAACCCCCCCCAATAGTGACCCACGAAACTTACCTTCAGCATGTCAGCTACATGAATGGGGTAAGAGTGGTATGGATAGGGGGTAGATTAAGCAGCAAATATGGGAAGGGAGACAGAGTGGTGCGGATGGGGGAAATGATGCAGATGGGTTGAAAACACTGGCACGGATGGGTAGAAAACTGGTGCAGAAGGGAGAGAAGACAGTGTGCCATGTATTGGAGGAGGCAGAGTGACGTTGAAGAGGGAAACACTGAGCAGCACAGAGAGAAGGAAACTGTGGTACAGACAAGGCACAGGGGGGGAAAGACAGATGGTGCAGATAATTTAGTACAGACTAGCACAGATGGGAGAACACAGCAGTAGGGATTGGGGAAAAAAGAGCAGCATGGGGGTGTACAGGGGAAGTATGTGTAGATGCATAGACTGTAGATGGGGTATTAAAGTTTTAGCACTTAACCAAGATGTTTGAGGGAGCAAAATGTGTATACTAAATGAGATGGATATATGGAGTAACAAGGATGTTGTAACAAGGTGGGATTGTTGTGGTGACCGAATGGGATGGTTGTGGGCACTGTGTGTGATGGGAGTACCACATAACTGCTCAGACCTTCAGTTGCATAGACTGCATGTGTGTATTCCAATGAGCACACAAATCTGTGAATTAGCAGCTCCACCATTGTGTGAGTGACAGCAATTTCACTATGTGAGAGTGCTGAATCTGCACTTACCCACAGGCTGTGATGGCATACCATATCTGTATTGCGCAAGGAACACGTCCATTAAGGCGTCAGCCTTAATGATCGGAATTTCATTGCTTTTTGGAGTTTGAGTGGAAGAGTTACAACCAGTTTCTGAAATGCCAGATCATGTGTAAGAAGCCTTAATGGGACCTGTGAAACCGTAAGATTTTTTGTCTATGGAATATATATAATATAGATATGTTTGCATCTGTCATACTGCACGGCCAACTGCAATATATTGGACGTACACACCGACTAATGACAATAACGATATATCATTCATCAGCTGTGTATTGGTAAGTGTGTACCCAGCATAAAGCATAGAGTTGTTTGCATATAAACAAACAGGAATAATAATTTCTGGATACCCGTAAACCTAAACTGTGAAAATCAGAGTTGCTGCAATACAGTATTTACAGGTTGAGTATCCCTTATCCAAAATTCAGAATCCCACATTTTTGGGTCCCCTACTGAGATAATGACATAAATATTATATTTTATATGTATATATGAATATTTTATATATATATTTATATATATATATGTAATATAATATACATATGTATGTCATTATCTCAGTAGGGGAACCAAAAATGTTGGATTTTGAATTTTGGATAAGGGATACTCAACCTGTATCTATTTTCAGCAGACAAAACTGCATTTTTCTAAATTCCCATTTACAGTACATAGGGGGTAATTCCAAGTTGATCGCAGCAGGAATTTTGTTAGCAGTTGGGCAAAACCATGGCCCTCATTCCGAGTTGTTTGCTCTCTAATTTTCTTCGCATCGCAGCGATTTTCCGCTAATTGCTCATGCGCAATGTTCACACTGCGATTGCGCCAAGTAAATTTGCTGAGAAGTTTGGTATTTTACTCACGGCATTACGAGGTTTTTTCTTCGTTCTGGAGATCGGAGTGTGATTGACAGGGAGTGGGTGTTTTTGGGCGGAAACTGACCGTTTTATGGGAGTGTGTGAAAAAACGCTGCCATTTCTGGGGAAAACGCAGGAGTGGCTGAAGAAACGGGGGAGTGTCTGGGCGAACGCTGGTGTGTTTGTGACGTCAAACCAGGAATGACAAGCACTGAACAGCGTTTTTCCGCGCACTCCCAGAAAACGGTCAGTTTCCGCCCAGAAACACCCACTTCCTGTCAATCACACTACGATCAGCAGAACGATGAAAAAACTTTGTTACGCCGTGAGTAAAATACCAAACTTTTGCACTAATTTACTTGGCGCAGGCGCCCTGCGTACATTGCGCATGCGCAGTTTGCGACTAATCACTCCGTAGCTGAAAAAAATAATGAGCGAACAACACGGAATGACCCCCATGGTTTTGCCCAACTGCTAAAAAATTTCCTGCTACGATCAACTTGGAATTACCTCCATTATGTGGGTCTCATGTGGAGGTAAATATACTGTAAATGTGCCCTGCACATACACTAGAGAAGATGCATGCAAGAAAAGGCAACAGGGGAAGGTCAGGGTTAGGCTGCGGGAAGGGAGGGTTAAGTTTAGGTTGTGTAGAGGGAGGGTTAGGTTTAGGCACCACCAGAGAGGGTTAGGGTTAGGTTGTGGGGGGAAAAGTTGGGGAGGGGGGGTGGGTAGGACAGATGCACATATCTAATAAAATGTGATTAAATACAAAACACAAATACAATGTGCAAATTCAACTGAAATAAGATGCAAACATTTCTTCTTTTTCTCCTTGACAAGTCAAGTGGGAGTCATCATTCATTTAATTTTCTTTAAGAAAGAGAGGTCATTACTAGAGATGAGTGCGTTCGGTTCTCAGAGAACAGAAACCCCCCAAACTTTATGATCTAAGCTGGGAACTGAGTCTGGCTCTGGACTTCCCATCAGACTCGAAACCCAAAACAAGGCAAAACGTCATCATCCTGCTGTCGGATTCTCGCGGGGGATTCCATATAAAAAGCCGTGCAACGCCACCGATTTCACTCCAGAC
The DNA here is from genome assembly GCF_028390025.1 of Pseudophryne corroboree. Taxonomy (NCBI): domain Eukaryota; kingdom Metazoa; phylum Chordata; class Amphibia; order Anura; family Myobatrachidae; genus Pseudophryne; species Pseudophryne corroboree. The sequence continues at coordinate 444,010,200 of NC_086444.1, read as the reverse complement.
TTGGAGAGTGAGGGAGGGAGACCTCTCTCTCTCTCTCTGTGGGTGGAGGCAATCAGCTGGGATCTCTAGGGGTGCTGTTAGTGGTGCAGTCCTGTCACTGTGCTGTCCTGTGCTGTTAGGGGTGCTGACCTGTCACTGTGTTTTCATGTGCTGTTATGGGTTCTGGAGCTGTACATGGGTGTTGCTGTCCTGGCTGTCACTGTGCTGTACAGGGGCACTGTCCTGTAAGCTGATAAAATACAGGGGTGCTGGTTTTGTCCTATATGCTGTGAAAATACAGTGGTGCTGGTTCTGTCCAGTATGCTGTAAAAAAAACAGGGGTGTTGTAAAGGTGCATTGGTCCTGTCTTGTATGCTGTACAATTACAGAGGTATTGTTAAAATACAGGAATGCTGGCCCTGTCCTGTATGCTGTAAAAATACAGGGGTGCTGTTGTTAAAATAAATGTACATGGTCGGACCATGTCCTGTGTGCTGTAAAAATACAGGGGTGCTGTTGTTAAAATAAAGGTACACTGGCAATGTATTGTATGCTGTAAAATACAGGGGTGCTGTGAAAATAAATGTACACTGGCAATGTCTTGTATGCTGTAAAATTACAGGGGTGTTGTTAAAATACAGGGGATCTGGCCCTGTCCTGTATGCTGTAAAAGTACAGGGGTGCTGTGAATATAGGTGTGGTAGATCTGTCCTGTATGGTGTAAAAAATGCAGGGGTTCTATGAAATAAATGTCCACTGGCCCTGTTATGTATGCTGTAGAAATACAGGGTTGCTGTTGTTAAAATAAAGGTACACTGGCCCTATCTTGTATGCTGTAAAAATACAGGGGTGCTATTGTTAAAATAAAGGAACAGTACACTGGTCCTGTCCTGTATGCTGTAAAAATACAGGGGTGCTGTTGGTAAAATAAAGGTACACTGGTCCTGTCCTGTATGCTGTAAAAATACAGGGGTGCTGTTGTTAAAATAAATGTACATGGTCGGACCATGTCCTGTGTGCTGTAAAAATACAGGGGTGCTGTTGTTAAAATAAAGGTACACTGGCAATGTCTTGTATGCTGTAAAATACAGGGGTGCTGTGAAAATAAATGTACACTGGCAATGTCTTGTATGCTGTAAAATTACAGGGGTGTTGTTAAAATACAGGGGAGCTGGCCCTGTCCTGTATGCTGTAAAAGTACAGGGGTGCTGTGAATATAGGGGTGGTAGATCTGTCCTGTATGGTGTAAAAAATGCAGGGGTTCTGTGAAAATAAATGTCCACTGGCCCGGTTATGTATGCTGTAGAAATACAGGGTTGCTGTTGTTAAAATAAAGGTACACTGGCCCTATCTTGTATGCTGTAAAAATACAGGGGTGCTGTTGTTAAAATAAAGGAACAGTACACTGGTCCTGTCCTGTATGCTGTAAAAATACAGGGGTGCTGTTGGTAAAATAAAGGTACACTGGTCCTGTCCTGTATGCTGTAAAAATACAGGGGTGCTGTTGTTAAAATAAATGTACATGGTCGGACCATGTCCTGTGTGCTGTAAAAATACAGGGGTGCTGTTGTTAATATAAAGGTACACTGGCCCTATCTTGTATGCTGTAAAAATACAGGGGTGCTGTTGTTAAAATAAAGGAACAGTACACTGGTCCTGTCCTGTATGCTGTAAAAATACAGGGGTGCTGTTGGTAAATTAAAGGTACACTGGTCATGTCCTGTATGCTGTAAAATTACAGGGGTGTTTTTAAAATACAGGGGTGCTGGTCCTTTCCTGTAGGCTGTAAAAATACAGGGGTGCTGTTTTTAAAATAAAGGTACACTGGCCTTGTCCTGTATGCTTCAAAAATACAAGGGTGCTGTGAAAATATAGGTTTGCTGGACCTGTCTTGTATGCTGTAAAAATTCAGGAATGCTGTGAAAATACAGCAGTGCTGGTTATGTCCTGTATGGTGTCAAAAAATACAGGGGTGCTGTGAACAGAAAAGTACACTGGCCCTGTCCTGTATGCTGTAAAAATACAGGGCTACTGTTGGTAAAATAAAGGTACAATGGGCCTGTCCTCTATACTGTAAAAATATAGGGGTGCTATTAAAAGAAATGTACACTGGCCCTGTCTTGCATGCTGTAGAATTACAGGGGTGCCTTGAAAATACAGGGGTACTGATTCTATCCTGTATGCTGTAAAAAAATTCAGGGGTGCTATGAAAATAAATGTTCACTGGCCCTGTCTTGTATGCTTTAAAATGACAGGGGTGTTGTTAAAATACAGGGGTGCTGGCCCTGTCCTGTATGCTGTACAATTACAGTGGTGCTATGAAAATACAGGAATGCTGTGAAAATAAAAGTACACTGGTCCTGTTCTGTATGCTGCAAAAATATAGGTATGCTTTGAAAATACAGGGGATCTGGTTCTGTCTTGTATGCTGTATAAAATACAGATGTGCTGTGAAAATAAAGGTACACTGGCCCTGTCATGTATGCTGTAAAAATACACAAGTGATGTTAAAATTAAGCCCTGTCTTGTATGCTGTAAAAATACAGGGGTGCATTTGGTAAAATAAAGGTACAATGGCAATGTTATATATGCTGTAAAAATACAGGGGTGCTATGAAAATAAATGTACACTGGCCTTGTCTTTTATGCCATAAAATTATAGGGTGCTGTGAAAATACAGGGGTGCTGAACTATCCAGTATGCTGTAAAAATGCAAGGGTGCTGTGAAGATAAATGTATACTGGCCCTGTATTGTATGCTGATAAAATAGAGGGGTGCTGTTGTTAAAATTAAGGTAAATTGGCCATGTCTTGTATGCTTTAAAAATACAGGGGTGCTGTAAATATACAGGGGTGCTGGTTCTGTCCTGTATGGGTGCTGTGAAAATAAATGTACACTGGCCCTGTCATGTATGCTGTTAAAATACAGGGGTGCTGTTGTTAAAATGAAGGTACATTGGCCCTGTCTTGTATGCTGTAAAATGCAGGGGTGCTGTTGTTAAAATAAAGTTACACTGTGTCACGAACTGGTCTCTTACCTCTGCGGGTTCTGGGGTTCATCCGTTGCCAGTGCGGTTGCTCGCGGTGCTGTGCGCCCGTGTGGGGACACGGCGTGATCAATGGCACAGGTAGTGCAGAGTCTGGGAACTGTGAGTGCGGGGACCAAATGGCCTAAGGCACTGCGGTGTGTCTGCTGTATAGGAGGTGGCCATGTTGGAGACCAAATAGCTAATACAGAGCACTTGTGAAAACACCTGTGGGCAGGTGTAAGCCAATCCCGTGCTTGTGCTGCCTTTAAGTAGGCTGGGATTATGTTACTCTGGGCCAGTGCTTTGTTGTATCAAAGCTGTGCTCTAGCTCTGAGCTCTCTCCGTGCATTCCTGTGTGATTCCCGTGGTCCAGATATCGCCTCCGTTCCCAGAGGTCCGTCTGCAGCCTTCACTGCTGAAAGATCCACCGGCTCTCTGCTGTGCTGTCAGTTAATTGCACTCCTATTGGAAATAGTTGGATTCCCAGTGTCCTGCATGAGGTTACCTTGTCAGTCTGCCTATCATTCAAAGTCTGGTGGATTCTGTTTCTCTCAGCTGTTCGTTTGTTCAACTCTGCATTTAACCCATTCATCACCTTGTCTTCTACTACAGTTTCACAGTGATCTCCGGAACCCGCAAGTAACCCAATTCAGTACTTTTATTTGCTATGTTGTCATTACTAGGATAATTCATCACAGTCTCTCAGTTAACTCTCAAAGCTCCATTGCCAATTCTTACAGTTAATTCTCCATGTCTGCATTAACCAGTTAAACACAATCTGCAGTTCAGCATCAAAGCTTGTTTATATTTGCTATGTTGTCTTAACAAGGATAATTCTTCAGTCTCTCAGTTAACTCTCAAAACTCCATTGCAAATCCTTACAGTTATCTCTTCATGTCTGCATTATCCAGTTAATAACATTCTGCAGTTCAGCATCAAAGCTTGTTTATATTTGCTATGTTGTCATAGCAAGGATAATTCTTCACAGTCTCTCAGTTAACTCTCAAAACTCCATTGCAAATCCTTACAGTTATCTCTTCATGTCTGCATTATCCAGTTAATCATATTCTGCAGTTCAGCATCAAAGCTCGTTTATATTTGGACAATCCAACATTTATTCATCAGCTTGTTTTGCATATGTTTCCATGAACATTTCTTTTATGTATTTTTGAGTTTTCTCTTGCATATTATTCCTGCAATACTACAGTATAAAATGATGATTAACAACTTGTCAGTTAACTCTTTACTGAACTGTTATTTTGAATAAATATATGAATCGGAACTTTCTTCGTCCTCCCTGCTTTCTTCATAGCCCAGCACCTACACCTGTGGTTGGTCCCGGGTTAACGGATTCACAAAAACACCCGGACCTGACAGTAAGCACTGGCCACATGGATCCGTCAAGTGACCAATTCGCAGGAGGCGGTGCTACGTCAGATATCCTTTCCCGTCTGGAAAACCAGGAGTCTATACAGACACAAATAGTGCAGTTTATGCAAACTATGGCAGACCGTTTAGAGACTCTTCATACGGCTATTAAAACGTTCCAAGTCCAGATTCCAACCCCAGATGTCCCAGTTACCACTACAGCTTCTCCTGTGACGCTGCCTACGTCCCGCTTGCAGTTACCCTCTCCGAGTAAGTTTGACGGAACTCCAAAACTTTGCAGAGGATTCCTGAATCAATGCGAGATCCAGTTTGAACTGATGTCTGCCAGTTTCCCATCAGCTCGTTCTAAGGTTGCATATATTATTGCCCTCCTCTCCGGTCAGGCTCTGGAGTGGGCATCACCATTATGGGAGAGAGGTGATCCTATCCTCTCTAATTACAAAGAGTTCGTATCTTCCTTCCGGAGAATCTTTGACGAACCAGGCAGGACCACCTCAGCATCCTTGGAGATTCTCCGTCTACGTCAAGGTTTACGTCCTGTCAGTCAATATATTATTCAGTTTCGCACGTTGTCTTCAGAGTTAAACTGGAATGAGGAGGCCCTGATCGCCGCGTTTTGGAATGGACTTTCAGAAAGAATCAAGGATGATTTAACTATCCGGGATGTGCCAATTAAACTGGATGAATTGATTTCTCTCTGTAACAAACTTGATCTACGTTACAGGGAGCGATGTTTAGAGAAATCCAGGGCAGAGCGATCCAGTCCACATGATCATCCTAGACCTCGACAAGATTCTTCATCACAGTCTCCAGTAATGACTGAAGAACCTATGCAGATTGGGCACTCTCGCCTCACAGAGGAGGAACGACTTCGTCGTCGACAGGGTAACCTCTGCATGTACTGTGGGTCCTCCGAACATTTAGTTAAATTCTGCAAACTCCGACCGGGAAACTCTCGCCTCCTAGCTTATTCAAGAGAGGTTAAGCTAGGAGTTACTTTAGAATCACGTTCTGGGAAAGAGCCAACCTTGTCTATTCAATTAGAAGTTCCAAGTTCTACAGTGAAAGTTTCAGCCCTCCTAGATTCCGGGGCAGCCAAGAACTTCATCTCCTCAGCCTTTGTCATACGGTCTAAAGTTCAAACCATGCCCCTGGAAGCAGCAGTTGCTGTTACAGCAGTGGATGGAAGTCGAATTCCAGATGGTATAATTACTCATCGAACCGTATGTCTCAAGATGAAAGTTGGTGAGCTCCATTCCGAATACCTCTCCTTCTACGTGATTCCCAAAGCCTCTCAAGATGTGATACTTGGTTTACCTTGGCTGCAGAAACATAATCCTCAACTTAATTGGCAAACCATGGAAGTCCTTTCATGGGGTAAATCTTGTACCAAGGACTGTGTAGCTACAATTGTACCTCTTCGGTCAATTAGCCTTTCCGATCTACCTCCGGTGTATCAATCCCTTGCGGATGTTTCCAGTAAGCAAGCAGCAGACTCTCTACCTCCTCATCGTGAATGGGACTGCCCAGTCGTCCTGGTTCCGGGCAAGACCCCTCCTAGGGGACAAATTCATCCGCTATCCATCCCAGAGACGCGAGCTATACGGGATTGGTCCACTCCTACAACTCTCAAGGGGATTCAGCGATTTCTTGGCTTTGCTAATTTCTATAGGAGATTCATTAAGAATTATTCTACGTTAGCTGCTCCTATCACAGCCCTAACTCGCAAGGGAGCAAATCCTACGAACTGGTCTTCTGAAGCAATCAAAGCCTTCTCTGATTTAAAGCAAGCCTTTGTGTCAGCCCCCATTCTTCGACAGCCTGATTTGAATCGTCCCTTTCTACTAGAGGTGCATGCATTTACAGAAGCAGTAGGAGCTGTGTTGTCACAAGTCTTTGAAGATAAAAAGGTCCATCCCTGCGGATATTTCTCCCGTAAGTTCCTCCCGGCAGAACGTAATTATGCAATCGGTGAGCAAGAGTTACTTGCCATCAAGTTGGCATTTGAGGAGTGGAGATACCTTCTAGAAGGAGCTCAACATCGCATTACAGTTTATACTGATCATAAGAATCTTCTGTATCTGCAGTCAGCTCAGTGTTTGAATCCACGACAAGCTCGATGGGCGCTTTTCTTCTCACGATTTGATTTCAAACTCACCTATCATCCAGGGTCTCAGAACAAAAAGGCAGATGCCCTTTCCCGGTCCTTTGCTTCTTCTGAATTAAATGATGCTACCACGAATCAAGCCATTGTGAATCCTACGTCCTTCTTAATGACTCGAACCTCTCCAGTTCCTCCGCCTGGCAAGACCTTTGTCGCCACATGTCTTCGAAAACGGCTGCTTACCTGGGCTCACTCCTCTTCCTTCATGGGTCATCCTGGGGTTCTAAAGACTCTCAAATTTATTCAACAGTCTTATTGGTGGCCACGTCTCAAAGCCGATGTCCAAGAGTTTATAGCAGCATGTCCTAAATGTGCCCAACATAAGAGTCCAAGAAGTTCTCCACCAGAGTTTCATCCATTGCCAGCCCTAGAGGTTCCAGCAGCAGATCAAGAGCTTCAACGTCTATCTAGCATCTGGAGTTGTGTACGTAAGCCCTTGGTCAAAACTTCCGCTCGTTATAAATCTTTTGCAGATAGAAAACGTAAAGCTGTACCGAGTTACAAAGTGGGAGACCAAGTTTGGATTTCTACGCGCAATCTCAAGTTCAAAGTTCCTTCTAAGAAATTTGCTCCCAAGTTTATTGGTCCATTTCCCATTGTTAAGGTACTCAACCCTGTGTCATACAAAGTCAAGTTGCCACCGTCTTTGAGAATTCCTAACGCCTTTCATACATCTTTACTGAAGCCTTTGATTCTCAATAAGTTCCGTACTACCCAGTCCAAATCTCCTAAAGTTCACTCTTTGCAGAATGAGGAATTTGAAGTTAAAGAGATTGTGGACTCACGTTCCCGATATGGACGTTTACAGTTTCTGGTCGACTGGAAGGGTTACGGTCCAGAGGAAAGATCCTGGGTTTTCTCTGAAGATGTTCATGCTCCAAGACTGGTACAGAAATACTTCTCTAAAAATCCTGATAAGGTTCAAAGGTGTTCGGAGACCACCCTTAGAGGAGGGGGTACTGTCACGAACCGGTCTCTTACCTCTGCGGGTTCTGGGGTTCATCCGTTGCCAGTGCGGTTGCTCGCGGTGCTGTGCGCCCGTGTGGGGACACGGCGTGATCAATGGCACAGGTAGTGCAGAGTCTGGGAACTGTGAGTGCGGGGACCAAATGGCCTAAGGCACTGCGGTGTGTCTGCTGTATAGGAGGTGGCCATGTTGGAGACCAAATAGCTAATACAGAGCACTTGTGAAAACACCTGTGGGCAGGTGTAAGCCAATCCCGTGCTTGTGCTGCCTTTAAGTAGGCTGGGATTATGTTACTCTGGGCCAGTGCTTTGTTGTATCAAAGCTGTGCTCTAGCTCTGAGCTCTCTCCGTGCATTCCTGTGTGATTCCCGTGGTCCAGATATCGCCTCCGTTCCCAGAGGTCCGTCTGCAGCCTTCACTGCTGAAAGATCCACCGGCTCTCTGCTGTGCTGTCAGTTAATTGCACTCCTATTGGAAATAGTTGGATTCCCAGTGTCCTGCATGAGGTTACCTTGTCAGTCTGCCTATCATTCAAAGTCTGGTGGATTCTGTTTCTCTCAGCTATTCGTTTGTTCAACTCTGCATTTAACCCATTCATCACCTTGTCTTCTACTACAGTTTCACAGTGATCTCCGGAACCCGCAAGTAACCCAATTCAGTACTTTTATTTGCTATGTTGTCATTACTAGGATAATTCATCACAGTCTCTCAGTTAACTCTCAAAGCTCCATTGCCAATTCTTACAGTTAATTCTCCATGTCTGCATTAACCAGTTAAACACAATCTGCAGTTCAGCATCAAAGCTTGTTTATATTTGCTATGTTGTCTTAACAAGGATAATTCTTCAGTCTCTCAGTTAACTCTCAAAACTCCATTGCAAATCCTTACAGTTATCTCTTCATGTCTGCATTATCCAGTTAATAACATTCTGCAGTTCAGCATCAAAGCTTGTTTATATTTGCTATGTTGTCATAGCAAGGATAATTCTTCACAGTCTCTCAGTTAACTCTCAAAACTCCATTGCAAATCCTTACAGTTATCTCTTCATGTCTGCATTATCCAGTTAATCATATTCTGCAGTTCAGCATCAAAGCTCGTTTATATTTGGACAATCCAACATTTATTCATCAGCTTGTTTTGCATATGTTTCCATGAACATTTCTTTTATGTATTTTTGAGTTTTCTCTTGCATATTATTCCTGCAATACTTCAGTATAAAATGATGATTAACAACTTGTCAGTTAACTCTTTACTGAACTGTTATTTTGAATAAATATATGAATCGGAACTTTCTTCGTCCTCCCTGCTTTCTTCATAGCCCAGCACCTACACCTGTGGTTGGTCCCGGGTTAACGGATTCACAAAAACACCCGGACCTGACACACTGGCCTTGTCCTGTATGCTTCAAAAATTAAAGGATGCTGTGAAAATTCAGGTGTGCTGGACCTGTCTTGTATGCTGTAAAAATACAGGAATGATGTGAAAATACAGTGGTGCTAATTTTGTCCTGTGTGGTGTAAAAAAAATACAGGGGTGCTGTGAAAATAAATTTACACTGGCCCTGTCCTGTTTGCTAATAAAATACAGGGGTACTGTTGGTAAAATAAAGGTACAATGGCCCTGTCCTCTATATTGTAAAAATGCGGGGTACTATGAAAAGAAATGAACACTGGCCCTATCTTGTATGCTGTAAAATTCCAGGAGTGCCATGCAAATACAGGGGTGCTGATTCTATCCTGTATGCTGTAAAAAAAATTCAGAGGTGCTGTGAAAATAAATGTACACTGGCCCTGTCTTGTATGCTTTAAAATTACAGGGGTGTTGTTAAAATACAGTGGTGCTGGCTCTGTCCTACATGCTGTAAAACTACAGGGGTGCTGTGAAAAAAAATGTCCACTGGCCCTGTCATGTATGCTGTAAAAATACAGGGGTAATGTTATTACAATTAATGTACACTGGCCCTGTCTTGTATGCTGTAAAAATACTGGCATGCTGTTGTTAAAATAAAGGTATACTGGCACTATCCTCTATGCTTTAAAAATACAGGAGTGCTATGAAAATAAATGTCCACTGGTCCTGTCTTGTATGCTTTAAAATTACAAGGGTGCTGTGAAAATACAGGGGTGCTGATTCTATCCTGTATGCTGTAAAACATTCAGGAGTGCTGAGAAAACAAATGTACACTGGCCCTGTCTTGTATACTGTCAAATTACAGGGGTGTTGTTAAAATGCAGGGGTGCTTGCCCTGTCCTGTATGCTGTAAAAGTACAGGGGTGCTGTTAAAATACAGGGGTGCTGGCCCTGTCCTGTATGGCGTAAAAATACAAAGGTGCTGTGAAAATACAGGGGTGCTGGTTCTGTCCTACATGCTTTAAAAAATACAGGGGTGCTGTGAAAATACAGCAGTGCTGGTTCTGTCCTACATGCTTTAAAAAAAATACAGGGGTGCTGTGAAAATACAGCAGTGCTGGTTCTGTCCTACATGCTTTAAAAAAATACAGGGGTGCTGTGAAAATACAGGGGTGCTGGTTCTGTCCTACATGCTTTAAAAAAATACAGGGGTGCTGTGAAAATACAGCAGTGCTGGTTCTGTCCTACATGCTTTAAAAAAATACAGGGGTGCTGTGAAAATAAAAGTACACTGGCCCTGTTCTGTATGATGCAAAAATAGAGGGATGCTTTGAAAATCCAGGGGTGCTGGTTATGTCCTGTATGCTGTAAAAATACAGGGGTGCTATGAAAATAAATGTACACAGGCCCTGTTCTATATGCTGTACAAATACAGGGATGCTTTGAAAATACAGGGGTGCTGGTTCTGTACTGTATGCTCTAAAAAAATACAGGGGTGCTGTGAAAATAGATTTACATTGGCCCTGTCATGAATGCTGTAAAAACACAGCGGCGATGTTGTTAAAATTAAGGTACACTAGCCCTGAACTGTATGCTGTAAAAATACAGGGGTGCTATGAAAATACAGAAGTGCTGATTCTATCCTGTATGCTGTAAAAAATTAAAGGGTGCTGTGAAGATAAATGTACACTGGCCCTGTCTTGTATACTGTAAAATTACAGGGATGTTGTAAAAATACAGGGGTGCTGGCCCTGTGTTGTGTGCTGTAAAAATACAGGGGTGCTGTGAAAATACAAGAGTGCTGCCACTTTCCTGTATGCTGTAAAAATACAGGGGTGCTGTGAAAAAACAGGGGTGTTGGTTCTGTCCTGTAAGCTGTATAAAATATAGGGGTGCTGTTAAAAAAATGTACACTGGCCCTGTCATGTATGCTGTAAAAATACATGGGGTGATGTTGTTAAAATTAAGGTACACTGGCCCGATCTTGTATGCTGTAAATATATAGGGATGCTGTTGTTAAAATAAAGGTACACTGGCCCTATCCTGTATGCTGTAAAAATACAGGTGTGCTGTTGTTAAAATAAATGTACAATGGCCCTGTCTTTTATGCTGTAAATATACAGGGTTGCTGTGAAAATACAGGGGTGCTGATTCTATCTTGTATGCTGTAAAAATTTAAGGGTGATGTGAATATAAAAGTTCACTGGCCCTGTCTTGTATGCTGTAAAATTAAAGGGGTGTTGTTAAAATACAGGGGTGCTGGCCCTGTCCTGTATGCTGTAAAAATACTGGGGTGCTGTGAAAATACAGGGGTGCTGGACCTTTCCTAAATGCAGTAAAACTACAAGGGTGCTGTGAAAATACAGAGGTGCTGATTCTGTCCTGTATGCTATATAAAATATAGGGGTGCTGTGAAAATAAATGTACACTGGCCCTGTCATGTATGCTATAAAAATACAGGGGTGGTGTTAAAATTAAGGTACACTGGCCCTGTCTTGTACACTGTAAACATACAGGGGTGCTGTTGTTAAAATAAAGGTAAACTGGCACTGTCTTGTATGCAGTAAAAATACAGTTTGTTTGTTTTTAAATATAGGGGTGCTGGCCCTGTTCTGTATGCTGTAAAAATACAGGGGAGCTGTGAAAATACAGAGTGTGCTAGTTGTATCCTGTATGCAGTAAAAAAATCAGGGGTGCTGTGAAAATAAATGTACACTGGCCCTGTCATGTATGCTGTAGAAATATAGGGTTGCTGTTGTTAAAATAAAGGTACACTGGCCCTGTCTTGTATGCTGTAAAAATACAGGGTTGCTGTTGTTAAAATAAAGGCACAGTACACTGGCCCTGTCCTGTATGCTGTAAAAATACAGGGGTGCTGTTTGTAAAATAAAGGTACAATGGCCCTGTCCTGTATGCTGTAAAATTACAGAGGTGTTGTTAAAATACATGGGTGCTGGCCCTATCAAGTATGCTGTAAAAATACAGGGGTGCTGGCCCTGTCCTGTATTCTGTAAAAATACAGGGGTGCTGTAAAAATACAGGTGTGCTGGTTCTGTCCTGTATGCTGTAAATAATACAGGGGTGCTGTGAAAAATAAATGTACACTGGCCCTATCATGTATGCTGTAAAAATACCTGGGTGCTGTTTTTAAAATAAAGATACACTGGCTCTAGCCTGTATGTTGTAAAATTACAAATGTGTTGTTAAAATACAGGGGTGCTGGCCCTGTACTGTATGCTGAAAAAATACAGGGGTGCTGTGAAAATTCAGGGGTGCTGGTTCTATCCTCTATGCTGTAAAAAATACAGGGGTGCTGTGAAAATAAATGTACACTGGCCCTATCATGTATGTTGTAAAAAGACAGTGCTACTGTTGTTAAAATAAAGGTACACTGGTCCTTTCCTGTATGCTGTAAAAATACAGGGGTGCTGTTGGTAATATAAAGGTACAATGGCACGGTCCTGTATGCTTTAAAAATACAGGTGTGCTGTGAAAATAATTGTACACTGGCCCGGTCATGTATGCTGTAAAAATACAGGGGTGCTGTTTTAAAAATTAATGTACACTGGCCCTGTCTTGTATGTTTTAAAAATACAGGGGGTCTGTGAAAGTACAGGGGTGCTGGCCCTGTCCTGTATGCTGTAAAAATACAGGTGTACTGTTGTTAAAATAAATGTACACGGTCGGACCATGTCCTGTGTGCTGTACAGGGGTGCTGTTGTTAAAATAAAGGTACACTGGCAATGTCTTGTATGCTGTAAAATAAAGGGGTGCTGTGAAAATAAATGTACACTGGCAATGTCTTGTATGCTGTAAAATTACAGGGGTGTTGTTAAAATACAGGGGAGCTGGCCCTGTCCTGTATACTGTAAAAGTACAGGGGTGCTGTGAATATAGGGGTGGTAGATCTGTCCTATATGCTGTAAAAAAAAACCTCAGGGGTGCTGTGTAATAAATGTACACTGACCATGTCCCGTATGCTGTAAAAATACATGGGTGCTGTTGTTAAAATAAAGGTACACTGTCCCTGACCTAGGTGCTGTAAAAATACAGGGGTGCTGTTATTAAAATTAAGGTACACTGGCCCTGTCCTGTATGCTGTAAAAATACAGGTGTGCTGTGAAAATACAGGGGTGCTGGTTCTATCTGATATGCTGTAAAAAAAAAACCTCAGGGGTGCTGTGTAATAAATGTACACTGGCCATGTCCCGTATGCTGTAAAAATATATGGGTTCTGTTGTTAAAATAAAGGTACACTGTCCCTGACCTAGGTGCTGTAAAAATACTGGGGTGCTGTTATTACAATTAAGGTACACTGGCCCTGTCCTGTATGCTGTAAAAATACAGGGTTGCTGTTGTTAAAATAAAGGTACACTGACCCTGTCTTGTATTCTTTAAAATTGCAGGGGTGCTGTTGCTAAAATAAAGGTACACTGGCCCTTTCTTGTATTCTGTAAAGATACATGGGTGCTGTTGCCTGTCTGCTGTGCTATGTAATTCTCCAGTGGTGCTGCCTATGCAGTATAAGTCCAGGGGTTCTGCCTCTCTGCTGTATATGTCCAGAGTCACTGCCATATAATTAAAGGGGTGCTGCTGTACTTGATCTTAGGTTTAAATGAAAGCCTAGAGCAGAATATGAAAACAGTTTCAACATCACAACCACATCTATGAAAACATAGCTACAAAGGTGGAAATGGAAATTGCAATTTTGACTAAATGTTTTTTATTAAAGTGGGGAGAGACCACATTTGTGGCCAAAGGCAGTCAGACTCAGAAGAGACAGAATCATAGCGCAACTGCCGTAGAAAACTAGATTTTCCAAACATACCTATGTCTATACAGTATGTCTGCCATATAATTCCAGGGGTGAACTGTCTGAACCCGCTCATCTATATCTTCTACTGTGCACTGTATACCAAGCATTAGAGAGAGGTTCTTCTCAATTATTTCATGTTAGAGACTCAAATGAATGGCTCCAATTAGTCAACCTTAATTTTGATTTATTATTAATGTTCCACATTTTGGGATTATTTACAAGATGTGCATTTGTTGTACAGGGTTCTTTTCCTTTATTTTGTAAATCTTTTCTCCTTAATAATTGTACAATATTAGGGCAGCGTAGCGTTATCGCAAGACCTCATGGTGTTAGAAGAACAGAGTTTCAGTGATCTCGCATTGCATCAGCTTTCCATTGCACTACAGCACTAGATGGGCCAGGTTCTCCTGTGAGAACCAAACAGTTACTGAATAAAGCCCAGTATGGAGTCTCATGGTGGCTTACAGCCAGGAAGATGTCTGGCTTGCCAGGCTGAGGTTGGCACAGAGGTTAGCATTGCTTCCTCCCACAGTCCTACTTATAGTGTGAAATGAATTTCGACTGTAGAGTGGTAAGCCCCACTAGGGCAGGGGCTCAATAACAAAAAAAAGCACTGCACAGTCCTACTTAGTACTGTACCGAACCCACCCAAACTCAACTTACCCGATCCAGGCTGCTTTGGGGGCTCATGGGGGGCTGCTGAAACATCTAAGGGGCTGCTTTATTTAAAAATAAAATCTGATTAAAATAAACAAGACACACAGGTATGCTCAAATGCGTGTAAATGGGACACACAGGTATGCTCACATGCGTGTAACTGTGAGCTGTGAAAAATGAAAATAAGGCATCTGCCACAAAATCTGTGAATAAAAATGCAATAAAAAATAGAAAAAAAGAAACCCACAGAGATTTTTACAAAATGAGTCTCCAGTCTCTGTGAAGGGGAAAATATCCAATCTTGATCTTGTGGTATACACCAGTTTATTTGCATCCCAGCATTAAATCTGAGATTATCTTAATCCCTGAAAATGGAGAAGGGGGTACAAATTTGGAGGCTCTGGCCCCCAGTTTTTCAGTTTGTCCGGTAATGTGGTAATTATACTGTATATTTGCTTGGTTAAAGTCCTTTCTGTTCCTCACCAAGATAGGACTGGAGGTAAAAGCCTGTGTGTTGTTCCTGATTGCATGTGCCTCTCTCATTTTTAATCACCATCTTGACACTGTCCTCTTCCTTCTTGCCTCTTCTCATAATGTAAAAAATGTCATCAAAAATGGAGGTGGCATGTTTGTAGCTACTGTAGCTATGATTTAGAGAACTTTGGAAGCTTTTTTTCTTTGCATTATGTGAGGCCTATTTTTATAAACTGCCGTCCTGTCTGCCACTGCAGTGCCACTCCTAGATGGGCCATGTGTTTGTGCCGCACACTTGTGCCGCTTAGCTTAGTCATCTATCTACCTTGGTGCAACCTTTTGGCCTGAAAACAATATTTTGAGGTGTTCAGTGTTCAGAATAGACTGGAAATTAGTCGAAATTAATGTTATTGAGCAGAGCCGGCCTTAGGTATGGGCAAACTAGACAAATGCCTAGGGCATTTGAAATGTCAAAGGGCATAAGCAGCTTCTGCTGATTAAAATGATATGCAGCATGCCTATATTCTGTGTGCAAGAAAGGCGCCCAATGTAAGCAAAGCTGCCAGCTGGCTCACACCAGGCATCGCCTGCTAAATGGCATATTAAGGGAAGATGTATGAGGACTAGTGATGTGCACCGGACATTTTTCGGGTTTTGTGTTTTGGTTTTGGGTTCGGTTCCGCGGCAATGTTTTGGATTCGGACGCGTTTTGGCAAAACCTCACCGAAAATTTTTTGTCGGATTCGGGTGTGTTTTGGATTCGGGTGTTTTTTTTCAAAAAACCCTCAAAAAACAGCTTAAATCATAGAATTTGGGGGTCATTTTGATCCCAAAGTATTATTAACCTCAATAACCATAATTTCCACTAATTTTCAGTCTATTATGAACACCTCACACCTCACAATATTATTTTAAGTCCTAAAATTTGCACCGAGGTAGCTGTGTGACTAAGCTAAGCGACCCAAGTGGCCGACACAAACACCTGGCCCATCTAGGAGTGGCACTGCAGTGTCAGACAGGATGGCACTTGAAAAAAATACTCCCCAAACAGCACATGACGCAAAGAAAAAAAGAGGTGCACCAAGGTCGCTGTGTGACTAAGCTAAGCGACACAAGTGGCCGACGCAAACACCTGGCCCATCTAGGAGTGGCACTGCAGTGTCACGCAGGATGGCCCTTCAAAAAAATACTCCCCAAACAGCACATGATGCAAAGAAAAAAAGAGGTGCAATGAGGTAGCTGTGTGACTAAGCTCAGCGACCCAAGTGGCCGACACAAACACCTGGCCCATCTAGGAGTGGCACTGCAGTGTCACGCAGGATGGCCCTTCAAAAAAATACTTCCCAAACAGCACATGACGCAAAGAAAAAAAGAGGCGCAATGAGGTAGCTGTGTGACTAAGATAAGCGACCCAAGTGGCCGACACAAACACCTGGCCCATCTAGGAGTGGCACTGCAGTGTCACGCAGGATGGCCCTTCAAAAAAATACTCCCCAAACAGCACATGACGCAAAGAAAAAAAGAGGCGCAATGAGGTAGCTGTGTGACTAAGATAAGCGACCCAAGTGGCCGACACAAACACCTGGCCCATCTAGGAGTGGCACTGCAGTGTCACGCAGGATGGCCCTTCAAAAAAATACTCCCCAAACAGCACATGACGCAAAGAAAAAAAGAGGCGCAATGAGGTAGCTGTGTGACTAAGATAAGCGACCCAAGTGGCCGACACAAACACCTGGCCCATCTAGGAGTGGCACTGCAGTGTCACGCAGGATGGCCCTTCAAAAAAATACTCCCCAAACAGCACATGACGCAAAGAAAAATTAAAGAAAAAAGAGGTGCAAGATGGAATTGTCCTTGGGCCCTCCCACCCACCCTTATGTTGTATAAACAGGACATGCACACTTTAACGAACCCATCATTTCAGCGACAGGGTCTGCCACACGACTGTGACTGAAATGACTGGTTGGTTTGGGCCCCCACCAAAAAAAGAAGCAATCAATCTCTCCTTGCACAAACTGGCTCTAAAGAGGCAAGATGTCCACCTCATCATCATCATCGTCCGATTCATCACCCCTTTCACTGTGTACATCCCCCTCCTCACAGATTATTAATTCGTCCCCACTGGAATCCACCATCTCAGGTCCCCGTGTACTTTCTGGAGGCAATTGCTGCTGGTGAATGTCTCCACGGAGGAATTGATTATAATTCATTTTAATGAACATCATCTTCTCCACATTTTCTGGAAGTAACCTCGTACGCCGATTGCTGACAAGGTGAGCGGCGGCACTAAACACTCTTTCGGAGTACACACTGGAGGGAGGGCAACTTAGGTAGAATAAAGCCAGTTTCTGCAAGGGCCTCCAAATTGCCTCTTTTTCCTGCCAGTATACGTACGGACTGTCTGACGTGCCTACTTGGATGCGGTCACTCATATAATCCTCCACCATTCTTTCAATGGTGACAGAATCATATGCAGTGACAGTAGACGACATGTTAGTAATCGTTGGCAGGTCCTTCAGTCCGGACCAGATGTCAGCACTCGCTCCAGACTGCCCTGCATCACCGCCAGTGGGTGGGCTCGGAATTCGTAGCCTTTTCCTCGCACCCCCAGTTGCGGGAGAATGTGAAGGAGGAGATGTTGACGGGTCACGTTCCGCTTGACTTGACAATTTTCTCACCAGCAGGTCTTTGAACCTCTGCAGACTTGTGTCTGCCGGAAAGAGAGATACAACGTAGGTTTTAAATCTAGGATCGAGCACGGTGGCCAAAATGTAGTGCTCTGATTTCAACAGATTGACCAAACGTGAATCCTGGTTAAGCGAATGAAGGGCTCCATCCACAAGTCCCACATGCCTAGCGGAATCGCTCTGTTTTAGCTCCTCCTTCAATGTCTCCAGCTTCTTCTGCAAAAGCCTGATGAGGGGAATGACCTGACTCAGGCTGGCAGTGTCTGAACTGACTTCACGTGTGGCAAGTTCAAAAGGTTGCAGAACCTTGCACAACGTTGAAATCATTCTCCACTGCGCTTGAGACAGGTGCATTCCACCTCCTTTGCCTA
Source organism: Pseudophryne corroboree (assembly GCF_028390025.1). Lineage (NCBI taxonomy): Eukaryota > Metazoa > Chordata > Amphibia > Anura > Myobatrachidae > Pseudophryne > Pseudophryne corroboree. The sequence continues at coordinate 443,992,320 of NC_086444.1, read as the reverse complement.
TATCATGGCCAGATGTATAGGCTTGAATGGCCTTTTGCTGCTCCTCCATCCTCTGAAGCATATAGAGGGTTGAATTCCACCTCGTTACCACCTCTTGCTTCAGATGATGTCAGGGCAGGTTCAGGTGTTTTTGGTGGTGCTCCAGTCTTCTGTACGCGGTGCCTGTACGCCGAAAGTGGCCCGCAATTCTTCTGGCCACCAACAGCATCTCTTGCACGCCCCTGTCATTTTTTAAATAATTCTGCACCACCAAATTCAAGGTATGTGCAAAACATGGGACGTGCTGGAATTTGCCCAGATGTAATGCACGCACAATATTGCTGGCGTTGTCCGATGCCACAAATCCCCAGGAGAGTCCAATTGGGGTAAGCCATTCTGCGATGATCTTCCTCAGTTGCCATAAGAGGTTTTCAGCTGTGTGCGTATTCTGGAAAGCGGTGATGCAAAGCGTAGCCTGCCTAGGAACGAGTTGGCGTTTGCGAGATGCTGCTACTGGTGCCGCCGCTGCTGTTCTTGCAGCGGGAGGCAATACATCTACCCAGTGGGCTGTCACAGTCATGTAGTCCTGAGTCTGCCCTGCTCCACTTATCCACATGTCCGTGGTTAAGTGGACATTGGGTACAACTGCATTTTTTAGGACACTGGTGACTCTTTTTCTGAGGTCTGTGTACATTTTCGGTATCGCCTGCCTAGAGAAATGGAACCTAGATGGTATTTGGTACCGGGGACACAGTACCTCAATCAAGTCTATAGTTGGCTCTGAAGTAACGATGGATACCGGAACCACGTTTCTCACCGCCCAGGCTGCCAAGGCCTCAGTTATCCGCTTTGCAGCAGGATGACTGCTGTGATATTTCATCTTCCTCGCAAAGGACTGTTGGACAGTCAATTGCTTACTGGAAGTAGTACAAGTGGTCTTCCGACTTCCCCTCTGGGATGACGATCGACTCCCAGCAGCAACAACAGCAGCGCCAGCAGCAGTAGGCGTTACACTCAAGGATGCATCGGAGGAATCCAAGGCAGGAGAGGACTCGTCAGACTTGCCAGTGACATGGCCTGCAGGACTATTGGCTTTCCTGGGTAAGGAGGAAATTGACACTGAGGGAGTTGGTGGTGTGGTTTGCGGGAGCTTGGTTACAAGAGGAAGAGATTTACTGGTCAGTGGACTGCTTCCGCTGTCGCCCTAAGTTTTTGAAATTGTCACTGACTTATGATGAATGCGCTGCAGGTGATGTATAAGGGAGGATGTTCTGAGGTGGTTAACGTCCTTACCCCTACTTATTACAGCTTGACAAAGGCAACACACGGCTTGACACCTGTTGTCCGCATTTGTGTTGAAATAATTCCACACCGAAGAGCTGATTTTTTTTGTATTTTGACCAGGCATGTCAATGGCCATATTCCTCCCACAGACAACAGTTGTCTCCCCGGGTGCCTGACTTAAACAAACCACCTCACCATCAGAATCCTCCTTGTCAATTTCCTCCCCAGCGCCAGCAACACCCATATCCTCATCCTGGTGTACTTCAACACTGACATCTTCAATTTGACTATCAGGAACTGGACTGCGGGTGCTCCTTCCAGCACTTGCAGGGGGCGTGCAAATGGTGGAAGGCGCAAGCTCTTCCCGTCCAGTGTTGGGAAGGTCAGGCATCGCAACCGACACAATTGGACTCTCCTTGGGGATTTGTGATTTCGAAGAACGCACAGTTCTTTGCTGTGCTTTTGCCAGCTTAAGTCTTTTCTTTTTTCTAGCGAGAGGATGAGTGCTTCCATTCTCATGTGAAGCTGAACCACTAGCCATGAACATAGGCCAGGGCCTCAGCCGTTCCTTGCCACTCCGTGTCGTAAATGGCATATTGGCAAGTTTACGCTTCTCCTCAGACGCTTTTAATTTTGATTTTTGGGTAATTTTACTGATCTTTTGTGTTTTGGATTTTACATGCTCTGTACTATGACATTGGGCATCGGCCTTGGCAGACGACGTTGATGGCATTTCATCGTCTCGGCCATGACTAGTGGCAGCAGCTTCAGCACGAGGTGGAAGTGGATCTTGATCTTTCCCTATTTTTTTAACCTCCACATTTTTGTTCTCCATATTTTAATGCGCACAACTAAAAGGCACCACAGGTATACAATGTAGATGGATGGATAGTATACTTATGGACGACGAGTGACGACACAGAGGTAGGTACAGCAGTGGCCTACCGTACTGCTATATACAGTATAATGGACCTGGTGGACACTGTCAGCAGACTGCATTTATTATAGTATAAAAAAAAGACACCACAGGTATACAATGTAGATGGATGGATAGTATACTTTATGGACGACGAGTGACGACACAGAGGTAGGTACAGCAGTGGCCTACCGTACTGCTATATACAGTATAATGGACCTGGTGGACACTGTCAGCAGACTGCGTTTATACTATAGTATAAAAAAAAACCCACAGGTATACAATGTAGATGGATGGATAGTATACTTATGGACGACGAGTGACGACACAGAGGTAGGTACAGCAGTGGCCTACCGTACTGCTATATACAGTATAATGGACCTGGTGGACACTGTCAGCAGACTGCGTTTATACTATAGTATAAAAAAAAAGACACCACAGGTATACAATGTAGATGGATGGATAGTATACTTTATAGATGACGAGTGATGACACAGAAGTAGGTACAGCAGTGGCCTACCGTACTGCTATATACAGTATAATGGACCTGGTGGACACTGTCAGCAGACTGCGTTTATACTACAGTATAAAAAAAAAGACACCACAGGTATACAATGTAGATGGATGGATAGTATACTTATGGACGACGAGTGACGACACAGAGGTAGGTACAGCAGTGGCCTACCGTACTGCTATATACAGTATAATGGACCTGGTGGACACTGTCAGCAGACTGCATTTATTATAGTATAAAAAAAAAGACACCACAGGTATACAATGTAGATGGATGAATAGTATACTTATGGACGATGAGTGACGACACAGAGGTAGGTACAGCAGTGGCCTACCGTACAGCTATACAGTATAATGGACCTGGTGGACACTGTCTGCAGACTGCGTTTATTATAGTATAAAAAAAAAGACACCACAGGTATACAATGTAGATGGATGGATAGTATACTTTATGGACGACGAGTGACGACACAGAGGTAGGTACAGCAGTGGCCTACCGTACTGCTATATACAGTATAATGGACCTGGTGGACACTATCAGCAGACTGCGTTTATACTATAGTATAAAAAAAAAGACACCACAGGTATACAATGTAGATGGATGGATAGTATACTTATGGACGACGAGTGACGACACAGAGGTAGGTACAGCAGTGGCCTACCGTACTGCTATATACAGTATAATGGACCTGGTGGACACTGTCAGCAGACTGCGTTTATTATAGTATAAAAAAAAGACACCACAGGTATACAATGTAGATGGATGGATAGTATACTTTATGGACGACGAGTGACGACACAGAGGTAGGTACAGCAGTGGCCTACCGTACTGCTATATACAGTATAATGGACCTGGTGGACACTGTCAGCAGACTGCATTTATAGTATAAAAAAAAGCCACCACAGGAGTGTTTTTCAGGCAGACAAACGTATACTGGTGGTCACTGTCAGCAAAACTGTGCACTGTACTCCTGCTATAGCTGCTCCCCAGTCCCCTCAATTAAGCAGTGTGAGCACTCAGTCAGCACAGATATATCATGTAGCACACTGAGCACAGATATGGTATGGAGCGTTTTTTTCAGGCAGAGAACGGATAAAAAACTAGCAAAACTCTGCACTGTACTCCTCCTAACAGCTGCTCCCCAATCCTCCCCACAATAAGCTAAGCAATCAGATCAACTGTGTAGTATTAATAACTATATAAACGGAGAGGACGCCAGCCACGTCCTCTCCCTATCAATCTCAATGCACGTGTGAAAATGGCGGCGACGCGCGGCTGCTTATATAGAATCCGAATCTCGCGAGAATCCGACAGCGGGATGATGACGTTCGGGCGCGCTTGGGTTAACCGAGCCATACGGGAGAATCCGAGTATGGCTCGGACCCGTGTAAAAAGGCTGAAGTTCGGGGGGGTTCGGTTTCTCGGAAACCGAACCCGCTCATCACTAATGAGGACACATCTGTATCCAAGCAGAGTCAGAGGTCCCAGTGTTAGCTGCCGTGTGAGTGCTGAGTGTGGGTGGGTTGGTTGTGCAATAGTGTTTGGCATAAGGGGCATTATGTGTGTCAGGAGGCATTATGTGTGTCATGTGTATAAATGCATTAATTATGTGTGGCATATGTGTAAGGGCACTATGTGTGTCATTCGGTGTATAAGGGCATTAATAATGTGTGGCATATGTGTAAGGGACATTATGTGTGTCATTATGTGTATAAAGGCATTAATAATGTGTGGCATATGTGTAAGGCGCATTATGTGTGCCATTATGTGTAGAACGGAATTAATAATCTGTGGCATATGTGTAAGGGGCATTTCTGTGTGCTATTATGTGTATAATGGCATTACTAAGGTGTGGCATTATGTGTATAAGGTGCTCTACTGTGTGGCATAACGTATAGAAAGGGAACTACTGTGTGGTATAATGTGAAAAAAGAGCAATGTGGTGTATTGTGAATAAGGAGCAATTTAGTGTGATGTAATGTGAATTAGGGGCCCTACTGTGTGGTGTAACGTATAGAAAGGGCACTACTGTGTGGTCTAATGTGCATAAAGAACAATATGGTGTGGTGTAATGTGAATAAGGAGCAATTCAGTGTGATGTAATGTGAATAAGGGGCAGTACTGTGAGGAGTAACGTATTTAAGGTAAAGTGGTACTACTGTGTTAACATGAGTAACGGACACTATCGCATTATATAATGTGAATAAAGTTGCACTACTGAGTGTTGTAATTTGAATTTGGGGTACTATTGTATGGCCATGCCCCTTCCCAGCAAGAACACACCCCTTTTTTAGCTGTATGTCAAATGTGCGCACTGTTGCTATTTAAAATATAGGCAGTAGGAGCACCAAAATGAGGACTGCTATGGCTAAAGGGGGATGGTGCTGGGAAAGGGGTGCAGGGTCAGAGGAGATAAAATATTGCCTAGGGCATCATATTGGTTTGGATCCCTGCCAGGTACTTATCAGCATATACTTGGGGCACCTCCAATCCTTGGGGCCTGGTATAGTTGTCCCCTTTGTACCCCCCTGTCGCTGGCCCTGAGTGTCCGCTGCACATCTCTAGTCATCATTACACAATCAAAGGAATCTTGATTAGAGATGTGCGGTTTGGTTCTCCAGAAATTCGAATCCAGCACATTTTTGTGTATCTGGACCGAACCAAAACCTTGTCAGGGAGATGCAATCCAAGCCGAGTCCTGGTTCGATTCTTCCCGTGGTTCGGAATTCAAAATTTTTACTCAAGATTTCATATTGCGAAAAGTACATTATTTTAGCTGTTTTTATCAATTTTTAGCAATTACGATTTTTTATCAAGTTTTTACATTTGTTTCACATAAGTGCCAAAGCAGTGAAAAGATAAATGATACAGGTTGAGTATCCCATATCCAAATATTCCGAAATACGGAATATTCCGAAATACGGAATTTTTTGAATGAGAGTGAGATAGTGAAACCTTTGTTTTTTGATGACTCAATGTACACAAACTTTGTTTGATACACAAAGTTATTAAAAATATTGCATTTATTGACCTTCAGGCTGTGTGTATAAGGTGTATATGAAACATACATGAATTGTGTGAATATACAGACACTTTGTTTAATGCACAAAGTTATAAAAAATATTGGCTAAAATTACCTTCAGGCTTTGTATATATGGTGTATACGTAACATAAATACATTCTGTGCTTAGCTTTAGGTCCCATCACTATGATATCTCATTATGGCATGCAATTATTCCAAAATACGGAAAAATCCGATATCCAAAATACGTCTGGTCCCAAGCATTTTGGATATGGGATACTCAACCTGTATCATGAAACTGAATTGCTGTCGAAAATGTGATAACTGCTGTGGTCCCTCCATATTAAATCCTGGGGATGATTAATAGTTGCAGGTACAGTATGTCCTGAAAATGGGTTTTTGGTTCATATACTGTAATTTATTTCAATACATATGTCCTGTAATGATTTTTTAATTAGTGTAACAAGAATATAGAAATATTGTATGAGGATTTTTGATCTGACTTAGGTCAGTGGCTAGGGTGGCAGTGGCTAGTTTCTGAATATACCAGTTGGGAGGCAGAGCCCACAGCTTCCTCCCCTCTACTCTCTGGATGACAGTACTTGTATTTCCAGCTGAGCACTGCATATTTGAGGTTTGATTCAGAGATGTATGCTAACTCGATGGTTTGCGCAAGTATCCGATGGTGTGAATACTGTGTGTGCACCGGATGACTCATGCACATGAACAGCCTTCCATCTGCCTGCTCGGAGTGTCTCCCAGCCACAGCTTGATTGATAAGCTGCAGTATTTGGGATGTGGAGAGGAGATGTCCCGGAAGTGGAGGGGTGTCGGCCCCATTTTCCAGAAGGGAAAAGGCCAGGGTCTTCGTGGCTGTATGCATATTTCTTGCAAGCTGCCAGAAACTAGCCAGGCTGAGTAAGCCTAAGCTTATGCAACCTGGCCAAACCTGCAACCATAACAACCAATGGTAACGATGGTGATCCGAGCCAGCGTCTATGGATGATACACTCTGGTCGCAAGCATAATGCAGTTGGTTTCTATTTCATATAAACACCTCCTGGAGCATTTGTATTTTGGAGGACAGTATTACAAAGCAGCTCTTCAATTCCGTCCATCTCTGAATCAGGCACATGGTGAATTTTGAGTATAAAAATTATTAGAATAATATAAAGATGATATTTATAAGTTCTAAATATCTTCTTTCTATTATTGTAATCATTTGTATAGTAAAACTGGAGTACACAATACTGGAGTATGACAGGTGAGGGTCTGTCTCCTCTACCTATCCTGACCGCACGTCACTGCTGTCTACATACTTCACTGATCTGGTGGGTAATTGTAAGTCACATCAGACAGTGATATCTTCTATGAGCCAATTTTATTTGACTACACAGTTTGTTAGCAGGTCTTTAGAGAGAATAACCACATTAGATATATATGTGTATAGCTTACACTTCAGTGAATAGAACCAGAACCATTATATTTTATTCAGTACTTAGAAATACAGTCATTTAACTTAGGCTGGGTACACACCTGACCGACACATCTGCGGACCCACCATTGCTCCACCTAAGCAGCCAATCAAGGTAAGTGTGCACACTTATCGATCAGACGCTTGACAAGTTAGTCAGGATATCCAACTTGGTGGGCATTTGAATTTGCATGCCCAATTGTGACATCAGCTTCCCGGCAGCAAGTGTACGGGTGATTTGCGGACTGCCGGTACACCCTGCCATATGTGGCGATATACATGAGGGTACCTGTACAGTATGATACGTCATTATGGGGGAGAAATACTGTATCCACTAAATGTACAGTAAAATGTTTTTTTCTTATTACAAACACACAAATGCATCTCAGATGGAAATATGCTATACACAGCAGACAGCTTATGGTGACAGAACTTCCCTACTGTATCCCCACCCATAGTCGTGGTATATTTTAGATTGCCTAATGAGACACTCCTGCAGCATTGCCAATGATTCATGTAAAACCTGTGTGCAAACAGTATCTGTATTGAATGCAAAGTACAGTAAGAGTACAGTATACAGTATTATCAGAGCCAAACCTGACCAACATGATGCCCTAGGCTAGATTTTGGCTGATGCCCTCTTGCACAGATGCTACGTAGTTCCGCCTCTAACCCTGCACCCCTTTCCCAGCACCATCACCCATTTTGGCGCTCCTACCCCCTATAATCTAAATAAGAACAATGTGCACATTTAGTGCCAGCCCAAAACAGTGTACAGTATGTTCTTGCTGGGAAGGGGCATGGTAACACAATAATACCCGAAGATGAAATGACACAACACAGTACTGCAACTTTATTCACATTATATCATGCAGTGGTGTCTCTTATTCTCATGACATCATATCATAGTACCACATTACTCCTAACAGTAATGCCCCTTATTCACATTACACCCCACCACATTCATCTTTATTTACATTAGACCGCAGGTTCTCAAACTCAGTCCTCAGGACCCCACACAGTGCAGGTTTTGCAGGTCTCACAGAATCACAAGTGAAAAAATTAGCTCCACCTACTGTATGTAAAGGTCAGCGCACTAATTGGTTGGTGAGGGTATGTAATGGGTGTGTGATGGTCTGGGTGAAGTTTGTGTACCACGTGGATGTGTGTGTTAATGATGGTCACTCTAACCGTTGGATTGCCGTGTGCATCTAGTTTTATTTTTGTTTTTATTTTTAAAAAGTGTTCATACAGTATCAAGGTTGTCCTTATTGGCAACAACCTATGAGGATTAGATAATGGTTCCTTTCAGTTATTTGTCCACCTCTTTCAGGTGTGTCCTGCAGACTACCCTTTATTTTGTATACCTTCCTAGTGGTATACAAGATGGACCCCAGTTCAGGTGAATGTCAGGTGTACCCTGCGGGTCACCTTTACCATAGGGGTGATGAGAGCCTATGTTCCCTCTGAGTCTGGATGCTGGATGGTGTCTATGGAGTATGATCAGTGCGGCGTCCCGCCTGTCATACACCTTCTGTGTGCAGCACTGAGGTGTGAGAGAGTGGGCTGTGTGCACTGACACTTACCGCCGTGGACAGGATTTTCTGCTGCCTGTCGCCGGTGAGCCGCGTCTCTGCTGTTCCCCCCTCAGGCTGTCAGTCCTCCGTTACCTCCGTCTTTCTTAGTAGATGTTCTCCCCAGCGGCAAAAGTAGTGTATAGGAAGGCCCCAGACCTTAGTTCTCCTTCTCCGCTGCTGGCTGTGTCAGTGGCAGGCTGTCTCCTTGATGTTTCTCTGCCGTCCGTGGCCCGCAGACACTTTTTGGTCTTCAGTCACGTGACCGGATGCCGTCTCTGGTGCTGCTACTTCTACTTGATCGTGCTGCTGTTGTGGATCGTGTTAGTGAAATGCTCAAACGCGTTTCGGCCCTTGGAGGCCTTCCTCTGGGAGAAAAAGTGTACAATCAAGTGCCGATCAAGTAGAAGTAGCAGCACCAGAGACGGCATCCGGTCACGTGACTGAAGACCAAAAAGTGTCTGCGGGCCACGGACGGCAGAGAAACATCAAGGAGACAGCCTGCCACTGACACAGCCAGCAGCGGAGAAGGAGAACTAAGGTCTGGGGCCTTCCTATACACTACTTTTGCCGCTGGGGAGAACATCTACTAAGAAAGACGGAGGTAACGGAGGTAACGGAGGACTGACAGCCTGAGGGGGGAACAGCAGAGACGCGGCTCACCGGCGACAGGCAGCAGAAAATCCTGTCCACGGCGGTAAGTGTCAGTGCACACAGCCCACTCTCTCACACCTCAGTGCTGCACACAGAAGGTGTATGACAGGCGGGACGCCGCACTGATCATACTCCATAGACACCATCCAGCATCCAGACTCAGAGGGAACATAGGCTCTCATCACCCCTATGGTAAAGGTGACCCGCAGGGTACACCTGACATTCACCTGAACTGGGGTCCATCTTGTATACCACTAGGAAGGTATACAAAATAAAGGGTAGTCTGCAGGACACACCTGAAAGAGGTGGACAAATAACTGAAAGGAACCATTATCTAATCCTCATAGGTTGTTGCCAATAAGGACAACCTTGATACTGTATGAACACTTTTTAAAAATAAAAACAAAAATAAAACTAGATGCACACGGCAATCCAACGGTTAGAGTGACCATCATTAACACACACATCCACGTGGTACACAAACTTCACCCAGACCATCACACACCCATTACATACCCTCACCAACCAATTAGTGCGCTGACCTTTACAACCATTATTCCACGCAAGGAGGTAGGACGCCTTCAGGTACAGCAGCACAATTGGTACCCCACTCTGTGAGCGCAGCTTCCACCCCCCTTTTTCCAATCCACCTACTGTATGGACCTTCTAAAATGTGTCAGTTAGTAATGAATACATCTGTGCACTTGCTGGTTTACCTGCAAAACATGCACTGTGTGGGGTCCTGAGGACCAAGTTTGAGAACCACTGCATTAGACCATGCAGTAGTGCCCTTTCCTTATGTTACACCAGAAAATATTGTAGTACACCTTATACACATACAGTACAGTAATGCCACACATTAGTAATGCATTTCATATTTAAATTTTCTGATTTAATTTCATAGAGCCGCAGTCACTCACAGAATATAGGCATGTACTGTAGCATCTCATTTTATTCAGCAGAAGCTGATTATTCCCGTTTGGCTAGTTTGCCGCCTCTGTACAGTATATTACAATAGAAAAAAGTTATAGTGTCAGTGAAAAAAGCACCTCATGACAGATACTGTACACAAGCTCATGTCTAAATACTGTATACTGTAAGCAGTGACATTAAGGGGTACAGTACTGTATATGCAATTGCGGTCGAATTCCGGCAGGAATACGGAAAAAATGGACACGGGATCCCCCATCTTTTTAGAACCAGCACCGGGCTCTGCGCCTGGTCCTGGTGCAAAAAATAAGGGGGACAAAAAAGCGTAGGGGTTCCCTATATTTTTTGAATCAGCACTGGGCTCCACTAGCTGGACAGATAATGCACAGCCGGGGGACACTTTTATACCGGTCCCTGCGGCCATGGAATTAAATACCCAACTAGTCACACCTGGCCGGGGTACCCTGGAGGAGTGGGGGCCCCTTAAATCAAGGGGACCCCCCCTCCAGCCACTCGATTATCTCTATCACCCCTGTGTATTGTAGCTAGGGGATTGTGACGCTCCTTCAGCATTGCCCCGTAGCCTGCAAAATCTGTGCTGTTATTTGCTCCATAGCTGAGTGCCTCCTAGGAGCTAGGAGTCACAGGCGGTAGCCATTTCAATTGAGTCTGCCCTGCTATAGAATTGTATGTGTACATTACCGTACGGTGCATAGAACCTTTACAGTAGAAACTCTCCTGCAGCTTTGGCCTGCTTTACTGTATGTACTGTAAAACTTGTGTTTTGTCAGTTTGCTATGCGACCGAGCCCGGTGTAACGTACTGTAATGTGCATAGACCTCGCTTATCTCTTTGTATTTTGGCTAGGGGATTGTGACGCTCCTTCAGCATCGCCCCGTAGCCTGCACAGCTTATGCCATTTCTCATTCCATACCCGACTGCTGCCTGCCACGAGGTGGGGGTTCAGGAGGTGGGGGTTCATGGGTAGTGGTCGTTTTGACAGTGTGCTATGCGATTGAGTCCGGTGTACCGTAATACTGTATGCAATCCTACAGTAGCTTATCCCTATCTCCCCTGTGTATTTTGGTTAGGGGATTGTGACGCTCCTTCAGCATTGCCCCATAACCTGCACAAGGGTTCAGGGGCGGCGGCCATTTTGCCAGTGTGCTACAGTATGTGATCGAGTCCGGTGTACCATAATGTGCATACTGTGTATTTTAGCTAGGGGATTGTGACGCTCCTTCAGCATTGCCCCATAGTCTGTACAATCTGGACTATTACTTGCTCCGTAGCCTAGGGCCTCTGTGGGGCAAGGAGTCATAGGTGGTAGCCATTTCTATTCAGTCTGCCCAGCTACAGAATTGTATGTGTACTGTACGGAGCATAGAACCTTAACCTGCATAGAACCTGCACATTATGGTACACCGGACTCGATCGCATAGAACCGCTCATGCAGCTTTGCCCTGGTTTATGTGAATAAAAATAATAATAAAGTGTCTGAAAAAAAATAACATGCATTCGTACTTAAGGAATCGAACCCTGGACTCTGAGTATAGGAAGCGAAACACTTCACCACTTCGCCGCAGACAAATGTATAAATCCGTTGGTTTTGATTATGCTGTAATGGCTACGGGATTAGGACAATAACATACTGTACAAAATTCCTAATCTTGAGAGGCAATAGTGAACTTGTAACACACATCCATTTGCGACAGTGTACACTAATGGTTTTACAGTACTGTATGTTTTGTCTGCGGGACTTGGACGCTCACATACAGTATTCATAAAGTATTGTAGATGGATCATATACTGTATGCTGTACTATTTGCGTCGGTGTCGTATATACAGTACTGTATTAAATAATGCAGCGTAATGAGTATTTACTGTATGCAGCGTAATGAGACGCTTAGTAAAGTAGTCCTTATTATATATTTCAGTATTGTATTTTACGGGAGACCACACGCATGCGCAGTGGTGATTGGAAAAGGCGACATCTGGTGGATGATCGCAGGTATTACACGTAAAGGTAACGCCAAACGCTCTGTCTGCCTCCGTGCGATTAGGTACGCCTCTCTGTGACTAGGCGCGCCTCCCTACGCTGCGTATGCTCGACTGGGACAAACGCCTCAGCCAGTCAAGATAAAGGTGGCTACATCTGTATCTGCAGACATATCTGCCATTGGCTGTGCTGCACAATGAAGCAATATGTTTGTGAACGTCATTCACAGACATATCGGATGGGTGTACACACCCATCATCAGCTCATGATATATTAGCCATTTGCTTGAACAGACGATATTTCAGCGAGTGTGTACCCAGTTTTACTCTTTATCTCAGGGGCATAACTAGAGGTAATAGAGTGGTGTCACCGTTCAGGGCACAGGGCCTAGAGGGTTGCACTATTGTTCCCCCATGGCACTAGTGTTAACTTGTACTCTAGAAAGCAGTGACGTGCGGTGAGCTAAAAGGCTGAGGAGGCACTGGCTAGCACCAGAGCCAGATTTACACACAAAATATGAGCCAAAGGGTACATCTGGGTATTATACACATGTGCAACAGTAAAAACTCCTGTAAATTTGGTGAGTTTTGATTAGAGATGTGTGGAAAAGATAGCCAGAGGCACTGCCTCCCCTGCCATAGACTTTTTACTCCAGAGTTTTGTCTATAAAACGGATTAGAATAATGCAAAGAAGATATATCAAACATATTCTTTGTATTTACATATACTTTATACAGTAAAATCTCTAGCACAAACGTTAGTATGACAGGAAAGGCTCTGCCTCACCTGCCTCACCCCTCTGCACGCCACTGCTAGAAAGTCAACCGGAGCATCCATAGAGTGCTCTGGTTACCCTGCTACAGTCCTGTTCAGCTGATTTACAGGCAGAAGATTTGTGGCTATTTTTTCCATTTTAATTACTGTTTTTTTCTTTTGTATATACCGTAACAGTATATTTGTTATATTTTAGGTTAACCTTTTTATTTGTCCATATTTTGCAATCTTTATCTGTGTGATTACATATATTAAAAAATACCAATAAAGGTTAATATGCCTTTCTAGTGCACCCAAGTAACATTTAATACACCACATTTATGTTAAGTATTTTATATTATTACTAGCTGGAGTACCTGGCGTTGCCCGGGATTTTAAGAATATCTGTTTACAAAAATAAATGTAGATATTAAACACACAGTATAAATAACATTGTAGATAGCTGAATACTCGTGCTACGCTACGGGATAAGGATGGTAAATAATAATTTACATTGGTTGGAGATCTAGTATATGGGCATATCTTGCTTCCCTGACACAATTTGTGTAGTGGCCAGACACCTTTTTGGTCCCCCAAGGGACCCTGCTCTTCCCACTACAAAACTCTCAGTCTGGGGCTTCCTGCTGCCTCCATTCCCCTCCTCACATCATGTCAGTGCCCCTGTGAAATTATCAATTTTTTTTACAGTTTCTTATATAGCACAGCACATTATGTATCTCCTGATATACTCTGTGCTGCTGGGGATCCGTGCTACTTCCACTATATATAAGTCTCAGTGTGTGGGTTTGTGCTACCTGCATTCCCCTCCTCATATCATGTCACTGGCCCTGTCACATGCAGCACTGTCATCACTGACATATCATGCATGTCCTGATATAGTCTGTGCTGGTGGCCCACTCCTGGGGGTGCTTGTGGTGTGTCACCCCCACAGTGTTTGTTCCCAGAGTGTAAGTCATATGTTTAGCAAGTTTGGTGTAAATTGCTCCAGGCATTCCAGAGTTATGCTGTCTGTTGAAAAACTCGGTGCTGCTGCCTCACCCCTAGGGGTTCTAGTGGTGTCTTACCCCCACAGTGTTTGTTCCCAGCTTGTAAGTCATATGTGTACCAAGTTTGTTGTAAATAGGTCCAGGCATTTGGGAGTTATGCTGTCTCCTGAAATAATCTGTGCTGCTCTCCCACCCCTAGGGGTGCCATGGATGTCTAATCCCCACAGTGTTTGTTTGCTGAGTGTAAGTCATATTTGTACCAAGTTTGTTGTAATTTGCTGCAGACATTCCAGAGTTATGCTGTGTGCTGCTGCCTCACCCCTAGGGGTGTTTTCCCCCCACAGTGTTTGTTTCCGGATTGTAAGGCATATGTGTACCAATTTTTGAGTACATTGCTCCAGCAATTCCAGAGTTATGCTGCTGTCCCACCCCTAGGGCTGTCTAACCCCCACAGCGTTTGTTCCCAGATTGTAAGTCAGATGTGTACAAAGTTTGGTGTAAATTGCTCAAGGCCTTCCACAGTTTTGCTGTCTGCTGACATGCTCTGTGCTACTGTCCACCCCTAGGGGTGCTAGGGGTGTTTGACCCCCACAGTGTTTGTTTCCAGAGTGTAAGTATATGTGTATCAAGTTTGTTGTAAATTGCTCCAGCAATTCCAGAGTTATGCAGTCCCATGATATCCTCTGTGCTGCTGTCTCCCCTCTAGGGGTGCTAGGGATTTATGTTGTCTGCTGAAATACTCAGTACTGCTGCCTCGCCCCTAGGGGTGCTAGGGGTGTCTTTCCCCCACAGTGTTTGTTCCCAGATTGTAAGGCATATGTGTACCAATTTTGGAGTACAGTGCTCCAGCAATTCCCGGAGTTATGCGGTCTGCTGATATCCTCTGTGCTGCTGTCTCCCCTCTAGGGGTGCTAGGGATTTATAATTGTTTTAGATGCGTCCACCATGTTTTAATACGCTTGTATGTAAATTTCATGAGCCTCGCTTGTAAACTGTGGATTTGTATAGAAAGACAGAAGGACGGATTTTCGCTTTTATATAGTAGATTATTATTATGATGATGATGATGATGATGATGATGATGATTGATTATTATTATCCTTTATTTATATGATGCCACATGGGATCAGCAACACCCAATTACAGAGTACATAATCAAATAAGTAAAAGCAAGAAAACAGTGACTTACAGTCAGCGGTGAAAGTATGCGGGTTCGCTCGGGTACGGAGTAGTATTATTATTTTCTCTGACGTCCTAAGTGGATGCTGGGGACTCCATCAGGACCATGGGGAATAGCGGCTCCGCAGGAGACAGGGCACAAAAGTAAAAGCTTTAGGATCAGGTGGTGTGCACTGGCTCCTCCCCCTATGACCCTCCTCCAAGCCTCAGTTTGGTTTTTGTGCCCGGCCGTGAAGGGTGCAATCTAGGTGGCTCTCCTAAAGAGCTGCTTAGAGTAAAAGTTTTGTTAGGTTTTTTATTTTCAGTGAGTCCTGCTGGGAACAGGCTCACTGCAACGAGGGACTTAGGGGAGAAGAAGTGAACTCACCTGCGTGCAGGATGGATTGGCTTCTTAGGCTACTGGACACTAGCTCCAGAGGGACGATCACAGGTACAGCCTTGATGGGTCACCGGAGCCGCGCCGCCGACCCCCTTGCAGATGCTGAAGAGAGAAGAGGTCCAGAAATCGGCAGCTGAAGACTTCTCAGTCTTCATGAGGTAGCGCACAGCACTGCAGCTGTGCGCCATTGCTCTCAGCACACTTCACACCAACGGTCACTGAGGGTGCAGGGCGCTTGGGGGGGCGCCCTGGGCAGCAATAAAAGTACCTATGCTGGCTAAAAATACATCACATATAGCCCCTGGGGCTATATGGATGTATTTAACCCCTGCCAGGTTGTCAGAAAAACGGGAGAAGAAGCCCGCCGAAAAGGGGGCGGGGCCTATTCTCCTCAGCACACAGCGCCATTTTCCTACACAGCTCCGCTGCTAGGAAGGCTCCCAGGCTCTCCCCTGCACTGCACTACAGAAACAGGGTTAAAACAGAGAGGGGGGGCACTTATTTGGCGATATTATTATATATTAAGATGCTATAAGGGAAAACACTTATATAAGGTTGTCCCTGTATAATATAGCGTTTTGGTGTGTGCTGGCAAACTCTCCCTCTGTCTCCCCAAAGGGCTAGTGGGGTCCTGTCCTCTATCAGAGCATTCCCTGTGTGTGTGCTGTGTGTCGGTACGTGTGTGTCGACATGTATGAGGACGATGTTGGTGAGGAGGCGGAGCAATTGCCTGTAATGGTGATGTCACTCTCTAGGGAGTCGACACCGGAATGGATGGCTTATTTAGGGAATTACGTGATAATGTCAACACGCTGCAAGGTCGGTTGACGACATGAGACGGCCGGCAAACCAATTAGTACCTGTCCAGGCGTCTCAAACACCGTCATGGGCTTTAAAACGCCCATTTACCTCAGTAGGTCGACACAGACACAGACACGGACACTGACTCCAGTGTCGACGGTGAAGAAACAAACGTATTTTCCATTTGGGCCACACGTTACATGTTAAGGGCAATGAAGGAGGTGTTACATATTTCTGATACTACAAGTACCACAAAAGAGGGTATTATGTGGGGTGTGAAAAAACTACCTGTAGTTTTTCCTGAATCAGATAAATTAAATGAAGTGTGTGATGATGCGTGGGTTTCCCCCGATAGAAAATTATTGGCGTTATACCCTTTCCCGCCAGAAGTTAGGGCGCGTTGGGAAACACCCCTTAGGGTGGATAAGGCGCTCACACGCTTATCAAAACAAGTGGCGTTACCGTCTCCAGATACGGCCGCCCTCAAGGAGCCAGCTGATAGGAGGCTGGAAAATATCCTAAAAAGTATATACACACATACTGGTGTTATACTGCGACCAACGATCGCCTCAGCCTGGATGTGCAGCGCTGGGGTGGCTTGGTCGGATTCCCTGACTGAAAATATTGATACCCTTGACAGGGACAGTATTTTATTGACTATAGAGCATTTAAAGGATGCATTTCTATATATGCGAGATGCACAGAGGGATATTTGCACTCTGGCATCAAGAGTAAGTGCGATGTCCATATCTGCCAGAAGATGTTTATGGACACGACAGTGGTCAGGTGATGCAGATTCCAAACGGCACATGGAAGTATTGCCGTATAAAGGGGAGGAGTTATTTGGGGTCGGTCCATCGGACCTGGTGGCCACGGCAACAGCTGGAAAATCCACCTTTTTTACCCCAAGTCACATCTCAGCAGAAAAAGACACCGTCTTTTCAGCCTCAGTCCTTTCGTCCCCATAAGGGCAAGCAGGCAAAAGGCCAGTCATATCTGCCCAGGGATATAGGAAAGGGAAGAAGACTGCAGCAGGCAGCCCATTCCCAGGAACAGAAGCCCTCCACCGCTTTTGCCAAGTCCGCAGCATGACGCTGGGGCCGTACAAGCGGACTCAGGTGCGGTGGGGGGTCGTCTCAAGAGTTTCAGCGCGCAGTGGGCTCACTCGCAAGTGGACCCCTGGATCATACAAGTAGTATCCCAGGGGTACAGATTGGAAATTCGAGACGTCTCCCCCTCGCAGGTTCCTGAAGTCTGCTTTACCAACGTCTCCCTCCGACAGGGAGGCAGTATTGGAAACAATTCACAAGCTGTATTCCCAGCAGGTGATAATCAAAGTACCCCTCCTACAACAAGGAAAGGGGTATTATTCCACACTATATTGTGGTACTGAAGCCAGACGGCTCGGTGAGACCTATTCTAAATCTGAAATATTTGAACACTTACATACAAAGGTTCAAATCAAGATGGAGTCACTCAGAGCAGTGATAGCGAACCAGGAAGAAGGGGACTATATGGTGTCCCTGGACATCAAGGATGCTTACCTCCATGTCCCAATTTGCCCTTCTCACCAAGGGTACCTCAGGTTCATGGTACAAAACTGTCACTATCAGTTTCAGACGCTGCCGTTTGGATTGTCCACGGCACCCCGGGTCTTTACCAAGGTAATGGCCGAAATGATGATTCTTCTTCAAAGAAAAGGCGTCTTAATTATCCCTTACTTGGACGATCTCCTGATAAGGGCAAGGTCCAGAGAACAGTTGGAGGTCGGAGTAGCACTATCTCAAGTAGTTCTACGACAGCACAGGTGGATTCTAAATATTCCAAAATCGCAGCTGTCTCCGACGACACGTCTGCTGTTCCTAGGGATGATTCTGGACACAGTCCAGGAAAAGGTGTTTCTCCCGGAGGAGAAAGCCAGGGAGTTATCCGAGCTAGTCAGGAACCTCCTAAAACCAGGAAAAGTGTCAGTGCATCATTGCACAAGGGTCCTGGGAAAAATGGTGGCTTCTTACGAAGCGATTCCATTCGGCAGATTTCACGCAAGAACTGTTCAGTGGGATCTGCTGGAAAAATGGTCCGGATCGCATCTTCAGATGCATCAGCGGATAACCCTGTCTCCAAGGACAAGGGTGTCTCTTCTGTGGTGGCTGCAGAGTGCTCATCTACTAAAGGGCCACAGATTCGGCATTCAGGACTGGGTCCTGGTGACCACGGATGCCAGCCTGAAAGGCTGGGGAGCAGTCACACAAGGAAAAAATTTCCAGGGAGTGTGATCAAGTCTGGAGACTTCTCTCCACATAAATATACTGGAGCTAAGAGAAATTTACAATGCTCTAAGCTTAGCAAGACCTCTGCTTCAAGGTCAGCCGGTATTGATCCAGTGGGACAACATCACGGCAGTCGCCCACGTAAACAGACAGGGCGGCACAAGAAGCAGGAGGGCAATGGCAGAAACTGCAAGGATTCTTCGCTGGGCGGAAAATCATGTGATAGCACTGTCAGCAGTTTTCATTCCGGGAGTGGACAACTGGGAAGCAGACTTCCTCAGCACGACCTCCACCCGGGAGAGTGGGGACTTCATCGGGAAGTCTTCCACATGATTGTGAACCGTTGGGAAAGACCAAAGGTGGACATGATGGCGTCCCGCCTGAACAAAAAACTGGACAGGTATTGCGCCAGGTCAAGAGACCCTCAGGCAATAGCTGTGGACGTTCTGGTAACACCGTGGGTATACCAGTCGGTGTATGTGTTCCCTCCTCTGCTTCTCATACCTAAGGTACTGAGAATTATAAGACGTAGAGGAGTAAGAACTATACTCGTGGCTCCGGATTGGCCAAGAAGGACTTGGTACCCGTAACTTCAAGAGATGCTCACAGAGGACTCATGGCCTCTGCCGCTAAGAAGGGACTTGCTTCAGCAAGTACCATGTCTGTTCCAAGACTTACCGCGGCTGCGTTTGACGGCATGGCGGTTGAACGCCGGATCCTAAGGGAAAAAGGCATTCCGGAAGAGGTCATTCCTACCCTGGTCAAAGCCAGGAAGGAGGTGACCGCACAACATTATCACCACATGTGGCGAAAATATGTTGCGTGGTGTGAGGCCAGGAAGGCCCCACGAAGAAATTTCAACTCGGTCGATTCCTGCATTTCCTGCAAACAGGAGTGTCTATGGGCCTCAAATTGGGGTCCATTAAGGTTCAAATTTCGGCCCTGTCGATTTTCTTCCAGAAAGAATTGGCTTCAGTTCCTGAAGTCCAGAAGTTTGTCAAGGGAGTACTGCATATACAACCCCCTTTTGTGCCTCCAGTGGCACTGTGGGATCTCAACGTAGTTCTGGGATTCCTCAAATCACATTGGTTTAAACCGCTCAAATCTGTGGATTTGAAATATCTCACATGGAAAGTGACCATGATGTTGGCCCTGGCCTCGGCCAGGCGAGTGTCAGAATTGGCGGCTTTATCTCACAAAAGCCCATATCTGATTGTCTATTCGGACAGGGCAGAGCTGCGGACTCGTCCCCAGTTTCTCCCTAAGGTGGTGTCAGCGTTTCACCTGAACCAGCTTATTGTGGTACCTGCGGATACTAGGGACTTGGAGGACTCCAAGTTGCTAGATGTTGTCAGGGCCCTGAAAATATAGGTTTCCAGGACGGCTGGAGTCAGGAAAACTGACTTGCTGTTATCCTGTATGCACCCAACAAACTGGGTGCTCTTGCTTCTAAGCAGACGATTGCTAGTTGGATGTGTAGTACAATTCAGCTTGCACATTCTGTGGCAGGCCTGCCACAGCCAAAATATGTAAATGCCCATTCCACAAGGAAGGTGGGCTCATCTTGGGCGGCTGCCCGAGGGGTCTCGGCTTTACAACTTTGCCGAGCTGCTACTTGGTCAGGGGCACACCCTGGCTGAGGAGGACCTGGAGTTCTCTCACTCGGTGCTGCAGAGTCATCCGCACTCTCCCGCCCGTTTGGGAGCTTTGGTATAATCCCCATGGTCCTGACGGAGTCCCCAGCATCCACTTAGGACGTCAGAGAAAATAAGAATTTACTTACCGATAATTCTATTTCTCGTAGTCCGTAGTGGATGCTGGGCGCCCATCTCAAGTGCGGATTGTCTGCAATACTTGTACATAGTTATTGTTACAAAAATCGGGTTATTATTGTTGTGAGCCATCTTTTCAGAGGCTCCGCTGTTATCATGCTGTTAACTGGGTTCAGATCACAGGTTGTACAGTGTGATTGGTGTGGCTGGTATGAGTCTTACCCGGGATTCAAAATCCTTCCTTATTGTGTACGCTCGTCCGGGCACAGTATCCTAACTGAGGCTTGGAGGAGGGTCATAGGGGGAGGAGCCAGTGCACACCACCTGATCCTAAAGCTTTTACTTTTGTGCCCTGTCTCCTGCGGAGCCGCTATTCCCCATGGTCCTGACGGAGTCCCCAGCATCCACTACGGACTACGAGAAATAGAATTATCGGTAAGTAAATTCTTATTATTATCAGTATCCTTTATTTATATGGTGCCACAAGGGTTCCACAGCGCCCAATTACAGTACAAAAGCACATAATCAAAACAGGAAGACAGTGACTTACAGTTGAAGACAATATAGGACAAGTACAGGGTAACTAAGCATAACTACACTAGTAAACGACAGAGAAGTTACAAGGTGGTCACAAAACTGCGGGATTTGGGCAGTTGAGGATTATTAAAGTAATAAAAGGATAAGCACATGAGGGAAGAGGGCCCTACTCATGAGAGCTTACATTCTAAGGGGAGGGGTGGGCAGACAGGGGTGACACAGATGGGGTACATAGAGAGTGTGGAACAGAGGGTTAGGATGAGATTTGGCTGGGTTTGGTAAAGAAGTGGGTCTTAAGAGCCCGTTTGAAGTTTTGTAGAGAGGTGGAGAGTCTGAGGGGGAGAGGTAAAGAATTCCAGAGAAAGGGAGCAGCACATGAAAAATCTTGGAGATAGGAGTGGGAGGTAGTAATCAGAAGACAGGAGAGTCGGCGTGCATTAGCAGAGCGAAGAGGACGGGTGGGAGAGTAAAGGGAGATAAGGTCAGAGATGTAAATGGGAGAGGAGTGGGTGAGGGCTTTGTAAGTGAGTGTGAGAAGTTTTAATCGGATTCTGAAAGGGAAGGGAAGCCAGTGAAGGGCTTGTAGGAGAGGGGAGGTGGACGTAGTGCGTTTAGTGAGGAAAATGAGCTGGGCAGCAGCATTGAGGATAGATTGGAGTGGAGCGAGGTAATTGCCAGGGAGGCCAGTTAGGAAGAGATTACAGTAGTCCAATCTGGAAATAATCAGTGAGTGAATAATGATCTTAGTGGCATCCTTGGTGAGAAAAGGTCTGATTCTGGAAATGTTTTTGAGATGAAAATGACAGGTTTGTGAGAGGTGCTGAATGTGTGGTTTGAATGAGAGGGAGGAGTCAAGGATTACGCCAAGACAGCGTACCTGGGGGCTAGAGGAGATAGTCGTGCCATCAATGGATAATGAGATTGTAGGAGGTGAGGTTGTACGGGAGGGTGGGAACTGGGAAGATGATCAGCTCAGTCTTAGACATGTTGAGTTTAAGAAAGCGCTGGGACATCCAGGAAGAGATAGCAGAAAGACAGTTGGAGGTACGAGTGAGGAGAGCGGGGGAGAGGTCAGGGGAGGAGAGGTAGATTTGAGTGTCATCAGCACAGAGGTGGTATTGGAAGTTAAAAGAACTAATGAGTTCACCTAAAGAGGACGTATAGAGTGAGAAAAGGAGAGGACCAAGAACAGAGCCTTGGGGGACACCAACAGTTAGTGGAAGTGGGGGGGAGGTAGCATCATGAGAGGAGACAGAGAAGGAACGATCAGTGAGG
This sequence comes from Pseudophryne corroboree, assembly GCF_028390025.1. NCBI lineage: Eukaryota > Metazoa > Chordata > Amphibia > Anura > Myobatrachidae > Pseudophryne > Pseudophryne corroboree. Next base: position 443,970,001 of record NC_086444.1, on the reverse strand, counting down.
TAGGAGGACAGCCAGGAGAGGGCAGTATCACGCAGACCAAGAGAGTGAAGGATTTGCAGAAGGAGAGGGTGATCCACAGTGTCAAAAGCAGCAGAGAGGTCAAGAAGAATAAGCAGAGAGTAGTGGCCCTTAGCTTTGGCTGCATGGAGGTCATTGCATACTTTTGTGAGGGCAGTTTCAGTGGAGTGAAGAGAACGGAAACCAGACTGGAATGTGTCAAGCAGTGAGTGAGAGGAAAGAAAGGCAGTGAGGCGATTATAGACAATACGCTCAAGAAGTTTGGAGGCAAGAGGAAGGAAAGAGAGGGGTCGATAGTTGGAGAGAGTGTTTGGATCAAGGGTAGGTTTTTTAAGAATAGGGGAGACAAGAGCATGCTTAAAAGCAGAGGGCACAGTGCCTGATGAGAGGGAGAGATTGAGAAGGAGAGCAAGATTGGAACAGGCAGAAGGAGAGAGGTAGCGGAGGAGGTGGGAGGGGATAGGGTCAAGTGGGGAGGTTGTGTGGGGGGGGAATGGATAAGGGCCATGACTTCCTCACCAGAAACATGGGAGAAAGATGTCAGAGTTGGTAAGCGGGAAGGGGAGGGGTGGCAAGGGAAAGGTGGTGGCTGGTTGCTGCTCTGGTGGGATGTGATGTCCTGACGTATGGAGTCAATCTTGGATGTGAAATAAGTGGCAAAGTCAAGCGCAGACAAGAGGAAGGGAGAGGAGGTGGTGGTGGGCGGAGGAGGGAGTTAACAGTGGCAAAGAGGCGCCGGGGGTTGGAAGACTGAGTAGAGATGAGGATTTTGAAGTATGATTGTTTAGCGAGGGAAAGGGCAGTACTGGAGGATGAGAGCATAAATTTGATTTGAATGAAGTCTGCTTTAGAGCGTGTACCACCTGCCACGCACTTTGCTATTACCATAATTATAATGTGCCACAAAGCAACAAGACCATGGTGTCTGGCAGCATGACGGCTCCTCCCACTTTGTCAGGGTTACTGGGAGTGCGACAGTGACTGTATTTTCCTGTTATAATGGAGGCATTACTATATATTGTTATTAAATTGGGGACATTACTATATACAGTATTTCTATTATACTGGAGGTATCACTATATATTTCTATTACACTGGAGGCATTACTATATATTTTTAGCCTTACCTCCAGATTAAAAAAAGGGGGCTGTCGTGTGGCCATGCTGCTAGTGTCATGTAGCAACTCCCACTAGCAGCATGTGGTCATGCCCCCTCACAACACATGACCACGTCCATTTTTCGTCACTCAGTACCACTAAGAAAATACTTCTACTTGCACCACTGCTCACAGTACAATACAATATAGGACAAGTACAGGGTATATAAACATCAGACAGCGTCAGCAGACAACACTGAAATAAATATCAGAGTGGCAGAAAACTGTGGGATTTGGTGCCATCAAAGGGAGTATTGAAAAGAAGATAGGTTTTGTAAGAGACGGAAAAGCACAAGGAAAGAGGGCACTGCTCGTGAAAGTTTACATGTGTTAAATGTGTTGTACACATTATAATGCTAATACAGTAAGTGCAACCAACAAAATACATGTGGTAATATATATTACAACTACAAATTTATTGCTGCATGAATTATCATTCACTTTATCCTATAGTATCCTCTTTATAAAGTATGTGCTGCCACCTACAGATATAACAAAGAATTGTTATTAAGTTTTTGACACAGTCTTGGGATGTTTTCTACCAGTGTGTCTCTAGCACAGTAATACATTGCAGTGTCTTCAGCTTTCATGTTGGCCATTTGCAGATGTAGCATGTTCTTATTATTATCTCTGGAGATTGTAAATCGTCCTTTAACAGAATCGTGATAGAATGTGCTCGACCCGTCAGTATATATATGAGACACCCATTGTAACCTTCTGTCAGGAAACTGTCTAACCCAGTGCATCCCATAGCTGCTGAAAGTGTATCCAGATCCTTCACAGGACAGTTTATGGGAGTTTCCAGGCTTTACCAGCACTGGGTCTGATGACTGGACAAGTTGGGCATCACACTGGACACCTGGAATATAATCAACAGAAATTGATGGTGTCACAAACTCATCTCTATAGTAATAATGATAATGTATTTATTAGCAAACTGTTTTAATCATCAAGGAAAAGTCTCATATGGGTCTCACCTGATAAACATGTTAGTGATATAAACAAGCCCAGTGCAGCCTTCATTGTTGCTGTGTTTAGCTGTAATCAACACGTTTATGAGATGATCAGCAGAACATTAGCTCTGTCTTTATGTATAACAAGATGTTCCTGAATAGGAAATGATGTTACATGATTTGCATATAACCTTTCCTTATAGCTCTTTCTCCAATAGGACTCAAGGTGCTTAACAGAAAGAATGAACATAATACAGTACAGAAACAATGGAGCTCCAAAAAGCATTTCATAAAATACAGAGAGCATGGAGATACTAAAGGGACATTAAGGAAATGCTTGAGTAAACAGGAAAGTCTTGAGTCTGTTTTGAAGGATTCTAGAGTGGGGGCCTCTCGTGCTATGAGGGTTAGTGAGTTCCATAGAGTCAGAGCCACATGGCTAAAAGCTCAGCCCACAGATAAATTCCAGGAGATCCTAGGTACTGCTAAAATCCATATGTGAAAGAGCAAACATTTTGTTATCTTGTTGTCAACTAATAAAACACTCTTACAGTAACTGCATCTCACTGGGTTTTCCATGTGCTCCAATTCAGAAGAATTTTTTACTACATTGACACCATCAGACACACTGAAGTGAAACAACACTAGGTATTTTAAATTCTTTTTATTAGCTTACTTACAGGCAGCTGATATACATTAGATATTATATGTGTCATAAACTCAGGATTTTAATGAAAATGTACTTGCCAACTTTGTGGCTGCCGACTCTGGAAAGGGGTAGCCAGGTCAGAACATGTGGTGGCTTCGGCATAGGTGTGCAGTGTTGGGGGTGTGGAGGCGCAAGCATGTTATTGTGGTCCCACTATACAAGATTACAGGCATTGTAAAGCAGGGAGCGGGACTACAATGATGTGATTCAGCGCAAATCATGTCATTGTCCCACCCACTGACTGGGTAAGTCGATGGCTACTGAAAGGAACGTGTGGCTGCAAAAGGGGTGTGGACCAGTTAATACTGTTCCGGGAGACTTGCTGTCTTTTCCGTGAGGCCAAGAGTGCCACACAATTTTCATGAGCCTCCCAGTCATTTCGGGAGTGTAGGCAAGTAATGTAACCTATATTGAAACTCTTGGTAATGCAAGTTTTTCTACGACTAGATATCACTTTAACTGATATTGTACTATGCATGTTATATCAATGAAAAGTGGGCAGTGCATACTTGGCTACATTTGAAAACTAGTTTTAGGGAGATTCCAGATGGCAGCAGAACGCGCCATGCAGGGGTGTGGCACAGTGCAGGGGTGTGCCTAGCTCCACCCAAGGGGTGGGTCTAGCTCCGCCTATGGGTGTATTTAGTGCAATCAGGGGTGTGTCCTGCAATGGCCGGTGAAAACTTTAGTACTAAAAGCAGCAAAAAAAGAAGAAAATAAGAGTAACAATATAGGTGCAAGATGTATTAATGTACTGTGTACTTTAAGTGACTGAGAAAACCAAAATCTATATACTCTGGTGCAGGATTTTATATATATATATATATATATATATACACACACACACACAGTAGTTGAAGTGGAAATTTTAAAGAGGGGGTATGGAAAAGTGAAGGTTGTAACTATGTGCACGTCAAAGGCGCACGTGCTCCAGAAAAGGTGGGCATGTCCTTAAGTGTAGTTTACCACACCATATACCCCTTATACGTATTATACACCACAACAGTAGGACCCCTTATACTATCTAGTACTAGTGCCCCTTATACATTATGCCATACTGTATGAGCCGATATTCACATTAAACCACATAGTATGAGCCGAAATTCACATTATACCACAAAGTATGAGCCGAAATTCACATTATAACACACTAAATGAGCCGAAATTCACATTATAGCACACTGAATGAGCCAAAATTCACATTAAGCCACAGGGTATGAACCAAAACTCACATATGCCACACAGGCTATAAGCCAAAATACACATTACACCACATGGTATGAGACAAAATTCACATTAAGCCACACCGTATGAGCCCAATTCACTTTATGCTACACAGTATGAGCCACAATTCATAAGTAATGGGACAAAATTCACATGCCACACAGTATGAACCATAATTCACATAGAATGGGACAACATTCAAATTATGCAACATGAAAGGAAGCAGAATTCACATTATGCCACACAGTATGAGCCACAATTCACATGGAATGAGACGAAATTCATATTATGCCACATGGAATGAGCCAAAATTCATGGACAGGGAGAGTGACAGCAGGGCATAGGGACAGGGAAAGTGACAGCAGGGACAGGGAATGACAGCAGGGACAAAGGGACAGGGAGAATGACAGCAGCAGGGACATAGGGAGAGGGAGAGTGACAGCAGGGACATAGGGACTACGACCGCCACTATTTCAAATCTGACACGGATCAGCAGCCAATCAGGAGCGGGTGCTCCTGACTGGATTCCAGTTTGAGAGCTCCAATTAGAGCGTGAATAATGACGAATTTTAAAAAATGCGGCGACAGGGGTCTTCAGTCAGTGCTCGAAGTGCCGGTATGCCATACCGGTGTATACCGGTAACTTCAAGCACTGTATGTATGTATATATATAATGTGGGAGGGTAGGCAAGCCTGGTGCAGTGCCTCCAGCCTTGTTGCACTGTCAGGTGGTCTGCCGCCATTTTTTCCCCTGAGCAGCTGCGTGTGATGTTATGCAGTTACCACGAAACAGTCCTGGCTTGCCCCTGTTCGGAATGCCCTGCCCCCCCAATGTTGCGACGATGCACCCCCCACCCAATGGTTGCTGCTGTCAATCACACATGTGGCCGCATCCTTTCTGGATGCGGCCGCAATGTGTATGGATGCGGACATGGATAACGGCCAGTGTGCATGCGCAGACCACCTGGATATGGCCGCTGCGCATGGACCCGTGGCTGCGTCCAGGTCCGAATAAACCCCACTATGCTCTGCAATTCGAATATTTGCTTTTGAGCTGTAATTTGCAGAAAAATACATGCAATAGCAGAAAATGGCAGCTAATTGATGGTTACCTCCTTTCACTCCATGGATGCTGCACTGTGTAATATAATAATTAAACATGAACAGCATGCCCTCTTCAAATTTCCAAGCAGTCCCATCTGTTCTATTATCCTGTGCTTGTTTTCTTTGTAATAGGTGGACCAGAAGCATAAGTTCCCCCCTGTTATACTGTAGCCAGTGATGTGCGCTGGGGGGGAGGCAGATCCTTTCCTGTGTTATACGAACATATATGCCAGAGTTCTGACTATATAAAGTACTGTATATAAAAAATAAAGATTTTATTATAAATATCTTCTTTGTATTATTCTAATCATTTTTATAAGCAAAACTCTGGAGTTAAATGTCTATGGCAGGTGAGGCAGTGCCCCCCTCTCTATCTTTTCCGCACATCTCTGATCAACTCTCATCAAATTTCCAGCATTATAAACTGCTGCATCTGTGTTTGTTCGTCGGGAGGATTGCCACCTAGCAACAGCTGGTGGGTTATGTAGTAAGCATCCTGAGTTTCCGCTGGAAAGCAGGGAAGTGACATTTTTAAATCACTAACCTGCCGACACTAACAGTGAAGTTGCACTTGCCCAGCAGGCTAGGTTGTGCATGTGTCACTAGAGATGTGCACCGGAAATTTTTCGGGTTTTGTGTTTTGGTTTTGGGTTCGGTTCCGTGGCCGTGTTTTGGGTTCCAACGCGTTTTGGCAAAACCTCACCGAATTTTTTTTGTCGGATTCGGGTGTGTTTTGGATTCGGGTGTTTTTTTCAAAAAAACCTAAAAAACAGCTTAAATCATAGAATTTGGGGGTCATTTTGATCCCAAAGTATTATTAACCTCAATAACCATAATTTCCACTCATTTTCAGTCTATTCTGAACACCTCACACCTCACAATATTATTTTTAGTCCTAAAATTTGCACCGAGGTCGCTGGATGACTAAGCTCAGCGACCCAAGTGGCCGACACAAACACCTGGCCCATCTAGGAGTGGCACTGCAGTGTCACGCAGGATGGCCCTTCCAAAAAACACTCCCCAAACAGCACATGACGCAAAGAAAAAAAGAGGCGCAATGAGGTAGCTGTGCGACTAAGCTCAGCGACCCTAGTGGCCGACACAAACACCTGGCCCATCTAGGAGTGGCACTGCAGTGTCACGCAGGATGGCCCTTCCAAAAAAACACTCCCCAAACAGCACATGACGCAAAGAAAAAAAGAGGCGCAATGAGGTAGCTGTGTGAGTAAGCTAAGCGACCCTAGTGGCCGACACAAACACCTGGCCCATCTAGGAGTGGCACTGCAGTGTCAGGCCGGATGGCCCTTCCAAAAAATACTCCCCAAACAGCACATGACGCAAAGAAGAAAAAAAAGAGGCGCAATGAGGTAGCTGTGTGACTAAGATAAGTGACCCTAGTGGCCGACACAAACACCTGGCCCATCTAGGAGTGGCATTGCAGTGTCACGCAGGATGGCCCTTCCAAAAAACACTCCCCAAACAGCACATGATGCAAAGAAAAATGAAAGAAAAAAGAGGTGCAAGACGGAATTGTCCTTGGGCCCTTCCACCCACCCTTATGTTGTATAAACAGGACATGCACACTTTAACCAACCCATCATTTCAGTGACAGGGTCTGCCACACGACTGTGACTGAAATGACGGGTTGGTTTGGACCCCCACCAAAAAAGAAGCAATTAATCTCTCCTTGCACAAACTGGCTCTACAGAGGCAAGATGTCCACCTCATCATCATCCTCCGATTCATCACCGTGTACATCCCCCTCCTCACAGATTATCAATTCGTCCCCACTGGAATCCACCATCACAGCTCCCTGTGTACTTTGTGGAGGCAATTGCTGCTGGTGAATGTCTCCATGGAGGAATTGATTATAATTCATTTTAATGAACATCATCTTCTCCACATTTTCTGGAAGTAACCTCGTACGCCGATTGCTGACAAGGTGAGCGGCAGCACTAAACACTCTTTCGGAGTACACACTTGTGGGAGGGCAACTTAGGTAGAATAAAGCCAGTTTGTGCAAGGGCCTCCAAATTGCCTCTTTTTCCTGCCAGTATACGTACGGACTGTCTGACGTGCCTACTTGGATGCGGTCACTCATATAATCCTCCACCATTCTTTCAATGGTGAGAGAATCATATGCAGTGACAGTAGACGACATGTCCGTAATCGTTGTCAGGTCCTTCAGTCCGGACCAGATGTCAGCATCAGCAGTCGCTCCAGACTGCCCTGCATCACCGCCAGCGGGTGGGCTCGGAATTCTGAGCCTTTTCCTCGCACCCCCAGTTGCGGGAGAATGTGAAGGAGGAGATGTTGACAGGTCGCGTTCCGCTTGACTTGACAATTTTCTCACCAGCAGTTCTTTGAACCCCTGCAGACTTGTGTCTGCCGGAAAGAGAGATACAACGTAGGTTTTAAATCTAGGATCGAGCACGGTGGCCAAAATGTAGTGCTCTGATTTCAACAGATTGACCACCCGTGAATCCTTGTTAAGCGAATTAAGGGCTCCATCCACAAGTCCCACATGCCTAGCGGAATCGCTCAGTGTTAGCTCCTCCTTCAATGTCTCCAGCTTCTTCTGCAAAAGCCTGATGAGGGGAATGACCTGACTCAGGCTGGCAGTGTCTGAACTGACTTCACGTGTGGCAAGTTCAAAAGGTTGCAGAACCTTGCACAACGTTGAAATCATTCTCCACTGCGCTTGAGACAGGTGCATTCCACCTCCTATATCGTGGTCAGTTGTATAGGCTTGAATGGCCTTTTGCTGCTCCTCCAACCTCTGAAGCATATAGAGGGTTGAATTCCACCTCGTTACCACTTCTTGCTTCAGATGATGGCAGGGCAGGTTCAGGCGTTTTTGGTGTTGCTCCAGTCTTCTGTACGTGGTGCCTGTACGCCGAAAGTGTCCCGCAATTCTTCTGCCCACCGACAGCATCTCTTGCACGCCCCTCTCGTTTTTTAAATAATTCTGCACCACCAAATTCAAGGTATGTGCAAAACATGGGACGTGCTGGAATTTGCCCATATTTAATGCACACACAATATTGCTGGCGTTGTCCGATGCCACAAATCCACAGGAGAGTCCAATTGGGGTAAGCCATTCTGCGATGATCTTCCTCAGTTGCCGTAAGAGGTTTTTAGCTGTGTGCGTATTCTGGAAAGCGGTGATACAAAGCGTAGCCTGCCTAGGAAAGAGTTGGCGTTTGCGAGATGCTGCTACTGGTGCCGCCGCTGCTGTTCTTGCGGCGGGAGTCAATACATCTACCCAGTGGGCTGTCACAGTCATATAGTCCTGAGTCTGCCCTGCTCCACTTGTCCACATGTCCGTGGTTAAGTGGACATTGGGTACAACTGCATTTTTTAGGACACTGGTGACTCTTTTTCTGAGGTCTGTGTACATTTTCGGTATCGCCTGCCTAGAGAAATGGAACCTAGATGGTATTTGGTACCGGGGACACAGTACCTCAATCAAGTCTATAGTTGGCTCTGCAGTAATGATGGATACCGGAACCACGTTTCTCACCGCCCAGGATGCCAAGGCCTCAGTTATCCGCTTTGCAGCAGGATGACTGCTGTGATATTTCATCTTCCTCGCAAAGGACTGTTGGACAGTCAATTGCTTGGTGGAAGTAGTAAAAGTGGTCTTACGACTTCCCCTCTGGGATGACCATCGACTCCCAGCAGCAACAACAGCAGCGCCAGTAGCAGTAGGCGTTACACGCAAGGATGCATCGGAGGAATCCCAAGCAGGAGAGGACTCGTCAGAATTGCCAGTGACATGGCCTGCAGGACTATTGGCATTCCTGGGGAAGGAGGAAATTGACACTGAGGGAGTTGGTGGGGTGGTTTGCGTGAGCTTGGTTACAAGAGGAAGGGATTTAATGGTCAGTGGACTGCTTCCGCTGTCGCCCAAAGTTTTTGAACTTGTCACTGACTTATGATGAATGCGCTGCAGGTGACGTATAAGGGAGGATGTTCCGAGGTGGTTAACGTCCTTACCCCTACTTATTACAGCTTGACAAAGGCAACACACGGCTTGACACCTGTTGTCCGCATTTCTGTTGAAATACTTCCACACCGAAGAGCTGATTTTTTTGGTATTTTCACCAGGCATGTCAAAGGCCATATTCCTCCCACGGACAACAGGTGTCTCCCTGCCTGCCTGTCTTAAACAAACCACCTCACCATCAGAATCCTCCTTGTTAATTTCCTCCCCAGCGTCAGCAACACCCATATCCTCCTCATCCTGGTGTACTTCAACACTGACATCTTCAATCTGACTATCAGGAACTGGACTGCGGGTGCTCCTTCCAGCACTTGCAGGGGGCGTGCAAATGGTGGAAGGCGCATGCTCTTCACGTCCAGTGTTGGGAAGGTCAGGCATCGCAACCGACACAATTGGACTCTCCTTGTGGATTTGTGATTTCGAAGAACGCACAGTTCTTTGCTGTGCTTTTGCCAGCTTAAGTATTTTCATTTTTCTAGCGAGAGGCTGAGTGCTTCCATCCTCATGTGAAGCTGAACCACTAGCCATGAACATAGGCCAGGGCCTCAGCCGTTCCTTGCCACTCCGTGTGGTAAATGGCATATTGGCAAGTTTACGCTTCTCCTCCGACGATTTTATTTTAGGTTTTTGAGTCCTTTTTTTTACTGATATTTTGTGTTTTGGATTTTACATGCTCTGTACTATGACATTGGGCATCGGCCTTGGCAGACGACGTTGATGGAATTTCATCGTCTCGGCCATGACTAGTGGCAGCAGCTTCAGCACGAGGTGGAAGTGGATCTTGATCTTTCCCTATTTTTGGAACCTCAACATTTTTGTTCTCCATATTTTAATAGGCACAACTAAAAGGCACCTCAGGTAAACAATGGAGATGGATGGATACTAGTATACTTATGGATGACGAGTGACTGACGACACAGAGGTAGCTACAACCATGGACTACCGTACTGCGTCTGCTAGTATAGAGATGATAATGATATAAAAAATATATATATATCACTACTGCAGGTATATATAATATAATGACGGACCTGCTGGACACTGTCAGCAGACTCCTAAACTACTAGTATGAAGAAGATAGAAAAAAAAACCCCACCACAGGTAGGTATACAATTATGGACGAGCACTGACGACACAGAGGTAGCTACAGCCGTGGACTACCGTACTGCGTCTGCTAGTATAGAGATGATAATGATATAAAAAATATATATATATCACTACTGCAGGTATATATAATATAATGACGGACCTGCTGGACACTGTCAGCAGACTCCTAAACTACTAGTATGAAGAAGATAGAAAAAAAAACCCCACCACAGGTAGGTATACAATTATGGACGAGCACTGACGACACAGAGGTAGCTACAGCCGTGGACTACCGTACTGCGTCTGCTAGTATAGAGATGATAATGATATAAAAAATATATATATATATCACTACTGCAGGTATATATAATATAATGACGGACCTGCTGGACACTGTCAGCAGACTCCTAAACTACTAGTATGAAGAAGATAGAAAAAAAAACCCCACCACAGGTAGGTATACAATTATGGACGAGCACTGACGACACAGAGGTAGCTACAGCCGTGGACTACCGTACTGCGTCTGCTAGTATAGAGATGATAATGATATAAAAAATATATATATATATCACTACTGCAGGTATATATAATATAATGACGGACCTGCTGGACACTGTCAGCAGACTCCTAAACTACTAGTATGAAGAAGATAGAAAAAAAAACCCCACCACAGGTAGGTATACAATTATGGACGAGCACTAACGACACAGAGGTAGCTACAGCCGTGGACTACCGTACTGCGTCTGCTAGTATAGAGATGATAATGATATAAAAAATATATATATATCACTACTGCAGGTATATATAATATAATGACGGACCTGCTGGACACTGTCAGCAGACTCCTAAACTACTAGTATGAAGAAGATAGAAAAAAAAACCCCACCACAGGTAGGTATACAATTATGGACGAGCACTGACGACACAGAGGTAGCTACAGCCGTGGACTACCATACTGCGTCTGCTAGTATAGAGATGATAATGATATAAAAAATATATATATATCACTACTGCAGGTATATATAATATAATGACGAACCTGCTGGACACTGTCAGCAGACTCCTAAACTACTAGTATGAAGAAGATAGAAAAAAAAACCCCACCACAGGTAGGTATACAATTATGGACGAGCACTGACGACACAGAGGTAGCTACAGCCGTGGACTACCGTACTGCGTCTGCTAGTATAGAGATGATAATGATATAAAAAATATATATATATCACTACTGCAGGTATATATAATATAATGACGGACCTGCTGGACACTGTCAGCAGACTCCTAAACTACTAGTATGAAGAAGATAGAAAAAAAAACCCCACCACAGGTAGGTATACAATTATGGACGAGCACTGACGACACAGAGGTAGCTACAGCCGTGGACTACCGTACTGCGTCTGCTAGTATAGAGATGATAATGATATAAAAAATATATATATCACTACTGCAGGTATATATAATATAATGACGGACCTGCTGGACACTGTCAGCAGACTCCTAAACTACTAGTATGAAGAAGATAGAAAAAAAAAAAACACCACAGGTAGGTATACAATTATGGACGAGCACTGACGACACAGAGGTAGCCACAGCCGTGGACTACCGTACTGCGTCTGCTAATATAGAGATGATAAAGATGATAGAGATGAACAAAAAAAATATAACACTACTGCAGGTAAATATTTATATAATATAATGAATGACGGACCTGCTGGACACTGTCAGCAGAATGCGTTTATAGAATTAAAAAAAAAACACCACAGGAGTGTTTAACTTTTTCAGGCAGACAATATACTGGTGGTCACTGGTCAGTCACACTGGCAGCAAAAGTGTGCACTGTACTCCTGCTATAACTGCACCCCAGTCCCCCACAATTCAGCTGTGTGAGCAGTGAGCACTCAGCACAGTCAGATATACATAGATATATCATGCAGCACACTGAGGCTGAGCACAGATATGGTATGGAGCGTTTTTTTCAGGCAGAGAACGGATTAAAAAAAACTAGCAAAACTCTGCACTGACTGTACTCCTCCTAACAGCTCTCCCCAATCCTCCCCACAATAAGCTAAGCAGCAATCAGATCAACTAACTACTAACAGTAACTATAAACGGAGAGGACGCCAGCCAAGTCCTCTCCCTATCAATCTCAATGCATGTGTGAAAATGGCGGCGACGCGCGTCTCCTTATATAGAATCCGAGTCTCGCGATAGAATTCGAGCCTTGCGAGAATCCGACAGCGGGATGATGACGTTCGGGCGCGCTCGGGTTAGCCGAGCAAGGCGAGAAGATCCAAGTCTGCATCGGACCCGTGTAAAAAGGCTGAAGTTCGGGGGGGTTCGGATTCCGAGGAACCGAACCCGCTCATCTCTATGGGTCACATGCACAATAGAAGCTGGGCGGGGCTAACACTCACTGAATCAGATTTTTCTTCAGCGCTGAAGGATGAGGACACAGTCTCAGTCTCTCTGGCTGACACACTGTTATTTCCTCATATATTGGACATATATAATGGACATCAAAACCTTGGTAAAGGTTATATCAGTGTCCACTACTCCCTCATCCATACCTCCCAACTTTCTATTTGTAAGAAGAGGAACACACGCGCTTCTTCGCCGCATGTGCTCCTGAAAAGGTGACGTGGCCTAAGAAAAGGGGCGTGGTTTCACGGGAGAACCCGCAATCAAGAGCCACGCCCCGTTTTCGTCACTGAGGGGGCATGCCCAGCGCTCTGTGAGGCGCTGGCATACCCCCTCTCCGTCTGACTCCAGTGAATAGACACTGTGTGCATGCGCACAGCGTCTATTCACCACGGCTCTGCTAAGCAGGGCAGCGAGAGACAGAGACTCCCAACTGTCCCCCCCACCGTGGGACACTGTGGCCCGTGGGTGGGACAGCGGGACAGTCCCCAAAAAAGGGGACTGTCCCACGAAAATCGGGACAGTTGGGAGGTATGCTCATCTGAGACACAGTATTTATCAGAGGGAATGAGAAATCCTTCAGCGATAATACCTGATGGCCAATTCACATTCTGAGGTACAACTCTGAGCTAATCATTCAGGTCTTCTTTCTCCATATTATGGTAAGTGTGTTGCTATCAAATATAACTAAATAAATACAAATAATATACAAATAATATGGATTTCTCACAGGGATGCCTGTTCAGGAAAATCTTTTTTTATCACTCCCTGAAACTGCCCGTAGCAGGCAAACCTATCCTGTCCGGAGCTGACAGAACAATACTGTCCATAGCTGGCAATATACCTCTGCCCGGAGCTGGCAGCAAGTGGAGACCCAAAATATGATTAAAGGGTACTCTCATGACAAACCCATTGCTGGTGCTTCCCATATTGCTTAATCCTCTAGTCTCCTCTGTGGTAGATGAGGAGTCTGAGGAAAGGATTGGGACAGCTGTGTCTTCAATGTCACATTGGGCACTGTGGAGGTTTCTGTCAGAGACCGATAATAGATAATACAGCACTGGTTTCTGTCACAGATATACAGCATATTTCGCCTCTCATTGTATCAGGCTTGAATATACAAAAATAACACACACACAAAGGTTTGTCACTGTGTTATCATCCTCCTCACGTAGTACAGTAGTTGTGAGGAAATAATAATCCCTCAGAATCTGAGGTAGAAAATGGACTGCGATCATAATAAACCATTTTCTGAGGTAGGCACATGTTCAAGGCTGATGTTGCCACTATAATAAATAAGTAAATCCTCACAGGGATGTCAGCTGAGGCGTATACACAAAGTTCCCTGATATTGCCTGTAGTTGACAAAATCATTAGAAACCCATCTCTGAATAAGAGATAATGTGACTACTGGCCAATGTCACTAACACTTTCCCTTCCTAATAATCCCCACACTTCTGAATGGGAATCCTAATTCCAGATCACAGGGGTGGCTCTAGCTGCCATGACAATTCTGCCTAACCTATACTCCATCCTCACACTGGGCTTTACATTCTCAATCTGAGGTGCATGAAAATTCTAAACAGGTATTCAGGTCTACACTTATAAAATAATATTATATGGCGCTGAGGATTCTCATAGGCCTGCTTGATATGCCAAATCATTTCTCACAATTTTTGATGCAGCTCTTAGTGCATCATTGTGAGATAAACTGCTGATTTCTCAAATAAAACTCTGAGACAAACTATTAGAATTACAGTTGCAGCAGGTCCTCTGCTATAAGGTCCTGGGCTATGCAGAAAGGAAGGATAATCTGTATGCTCCCTGGATACACTTTTACTTGCTCCCTTCTAAAAGTTATCAGCAGGGCTACTGTATTGTGGGACAAGCAGTTAACTATTTCACAAACTTTAGAATAGTATCATCGCTCGCTAGAGAAGGCTTATCAAAACTAGAACCAAAGTATCTGGACTATTCTAGTCTCTCACATGTAGACCTGGTTGGACCAGACTCTCTGTCAGGAGTAATGTCTTGTTATATGGTTCACAGGTCCTTAGTGGTGCTGAAGCCTAGAGCTCAATGTGAACATACTGTATGAAGGCCTTTGTACATTGTGCTTCCAGAGCTAGACTTTAGTAAAGAGAGCTTACCACAGACAAAATGGCTAAAGACAATACAAATTGGTGTCAACTTGCCATTAATTTAATTTCTCATCAAAGGCATTTACAGTAAACCGTTTGATATGCAGTCCCGTCTGAATGATATATTACAAACCTTTCTCTGACTAGAACAAATTAGAGATGGAAAACCCATTTTTGCATAGCTGATCAGTCATAACTACCCTATCAAAAACAAATACATACATAAAATAAAAATAAACATTTGTCATTCAGACCAGTATTAAATATAAGAGTGCAAAACAGCTTTTCAAAACCCATAAGATTCCATGTGATTCCATGTGGAGAGTTTGCATGGCATTTACTTTTTACTAAACCAGAATGGATTACGCATTAAAATAGATCTCCAGAATGCTTTCCTTCCCATTTCTATACATCTATACAACAGTAGGTTACAATTTTTATTGGAAAATGTTTTTATTCCAAGTATCCTGTCATGTTATTTTGCTTCTCAAACATACCTTATATTTTACCTATTGGAACAATAGTAGTCACCACATTTCTCCAACCATATGGAGTCTAGAGAGTGGTATACGTAAACAATTTGCTAAAATCATACACCACAGGAGCTTAACCATATCTTTCATAATAGAATTGGTCTTTATGATAAACTGCCATAATAGGGCAGTCAACAGAGCAGCAGCATCTACAGGCAAGATCCCTAAGGTTGAATCATGATAAAGCACCCCTTCTTTCCAGTACATGCTTTGAGTAATGGAACCTGCCTCCTCCAAAGAAATGGGGAGCAGTAAAGATATTGGTTCTGACTTTCTTGCCAAAGCCAACAATTTCAATGATTTAGCGGCACTAACCGGGACAAAGTTAGATCTCTCTTACACGTTTTCTCTCCTATGCAGGAACTCACTAGCTCTCCTCAGACTTTCTTAAAAACCTGTCACTGCTAGTCAAGCATACCTATCTTACCATGTCATATGGGAGATATCCAATTGGAATTCTCTGCCAATTTCCAAATTACAGGCCCGCATTAGACCCTCTACTGATTTTAACGATAACATCAGACATGTCTCATCTGCAATAGGATAACTTCTCCCAACAAATCCATACAAGGAGAATTGTCACGGAACAAAATAGCCTTCCTAATAGTACCTTAGAACTGAGAGCTGGTAAATAACTGTTGAATCTCTTTAGCCTCTCTAGACACACAAGGCACTAGATCTGCTCTGGACAATATTACAGCTATGTCCTACATAACAGAATAGAGAAAATCTTTTAATGTTCCTTTGCATGGCAGGTTTGGACATTTTGCAGGAGATCATAGAAAGGAACATAATTCTAAAAGCAATAAACCTGACTAGAAATATCTAACTTGCAGATTCCCTTTTTTCTCTCTGACCACCTTGATTTCCTTATTATCTATTATGTCTATTTCTAAGACACTAGCTTCCCTCTTACCTTTAGCATTTGCAAATAAGAGGAGTTGAGCTTACCCTATTAGTTTTCTGAAAACCATTTCTCAACCCCAAAAGTGTACCAAATTATTCTCAAGGGTCATACCAAAATATCTCTTATGTAGAATTCTTAGTAGAATTAGAAAAACGAAAGCTGATAAAGAACCAAACCATTACATTGTCTCCTGTTTATCTACTTACCTTGCTCTTACCCCATTTGTTAAAATATACAGCAATTATTTATAAGTTTACAAAACCTTTCTGTAGAGCTAAACCCTTCACCCTTACAGGATATATTGTCACATGATAGTGTCTGGTATTGATATTTCTCAATTTAAAGGCCTCTCTTTACTGGGTGACACTGCTTCTATAGCTGCTTCAAGGTCTTGCCATGTCAAGCTATCATGCATGCTGCAAGCTGGTCATCTGCACGTGTATTGGGAAAATACTACGTAGACTGGTGATCAGGAGGTTTACCTCCTATACCCTCCAATTGGCTTGAAGGGAAATTTACCTCACACACTGATAAACCCTCAACTTCAGTGGATATGACACTACTCAAAGGCCACTTTTGAGAGGAGTTAGCAAAATGAAGGCACTTCAGAAGGTATTCCCTTACAAATAATTATATACAAGGCTCATTTGTCATTAATGTGGTCATGTGCATAACATTATTGGAGACTTATGATGAAGAAAAGATTAGGTCTCTCAGAACAACCAACAGGTGTGTGGTAGCTGTTGCGAATTAATATATATAATGAATATTACAGAGTCTGGCTACAGGGGACCCTAGAAATTGAGAAGCCTCGATTTTTCTCCTTTGTTCCAACACACACAAAATTCACCCTCCGGTGTTCTTATTAGGACTGCTACCAGTAAGCTTTGAAAAATCTGATTCAGTGAGTGTTGGCCCCACCAAGCTGATAGTGTGCATGTGACCCATGCACAACCTAGCCTGCTGGGCAAGTGCAACTTCACTGTTTGTGTCGGCAGGTTAGTGATTTCAAAATTTCACTTCCCTGTGTTAGGGTCTCCTGCCCTGTGCTGCCACGTCGTCATGGCAACCGGGAGACAAGTGCTAGTGGTGTAACCTGAGCGCAGCTGATACTCCGGTTCGGGTCTTTTGCTGTGCAGTGGTTATAGGCTCTGTGCACGGCAGGGGATCCGGTGCTGGTTTTTGTGCTCACAGTCTGTGAGGTCTGAGTGGGGCGTGGACAGCACCTGCTTTATAAGGCCTCTTTTCAGGGTAAGCAGATGCTGCTGAATCTTTGTTGGTTAGTCAGTTCATGAAAGTTAGCCAGTACTGTGTAGCTTTGTATTTGTTTGTTGCTTACTGCAAATAGGCCTGGGGATTTGGTATTACACTCTGCCAATCCAGACCTAGCAGTAAGACTGGAGTCAGTCGTTTAGCTTGCTGGGGTTCTGTTACTACTCTGTGAACTTAGCAAGTTTGCGGCTGTATTCTAAGACTTGCCTGTCTAATCCTGTCTCACTGTGCTAGGTGTCAGGGGTCAGTTTAGTGGCAGTAAGCTAAAACCTGTGCACTGCAAGTGAGAATTAGGATTGTGGAGATTCTCCTTGTGTCTATCATTCCATCTCTGACCAAGGAGTTTACTGCCACACCCGTTGGTAACCCTTTAGGGTTTTGCTGTTGCCCTTAGCAACAGCATTTCGGGTTCTCTACGTATTAAAACACAACATCTTGCTTTTCCATCTGAGCAGTTCTAATACAAGGGAGATACCCAGTTCCTTAGCCTCTGGGCTTCTCTGTTCACTTTGTGTGTATTTTGTTACCCTATCACCTTCTGTGTACATTATGTCATATCCCCCAGTTTGTCTGTGAGTCCATCTGTTTTGCATAACAGTTCAAACACCAGTACATTCCTGCAGACACTGGAGTGCATAACAGTTCTGACACCAGTACTTTCCTGCAGGCACTGGTGTGCATAACATATTCAGCAGCCTAATACTCCTGTTGAAATTTTGTGGGCATATGGAGCATACCCCTCAAAATACGTTGCAACAGGTGGTCGATCAGGTGCAGGTCCTGACTCGACAATTTAATGATTTGTCCATTAAAATGCACACCTCCCAGGCTGCTGGCGGAGCTCCCGCAGCAGCAGCACCTGCAGGGGTTAAGGAGCCGAAAGTAAATCTCCCGGATCGTTTTTCTGGAGATCGCTCGCAGTTCTTTTGTTTCAAGGAGAGCTGCAAGCTATACTTCCGGCTTAGGCCTCAGTCTTCAAGGGTCGGAGATTCAGCGGGTGGGCATAGTGATTTCCTTGCTACAAGGAGACCCACAGGTCTGGGCATATGGGTTGCAGCCTGACTGTCCGTCGCTTAAAAGTGTTGATGCTTTTTTTACGGCACTGGGCATGTTGTATGATGACCCTGACAAGACGGCCTCAGCCGAGGCTCAGATTTCGATCCTTAAGCAAGGGCGAAGGCCAGTTGAGGTTTACTGTACGGAGTTTCGGAGGTTGGCCCATGATACCCAGTGGAATGACCCAGCCCTGAGACACCAGTACCGAAGAGGTCTTTCTAACCAGATAAAGGACCAACTGGTACAATATCCCTTGCCTGATAGCTTGGATCAGCTCATGCAGTTATCCATCCGGGTGGATAGACGGCTGAGAGAGCGTAGGCTTGAAAGGGAGACTGAGATTTCCTTCCTTCCCAAGGGAACCTCAGACTCTGAGGAATTTTCTGAGGAGCCTATGCAGATTGGGGCTACCCGCCTCTCCTCGCGTGAGAAGACGCGGAGGAGACAGCAGGGGTTGTGTTTGTACTGTGGGAATAAAGGTCATGTGGTAGTATCATGCCCAGAAAAGCCGGAAAACTTCAGGGCCTGAGGGTGATGGGAAATATCCTGTCAGGCCAGAAGTCAGAATTTCCCAAGAAGACTTTTATCATTCCGGTGACCTTGAAGATCCTCGGTCAAACTGTCAAGACTGAGGCCTTTGTGGACAGTGGGGCCGACGGGGTTTTTATGGACCGCCAATTCGCCCTGAAACACTCTGTTCCCTTAGTACCCTTGGCATCGGAAATTGAGATTTGTGGGTTAAACGGGGAACCATTATCCCAAGGTAAAATTACCTCTTGCACTAGCCAGATTTCTTTGTTTATTGGAGCCACACACTCTGAAAAATTGTCCTTTTATGTGACTGTCTGTACTTTTGCCCCATTGGTGTTGGGGTTACCCTGGTTAAGGGCCCACAATCCTCAATTTGACTGGGTCTCTGGGGAGATTCTTAATTGGGGTACTGATTGTTTCAGGAGTTGCTTGAGCCTTCCAGTCAGGCTCTCGCAGCTAAGTTTGCCAGGATTGCCAGGGTGTTATGTAGATTTTGCGGACGTGTTCTCCAAAAAAGTTGCAGAGGTACTACCTCCCCATCGCCCCTATGACTGTGCCATTGATTTGTTGCCAAATGCTAAGCTTCCCAAGAGCAGGTTGTACTCCCTGTCACGTCCTGAGACTCAGGCTATGGCAGAGTACATTCAGGAGAACTTGGCTAAGGGATTTATCAGACCTTCACAGTCTCCAGTTGGGTCGGGGTTCTTCTTCGTGGGTAAAAAGGACGGTTCGTTGCGACCCTGCATCGACTTCTGGGAATTGAACCGTATCACGATTAAAAACTCATACCCACTGCCTCTCATTTCGGTCTTGTTTGACCAGCTTCGTACTGCCACCATTTTTTCTAAGATTGACCTACGCGGTGCGTACAATCTAATCCGAATAAGAGAGGGGGATGAATGGAAGACTGCCTTTAATACCCACTCAGGACATTATGAATATTTGGTGATGCCTTTTGGGCTCTGTAATGCCCCGGCAGTCTTCCAGGATTTCATGAATGATGTGCTCAGGGAATATTTGGATAGATTCTTAGTTGTATACTTAGATGACATCCTAATCTTCTCCCATTCCCTGGAGGAACATCGGAAGCATGTACGCTTAGTCCTCCAGAAACTCAGAGACCACCGGCTTGGGGCGAAGCTGGAGAAGTGCGAATTTGAAGTTCAGCAAATCGCATTTCTAGGATATATTATCTCCCCAGAAGGTTTCCAAATGGAGGGTTCCAAGGTACAGGCAGTCCTGGATTGGGTGCAGCCCACTAGTTTGAAGGCGCTTCAGCGTTTCCTGGGCTTTGCGAATTTTTATAGACGATTTATCGCTGGATTTTCGTCTATAGTGGCGCCCTTGGTGGCACTCACTAAGAAAGGGGCGGATGTTGCTCACTGGTCTTGTGAGGCTAAAGCGGCTTTTGCCCGTCTCAAAAGGGCATTTGTTTCGGCCAAGGTGCTGCGACACCCAGATCCAGAGCGTCCTTTTGTGGTGGAGGTGGATGCCTCTGAGATGGGTATTGGGGCAGTGCTTTCTCAGATGGGAGTGTCTGATAATCGCCTTCATCCCTGTGCTAACTTTTCCCGTAAATTTTCGCCTGCCGAGATGAATTATGACGTGGGTAACCGGGAATTGTTGGCTATTAAGGATGCACTCGAGGAGTGGAGACACTGGCTTGAGGGGGCTAAGTTTGTGGTCTCAATTCTCACTGACCATAAGAATCTGGCATATTTAGAGTCAGCGAAGCGTCTCAATGCCAGGCAGGCACGATGGGCTTTGTTTTTTGCTCGCTTTAATTTTTTGATAACATATCGCCCTGGGTCAAAAAACATCAAGGCTGATGCGCTCTCGCGGAGTTTTGCTCCAATCCAGGAGACCACCGAGGAGCCATTGCCCATTGTGTCCCCATCATGTATTAAAGTGGGCATTACCCAGGACCTCTTGTCATTAGTCCTTAGAGCACAGGAGCAGGCTCCTCCAGACCTTCCGGTAGGTCTTTTGTTTGTGCCTCCTAGGTTAAGACAGCGAGTGTTCCTGGAATTCCATGCCAAGAAGTCGGCAGGTCACCCGGGTATTGCCAGAACTCGGGAGTTGCTATCTAGGGCGGTGTGGTGGCCCTCGGTGGCTAAGGATGTGGATCAGTGGGTTCGGGCATGTGACATCTGTGCCCGAAATAAGACTCCTAGAGGGGTTCCTGTTGGCCCATTACATCCACTCTCTATCCCATCTAAGCCATGGACCCACATTTCAATGGATTTTGTGGTGGACTTGCCCAAATCCTCGGGGATGACAGCCATCTGGGTTGTCGTTGACAGGTTTTCGAAGATGGCGCACTTCGTTCCACTGGTTGGGCTGCCATCAGCCAGACGCCTGTCTGAATTATTTATGCTGCATGTTGTGCGTCTCCACGGGTTGCCACTTGATGTGGTCTCTGACCGCGGATCCCAGTTTGTGGCCAAATTCTGGAGGGCATTTTGTTCCGATCTCCAGATTTCTGTCAGCTTGTCGTCAGGCTACCATCCGCAGTCTAATGGGCAGACTGAAAGGGTGAACCAGTCCTTGGAGCAGTTCCTCAGGTGTTATGTCTCCAAGTGTCAGACTGACTGGGTTGCTCATCTGTCCATGGCGGAGTTTGCCTATAACAACGCGGCTCACTCTGCTACAGGGATCTCTCCCTTCCTTTGTGTGTATGGGCATCATCCTAAGGCCAATTCTTTTGACCCCCTGGACTCCACGCCTGGTGGTTCCTCTGTGGTTTCGGTCCTTAGAGGTATTTGGCGGAAAGTGAAGAAAGCCCTTGTGTCTGTGTCATTAGTGACCAAAAGGGTTTTTGATAAGCGGAAAAGACCCTGCAGCTTCAAATTAGGAGACTTCGTCTGGTTGTCTACCAAGAATTTGAAGTTGAGACAGCCATCTCATAAGTTAGGGCCCCGGTTCATCGGCCCTTATAAGATCACCAGGGTTATCAATCCGGTGGCATTTCAGTTAGATCTGCCCCGTTCTTTGGGTATCAATAAAACATTTCATTGTTCCCTTTTAAAACGGGCGATTAGTAATCCTTCTTCCAGTGGAAGACCTTCCCCTCTTCTGATACGTGGCCAGAGGGAGTTTGTTGTTGAAAGGATTCTTGACTCCAAGGTGGTTCGGGGTCGGCTGTCATTTTTGGTGCACTGGAAGGGGT
This sequence comes from Pseudophryne corroboree, assembly GCF_028390025.1. Classification (NCBI taxonomy): domain Eukaryota; kingdom Metazoa; phylum Chordata; class Amphibia; order Anura; family Myobatrachidae; genus Pseudophryne; species Pseudophryne corroboree. The sequence goes on along the minus strand of NC_086444.1, from coordinate 443,947,718 downwards.
ATGGCCCGGAGGAGCGGTCGTGGGTGCGCAGTTGTGATCTTCATGCCCCCAGACTGATACGCTCTTTCTTCTCGCAGTTCCCCGATAAACCCGGTGGTAGGGGTTCTTTGACCCCTCGTCAGAGGGGGGGTACTGTTAGGGTCTCCTGCCCTGTGCTGCCACGTCGTCATGGCAACCGGGAGACAAGTGCTAGTGGTGTAACCTGAGCGCAGCTGATACTCCGGTTCGGGTCTTTTGCTGTGCAGTGGTTATAGGCTCTGTGCACGGCAGGGGATCCGGTGCTGGTTTTTGTGCTCACAGTCTGTGAGGTCTGAGTGGGGCGTGGACAGCACCTGCTTTATAAGGCCTCTTTTCAGGGTAAGCAGATGCTGCTGAATCTTTGTTGGTTAGTCAGTTCATGAAAGTTAGCCAGTACTGTGTAGCTTTGTATTTGTTTGTTGCTTACTGCAAATAGGCCTGGGGATTTGGTATTACACTCTGCCAATCCAGACCTAGCAGTAAGACTGGAGTCAGTCGTTTAGCTTGCTGGGGTTCTGTTACTACTCTGTGAACTTAGCAAGTTTGCGGCTGTATTCTAAGACTTGCCTGTCTAATCCTGTCTCACTGTGCTAGGTGTCAGGGGTCAGTTTAGTGGCAGTAAGCTAAAACCTGTGCACTGCAAGTGAGAATTAGGATTGTGGAGATTCTCCTTGTGTCTATCATTCCATCTCTGACCAAGGAGTTTACTGCCACACCCGTTGGTAACCCTTTAGGGTTTTGCTGTTGCCCTTAGCAACAGCATTTCGGGTTCTCTACGTATTAAAACACAACATCTTGCTTTTCCATCTGAGCAGTTCTAATACAAGGGAGATACCCAGTTCCTTAGCCTCTGGGCTTCTCTGTTCATTTTGTGTGTATTTTGTTACCCTATCACCTTCTGTGTACATTATGTCATATCCCCCAGTTTGTCTGTGAGTCCATCTGTTTTGCATAACAGTTCAAACACCAGTACATTCCTGCAGACACTGGAGTGCATAACAGTTCTGACACCAGTACTTTCCTGCAGGCACTGGTGTGCATAACACCCTGCCTTACAGCGGAAAATCAGGATGCTTACTACATAACCCACCAGCTGTTGCTAGGTGGCAATACTATTCCCTAGAACAAAGGAAGTTTGCAGATCATAGATTCCTGCAAACTACTGTATAATGGGGTCATTCCGACCCGTTTCGCACGCAGCAGTTTATCGCTGCGGTGCAAACGGGTGTGCAATGCGCATGCCCGGCGGCTGCTGTGCACGTGCTCAATGTTTCCCGGCGACAGGGGATCGCTGGGTTACGTCGCAGAGAGCAGTCGCAGGATGGACCGCAAAGAAGATTGACAGGAAGAAGGTGTTCCAGGGTAGATCCGGACCGTTTGGAGCCGTTTTCAGGGAGTGATGAGTAAAACGCAGGCGTGTCCAGGAGAACAGAAGGCGGAGGAGTGACGTCAAACAAAGCCGGGCCCATCATCGCTCGATCCATCGCACAGGGTAAGTAGGTATAGGGCTAGTCTACTTTTGCACAAGCGATCTCAGCCCTGCTAAGCTAAAATGCACTCCCCCATAGGCGTGTACTAGTTGATCGCAGCAGCAGCAAAAAGTTGCTGGCTGCGATCAACTCGGAATGACCACCAATGCCCACATGAACACTTTGGCTAATATATTATGTTTACTCTGGTAAAAGCCAGTGCCTCCTGAGCCATTTACCTCACCGCAAGTCCATGAATGTAGCTGCAAAATGCAACATAATCTCCACGTGCCCACCAAAACCTTGCAACCCCAATATTGATTCAGGATATTATGACTGCTTACATTATTATGGATAATTGTCCCTAAGACCCCTGTCCATTATAAAGAGTAAAGTTAAATTCACACAATTTTAAAATAAAAAGAAAAAAGTCAAAAGCTAAACCTCCTGAATGAACCAATTAACAATGAATGAATTAATTCATTAATTAGTTAATCAGTAGTAAAGATGAATAGTGCGTCTGATTACCAAAAAGATGGAATATCTGAAACCCCTAAAAAAGCACAAGAAGTAAAAAAGAGTAGAAAAAAAATCTCCAAAGTGCTGTCAATCACTAAACATTTATTAATCCAATAGCAAATCTTTAAAAATATAAAGACATTTACAATCCACATGGCCAATGTATTCATATAAAACTAACATAAAATATATGCACTATAGATATGACTGTCTCGGCACTAATATGAAAAATAATATTGATATTAACAGCATTAACTATCTCAATTATGTATCAATAGCAGCACCACAATTAAAATGAAGCAATTTCTTATGCCCCTTATTCACTGCCCCTAAAACTTGGGTTATTGTTGTGAGAACACAGGCTGTGGCTCAATGGAGAAGGGTTAATCTGGGTCCAGTGACCCGGGAATCCACCCTGCTAGCTTATAGGCTTGGTCCTGCGAAGGATACAGTTTAAGTGTAAACATGTGGAGGATGGTGAAGCTGCTGGCTGCTTCCTGCAGCAATGACGCTATCTGGGGGCAGAGCCAGTAATGTCAGGGGGTTAAGCTGGAGTCTCTATAGGGATATAGTTATGTGACCGGCGGTCAGGAGACAGCTGGTCACTACACCTCCCCCTGAATCCTGCCCCCTGAGAATCCCGACAGTCGGCATGCCGACTAGCAGGGACTATACCCACTCGGGAATTCCCATTTGTGGGAATAGACCCTGTGGCCTATCCGTGCTCGCAAAGGGCTTGTTGCACTCACCCACCCCCGTGGGCATTCCGCTGCTGGGATACCGGCAGAGGTATGTTGACCGGCGGTCTCCTGACTTCCGGTCACGCATACCCAATCCCTCTATAGTTGCTGAGATTCCTGGCGCTACTGTACCATTGTGCAGGGTAAATGATATAGACCTGGGAATAATCAGACCTGGGATTAATCCGGGCTGGAGCCATGGTGGAAAGGGGTCAATCTCAGGTCTGACCCGGTTTGGAACTGTGTTCCAAATCTAGGATTAGACCCAGGACTTAGGTGGAAAACAGGTATAAATCTGCAGAGATGTAAGCAATTATTATGGAGCAATGCAAGCCAGAGTTAAAACAATCATACACAAATGCAGCAGCGGAACTAGAGGGTGGCGGGCCCAGGTGCAACAATATGCTATGGGCCCCCCACCATTCCTGTCCCTCCCCCCACCACCACCATTCCTGGCAACCCACACCTGACACAAACCCACAGAAGAAAAACAAGTCTTCTCAAAGTGACTATAATTCAGGACAAAGTGCTCTCATATCCGACTTCGGCACTGGCCTCAGTGTCGGCCTCCTAAAAGTATTTGGTTTTTAAAATAATGCTGCACTATTTTAGGAATATATGTATATTATTTATTACATTTCTTATATAGGGCAGCAAATTCCATTGCATTTTACAATTGGAAACAGTGATAAAACAAAACTGGATAATAACATACAGCAATAGAGGTAGGAGGGTCCTTCTCGCAAACTTACAATATATATAGCTCAATCTATATTAGTGACAAAGGCTATACATTTAACCCATGGGGCCGGATGTAATGCAGTGAGCGACAGCCGGCGCTCTGAGATTCCAGTCGAACATGTACATTTTTTAAAAGTGACAATCATTTATAATGCAAAACTAAACTGGTTTTGTCTTGTAAATATTTGGGTTCGTCCGGAATCTTGGTGATCCGGCCATCTCGCATTGCATTACATCCGGCCCATGATCTGAATTGTGCATAGCCTCCTACTAAGGGGATGATTCAGAGATGATAGTAGATGTGTTAAATTTAGAACATCTATGATCATTTACTCTGACATGCAGGGGGGACACGCCCAGCACCGGGCTAGTCAGGCCCTACACATAGGTACAAAAGCATCACAAGGCGGCGATGCTTTAGTACCTGATGAGTACCTCGCTGCCAGCGCAGCTCCTGCGCGCTGACAGGGTGCCACTGGCTGCATCCCGGGTCGCAGTGGCTGCATGTGACGTCACGCAGCCGCCGTGCCCCCCCCCCCCCAATGGTCCGGACACGCCTCCGTTGTCCAAACCACGCCCCACCAATGGCGTTCTAACGCTGTTGGCACGCCCTCTCCCGCCCCGCAACCGCCTTTGCCTGTCAATCAGGCAGAGGCGATCGCACCAGTGAGATGCTGATAACATCTCACTGGCCTCACATGTGCAGTGCGCACGCATGGCAATTCAGACTGTGATCACTGCCGCTGCAGTGATCTAGTCTGAATTACCCCGTAAGTGTGTGGAAATGACATAAGGAAGATCCCCAACAGGTGGCAATGATGCAATTACTCAGGTTGCAAAATAAAGAAACAGACAGGAGATACAACCAATCACTAAAGGGTCCTACACACTGGGCGATATTACTGAAAGATATGAACAATCTTGTTCATTAATGAACGAGATACCGTTCATATCTTTCATTGTGGAGGCAACAAAGATGAACGATGCGCGGCCCCGCGCTCGTTCATCGTTGGTGCCCCGTCGCTTGTGCATGCAGGCCAATATGGACGACCTCATCCATATTAGCATGCAGTGCTATGGAGCCGTGTGACGGGGAGAGTGAAGAAACTTCACTACCTGTGTCCCCACCACCACTGGGTTGCCTTTCTGCCATATCGGCGGACGGGCAGCTCGGCGGTGGGTCGCGCAGTGTGTAGGGCCCACTACTAAAATACCGTAAATAAATTTTTTTTGCCACTGACACCCACAAGTGATGCCGCACAGGAGATAACCTTTTTTTAAATACAGATTAATAAACATATGTGTTTACAGTCAGTCACATATGTACATAAAAAACATGTAAGAGCATCTATTTCCTACCAGGGGCTGCTGCTGTGTGAGGAAATGGCTGACTGTGGAAGTCACACACACTCACAGAGCATGATCTGCGGCTCCTCCTTCCCTCATATCATGACAGTAGGCATTGGGTCCAGTCACATGTGTGATGCTGTCAAGTCCATAGGCAAACGCAGGGGGGGTTTCCGGTTGCCCGGAAACCCCCCTCCTCTTGGCAAGTGGCTCAAATTATGAAAACAATAGCAATGGTATATAACACGATAACTAGAGCTACCACCACATAATGCAGTTTAAGGGACAGAGCAGAGCTGCTGCACATGCCCAGTGGTAGCATCTTCTTCTACCAAGTTTGCTGTGTGAATCCTCAATCAGTACACTGGACAAGAGAGTAGCTACCAGGAAGAAAAGACAGGAGCCTTACCATGAGGTGGGAGAATGAGTGCTTAAAAAGTGCAGGACTGGTTCTATTATGTTTGTAATATTTATTTATTTATTATGGTATGTTTAATCTTTTTCCTGACCACTTATTTATGATACAGCCAATACTATAGACCATCTATAGTGTTAAATATTAATACTATATTCCATACAGTATACATTAATGTGCAAGGTCTTTATTAGGTTCTTCTTCCGCTCCCCCAGACTCCCACAATTGCTTCAACGTTCCGCATTTGGAAACCCCCCTCCAGAAATCCTGCGTTTGCCACTGAAGTCCCCAGCGCCCAAACACAGAGAGAGGGAAAGGAAGCCTGAAAGGGGTGTGGACTATAAACAGGAAGGGGGAGGTGCTGAGATGGCTGCCCCTCCTACCCCTCCAGACAGACTGTTCTATTCTCAGCTGCTACAGCTGCACTGTCTGGGGTGGGGAAGGGCTGAGAGGGCATCCCCTCCTTTCCCATCGGAGGGGCAGGCCACTCAGTGCCAGCAGCAGCACGTCTGAGAGGCTGAGGCGCTGGAGAGGGGAGGAGATGGGAGAGCGTCCACTCCTCCCCCTTACTAGCAGCATTGACTGACGTCCAGGGAGCGCACGCCACTCGTAAGATTTTTGGCCCGGGGCGGAGAGGGAAGGAGGCTCTCGATGGAGTGGTGGAGAACCGGGAGGGGACAATGGCAGCGGTGGTATACAATGATTCAATGTGACTTATTGTAATGCCGGCAGCTGTGGGCCCCACAGTGCGGTGGGGCCACAGTGCAACGCACCGGCTGCACCGCAGTAAGTTCCGCCACTGCACAAATGTTAATTAGCTTATAAAAGCAAAGAATATCCTAATTTAAAATGACTTGTTAGTACAGTATGCAAACAGCTCTCCAGTGCAATTACCTCCTTTAATACTGGATATAAGTATGTTATACCACCTTTTACACCAAAGTCCATGGTCTGACCCATGATTTGGAACATGGTTCTAAACTGGGTCAGACCCAGGACAGACCCCTTTTGACCTGGCAATAACCCGATTCAAAAGCTCAGTGTAAAAGGGGTACCACTTTCTCTTACATCTTAGAGGATACTGGGGTCTATTTAGTACCATGGGGTATAGACAGGTCAACTAGAAGCCATGGGAACTTTAAGAATTTGATAGTGTGGGCTGGCTCCTCCCTCTATGCCCCTCCTACCAGACTCAGTTTAGAAAATGTGCCCGGAGGAGCCGGTCATGCTTATGGAAGCTCCTGAAGAGTTTTCTGCATTTATTTTATGTTTGTTATTTTCAGGCAGGGCTGGGTGGCACCAGCCTGCCTGCTTCGTGGGACTTAGGGGGGGAACGGCCCAACCTCTTGAGGGGTTAATGGTCCCATTCCCCGCTGACAGGACACTGAGCTCCTGAGGGAACTATTTGCAAGCCCCACCAAGGCGAGCGTACATTCCCACAGCACGCCGCCACCCCTAACAGAGCCAGAAGAAAGAAGAGTGGTGAGTACTAAGCCAGCGTCCCGGTTAGTGGGGTGCCGGCCATTATGGCGGCATGAGAGTACGGAGACGCACGGCTTCTAATCCAGGCGGATTGAGTCTCCAGACACAGTACACAGTGTACCCTGTACCCAGTAGCCACACTGGCAAAAGCAGCCTTAAAACGGTTTTCTCTCCACTTTAAGCACCAGATTACCTCAGCCAGTATAAAAAAGCGTGAAGACCACGTGCCATTGAGGGGGTGGAGCATTCACTAGGAGAGGATCCAGCAGCTCACCAGCGCCATTTTACCTCTGCAGTGAACACAGACGCTGACTGACAGGGACGCGCAGCTCCTCCAGAGTGACTCCAGTTTACCTCAGCGGTACCAGGGAGTCATAGCAGGGGGGAGCGATTATTAGTGTACTAAGTCCCCTATCAGGGTAATTAGTCTGTGACCTGACTAAGCTTGGCATTAGCGTTAAGGACGCGGTGGGGTCTGGCTCCAAATAACTCTGTGTCTCTCTGAAGGGCTCTTTGTGTGTTAATCGTGCTTAACCTTTTCCTGTGTGTGTGTGCTGTCACATTTACATTATGTCAGGAAAAGAGTGTATTTCTTGTACAGTGGAGTGTACTTCTTCACCAGGGAGCTCACTACTGGGTACTCAGTGCAGTGCACCTTCCCAGAATAACGGGGCTGAACCGGAGTGGGTTAATTCCCTTAAAGGAATGATATCCAATATTTCTACCAATTTGGCCCGCAATGAGAAAGAGACACAATTCTTAAGACAGACTGTGGATGAGTTTATGAACAGAGACTCAGTCCCCAAAACAGCATCTCAATCCCCTCCCATTTGTCCGCAAAAACAATCTCTGGCCCATATCCTGCAGTCTGACTCTGACGCTGACAGGTCAGACATGGAGGAGGGTCAGGTGGATTTGGAGGGGGGGTTGCTACTCTGTCACAGGGAATAGAGGCTCTCCTAGAAGCTATCAAAGATGTCCTGCAAATTCCTGATAAGGTGTCAGAGGAGTGTGAGGAATCTTATTTTAATGTAAAAAAATAAGTCCTCAGTCACTTTTCCTGTGTCAAAGGAATTGAATACCCTGTTTGAAGAACCGTGGGTTATTCATGATAAGAAGTTTCAAATCCCTAAAAGGTTACTCTCATTTTTTTCCATTTCCTCTAGAGGATAGGAAAAAATGGGAAAATCCGATAGTGGACGCATCAGTCTCTAGGCTGTCAAGAAAAGTTGTGTTGCCTGTTCCGGGTGCAGCCTCCCTAAAAGACACGGCTGATCGTAAAATTGAGACTACACTCTTATACACAGCTGCTGGGGTGGCCCAGAGACCCACTATTGTATGTGCGTGGCTCACAAAAGCCATTGCAAAATGGTCATGTAACCTAATTGAGGGGTTAGAGTCCTTGTCTAGTGGGGATGTTGTTTTACTCCTGCAGCATATACAGGACTCTGCAAACTTTATGGTGGAAGCCATAAAAGAGATAGGCTTGCTTAATGCACGTACCACTGCTATGGCAGTGTCAGCATGCAGAGGCTTGTGGCTAAACCAGTGGACTGCTGATGCGGACTCCCAGAAAGGCGTGGAAGGCCTACCATTCACAGGAGAGGCCTTGTTTGGAGATGAACTAGACAAATGGATCTCAAAAGATACTTTGGGTAAGTCTACGTATCTTCCTTCTGCAGCTCCTCAAGCCAAAAAACGCTTATTCAGCTTCTAATTTGCAGTCCTTTTGGATGGCCAAGTTTAAGGGAAAATCCAGAGGTGCTTCTACGGCCTCCAGAGGTGCAAGAGGTAAACCATGCAAACCAGCAACTGCAGGTGCTCAGGAACAGAGCTCAGGGTCTGCTTCCTCAAAGCTTTCAGCATGATGGTGGACCGCGATGCCTGGAAGGGCCATCAGGTGGGAGCCTGACTACAATTCTTCAGTCACGTACAGTATATTCAAGTTCGTGCCGGGATCCCTGGGTCATAGATTTCCCGGGGCTACAGACTGGACTTCCAAGGGCTCCCACCTCACAGATTCTTCAAATCAGGCTTACTAGTTTCACAAGAGGCAAGCATAACTTTACAGCAGGCCATCCAAAAACTGACATAGATAGTGGCAGATGCTCAATTAGCTTAGTGATATCATTCAGGTGCTTGAAAGGGAGGGGTATTCTAGGCAAGACAAAAAAAGGCATTTTGTTTCCCCCAGCACCCTGAATGATAACAGTAACCAGATTTAAATCCCACACAATATTAGAATTCAGAGATCTCGGTTACATATATTTGCGCAAATGTATGAATAAGCCCCAAAGCAGCATCAAGGCATCTCTGTATATTTGGGGTCCCTAGCGCTATATCTAGGTGCATGGTGTGGCACCCCAAAACACCAGCATAAGCCAGAAAGCCCAGGGCAGCATACCAGTGAAAAAACTATAATGTTAATAAATTAGTGTTAGGAAGCCGAAGCTATAAAGGTGATACAAAAATGAGATGTAATTAAAATGGAGAAATACTGTTAAAGAAATTAGTATGTGAAAAGTGTTAATAGAATGTAAAGGTATGCCACACTAAAGCCATCCAGCTCAGCCAGTCCAGAGGCACTACAACCCACACCTCCATTACCCCAATCTTGGTCTATGATTAACCAGCAAGGAGCCACATGATAATGGCTCCTTACTTAAATATATCTAAACTAAGCGCTACATACCTTTGAACAACCCCATAATGCTCCATATGGCATGTCCGGGCCTGCACCTCCTCCTAATGCAGGAACCTCTCTGCCTCTCACAACAGACATAAATAGTGGAAGATGCACAATTTTCTTAGTGATATCATTCAGGTGCTTGAAAGGGAGGGGTATTTCTAAGCAAGAAAAAAAGGCATTTTGTTTCCCCCAGCACCCTGAATGATAACAGTAACCAGATTTTAATCCCACACAATATTAGAATAAAGAGATCTCGGTTACATATATTTGCACAAATGTATGAATAAGCCCCAAAGCTGCATCAAGGTGTCTCTGTATATTTGGGGTCCCTAGCACTATATCTAGGTGCAGGGTGTGGCACCCCAAAGCACCAGCATAAGCCAGAAAGCCCAGGGCAGCATACCAGTGAAAAAACTATAGTGTCAATAAATTAGTGTTAGGAAGCCGAAGCTGATACAGACTCAAGTCATTGTTCCAGTTCCACCTGATCTGCAAAACAAGGGTTACTATTCCAACTTGTTTGTAGTTCCGAAAGCGGACGGTTTGGTAAGGCCGATTCTGAACCTCTAGTCGTTGATCCTGTACACTTAAGAGTGTTCAAATTCAAGATGGAGTCTCTGAGAGCGGTGATCTGAGGTCTGGAGGAGGGGGAATTCCTAGTGTCTTTGGATATCAAGGATGCGTACCTTCACATTCTGATCTGGCCACCTCATCAGGCTTATCTACAGTTTGCACTACAGGCCTGTCACTACCAGTTCCAGGCCCTGCCATTTGGTCTCTCCACGGCACAGAGGGTGTACTCCAAGGTGATGGCAGAAATGATGTTTTTACACCGCAAGCAGGAAGTGAATATAATTCCATTCCTGGACAATCTTCTGATAAAAGCACCGTCCAGGGAGAATTTGCTGGACAGCATTGGTCTCTAAACCAAGCTTCTCCAAGATCACAGGTGGATTCTGAACCTTCCAAAATCTCACCTAGAGCCAACACGGAGGCTCCCATTCCTGGGAATGATACTGGACACGGAGTTGGAGAATGTGTTCCTTCCGTTGGAAAAGGAATTGGTAATCCAGTCGATAGTTCAGGATGTCCTGAAGCCAACCCGGATATCGGTGCATCTATGCATTCGCCTTCTGGGGAAAATGGTGGCCTCTTGGAGGAGCTTCAATACGGAGGGTTTCATGCAAGACCCTTCCAGCTCGATCTCTTACACAAATGGTCCGGATCGCATCTTCACATGCACCAGAGGATCCATCTGTCACCAAAAGCCAGGATCTCCCTTCTGTGGTGGCTACAGGCTTCTCACCTTGTCGAGGGTTGGAGGTTCGGATTTCAGAACTGGATTCTGTTATACATAGACGCTAGCCTCAGAGGTTGGGGAGCAGTCAACCAAGGGGTGCAGTTTCAAGGAAGATGGTCAAGTCAGGAAGTAATCCTTCCAATCAACATTCTGGAACTCAGGGCCATATACAACACCCTTCTGCAGGCCTCCTATCTTCTTCAAGATCGAGCCATTCAAGTCCAGTCAGACTATGTGATGGCAGTAACGTACATAAACTGACAGGGCCGAACGAAAAGTAGAGCAGCAATGTCAGAGGTGTCAAGAATTCTCCTCTGGGTAGAAAAAAATGCTGTGGCGTTCTCAGCGGTCTTCATTCCAGGAGTAGACAACTTGGAAGCAGACTTCCTCAGCAGACATGACCTGCACCCGGGGGAGTGGGGCCTTCATCTGGAAGTGTTCAGATGCTTGACACATCGGTGGGGATATCCACAAATCGACATGATGGCCTCTCGTCTCAACAAGAGGCTCAAGCAGTATTGTTCCAGGTCGAAAGACCCACAGGCAGTGGTGATAGATGCTCTGACGACTCCGTGGGTCTATCAGATAGTGTACGTGTTTCCTCCACTTCCTCTGATCCCAAGGATTCTAAAAAGAATAAAAAGGGAAAGGGTTCAAGCAATACTCATTGCTCCGGACTAGCCAAGAAGGGCCTGGTACGTGGACCTTCTGGAGATGCTCCTCGAATATCTGTGTCCTCTACCTCTTAACGAGGATCTTCTGCAACAGGGCCCATTCGTCTATTAGGACTTACCGCAGCTACGTTTGATGGCATTGAAGTTGAACAGCTGATTCTAGCCAGGAGAAGGATTCCTCACAAGGTCATCCCGACTATGATCCAAGCCAGGAAGGGGGTAACGTCGAAATATTACCACCGTATTTGGAAGAAATACGTCACTGCTGTGGAATTTCATTTGGGACGTTTCCTGCTTTTTCTGCAGGCTGGTGTGGATGTGGGCTTACGTCTGGGCTCCATAAAAGTCCAGATTTCGGCCTTGTCTATTTTCTTTTAGAAACAATTGGAATCTCTCCCTGAGGCCCAGACGTTCTTGAAAGGTGCTCTGCACATCCAACCTCCATTTGTGCCTCCCATGGCACCTTGGGATCTCAATTTCGTGCTGCAGTTCCTCCAATTGGACTGGTTTGAACCGTTACAGGAGGTAGCCGTAAAGTACCTTACGTGGAAGACTGTCACACTGCTGGCCTTGGCTTCAGCAAGACGTGTGTCGGAGCTGGGGCTTTGTCTCACAAAAGCCCCTATTTAATTTTCCATGAGGACAGAGCTGAACTCAGAACTCGTCAGCAATTTCTTCATAAAGTGGTGTCTGCGTTTCACATCAACCAACCTATTGTGGTTTTGGTTGTCACCGACACCTCTGCTACTTCAAAGTCTTTGGATGTTGTGAGGGCTTTGAAGGTACATGTAAAGAGAACAGCTCGTCTAAGGAAATCGGACTCGCTATTTGTTCTTTACGATCCCAATAAGATTGGGTGTCCTGCTTCTAAGCAGTCAATTGCACACTGGATCAGGCTCACTATCCAGCATGTTTATTCTGTACAGGCCCACTCTACTAAGTCGTGGGGATCTTCTTGGGTTGCTGCCCGGGGTGTCTCGGCTTAACAGCTCTGTCGAGCAGCTACTTGGTCAGGTTTGAATGTTTGCAAAGTTTTACACGTTCGATACCTTGGCCTCTGAGGAACTTCAGTTTGGTCAATCAGTTTTGCAGGAACCTAAGCACTCTCCCACCTTGTTTGGGAGCTTTGGTACATCCCCATGGTACTAAATGGACCCCAGTATCCTCTATGACGTAAGAAAAAATAGGATTTTAATTACCTACCGGTAAATCCTTTTCTCGTAGTCCATAGAGGATACTGGGCGCCTGCTCGGTTCTTAGATTATTCCTGCTCTGTTACTTGGTTAAGTATTGATGGTTCAGCTGTTTCTGTTCCTGTTTCAAGTTGGGTTAGCGTTGCTACCTCTTGTTTGTGTGTGCTGGTTCGGAATCGCATCACTGTCCTTTTAAATCCTTTTCTAAAAGTTTTTCCATCTCCTCGGGCACAGTTTCCTAGACTGAGTCTGGTAGGAGGGGCATAGAGGGAGAAGCCAGCCCACATTATCTACTTCTTAAAGTGCCTATGGCTCCTAGTGGACCCGTCTATACCCCATGGTAATAAATGGACCCCAGTATCCTCTACGGACTACGAGAAAAGGATTTACCGGTAGGTAATTCAAATCCTATTTTTTCTCTCACATGCAGGCAGTAATATTGTTAACTTGATTCAGCTGATTAAACAGACGCTTCTCAGTGCTTAAATTGTTGGTGCAGTTTAAGCAAAGGGAGAGTATAAGAAATGACAAGCAGTTATACCCCGTTTACACTGCTGCAATAGCACAGGTTATTACTGGCTTAGCCTGGATAACAGCTCAGTTTAAAAGGGTCCAAGAAAATAAAGTGGGTCCCGTGACCCCGGAATCCAACCAGGATAGCATGCTGGGTTGCTCCTAAGATGGGGCAGTGTAAACCTGGGTTCTATTTACAGCATGGGGAGAACCAGACTTGCTGGTACTTGGAGATCATGTCATCTCCAAGTGCCAGCAGAAGAGTTCCACTGTACACGAGTGCAATGTGTAGGTCAGTGCCGAGTTGTGAACGGAGTCTGTTCCGAGTCTGATCCGGTTTGTATCCATGTTCCAAATCCTGGGTCAGACCTGGGACTTTGATGTAAAAAGAGTATGAGTAACTTACCCTTTCAGGGAGTACACTGAATCCCCTTTCAATTCCCACAAGTTTTTTGTTTACTCAACTGCCTTATAGTTTAGAAGGAAAAGAGGCTCTAAGTAAGATCTAATCAGCAGTATAATCTCATCGCTACTGTATATGGCAATGAGTAAACAAAATACTATTTCTCTGGAACGACAGCAGCACTAGGGTAGAATTTGACTCTGTTCTTTGTCTATTTAGATTTGCTGTAGCTACCACTTCCTTTATAGCCTTCTCCCACCTTAAGCCATGACTATTGAGAGATTTCTTAGTATATAAAGAAGGTATTCACATGGTTCATATGTGTTGCACTTTGCCTGCAGTGGCAAGGTAATGGATGAGATCAAATGACAATTACCATTTGCTCCCAAACACTGGAAAACAGACAAAAATGGTCAATCAGACAAATTGGTTAAATCTATTTGATTTAACCAATTTGTCTGAACAACCTTTTTGTCAGTTTTATGGCATTTAGAAGCAAATGGAAATTGTCATTTGCTCTCATCCATTACCAGATTTTCATTCTAACCAGCCAGATTGGACAGATAAATCTTCCATTCCTTTTCAGAATGATGGGGGTCATTATTCCGACCCGATTGCTTGCTGCAGTTTATTGCAGCACAGCGGTCGGGTTGGAACTGCGCATGCACCGGCGCCACAGTGCGCCGGCACATGCCGGACGGCTGAAGGGCGTAGTTTTCTAGTGACCGCCTCTGCCTGCGGTCGCTGGGTGGGAGGGGGCGGCACGGCGGCGTTTGGCCGCCATTATGGGGGCGCAGTCCGTCCAGCGCAGACATGGCTGGACCGTGCGGGGGGCAGGCCGCAGCAGCTGCGTGACATCACACACAGCCGCTGCGACCGGGGGCAGCGACAATCTACTCTCAGCCATCCGCAGGAGCTGCGCTGGCCGGGAGTTACTCCACAAGTACAAAAGCATTGCCGCTGTGCGATGCTTTTTTACTTGTGCGGGCGGGGCGGCACTGACATACGGGGCTGACTAGTCCTGTGCTGGGCGTCCCCCCGCATGTCTGGAAAGTGGAAACATGATCGTAGCTGTGCTAAATTTAGCACAGCTATGATCAACTCGGAATGACTCCCGATATGCTGGGTGCTGAGGTTTTCCTTTCGGTTACAGTTGCAGCATTGACAGCAATTTAACACAATTTAACAAAGACCCACTGGGGAGGGGGTGCTTGGTTCTTTTCTCAGATCTGCCAGTGTTGTTGGCTTCAGATTGTTTGGCACAGTGCCCTTTTATTAGTGGTAACTTTGTTTGCACAAAATGGAATCATTAACTCTTTTTTTTTTTTTTCAAACTGTTTTTTTTTATTCAATTTTGCAATAGAAGTAAGCACCAGACAGTATGTAGTATAATAGTACATAGTTCTGACCATACAGATGGAGAAGGAATCACATAACAATGGCATGTACAAATGCAGGTCAAATAGTAATATTCAAAAAGGAGTCTGTCAAAGTGTGGAAAACAAACACAAGGAATAAAAAGGAGAAGAAGAAAGGGGAGGGATACCAGCAGTAATCCAACCAACTCGGATCATGAAACGGATAGGGGGTGGGGGGGGAGGGGGTAAGAAGCACTTTCAATATAATGTAACATGAGAACAACTGTACTGGAGATGTAGGCATAATACTTGCAACACTGCTACATTGGAGGCTTTATAATAGTATTACAGTGAAATAGTCATAGACATGAGTATTGTAAGAAAAGGGCAAGTGTGAACAACCTGGAAAGTAAGAAAGTAGAAAAGAAGAGGGGGTAGAATATATAAAAGTCACTTGATCATCTTCCAAGAGGAGTTTTCGAAGGCAGAGGTTATATGTGATTGAGATTCATGAATAGGGGCCACACTTTTTGTAAAATTTGGCAAGACTGGAGTAACCTGTGAGTATGGTGGATCTACGATCAAAATATAAGTATTGCAACATAACCTTTAAAACTTCAGATAGAGACCTGACAACCCAGTGTTTTAATATTGCTTTCTTTGAAATAGTTTTCCAAGAACAACCAAATCAGGACACCTGTCCCTATCGGGTATTCAACCGGCGCTGTCCTGAGGAAGTCTCCGGTTACCAAGGAGACGAAACGCGTTGACGCCCACTTTTTCACACTCCAGCTGTTCGGTATTACCCGTTGTCTGATCCGGCTAACGGCTTCCTATACTACAATACTCTACGATCTGCCAGACGCCAGGCGCTGCAGCCGGCGGCTTTTCACCAGGAGCACAGACATCGATCTTCGTGCTGTGCCGCTGATGTCCGGTACTCTGCTTACCTGCACCGATTGAATGCTGCTGATCCCCGCAGTGCTGTGCCGCTGATGTCCGGTAATCTGCTTACCTGCACCGATTGAATGCTGCTGATCCCCGCAGTGCTGTGCCGCTGATGTCCGGTAATCTGCTTACCTGCACCGATTGAATGCTGCTGATCCCCGCAGTGCTGTGCCGCTGATGTCCGGTAATCTGCTTACCCGCACTGATTGAATGCTGCTGACCTCCGCAGAGGGGTCTAAATATCCGTGACAAGTAAGCGAGTCTGTGAAGTTATATCTAAAGAACATCAAAAAGCCTCCAATTATCTGGAGTGCAGCCGTGCCCAACAAAAGGAATCAGCACACGGGTAATTATATGTTTCTACATATCTGAAGTCCACCTCCAATAAGACTGCTATAAATTCTTGCGGGACTATTTTTACTAAACACTGGGACGCCAGTGCAATTGTATTTTATACAGTATTATAACTAAGAAACCTCATTATATTGTTTGCCATATTTATCGGTAAAATAACTGAGTAATTGTTATTAAGTAAATGCTGCTTGTGTCGTTTGTAATGTTATTTTTAACAATCATTTGATAAAGTACTTATTGATATTTATTCATACAGTTTACTGAGTCAATCATTCGATATGACAGACCGCACACTTTAGTTGTATTTTTATTTATATTTCAGGTTTAAACAATAATTTTTTACAGTACACAACTAGCGCTGAGTACACAAAAACTCTTTTTCTTTGAAATAGTAAAAAGCATAGTTAACATAGGGAAAAACATTTTAACTCTCCTTATATTTTCCCATACAGAGAAGTTGATGCATAAGCATGCCAGGGGGTCAGGCTGGAGAGAAATACGAAAGTGGCTATTAATAAACATAAATAGTTTGTTCCAGAATCGCCAAATCTTGGTACAACTCCAGAAGTAGTGGTAGAATGAGGCTCTAGCCCCTTTACATTTGGGGCATCTGTCAGAAACTGAGGGGTCAATAAATGCTTGAAAATAAGGAGGTAAATACGCTCTATGGATAGATTTGATGTGGACTTCTTGTAGGTAAGCGGAGCTCAATATGGTCATGGTGCAGTGGTGATGATTCAATAGAGAATCATAGGAAGCAATGTCTGGGATATCCGATTGCCATGAGGCAACTAATTTGTGGAGGTAAGGCTTGGAGGGTAGATTCACTATAAGGATGTAAAACATTTTTTTATTTTAGGACCTTCGCTAGCGGGGATGAGGGAACAGGGAAAAAGGAATAAAAATTCAGTTAGGATAAATAATGTCTTGTTTGAAGAAACATAAAGAAATGGGAGGATGGAAGAGAGTAACTGTCTCTCAGCATTGCAAATTGGGCGATGCGGCCTCCGGGTCAAACACTTGGGAAGTGGAGCACAGCCCCCTCACCCGCCACTTAAGGAACAGAGCATTATGAAGGGAAGGGGTGAAAGACGGGTTTCCCCATAAAGATACATATGGGGAGGATGTTCCAGGATGGAAGAAGGGATAGGGGCCCTCTTAGTATGTAGGAGAGCGCAGGGGGAAAAAGGTCTGAGAGCATTAGTGTCCAGGTCCAGATCAGTATACGTGCTTTTGCCCAATAGCCAGTCAGCAGCATAATGAAGAAAGACCATGAGAGAATGGGAAAGAATATCAGAGACACCAGCGCCACCCATTATTTATCCATCACAAGCTTCGCAAAGGCAATTTAAGTTTTTTTCCCTTGCCAAAGAAAACGCGTCATAGCTCTGCGGAGTCGGATTCCGTCTAAGTCACGAAGGCTGATCGGGAGAGATTGCATAATGTAGAAGATTTTTGGGAAGATGACAGATTTAAGGACACAACCTCCACATCAAGGAAAGAGGAAGGGTAGCCCAACCTTCTAATTTAGTAATCACAGCTGAAACAACTGGGGGAAAATTCAATTCATAAATACGTAAGATATCTCGAGAAATATTAACCCCTAAATACTTAAAGTGTGACTGAGTAATTGTGAAGGGGGAGGCGAGTATAAGAGAGGAAAGTAAAGGAGATGGAATGCCCATAGAGAGTAATTCATATTTGGCGACACTGACCTTGTATCCCGCTGTCTTCCCAAAATCTGAGATCAATCGTAGGATTTCTGGGACTGAAAAAGTCGGGTCGGAGACAAATAACAACATGTCATCCACTAACAGGGCAACCTTAAGTTCAATGTCACCAATATGAATACCCACATAGGCTGTGGATAACCGGAGGGCAATAGCTAATGGTTCTAGGGCAATGGCAAAGAGGAGTGAGGAAAGCGGGCAGCCCTGTCGAGTGCCTTTTTCAATGATAAAAGGTCAGAGAGGAAACTGTTGCAGGAGATTTGAGCGGTTGGAGACAAATATAAGGTATGAATTATATGAATAAAGGCATCTGGGAAGTGAAAGCGATGCAGGGTAGCATAGAGATGTGGCCATTCAACTAAGTCGAAGGCTTTTTCTGCATCTAAGGAAAGGATAGCATTGCCAGATGGGGAAGTAGAGGTTTGGCAGGCGTGTAGGGCCGCAATTACCTTGCGCACATTGACCACTCAATGTCTGCCGGAAATAAAGCCAGTGTGGTCAGGGTGAATAATGTGGGGAAGTATAATTTTAAGACGGTCAGCCAGGATCTTAGCTAGTAATTTATAGTCGAGGTTTAGCAAAGATATAGGTCGGTAGGAACCAGGGAGGGATAAGTCCCTGCCAGGTTTGGGGAGCAGTTTGAGGATGGCCAAGTTGAAATAAGGAGGAGGAGCATCAGCTAACAATAAAGAATTGAAAACAGCCACCAGGATAGTGTAAATTTTGGGGAGGAGGAGTTTATATAATTCTCCGCTGTAGCCATCTGGGCCCAGTGCTTTATTAGGTTTCAGTTGTTTAATTGCCAATTGGACCTCGGCACGGGTAATCGGTGCTTGGAGTTGAGAGGCCATGTCGTCTGAAAGAGAAGAGAAGGGTAAAGCATCCCAGAAAGGAGGAAGACTGGGGGGTGTAGAGGTATGGTTAGAAGAAGGGGAAAGGGGAGAGTCCGAGTCAGAGATGAAGGTGAGGTAGAGGAGGCCTGCAGAGTCTCAACGGGTAGTGCAGATGTGTATAGATGAGTGTAATAATTCTGCCTAATGCGTGCAATTTGTTTTTTTGTGGAAGTCAGTGTGCCTTGCTGTGTATGAAGATGGTGAACAACTGCGGGTGAGAAAGTGCCACGTAGTAAATTAGAAAGTAAGTGTCCAGACTTGTTGCAAAATCTGTGGAACCTATGGTGGATTGAGAAAAGGTATCTGTCTCCCATCTCAGACAAGAATTTGTCAAAATGAGTCTTAGAGAGAAGATAAGCTTGCTTTGTGACGGGCAAAGGGGCTAATTTGTAAGTCTGAAAGGCCCTAGACAAACCATCCTGAAGAGTTAGGTAATGCGCAGAATATTTCTTATTGGAAGCTGCAGTGAATGAAATAATTGCTCCTCTGAGTACAGCTTTTGCCGACATCCTAAACAAAGAAGGATCAGACTTAATATGTTCAGAGTTAGTTATATAATAGTCATCCCAAGCAGCGTTTAAGAAGGATTTAAATGTAGAGGAGCAACATAGTCTGGAAGGGAATTTCCATAATTTAGTTGAGTCTTGTTCATCAGGGAGATGAATAGTAGTAGAGACCAGAGCATGGTCAGAGAGAGAGATAGGGGCAATAGTGCAATCAGTGACTTGGGGGAATAAAGCATGAGAGACAAATAAGTAGTAAATGCAGGAAAAATGGGCCTGAAAAGTGCCAGTAACAATCTGATGTGGTGAGTGGAGAAAAGGAAAAATAGAAAAAGGCAATGTCATATCAGGGAGTAATGAAAGCCAAAAAAAAACCAATGTGATATGGAGCACAATACATCATTCTGTAGAGTAGGAGATACAGTATCAGTATCTTTGGCTCGGGAAAGTTCCTGGAGGTAGGCCATGGCATCAGGAGGGTTGGAAATATCTTTGTGAAAGATGATCCATCGTATATACGGAGACTAGCGGGGTACAATAGACCAAACTTGCGTCCCTCAGCAACTAGACGGGAACATACAGGGGAAAAGGACTTCCTAGCCCTTGATAGCTCATTAGAATAGTCCTGAAAAATATGCAGCTTATCCCCTTCCCATGATAGGGTTTTAGCTTTGCGAGAAGCCGACCATATTTCCATCTTATGCAGATAATTCAAGCAGCGGAACAGGGTAACTCGGGGTCTCGGCCTGTTAGGAGTCGGTGTTGGGCCCACCCTATGAACCCTCTCTATAACCATGTCTTAGCAAACTGCCTCTATGCCTAAGAGTGAGGGGAGGGTGTTGCGGACAAAATAGGCCAGAGCTGTCCCTTTGATAGATTCAGGTAGGCCAACCAGCCTAATGTTATTACGACGCGATCTGTTCTCGATGTCGTTGATTTTGTTCCAGAGCTGATAATTGTCATTAATGAGGTGTTTAACAATATGCTGCAGATCACCCATGTCATGGGAGACAACACTGATTTGTTGTTAAGTAGCAGTAACCCTGTGGTTCAATTGCTGTAACTGACTAGTGATGTCAGCCACAGCTTTAGAAAGGAGGGGGGTCATAGTGGCTGTAATAGCTTCCACTACCTCATTATATGTAACAGGGGTGTCACAACCCACACTCACTGGTCCTACAGAAGCCTGTCTCACGGCTGCAGGTTTCTTATGAAGAGGAGGAGCGCTCTCAGCAGCGGTATCTGGCGCCATGTTCCCTGCAGCGCGTCTCTTCTCCTGGCATGGAGGCTGCGGCGGCTGCTGGTCCTGCGGGGAGAGCGGCATCAGCTGGGCCAGAAAGCGGTCCATAAGCGTCCTGAGAGGTGACAGGGGCACTGTGCAGGGCTCCGGGGGCAAAACGAGGCTTAAGAGCCTAGTAAAAGATAATTGTAGGTGAACGGGGAACGGTGCTCAGAAACGGAGCTCCTCACTCCATTAAGCTGGAACCGAAAGTCTGAATCATTAACTCTTATCAATTTGGGTGTATTTTAGTTCAACATTGGTGCTGCTACAGTATGTCTGCAGTGGCTGGATACCTCAGTGGGATATGTAAATTTTCCTCCGGGAACTGCTGCATCCTCATATGTGGAGATCGATCTGAGGCTGTTGCTATTCACTGCCAAGTTGAACAAGATCCTGGCATTTGTATTGAAAAGTGTTTTACCTGTATTTTTACCTTTGTACTATAATTTTTAAAAAATTGTTAACGTTAGCCAATAGTTGTTTTTTGTTTTTGGGAGCTTTTCATCTGGGATCAGTCCTTTACCATCTTCACTCCGACCCCACCACTCTCCTTTTTCTCATTTTCATTTCTTTTGTCTTCTTTATGGTCCACATGCCCAGCAGCAGCAGCTAGATAAAGCGGATGTGATTTATCGGATGTAAAAAAACACTCAAGTAGCAAATCGTAATCGCAGGACTCCCAGGAAGCTGCTGGGCAGATCGAGGGTAAATCAGATCCAACATTTAGGGGGTAATTCCAAGTTGATTGCAGCAGGAATTTTATTAGCAGTTGGGCAAAACCATGGGGGTAATTCCAAGTTGATCGCAGCAGGATTTTTGATAGCAATTGGGCAAAACCATGTGCACTGCAGGGGAGGCAGATATAACATGTGCAGAGAGAGTTAGATTTGGGTGGGGTGTGTTCAATCTGCAATCTAATTTGCAGTGTAAAAATAAAGCAGCCAGTATTTACCCTGCACAGAAATAAAATAACCCACCCAAATCTAACTCTCTCTGCACATGTTATATCTGCCCCCCCTGCAGTGCACATGGTTTTGCTAGAGATGAGCGGGTTCGGTTTCTTTGAATCCGAACCCGCACGAACTTCACTTTTTTTTTCACGGGTCCGAGCGACTCGGATCTTCCCGCCTTGCTCGGTTAACCCGAGCGCGCCCGAACGTCATCATGACGCTGTCGGATTCTCGCGAGACTCGGATTCTATATAAGGAGCCGCGCGTCGCCGCCATTTTCACACGTGCATTGAGATTGATAGGGAGAGGACGTGGCTGGCGTCCTCTCCATTTAGATTAGATTTAGAAGAGAGAGAGAGAGAGAGATTGCTGTGATACTGTAGATTAGAAGAGAGTGCAGACAGAGTTTAGTGACTGACGACCACAGTGACCAGTGACCACCAGAGACAGTGCAGTTGTTTGTTTTATTTAATATATCCGTTCTCTGCCTGAAAAAAACGATACACAGTCACACAGTGACTCAGTCTGTGTGCACTGCTCAGCCCAGTGTGCTGCACATCAATGTATTGTATATAAAGCTTATAATTGTGGGGGAGACTGGGGAGCACTGCAGGTTGTTATAGCAGGAGCCAGGAGTACATGATAAATAATATTATATTAAAATTAAACAGTGCACACTTTTGCTGCAGGAGTGCCACTGCCAGTGTGACTAGTGGTGACCAGTGCCTGACCACCAGTATATTAGTAGTATTGTATACTATCTCTTTATCAACCAGTCTATATTAGCAGCAGACACAGTACAGTGCGGTAGTTCACGGCTGTGGCTACCTCTGTGTCGGCACTCGGCAGGCAGTCCGTCCATCCATAATTGTATTATAATATATACCACCTAACCGTGGTTTTTTTTTCATTCTTTATACCGTCGTCATACTAGTTGTTGTTACGAGTATACTACTATCTCTTTATCAACCAGTGTACAGTGCGGTAGTTCACGGCTGTGGCTACCTCTGTGTCGGCACTCGGCAGGCAGTCCGTCCAACCATAATTGTATTATATACCACCTAA
This sequence comes from Pseudophryne corroboree, assembly GCF_028390025.1. NCBI lineage: Eukaryota > Metazoa > Chordata > Amphibia > Anura > Myobatrachidae > Pseudophryne > Pseudophryne corroboree. Next base: position 443,925,132 of record NC_086444.1, on the reverse strand, counting down.
CCGTGGTTTTTTTTTCATTCTTTATACCGTCGTCATACTAGTTGTTACGAGTATACTACTATCTCTTTATCAACCAGTGTACAGTGCGGTAGTTCACGGCTGTGGCTACCTCTGTGTCGGCACTCGGCAGGCAGTCCGTCCATCCATAATTGTATTATAATATATACCACCTAACCGTGGTTTTTTTTTCATTCTTTATACCGTCGTCATACTAGTTGTTACGAGTATACTACTATCTCTTTATCAACCAGTGTACAGTGCGGTAGTTCACGGCTGTGGCTACCTCTGTGTCGGCACTCGGCAGGCAGTCCGTCCAACCATAATTGTATTATAATATATACCACCTAACCGTGGTTTTTTTTCCATTCTTTATACCGTCGTCATACTAGTTGTTACGAGTATACTACTATCTCTTTATCAACCAGTGTACAGTGCGGTAGTTCACGGCTGTGGCTACCTCTGTGTCGGCACTCGGCAGGCAGTCCGTCCAACCATAATTGTATTATATACCACCTAACCGTGGTTTTTTTTTCATTCTTTATACCGTCGTCATACTAGTTGTTACGAGTATACTACTATCTCTTTATCAACCAGTGTACAGTGCGGTAGTTCACGGCTGTGGCTACCTCTGTGTCGGCACTCGGCAGGCAGTCCGTCCAACCATAATTGTATTATAATATATACCACCTAACCGTGGTTTTTTTTTCATTCTTTATACCGTCGTCATACTAGTTGTTACGAGTATACTACTATCTCTTTATCAACCAGTGTACAGTGCGGTAGTTCACGGCTGTGGCTACCTCTGTGTCGGCACTCGGCAGGCAGTCCGTCCATCCATAATTGTATTATAATATATACCACCTAACCGTGGTTTTTTTTTCATTCTTTATACCGTCGTCATACTAGTTGTTACGAGTATACTACTATCTCTTTATCAACCAGTGTACAGTGCGGTAGTTCACGGCTGTGGCTACCTCTGTGTCGGCACTCGGCAGGCAGTCCGTCCAACCATAATTGTATTATAATATATACCACCTAACCGTGGTTTTTTTTTCATTCTTTATACCGTCGTCATACTAGTTGTTACGAGTATACTACTATCTCTTTATCAACCAGTGTACAGTGCGGTAGTTCACGGCTGTGGCTACCTCTGTGTCGGCACTCGGCAGGCAGTCCGTCCAACCATAATTGTATTATAATATATACCACCTAACCGTGGTTTTTTTTTTCATTCTTTATACCGTCGTCATACTAGTTGTTACGAGTATACTACTATCTCTTTATCAACCAGTGTACAGTGCGGAAGTTCACGGCTGTGGCTACCTCTGTGTCGGCACTCGGCAGGCAGTCCGTCCATCCATAATTGTATTATAATATATACCACCTAACCGTGGTTTTTTTTTTCATTCTTTATACCGTCGTCATACTAGTTGTTACGAGTATACTACTATCTCTTTATCAACCAGTGTACAGTGCGGTAGTTCACGGCTGTGGCTACCTCTGTGTCGGCACTCGGCAGGCAGTCCGTCCAACCATAATTGTATTATAATATATACCACCTAACCGTGGTTTTTTTTTCATTCTTTATACCGTCGTCATACTAGTTGTTACGAGTATACTACTATCTCTTTATCAACCAGTGTACAGTGCGGTAGTTCACGGCTGTGGCTACCTCTGTGTCGGCACTCGGCAGGCAGTCCGTCCAACCATAATTGTATTATAATATATACCACCTAACTGTGGTTTTTTTTTCATTCTTTATACCGTCGTCATACTAGTTGTTACGAGTATACTACTATCTCTTTATCAACCAGTGTACAGTGCGGTAGTTCACGGCTGTGGCTACCTCTGTGTCGGCACTCGGCAGGCAGTCCGTCCAACCATAATTGTATTATAATATATACCACCTAACCGTGTTTTTTTTTTCATTCTTTATACCGTCGTCATACTAGTTGTTACGAGTATACTACTATCTCTTTATCAACCAGTGTACAGTGCGGTAGTTCACGGCTGTGGCTACCTCTGTGTCGGCACTCGGCAGGCAGTCCGTCCAACCATAATTGTATTATAATATATACCACCTAACCGTGGTTTTTTTTTCATTCTTTATACCGTTGTCATACTAGTTGTTACGAGTATACTACTATCTCTTTATCAACCAGTGTACAGTGCGGTAGTTCACGGCTGTGGCTACCTCTGTGTCGGCACTCGGCAGGCAGTCCGTCCATCCATAATTGTATTATATACCACCTAACCGTGGTTTTTTTATACCACCTAACCGTGGCAGTCCGTCCATAATTGTATACTAGTATCCAATCCATCCATCTCCATTGTTTACCTGAGGTGCCTTTTAGTTCTGCCTATAAAATATGGAGAACAAAAAAGTTGAGGTTCCAAAATTAGGGAAAGATCAAGATCCACTTCCACCTCGTGCTGAAGCTGCTGCCACTAGTCATGGCCGAGACGATGAAATGCCAGCAACGTCGTCTTCCAAGGCCGATGCCCAATGTCATAGTACAGAGCATGTCAAATCCAAAACACCAAATATCAGAAAAAAAAGGACTCCAAAACCTAAAATAAAATTGTCGGAGGAGAAGCGTAAACTTGCCAATATGCCATTTACCACACGGAGTGGCAAGGAACGGCTGAGGCCCTGGCCTATGTTCATGGCTAGTGGTTCAGCTTCACATGAGGATGGAAGCACTCAGCCTCTCGCTAGAAAACTGAAAAGACTCAAGCTGGCAAAAGCACCGCAAAGAACTGTGCGTTCTTTGAAATCCCAAATCCACAAGGAGAGTCCAATTGTGTCGTTTGCGATGCCTGACCTTCCCAACACTGGACGTGAAGAGCATGCGCCTTCCACTATTTGCATGCCCCCTGCAAGTGCTGGAAGGAGCACCCGCAGTCCAGTTCCTGATAGTCAGATTGAAGATGTCAGTGTTGAAGTACACCAGGATGAGGAGGATATGGGTGTTGCTGGCGCTGGGGAGGAAATTGACCAGGAGGATTCTGATGGTGAGGTGGTTTGTTTAAGTCAGGCACCCGGGGAGACACCTGTTGTCCGTGGGAGGAATATGGCCGTTGACATGCCAGGTGAAAATACCAAAAAAATCAGCTCTTCGGTGTGGAGGTATTTCACCAGAAATGCGGACAACAGGTGTCAAGCCGTGTGTTCCCTTTGTCAAGCTGTAATAAGTAGGGGTAAGGACGTTAACCACCTCGGAACATCCTCCCTTATACGTCACCTGCAGCGCATTCATAATAAGTCAGTGACAAGTTCAAAAACTTTGGGTGACAGCGGAAGCAGTCCACTGACCAGTAAATCCCTTCCTCTTGTAACCAAGCTCACGCAAACCACCCCACCAACTCCCTCAGTGTCAATTTCCTCCTTCCCCAGGAATGCCAATAGTCCTGCAGGCCATGTCACTGGCAAGTCTGACGAGTCCTCTCCTGCCTGGGATTCCTCCGATGCATCCTTGCGTGTAACGCCTACTGCTGCTGGCGCTGCTGTTGTTGCCGCTGGGAGTCGATGGTCATCCCAGAGGGGAAGTCGTAAGCCCACTTGTACTACTTCCAGTAAGCAATTGACTGTTCAACAGTCCTTTGCGAGGAAGATGAAATATCACAGCAGTCATCCTACTGCAAAGCGGATAACTGAGTCCTTGACAACTATGTTGGTGTTAGACGTGCGTCCGGTATCCGCCGTTAGTTCACAGGGAACTAGACAATTTATTGAGGCAGTGTGCCCCCGTTACCAAATACCATCTAGGTTCCACTTCTCTAGGCAGGCGATACCGAGAATGTACACGGACGTCAGAAAAAGACTCACCAGTGTCCTAAAAAATGCAGTTGTACCCAATGTCCACTTAACCACGGACATGTGGACAAGTGGAGCAGGGCAGGGTCAGGACTATATGACTGTGACAGCCCACTGGGTAGATGTATGGACTCCCGCCGCAAGAACAGCAGCGGCGGCACCAGTAGCAGCATCTCGCAAACGCCAACTCTTTCCTAGGCAGGCTACGCTTTGTATCACCGCTTTCCAGAATACGCACACAGCTGAAAACCTCTTACGGCAACTGAGGAAGATCATCGCGGAATGGCTTACCCCAATTGGACTCTCCTGTGGATTTGTGGCATCGGACAACGCCAGCAATATTGTGTGTGCATTAAATATGGGCAAATTCCAGCACGTCCCATGTTTTGCACATACCTTGAATTTGGTGGTGCAGAATTTTTTAAAAAACGACAGGGGCGTGCAAGAGATGCTGTCGGTGGCCAGAAAAATTGCGGGACACTTTCGGCGTACAGGCACCACGTACAGAAGACTGGAGCACCACCAAAAACTACTGAACCTGCCCTGCCATCATCTGAAGCAAGAAGTGGTAACGAGGTGGAATTCAACCCTCTATATGCTTCAGAGGTTGGAGGAGCAGCAAAAGGCCATTCAAGCCTATACAATTGAGCACGATATAGGAGATGGAATGCACCTGTCTCAAGTGCAGTGGAGAATGATTTCAACGTTGTGCAAGGTTCTGATGCCCTTTGAACTTGCCACACGTGAAGTCAGTTCAGACACTGCCAGCCTGAGTCAGGTCATTCCCCTCATCAGGCTTTTGCAGAAGAAGCTGGAGGCATTGAAGAAGGAGCTAACACGGAGCGATTCCGCTAGGCATGTGGGACTTGTGGATGCAGCCCTTAATTCGCTTAACAAGGATTCACGGGTGGTCAATCTGTTGAAATCAGAGCACTACATTTTGGCCACCGTGCTCGATCCTAGATTTAAAGCCTACCTTGGATCTCTCTTTCCGGCAGACACAGGTCTGCTGGGGTTGAAAGACCTGCTGGTGACAAAATTGTCAAGTCAAGCGGAACGCGACCTGTCAACATCTCCTCCTTCACATTCTCCCGCAACTGGGGGTGCGAGGAAAAGGCTCAGAATTCCGAGCCCACCCGCTGGCGGTGATGCAGGGCAGTCTGGAGCGACTGCTGATGCTGACATCTGGTCCGGACTGAAGGACCTGACAACGATTACGGACATGTCGTCTACTGTCACTGCATATGATTCTCTCAACATTGATAGAATGGTGGAGGATTATATGAGTGACCGCATCCAAGTAGGCACGTCACACAGTCCGTACTTATACTGGCAGGAAAAAGAGGCAATTTGGAGGCCCTTGCACAAACTGGCTTTATTCTACCTAAGTTGCCCTCCCACAAGTGTGTACTCCGAAAGAGTGTTTAGTGCCGCCGCTCACCTTGTCAGCAATCGGCGTACGAGGTTACATCCAGAAAATGTGGAGAAGATGATGTTCATTAAAAGGAATTATAATCAATTCCTCCGCGGAGACATTGACCAGCAGCAATTGCCTCCACAAAGTACACAGGGAGCTGAGATGGTGGATTCCAGTGGGGACGAATTGATAATCTGTGAGGAGGGGGATGTACACGGTGATATATCGGAGGGTGAAGATGAGGTGGACATCTTGCCTCTGTAGAGCCAGTTTGTGCAAGGAGAGATTAATTGCTTCTTCTTTGGGGGGGGTCCAAACCAACCCGTCATATCAGTCACAGTCGTGTGGCAGACCCTGTCACTGAAATGATGGGTTGGTTAAAGTGTGCATGTCCTGTTTTGTTTATACAACATAAGGGTGGGTGGGAGGGCCCAAGGATAATTCCATCTTGCACCTCTTTTTTCTTTTCTTTTTCTTTGCATCATGTGCTGATTGGGGAGGGTTTTTTGGAAGGGACATCCTGCGTGACACTGCAGTGCCACTCCTAGATGGGCCCGGTGTTTGTGTCGGCCACTAGGGTCGCTAATCTTACTCACACAGCTACCTCATTGCGCCTCTTTTTTTCTTTGCGTCATGTGCTGTTTGGGGAGGGTTTTTTGGAAGGGACATCCTGCGTGACACTGCAGTGCCACTCCTAGATGTGCCCGGTGTTTGTGTCGGCCACTAGGGTCGCTAATCTTACTCACACAGCTACCTCATTGCGCCTCTTTTTTTCTTTGCGTCATGTGCTGTTTGGGGAGGGTTTTTTGGAAGGGACATCCTGCGTGACACTGCAGTGCCACTCCTAGATGTGCCCGGTGTTTGTGTCGGCCACTAGGGTCGCTAATCTTACTCACACAGTCAGCTACCTCATTGCGCCTCTTTTTTTCTTTGCGTCATGTGCTGTTTGGGGAGGGTTTTTTGGAAGGGCCATCCTGCGTGACACTGCAGTGCCACTCCTAGATGGGCCCGGTGTTTGTGTCGGCCACTAGGGTCGCTAATCTTACTCACACAGCTACCTCATTGCGCCTCTTTTTTTCTTTGCGTCATGTGCTGTTTGGGGAGGGTTTTTTGGAAGGGACATCCTGCGTGACACTGCAGTGCCACTCCTAGATGGGCCCGGTGTTTGTGTCGGCCACTAGGGTCGCTTATCTTACTCACACAGCGACCTCGGTGCAAATTTTAGGACTAAAAATAATATTGTGAGGTGTGAGGTATTCAGAATAGACTGAAAATGAGTGTAAATTATGGTTTTTGAGGTTAATAATACTTTGGGATCAAAATGACCCCCAAATTCTATGATTTAAGCTGTTTTTTAGTGTTTTTGGAAAAAAACACCCGAATCCAAAACACACCCGAATCCGACAAAAATAATTCGGTGAGGTTTTGCCAAAACGCGTTCGAACCCAAAACACGGCCGCGGAACCGAACCCAAAACCAAAACACAAAACCCGAAAAATTTCAGGCGCTCATCTCTAGGTTTTGCCCAATTGCTATCAAAAATCCTGCTGCGATCAACTTGGAATTACCCCCCATGTGCACTGCAGGGGAAGCAGATATAACGTGCAGAAAGAGTTAGATTTGGGTGGGTTATTTTGTTTCTGTGCAGGGTAAATACTGGCTGCTTTATTTTTACACTGAAAATTAGATTGCAGATTGAACACATCACACCCAAATCTAACTCTCTCTGCACATGTTAAATCTGCCTCCCCTGCAGTGCACTTGGTTTTGCCCAACTGCTAACAAAATTCCTGCTGCGATCAACTTGGAATTACCCCCTTAGTTCAGATAAGTCTCGCTATTGGATGGGGGACTTAAGATTTGGGTAGGTTATATTGTTTCTGTGCATGGTAAATACTGGCTGCTTTATTTTTACACTGCAGTTTAGATTTCAGTTTGAACACACCCCACTCAAATCTAACTCTCTCTGCACATGTTATATCTGCCCCACCTGCGGGGCACATGGTTTTGCCCATTAGAGAAACATTTTGCGATCCATGCTGAATCAGGCTCTGTGTTCTTATATTCTGCTTATTATGCTTGTTAATCAGAAACTTCCTATGTACTTTCATTCATCTCAAAAAATTACTGACAGGTTTAATAAACTGTAGTTAGGAGGTCATTCAGACCTGATCGCTAGGCTTTGTTTTCGTTCAGCCTGCGATCAGGTCTGAGCTGCGCATGTGTATGAACCACAATGCGCAGGCTCATCAGTACACAGCGACAGGGAGCGACGGGCAGCGATGGGATGGTGCGAACAAAGTGATCGCATGGCCGATCGCATGGTGACTGACAGGAAGAGACCATTTGTGGGTTGCAGCTGACCATTTTTGAGGAGTTTCTAAAAAAACATAGGCAGGACCCGGCGTTTTGTGGGAGGAATCATGACATCAGCTCTGGCCCCCGATCTTCGCTATGGCTGAGTAAGTCCTGTTTGTGCAGCTCTCTGCACATGCGATTGCACACCTGCACAGCGAATTCCCCCTCCACCTGTAGGCGGCGATCACCTGATAGCAGGGATGCAAAAAACGCACCCTAGCAATCAGGTCTGAATTACCCCTTAAACTCAACGTACTATGTGTTTGGTATGTTATTTGTGTTGTACAAAAAAAACTGCTGGTCTGTTTGTTTATTTAAGTGCTACTAATATATACATATATATATATATATATATATATATATATAACATAAGACACTTGGATAAATACTACAACTACTTATTACCGAATGATATCTGCATTTATGTGTTGCTAGTTTATAATTCTGTTCATTCCATAACTGTGTTTTCATCAACTTGACATATATGTATAGCAGGGGTGGGGAACCTTTGGGTTGCAGGTTCCCCACCCCTAGTGTATACAGTATGTGCTACCATCTACAGTCAAACACACAAAGGGATAGATACGTTCTTACACAGACATGGTCATGGAATGTTTTCTACCAGTGTGTCTCTAGCAGAGATGTGCACTTGAAATTTTTCGGGTTTTGTGTTTTGGTTTTGGGTTCGGTTCCGCTGCCGTGTTTTGGGTTCGACCGCGTTTTGGCAAAAACTCACCGAATTTTTTTTGTCGGATTCGGGTGTGTTTTGGATTCGGGTGTTTTTTTCAAAAAACCCTAAAAAACAGCTTAAATCATAGAATTTGGGGGTCATTTTGATCCCAAAGTATTATTAACCTCAAAAACCATAATTTCCACTCATTTTCAGTCTATTCTGAATACCTCACACCTCACAATATTATTTTTAGTCCTAAAATTTGCACCGAGGTAGCTGTGTGAGTAAGATAAGCGACCCTAGTGGCCGACACAAACACCGAGCCCATCTAGGAGTGGCACTGCAGTATCACGCAGGATGGCCCTTCCAAAAAACACTCCCCAAACAGCACATGACGCAAAGAAAAAAAGAGGCGCAATGAGGTAGCTGTGTGAGTAAGATAAGCGACCCTAGTGGCCGACACAAACACCGGGCCCATCTAGGAGTGGCACTGCAGTGTCACGCAGGATGGCCCTTCCAAAAAACACTCCCCAAACAGCACATGACGCAAAGAAAAAAAGAGGCGCAATGAGGTAGCTGTGTGAGTAAGATAAGCGACCCTAGTGGCCGACACAAACACCGGGCCCATCTAGGAGTGTCACTGCAGTGTCACGCAGGATGGCCCTTCCAAAAAACACTCCCCAAACAGCACATGACGCAAAGAAAAAAAGAGGCGCAATGAGGTAGCTGTGTGAGTAAGATAAGCGACCCTAGTGGCCGACACAAACACCGGGCCCATCTAGGAGTGGCACTGCAGTGTCACGCAGGATGGCCCTTCCAAAAAACACTCCCCAAACAGCACATGACGCAAAGAAAAAAAGAGGCGCAATGAGGTAGCTGTGTGAGTAAGATAAGTGACCCTAGTGGCCGACACAAACACCTGGCCCATCTAGGAGTGGCACTGCAGTGTCACGCAGGATGGCCCTTCCAAAAAACACTCCCCAAACAGCACATGACGCAAAGAAAAATTAAAGAAAAAAGAGGTGCAAGATGGAATTGTCCTTGGGCCCTCCCACCCACCCTTATGTTGTATAAACAGGACATGCACACTTTAACCAACCCATCATTTCAGTGACAGGGTCTGCCACACGACTGTGACTGAAATGACGGGTTGGTTTGGACCCCCACCGAAAAAGAAGCAATTAATCTCTCCTTGCACAAACTGGCTCTACAGAGGCAATATGTCCACCTCATCATCATCCTCCGATATATCACCGTGTACATCCCGCTCCTCACAGATTATCAATTCGTCCCCACTGGAATCCACCATCTCAGCTCCCTGTGTACTTTGTGGAGGCAATTGCTGCTGGTCAATGTCTCCACGGAGGAATTGATTATAATTCATTTTAATGAACATCATCTTCTCCACATTTTCTGGAAGTAACCTCGTACGCCGATTGCTGACAAGGTGAGCGGCGGCACTAAACACTCTTTCGGAGTACACACTTGTGGGAGGGCAACTTAGGTAGAATAAAGCCAGTTTGTGCAAGGGCCTCCAAATTGCCTCTTTTTCCTGCCAGTATAAGTACGGACTGTCTGACGTGCCTACTTGGATGCGGTCACTCATATAATCCTCCACCATTCTTTCAATGGTGAGAGAATCATATGCAGTGACAGTAGACGACATGTCCGTAATCGTTGTCAGGTCCTTCAGTCCGGACCAGATGTCAGCATCAGCAGTCGCTCCAGACTGCCCTGCATCACCGCCAGCGGGTGGGCTCGGAATTCTGAGCCTTTTCCTCGCACCCCCAGTTGCGGGAGAATGTGAAGGAGGAGATGTTGACAGGTCGCGTTCCGCTTGACTTGACAATTTTCTCACCAGCAGGTCTTTGAACCCCAGCAGACTTGTGTCTGCCGGAAAGAGAGATCCAAGGTAGGTTTTAAATCTAGGATCGAGCACGGTGGCCAAAATGTAGTGCTCTGATTTCAACAGATTGACCACCCGTGAATCCTTGTTAAGCGAATTAAGGGCTCCATCCACAAGTCCCACATGCCTAGCGGAATCGCTCCCTTTTAGCTCCTCCTTCAATGCCTCCAGCTTCTTCTGCAAAAGCCTGATGAGGGGAATGACCTGACTCAGGCTGGCAGTGTCTGAACTGACTTCACGTGTGGCAAGTTCAAAAGGTTGCAGAACCTTGCACAACATTGAAATCATTCTCCACTGCGCTTGAGACAGGTACATTCCACCTCCTATATCGTGCTCAATTGTATAGGCTTGAATGGCCTTTTGCTGCTCCTCCAACCTCTGAAGCATATATAGGGTTGAATTCCACCTCGTTACCACTTCTTGCTTCAGATGATGGCAGGGCAGGTTCAGGCGTTTTTGGTGGTGCTCCAGTCTTCTGTACGTGGTGCCTGTCCTCCGAAAGTGTCCCGCAATTCTTCTGGCCACCGACAGCATCTCTTGCATGCCCCTGACGTTTTTTAAAAAATTCTGCACCACCAAATTCAAGGTATGTGCAAAACATGGGACGTGCTGAAATTTGCCCATATTTAATGCACACACAATATTGCTGGCGTTGTCCGATGCCACAAATCCACAGGAGAGTCCAATTGGGGTAAGCCATTCCGCGATGATCTTCCTCAGTTGCCGTAAGAGGTTTTCAGCTGTGTGCGTATTCTGGAAACCGGTGATACAAAGCGTAGCCTGCCTAGGAAAGAGTTGGCGTTTGCGAGATGCTGCTACTGGTGCCGCCGCTGCTGTTCTTGCGGCGGGCGTCCATACATCTACCCAGTGGGCTGTCACAGTCATATAGTCCTGACCCTGCCCTGCTCCACTTGTCCACATGTCCGTGGTTAAGTGGAAATTGGGTACAACTGCATTTTTTAGGAAACTGGTGAGTCTTTTTCTGACATCCGTGTACATTCTCGGTATCGCCTGCCTAGAGAAGTGGAACCTAGATGGTATTTGGTAACGGGGGCACACTACCTCAACAAATTGTCTAGTTCCCTGTGAACTAACGGAGGATACCGGACGCACGTCTAACACCAACATAGTTGTCAAGGCCTCAGTTATCCGCTTTGCAACAGGATGACTGCTGTGATATTTCATCTTCCTCGCAAAGGACTGTTGGACAGTCAATTGCTTGGTGGAAGTAGTAAAAGTGGGCTTACGACTTCCCCTCTGGGATGACCATTGACTCCCAGCAGCAACAACAGCAGCGCCAGCAGCAGTAGGCGTTACACGCAAGGATGCATCGGAGGAATCCCAGGCAGGAGAGGACTCGTCAGAATTGCCAGTGACATGGCCTGCAGGACTATTGGCATTCCTGGGGAAGGAGGAAATTAACACTGAGGGAGTTGGTGGGGTGGTTTGCGTGAGCTTGGTTACAAGAGGAAGGGATTTACTGGTCAGTGGACTGCTTCCGCTGTCGCCCAAAGTTTTTGAACTTGTCACTGACTTATTATGAATGCGCTGCAGGTGACGTATAAGGGAGGATGTTCCGAGGTGGTTAACATCCTTACCCCTACTTATTACAGCTTGACAAAGGCAACACACGGCTTGACAAATGTTGTCCGCATTTCTGGTGAAATACTTCCACACCGAAGAGCTGATTTTTTTGGTATTTTCACCAGGCATGTCAACGGCCCTATTCCTCCCACGGACAACAGGTGTCTCCCCGGGTGCCTGACTTAAACAAACCACCTCACCATCAGAATCCTCCTTGTCAATTTCCTCCCCAGCGCCAGCAACACCCATATCCTCCTCATCCTGGTGTACTTCAACACTGACATCTTCAATCTGACTATCAGGAACTGGACTGCGGGTGCTCCTTCCAGCACTTGCAGGGGGCGTGCAAATGGTGCAAGGCGCATGCTCTTCAGGTCCAGTGTTGGGAAGGTCAGGCATCGCAACCGACACAATTGGACTCTCCTTGTGGATTTGGGATTTCGAAGAACGCACAGTTCTTTGCGGTGCTTTTGCCAGCTTGAGTCTTTTCAGTTTTCTAGCGAGAGGCTGAGTGCTTCCATCCTCATGTGAAGCTGAACCACTAGCCATGAACATAGGCCAGGGCCTCAGCCGTTCCTTGCCACTCCGTGTGGTAAATGACATATTGGCAAGTTTACGCTTCTCCTCCGACAATTTTATTTTAGATTTTGGAGTCCTTTTTTGTACTGATATTTGGTGTTTTGGATTTTACATGCTCTGTACTATGACATTGGGCATCGGCCTTGGCAGACGACGTTGCTGGCATTTCATCGTCTCGGCCATGACTAGTGGCAGCAGCTTCAGCACGAGGTGGAAGTGGATCTTGATCTTTCCCTAATTTTGGAACCTCAACATTTTTGTTCTCCATATTTTAATAGGCACAACTAAAAGGCACCTCAGGTAAACAATGGAGATGGATGGATACTAGTATACAATTATGGATGGACGAGCGACTGCCGACACAGAGGTAGCTACAGCCGTGGACTACCGTACTGTGTCTGCTGCTAATATAGACTGGATGATAATGAGATGAAATCAATATATATATATAATATCACTAGTACTGCAGCCGGACAGGTATATATATTTATTATGTAATGACTGATGACGGACCTGCTGGACACTGTCAGCTCAGCAGCACCGCAGACTGCTACAGTAAGCTACTATAGTAGTATGTATAAAGAAGAAAGAAAAAAAAACCACGGGTAGGTGGTATACAATTATGGATGGACGAGCGACTGCCGACACAGAGGTAGCTACAGCCGTGGACTACCGTACTGTGTCTGCTGCTAATATAGACTGGATGATAATGAGATGAAATCAATATATATATATATATATAATATCACTAGTACTGCAGCCGGACAGGTATATATATTTATTATGTAATGACTGATGACGGACCTGCTGGACACTATCAGCTCAGCAGCACCGCAGACTGCTACAGTAAGCTACTATAGTAGTATGTATAAAGAAGAAAGAAAAAAAAAAACCACGGGTAGGTGGTATACAATTATGGATGGACGAGCGACTGCCGACACAGAGGTAGCTACAGCCGTGGACTACCGTACTGTGTCTGCTGTTAATATAGACTGGATGATAATGAGATGAAATCAATATATATATATATATAATATCACTAGTACTGCAGCCGGACAGGTATATATATTTATTATGTAATGACTGATGACGGACCTGCTGGACACTGTCAGCTCAGCAGCACCGCAGACTGCTACAGTAAGCTACTATAGTAGTATGTATAAAGAAGAAAGAAAAAAAAAACCACGGGTAGGTGGTATACAATTATGGATGGACGAGCGACTGCCGACACAGAGGTAGCTACAGCCGTGGACTACCGTACTGTGTCTGCTGCTAATATAGACTGGATGATAATGAGATGAAATCAATATATATATATATATATATAATATCACTAGTACTGCAGCCGGACAGGTATATATATTTATTATGTAATGACTGATGACGGACCTGCTGGACACAGTCAGCTCAGCAGCACCGCAGACTGCTACAGTAAGCTACTATAGTAGTATGTATAAAGAAGAAAGAAAAAAAAAAAACCACGGGTAGGTGGTATACAATATTATATATATATTATATACAATTATATATATATATATATATATATATAAACTGGTGGTGACTGGTGGTCAGGTCACTGGTCACACTATCAGCAACTTGCAAGTAGTACTCCTAAGCAGACAATCACAATATATATTATACTGGTGGTCAGTGTGGTCACAATGGCAGTGTGGCACTCTGGCAGCAAAAGTGTGCACTGTATGTTATATGTACTCCTGAGTCCTGCTCTCAGACTCTAACTGCTCCCCACTGTCAGTGTCTCCCCCACAAGTCAGATAATATACAGTCACACTATCTATCACTTCAGCAAGTAACTAGTACTCCTCCTAATGCTCCCCAAAATTACTACTGTGTCTCTCTCTACTGTCTCACTCTCTTCTCTATAAACGGAGAGGACGCCAGCCATGTCCTCTCCCTATGAATCTCAATGCACGTGTGAAAATGGCGGCGACGCGCGGCTCCTTATATAGAATCCGAGTCTCGCGATAGAATCCGAGCCTCGCGAGAATCCGACAGCGGGATGATGACGTTCGGGCGCGCTCGGGTTAACCGAGCAAGGCGGGAAGATCCGAGTCGCTCGGACCCGTGTAAAAAAACATGAAGTTCGGGCGGGTTCGGTTTCCGAGGAACCGAACCCGCTCATCTCTAGTCTCTAGCACAGTAATACACAGCAGTGTCTTCAGCTTTCGTGTTGACCATTTGCAGATGCAGCATGTTGCTAATACTGCTGTAGTGTTATCCATCAAGGGGCTGGGGCTGCTTTGTCCAGGAGTGCTCTGTCTGGGCTGTGTCCATCCAGGGGTGCTGTAGCGTTGTCCATCAAGGGGCTGGGGCTACTAAGTCCTCAAGGGGTGCTCTGCGCATGCTGTGTCCATCCAGGGGTGCTGTGTTGTTCATCCAGGGGTGCTGCAGTGCAGTTCATCCAGGGGTGCTGCAGCATTGTCCATCCAGGGGTGCTCTGTCAATCTAGGGGTGCGACCCCAGTGTAAATATATATATATATATATATATACAGTATATATATATATATATATATATATTTTTTTTTTTTTTTTGTGCTCTACCCCAGTCTACTATACTATTATTTTTCTGTGACACTGCCTGTCAGACCACAGTGTATCATACACATATAGTGTGTATTGTAGGTGGGATGTCCCCAGGCGTGCTTTGTTGTACATAAAGAGGTGCTGTGTTTGACAAGATACTTCTCTGTTCATCCAGGAATATGCTACATCTGCCGCATGTTGCTGTTTAAAGAAACCTGAGTGCCTCACCTTTTTGCATACTGAATTCAGGAATTGTGAAGGTACAGGAGAGCCGGACCTGGGAATGCTACATATATATATCTATATATAGTGCCGGACCTGGTGGGAATGCTACATTTATACTGTGTGTGTGTGTGTATATATATATATATATATATATATATAGATATATATATATATAGATATATATATATAGATATATATATATATGAGCAACAGGAGTATGGCACTACATGCAAATGTGAAAAAACAATATAAATGTTCACTATTGACAACTAAAAACACTCCCTTATCACTCTATGGTGTCAGCTAGCCCCTAAGTATTCAGCATAAGTAAGATGCTGTTTAAGTAGAGATGTGGGTGGAGGACTAGGGGTAACAGCGACCAACGGTGTTTTAAGGCCCATACACACTTGACGATAAAATGAGCGACGTCGTTCATTTCAGCCCTCATCAACGACGTCGCTCATTATATCGTCAAGTGTGTATGCATCCGACGACCACCGATGCGCGGCCCTGTGGGACGTTAACGACCCTCGCTTATCTGTGGAGCATGTATGCTCAATTTCCACTATGGTCGTTACCGACCAGAGACGTCGTTGAATGTGTATGGTGTGAACGACCAACGACCAAGCCACTGTTCACCAGCCCTGTTCCCAGCTCATTATTTTAATAAACTGTTCAGCTTGGATGCTTCAACGATGAATGGTCTTTGGTCTTTGGTCGTTGGTCTTTGGTCTTTGGTCGTTGGTAGTGTGTATGCTCATGTCGTTTGCTCAGCTGTTCAAGGGAAGTTCAAGGGAAGTCGTTAACGATGGTCGTTAACGATGTGTGCATCGTCAAGTGTGTATGGGCGTTAAGTAGTAATATATATTTGAAATAAATAAATAAATAAATACTACTTATAAAAAAGAGATGGGAACAAAACCCTTTTAGGTAAAAAGTTGAACAACAAGTTTATTCTAAATTTACATAAAGAGATCCATTTAAAAACTTTTTTGCAAAAACATAAAAGTCATATTAAAAAGTAATTAAAAAATGAATAAAGGATTTTTAAGAAGCTAAAGTACAAACAAAGTTTAAAATTAGATATTTTAGCTTATCTTAATGTGGAGAGTCAATGAGGTACATCCAACGCATTTTCATCTGTCTGTCAGTCCAACTTCATCCGCAACTACTCAAATTTATGTTTATAGCTTACCAAAAACATCTGATTTATCACCTGTACCAATGTAATTTTGCTTTAACATATTCTTGTAAGTCCTGTTTGAATTACCATTGCTTTTTCCCGCCTCTCACAACCACTCTCAATTTTAGCAGTCTATTTTAAATCTGAACTCATGCAATTTCATAATCTTCACTGTAAATTTCACTTGAAACTCACTTACTTTTGACTATAATACACATTTACCAACACCATATTTTTACCTGAACTCCTGCAATTCATCTGCTCTGTCTGTATTATACAGTCTCCACTCCTTTTTCCAATATATAGTTATACTTTAGTTTTTTAGTTTTTTTTTTACACCCATTTACCTCACCCATACTATGTCCAGGTTTACATCATCTCACCTCAACACCCCTTGTCTACCTATTTCTTTCTTCTGCACCTTCCTTCCACATATATCCCTCCCCCTAGTCTCCTACATCTCCTTCTCTCTCCCCTCCTCTCTTTCCCACTCCCCCTCTCCCTCTTTTCCTCTCTTCCTGTCAACCCAATTTCAGTCACTTCTGCCCCACCATGGTCCTACTACCCCACCATTCAGCCCAGTTCCCTCCCTCCATTCTCTGTCACCTCGCCTCATCTCCATCTACATCACACTACATTCCCTCCCTGCCATCCTCCTGCTGTTTCGCCTCCAAGCTTAGAAGCCCGCACTAACACTATGCCCACTTTATCCCTTCTATACATATTAATATCACCTCAACGCTACAGCAACCCTAATAATCTCATTTGCATCTCTACCTCAAACTCACACCCCCTATCCTGTGCCCTATGGAATGCCAGATCTGTTTGTGACAAATTGGTACCCACCCATGACTTTGTCATCTCCAAATCCCTGCATCTCTTGGCCATTACAGAAACCTGTATTACTCCATATGACACCACTTCTCCTGCTGCTCTCTCTGCTGGAGGCCTCACATTCTCACATACACCCTGACCTGGGGGTCGCCTAGGCGGTGGTGTTGGGATCCTTTTACCCTCTAGCCACTACTACCAACTCATCCCTCCAGAACCATCCCTTACATTCTCTACATTTGAGGTCCATGATATACGCCTCTTTCAACCTGTCCATCTACGAGTAGCTGTCATTTACCACCCACCCTGGCATGCCCTCCAAATTCCTTGACAACGTTGCTTCCTGACTTCCTGACTTCCTCTCTTCTGACATTCCCTCCATTATCTTAGGCGACTTTAACATCATAATTTATATCCCCACAAAATCCTCTGCTTCTAAACTCCTTAACCTCACATGTTCACTCAGTCTCTCCCAGTGGACCTCCTCCCCTTCCCATGTGAATGGAAGCTCACTGGATCTGGTCTTCACTCACCGCTGGGATATTTCTGATTTCTCCAACACTCCATTTCCCCTCTCAGACCACCACCTGCTCTACTTTAACTTATCTCTCTCTCCTACTCCATCTCTACTTCCTAAGGCTACCATCACTAAACACAACATTGAGTCTATCGACACCACTTCCCTATCCTCCCTACTCGACTCACTTCTCTCTCCTATAGTGTCTCTCTCATGCCCTGAACAAGCCACATCCCTATACAATGCTTCCCTTACTTCTGCTCTTGACTCTGTCACTCCACTAACCTCTATTCACCCTCGCAGATCAACACCTCAACCCTGTCACACCAAATGCACCAGATATTTGAAAAATTCTCACAGAGCGACAGTGGAGGAAATCGTGCTCTAAGGCAGACTTCTTACATTTCAAACTTATGCTCTCATCATTCAGTGCTGCCCTTTCCCTCACTAAACAGTCATACTTCAAGAACCTCATATCCTCTCAGTCTTCCAACTCCCAGTGCCTTTTTGCCACTCTCAACTCCCTCCTCTTCGCACCCATACCTTGTCTCACCCCTCACTCTCTGCTCTTGACTTTGCCACTTACTTCACATCCAAAATTGACTCCATAAATCAGGATATCACATCAGACCATCAGCAACCTGCCCACTCCTATCCCTTACCACTCCTTTCCTTCCCTCTTTCCAACTCTGACATCTTTCTCCCATGTATCTGGTGATGAAGTCATGGCCCTCATTCATTCCTCACCACCTCCTCCTCCCCACTTGACCCTATCCCTTCCCGCCTCCTCTGCTACCTCTCTCTGCCTGCTCCCATCTTGCCCACCTCCTCAATCTTTCCCTCTCATCAGGCACTGTGCCCTTTGCCTTCAAGCATGCACTCATCTCCCCTACTCTTAAAAAACCTACCCTTGATCTACATACTCCAACTATCAACCCATATCTCTCCTTCCTTTTGCTTCCAAACTCCTTGAGTGTATTGTCTATAACAGCCTGACTGCCTTTCTTTCCCCCACTCACTACTTGACCCATTGCAGTCTGGCTTCCATCTTCTCCACTCCACTGAAACTGCCCTCACAAAAGTCTGCAATGACCTCCTATCTGCTAAATCCAAGGGTCACTACTCTTTTCTTATTCTTCTTGACCTCTCTACTGCTTTTGACACTGTGGACCACCATCTCCTCCTGCAAATCCTTCACTCCCTTGGTCTGCGTGATACTTCCCTCTCCTGGCTGTCCTCTTACCTCTCTGACCATTCCTTCTCTGTCTCCTCTCATGGCTCCACCATCCCCACTTCTCCTAACTGTAGGTGTCCCCCAAGGCTTTGTTCTTGGTCCTCTCCTTTTCTCTCTCTATACATACTCTTTAGGAAAACTCATTTGCTCTTTTGACTTACAATATCATCTCTATGCTGATGATACTCAAATCCACCTTTCCTCCCCTAGCCTCTCTCCTGCTCTCCTCACACGTGTATCCAACTGTCTCTCTGCTATCTCTTCATGGATATCCCAGCGCTTTCTTAAACTTAACATGTTTAAGACTGAGCTGATCATCTTCCCACCCTCCCGCACAACCTCACTTCCCACAATATCATTATCTATAGATGGCACTACTATATCCTCTAGCCCCCAATTGCGCTTTCTTGGAGTAATCCTTGATTCCTCCCTCTCCTTCAAACCACACATTCAGCACCTATCACAAACCTGTCATTTTCATCTCAAAAATATTTCCAGGATCAGACCCTTTCTCACCCAGGATGCCACTAAGACCCTTATTGACTCACTGGTCACCTCCAGATTGGACTACTGTAATCTCTTCCTGATTGGCATCCCTAACACATACATCTCTCAACTCTAATCTATCCTCAGTGCTGCTGCCCAGATCATCTTCATCACCAAATGCACTACATCCACCTCCCCTCTCTTACTAGCCCTTCACTGGCTCTCCTTCTCCTTCAGAATCCATTTCAAGCTTCTCACACTTACTTACAAAGCCCTCACCCACTCCTCTCCCAGTTACATCTCTGACCTTATCTCCCTTTACACTCCCGACCGCCCTCTTTGCTCTGCAAATGCACACCGCCTCTCCTACTTTCTGATTACGTCCTCCCACTCCTACCTCTAAGATTTTGCTTGTGCTGCTCCCTTTTTCTGGAATTTCTACCTCTCCTCCTCAGACTCTCCACCTCTCTACAAGTCTTCAAACGGGCTCTCAAGACACACTACTTTACCAAACCCAGCCGTCTCTCATCCTAAGCCTTCTGTGGCCCACGCTCACTTTCTACCCCATCTGTGTTACCCCTGTCTGTGTGTCCCTCCCCTTTAGAATGTAAGCTCTGACGAGCAGGGTCCTCTTCCCTCATGTGCTTTTATGTCTCTCACTTAACCTATTATCTTTTCAATACTCCCTTTGATGGAACCAAATCCTTTGATTTTCTGCCAGCCTGATACTTATTTCAGTGCTATTTACTGATGCAGCTATGTTTATATACCCTGTACTTGTCCAATATTATATTGAACTGTTAGTCACTGTCTTCATGTATTGCTTATTTGTTTACTCTGTAAATAGGCGCTGTGGATACCATGTAGCTCCATATAACTAAATAAATGAATAATAATAATAATGAATGGAGTGGTTTTTGAAGAAGAATGGTTTGAGTTATTGTAGGCGAATTCCACCCAAGGAAGAAGCTCCACCCAATCATCTTGAGATGAATATAAATGGATTCATAAAAAAGTTTCCAAATCCTGATTCACTCTCTCCGTTCGACCGTTGGTCTGGGGGTAATATGCTGTAGAATATTTCAACTTGATTTGGCACACTGAGCAGAGGGTTTTCCAAAACTTGGCCACAAACTGTACTCCACGATCTGATATGATCTCTGTAGGAAGTCCATGTAACCTGAAAACAGTAGAAATGAAGAGACGAGACAACTCCAGGTTGGGAAGACCTTTGAGGGGAACAAAATGGGCCATTTTTTAAAAAGTGTCAATGAACACCCAGATTGTAGTGAAACCTTGGGAGTTAGGTAAGTCTGTAATGAAATCCATGGACAAATGTGTCCAAGGTTGGTGATGAACAGAAAGAGTTTGCAATGGTCCCAAAGGTGCATCACGAGGTGTTTTATGCTGAGACCACTTGATGTAGAAAGACACAAAATCAGTTACATCGGATCTCATGAAGGGCCACCAGTATGACCGTTGTACAAACTCTAGAGCACAGGTTCTCAAACTCGGCCCACAGGACCCCACACAGTGCATGTTTTGCAGGTCTCCTCACAGAATCGCTTGTGAAATAATTTGCTCCACCTGTGGACCTTTTAAAATGTGTCAGTGAGTAATTAATTCACCTGTGCACCTGCTGGGTTACCTGCAAAACATGCACTGTGTGGGGTCCTGACGACCCAGTTTGAGAACCTATGCTCTAGAGTCTTATGGATTACAACATGTCCAGAGAAACAGAATGCGCAAGCTTAAAGAATACGTTTCTTTTGAAGATTAGGGGAAACAAAAGTTTTTCCTGAAGGAGATTTAATAGTGGTTGCTGCAAAGACTGCAGGATTCAAAACTGGACTTGGAGGCTGAACTTCTGGATTTCCCACAGAACTAAGAGAAAGAGAGAGTGTGTCAGCTTTTTTTTTCTGAAAACCAGGATGGTATGACAAGATGAAGTTAAAATGAGAAAAAAAGAGCCCCTCGAGCCAGCCTAGGATTGAGGCAGTGAAGATTTTTCAAGAAGACAAGATTCTTGTGGTTGGTATATATGGTTATAGGGTGTAAGGATCCCTCCAGGAGATGACACCACTCCTCAAGAACAAGTTTTACTGCTAACGGTTCCTGTTCCCCAATGGTATAAAAAAAATTCAGCGGGCAAGAATTTTCTTGAAAAGCAGCCACAAGGGTGTAGAGAGTTGTCTGAAGCTCTTTGAGAAGAACTGCCCCTACTGCCTCGGAAGAGGCATCTACTTCCAAGAGAAATGGTTTGTTAATGTCTGGCTGATGAAGGACTGGTGCTGTGACAAATGATTGCTTGAGAAGTTGAAAGGCGGAGACTGCATCAGAAGACCAGCATGAAGGGTTGGCTCCTTTATGGGTTAGAGCCACAATGGGGGCGATTATGGAGGAAAACCCCTTAATGAATTTGCGATAATAGTTAGCAAAACCCAGAAATCTTTGTACGACTCGTAACGTGGTAGGCTGAACCCAATTAAGAATAGCTAGAATCTTTTTGTTGTCCATTTGGAGACCAGTGGCAGAGATTATATGACCGAGGAACAGAATGGAGGTTGCTTCAAACACACACTTCTCTAAGTTGCAGTAGAGATGGTTTTACAATAGTCTACAAAGTACTTCACAAACCTGTTGCCGGGGAGACTGAGTATCTGATGAAAAAATTAAGATATCGTCCAGGTAGACAACTATGAAAGACCTCATTAATGAAGTTTTGGAAGAAGTCAGGGGCATTGCTGATATACTAGCCGTGACTGGTGATTCCGAACTGGGTTCAGGATGGGAGGCAGACTCTCTGGGATGGAAGTGTCCTGGTTGGATGAAGTTCTGTGTTAGCACAGAGGTATCAGCTGGTACTGGTGCCTTTGAGCTAAGTTCAAACTGGGAGGCGATCTCTCCGGGATGGAAGTGGGCTGACTGAATAATGGCCCTCATTCCGAGTTGTTCGCTCGCAAGCTGCTTTTAGCAGCTTTACACACGCTAAGCCGCCGCCTACTGGGAGTGAATCTTAGCTTCTTAAAATTGCGAACGAAAGATTCTCAAAATTGTGATTACACACCTCTTAGCAGTTTCTGAGTAGCTTCAAACTTACTCGGCATCTGCGATCAGTTCAGTGCTTGTCGTTCCTGGTTTGACGTCACAAACACACCCAGCGTTCGCCCAGACACTCCTCCGTTTCTCCAGCCACTCCCGCGTTTTTCCCAGAAACGGTAGCGTTTTTTCACACACTCCCATAAAACGGCCTGTTTCCGCCCAGAAACACCCACTTCCTGTCAATCACATTACGATCACCAGAACGAAGAAAAAAACGTGAGTAAAATTCCTAACTGCATAGCAAATTTACTTGACGCAGTCGCATTGCGGACATTGCGCATGCGCACTAAGCGGAAAATTGCTGCGATGCGAAAAAATTTACCGAGCGAACAACTCGGAATGAGGGCCAAAGTTCCTTCTCATGAAGTGTTTTATTCAAAATGAAGACTTTAAAGATGAAGAAGAATTTGATGAGTGTAATGAAGATCCGGGTTGACTCCAGTAGGGTAGGCATAGGAGCCATTTTACCATGATCAGAGGCTGAGTCGCTCCCTCGCAGACTGAAGCAGTGATGGAGGTGGCTGAAGCGGGATGACATCAGCAGTTGGACTACTCGGAGCCATTTAGGTCTAGGAGCATGGAAGTGAGGTAGACAGGAACAAGAAAGCGGGACTTCATTAACAACAGTAACCAGAAAGCGGGACTGCAATAACAGCAGGAACAGAAGCAAGGGAACACTCTGGAAACTGGGAGCACAGAGCACTAGTATGCAGACTAGCTACAGAATACGTTGCACTGGCATCAGAATGCCCCAGAATGCTCCCAGATAAACCCTGCCCTTTACAAGGATTGTCTGCAGCAGGATCCTTCTGAATCAGGCCTCTGACTGGCCTTTGCCGACCATGTGCTCCCTGTACCTTTGTCTGACTATCAGCCACCTGCTCCCGCTGAGAAAGCGGCCACAGCGCCCAGAAGGGTAACTCGTGGCTTCCTGGTGCCACACTCCCACTGGCTGTGACATATACTGTGTATGTGTATATATATATATATATATATATATATATATATATATAAAGAATGGAACCAGAGGGCCCTATATACGCATAATTGTCCAAATAGAGTCCATAAAGAGAAAATTCTCAACGGTGTATTTATTGACGGACTTAATTTGATGCTCAACTCAGGGGCAGTGCAAGGGTGTTCGGCGCCCCCCTGCAAACTATAAGTTTGTGCCCTCCCTCCCATACATAACAAAGGGACAGTGCATGCCGAAGTCGCAAAAAACAGGTGGAGCGTGACCACACAATAGTACCAATGTAGTAGGTTGCAGTGGCAGCTGCACTCACAGTCATACAAGAAACGTGCTATAAATTGTTTCTACATTTCAGTTTTTTTTTAAAAATCACAATTCCTGACAATGTTTTTTTTGTAAAACCGAAACATAGAAGCAGTTTATAGCACGTTTCTTGTATGACCGTGGGTGCCGCTGCCATTGCAACCTACTCAATATTTACATTGGAGGGCATCGGGCAACTACTTTTATACACAGTTTGGAGTGCTGGACATACAAATATATATATTTAAGCCTCGGCACTCCGATCAGTCAATTACTGGTTCTGGTGCCCTCCTAGTGGACGATGGCTCCAACACACATGCAGTCCATGATCGGGCGGCACTCAGAGACTGGACATTGTTGAATGCAAAAAACCCTGCAGTATTTGTTTAATCAAATGGTGACGTTTTGGGGACTTGCCTTCTTCAGACAAAAATACAGTGCAAAGTGTGACAATAAATACAAGCTGGCGGGATCACGGACCACACTGGGGGAGGAACAGGAGGGGGGTAAGTTATTGCTCATTATCTCTTGTATTTATTGTCACACTTTGCACTGTATTTTTATCTAAATATGGGGACAAGTCCCCGAAACATCACCATTTGATTAAACACACACTGCAGGTTTTTTTTGCATTCACCAATGTCCAGTCTGACTGCCGCCCGGTCTATAGAATATATATATATATATATCCCAACATATATAGTGATTGCTTGATATAGGCATCCAGATATAGACAGACAGATTTAGATAGATAGAAACTGTACATAGAGTAGGATAGATAATCACACAGAAAATCAAATTCACCCAGTTGAAGTTCCTCTACAGTTTACACACTCATAGGGTCCCGGGCTTCCGGTCAATTATTCCTTCAGGCAGGTGAGATGGCTCTATGGAGATGGGGGCATCTAGTGCAGTAACAGAAGCTCTCTGCTCCCGGAGCCATCACTAGCTCGTTACGTCCGGCCCTTCCAGCTCCCCCTCTCCTTCCGCTGGCGCCACTGCACTGACACAGTGATCAGTGGCACGGGTGGATTAGAAGAGCCGCGCCTCATGCTGCAGGCTCCGCTGTCTGCTACACTGTGACAGGCGCAGTGGCAGCCGACAGAACAGTGCACAGCATAGGGATGCAGAGCAGGGAGAGCACCTCTCCAACCTGGCGCCTCCCTGCTTTGCATCCCTTTGCTGAGCGGGTTCCGCCGGCACTGGCTCAACTTGAAATGTAGACGCAGTTTTATTTCCAATTGAGCCAAATGATGCTCCTTCTGTAAAGATACCCTCTCATCAAGAATATGGACACCCAAAAACAAATGGCCATAGGCCTTAGATTAATAAAATGTATTTCTGTAAAAGCATCCAATTTAAAAATGCGATACAAATGCCAGATCAATTTCACATTATCATACAGGTGCTACCAGGAACCACACATACATTCGGACAGATGTACTTTGTGCCACCAACCACCCCAGGATGTGAGCTCAGTGGAGGGGGCTCCCAATTGTAGTATCGTAACCTAGTCACCTTAAACCCTACGCGTTTCGTCCATAAATCGGACTTCCTCAGGGGAACACTTTAAAAGTAAAAAGAAATTCCATGGGTGTCATATTCAAATAGTTAATCGAATGATAAAGAGGGACTAGATACTAATTTCATACATACCCCAATCTATTATGATGGATGTAAGCAAATCTCTCTAAAGATGATTAGAAGCAGATTTATAGAGAATATCTGCAAAGGATAAAAATGCTTATGACTTAATGTAAACACAGTATTCATAAATGTACTTTTTAGAAATTAGAAATCTATTGCATACCCAAATCTCAAGGTTTGGTTGCTTCCAATGGTCTGAAGAGTTTCCAAAAATTGATCCAACAATCTAAATATCAAAATTTAACCTCATAAAAACAATGATTCAATACTCCCAAATTTGTATAGTGGGCTAGTGTATATATGCACATACATACCCTACTATTGTAAGCTTTTAAATACCCGGGATGAGTTTTTATACAAAAACCTCTGACCAGAATGCTCCACCAGAGATCCAAAAGACACCTAAAATGTAGACATTCCTTTGTCAGTATTTTCACATCCCAAGGTGTTAATTTTAATGTACATATATATCAATACAATTATTCATAAATAATAATGTAACTATCAATGGATAGATATGTATGAAGGACAATAGGGAAACTTCCCTACAGTGAGGACCAAGTTCAGAAATTCCTGATGTAACAAAAAAATTTTTTTTCAAATGAATGTTCTTACACTATCCTCAGTGTCTGTGGTGATCCTATCTCTCCAGTGCCAAACAGTGGGAATGAGGGCTAACTGCTCTCTCACCTATTTATACTAGATTTGGTGTGACCTCACTTCCTCTAAGGTTTGGGGTAATTCTTATAACTGGATAAACATATAAACGAGTGACTTCTATTCACTTATGGTGGCGTGAATCGCCCCATAGTGAAATTACTGAAGAAAAGAACCTTTTTAAAGGAATATTTTATTAAGAACTAGCACACTTTTCAGAAGCGGGGTGTCCGCTGTTGTACATCTGGGCCGTGGAACGCACGCCTCCGTTCCACAGCTAGCATACATCCGGGCGGTGGAGCGTGTCTCTGCGTTCCAGCACCTAACGTTACTGGTGTCCCTCCGCTATTTCCGGATATCGCCGCTGTGGAACGCATCTCTGCTCTCCACCCGGCGCCGGATATTTGCACGTACCTGCGCATGGGAGAACATGTGAGCAGATGACAGCTCATAACTCTGCTCTCGACGGTGGAACGCATCCATGCGTTCCACCCAGCGCCAAATGCTTCCTTCCTATAAAAAATGAGACGCTTGACTTAATGTATATATAGTAGTATATGATGCTGATTGCAATCAGTATCTTACTAAATTTGGGACATTAAATTGCAATCCACCGTAAATATAATAAATGGAAGTGTTTATTATATTCTTTTACATGTGATCTAAAAAATATATCTAAAAAAATATAACTGAGAATTATACAATTATCATATACTAAACTGCTACTCGTGCCCAAAATAATTGATTAGAGTATAACATTTTATCTATTTAGGGACCATATTAGATATACTTTAAAAGAAAAATGGTATCATGTAATACCACATTTGTAATTTATCGCATTAAATGCAAATGTAGTCTGTCATACATAGGAAAGACGAAGAGAACTGTAAAAGAACATTTAAGAAACATAAAGAATAATATCAAAACACACAGTTTGCCCCGAAATTATTCGGAGTCACATAATTCAGACATAAGTGACTTGACATTCACCATCTTAGAACATATTAAACCCAATATGAGGGGTGGAAATAGGGAAATTTCTTTATCTAAACGTGAATCCTTTTGGATTTACATTCTAAACACGCTAGTGCCAGGTTTATTGAATGAAGGGATCGATATAGTTTCCTTCCATAGGGTACTAGGTTCCTATTATTCATGTTTGAGATCCTTATTGTGGACTAGAATCTGTTTTGTATAATTATGTGATTCTAAACAGTGAGGACAGTTGTGAAATTCCGTCCATTAATACATCTATTTCACTTTTCTTTAGATTTTTAGACACAAATCACTGAAACGTCAATAGATATTTAAATAATTAATTAGGGCACAAGTAATATTAATTTAATAGGAACACAAGATAAGAATATATATTCTAAATAAATTGCTTGATGACCTAAAAGCTTTCAGAAAGCTAATAAGAAAAAGGGTGAGATATTAATAAAAATAAAAATAATTAGCCATCTTTAATATGGTCCCTAAATAGATAAAATGTTATACTCTAATCAATTATTTTGGGCACGAGTAGCACTTTAATCATTTAGTATATGATAATTGTATAATTCCCAGGTATATTTTTTAATATATATTTTTTAGATCACATGTAAAAGAATATAATAAACACTTCCATTTATTATATTTACGGTGGATTGCAATTTAATGTCCCAAATTTAGTAAGATACTGATTGCAATCAGCATCATATACTACAATATATACATTAAGTCAAGCGTCTAATTTTTTATAGGAAGGAAGCATTTGGCGCTGGGTGGACCGTCGAGAGCAGAGTTATGAGCTGTCATCTGCTCACACGTTCCCCCATGCGCAGGTATGCGCAAATATCCGGCGCCGGGTGGAGCGCAGAGATGCGTTCCACAGCGGCGATATCTGGAAGTAGCGGAGGGACACCAGTAACGTTAGGTGCTGGAGCGCAGAGACACGCTCCACTGCCCGGATGTATGCTAGCGGTGGAACGCAGGCGTGCGTTCCACGGCCCGGATGTACAACAGCGGACACCCCGCTTCTTAAAAGTGTGCTGGTTCTTAATAAAATATTCATTTAAAAAGATTATTTTCTTCAGTAATTTCACTATGGGGCGATTCAAGCCATCATAAGTGAATAGAAGTCACTGGTTTATATGTTTATCCAGTTATAAGAATTACCCCAAACCTTAGAGGAAGTGAGGTCACACCAAATCTAGTATAAATAGGTGAGAGAGCAGTTAGCCCTCATTCCCACTGTTTGGCACTGGAGAGATAGGATCACCACAGACACTGAGGATAGTGTAAGTACATTCATTTGAAAAAAAATGTTTTTGTTACATCAGGAATTTCTGAACTTGGTCCTAACTGTAGGGAAGTTTCCCTATTGTCCTGTATATCTATCTATCCATTGATAGTTACATTATTATTTATGAATAATTGTATTGATATATATGTACATTATAATGAACACCTTGGGATGTGAAAATACTGACAAAGGAATGTCTACATTTAGGTGTCTTTTGGATCTCTGGTGAAGCATTCTGGTCAGAGGTTCTTGTATAAAAACTCATCCCGGGTGTTTAAAAGCTTACAATAGTAGGGTATGTATGTGAATATATACACTAGCCCACTATACAAATTTGGGAGTATTGAATCATTGTTTTTATGAGGTTAAATTTTGATATTTAGATTGTTGGATCAATTTTTGGAAACTCTTCAGACCACTGGAAGCAACCAAACCTTGAGATTTGGGTATGCAATAGATTTCTAATTTCTAAAAAGTACATTTATGAATACTGTGTTTACATTAAGTCATAAGCACGTTTATCCTTTGTGGATATTCTCTATAAATATGCTTCTAATCAGCTTTAGAGAGATTTGCATACATCCATAATAATAGATTAGGAATATGTATGAAATTAGTATCTAGTCCCTCTTTATCATTCGATGAAGTTTTTGAATATGACACCCATGGAATTTCTTTTTACTTTTAAAGTGTTCCCCTGAGGAAGTACAATTTATGGACGAAACGTGTAGGGTTTAAGGTGACTAGGTTACCATACTACAATTGGGAGCCCCCACCACCAAGCTCACATCCTGGGGTGGTTGGTGGCACAAAGTACATCTGTCCGAATGTATGTGTGGTTCCTGGTAGCACCTGTATGATAATGTGAAATTGATCTGTCATTTGTATCGCATTTTTAAATTGGATGCTTTTGCAGAAATACATTTTATTAATCTAAGGCCTATGGCCATTTGTTTTTGGGTGTCCATATTCTTGGTGAGAGGGTATCTTTACAGAAGGAGCATCATTTGGCTGAATTGGAAATAAAACTGCGTCTACATTTCAAGTTGAACATCAAATTAAGTCCGTCAAGAAATACACCGTTGTGAATTTTCTCTTTATGGACTCTATTTGGAAAATTATGCGTATATAGCGCCCTCTGGTTCCATTCTTTTTTCTCTACACATCTACGTTCCTACTGACAGGGGTTCTACCGTGAGGTGCTGCTTCAACATTAAGCGCGTGATAAAGGTCTTTGTTTATATATATATATATATTATATTTTTTTTTTTTTGTGCAGTACCCCAGTGTACTATACTATTATTTTTCCGTAACACTGCTGGTCAGACCACAGTGTATCATACACGTTTTGTGGCACTGTGACACTGATGATGTTGATGATGAGGATGTTGATGCCAAGAATGTTGTTTGTGTCAATCAGTCGCCAGTGGAAACAGTTTTTGCCCATGATATGAAACAGCCCATTGTTATGTTGGGGCAAAAGACAAAAAAGACACATTTTATGTGCAGAATTATTGCTATCCAAATCCAGACATTTTTCAAGCCATCTGTACAATCTGTAAAGCAAGAATATGTAGAGGTAGGGTCCTTAACCATCGAGGAACCTCCTCCCTGTTACGTCACTTGCAGAACATTCATTCAAAGTTTTTGTTAAATTTAGAAACTTTGTCTAAAAACTTAACAATCATTCACCTAGCTCCCTATTCTCTGTTAGATCCAAGTGCCTGCAATCTCCACCACCAACACCTTCATCAATAACATCCTCAATCATGGGGCCTAATTCAGACCTGATCACAGCAGTAAATTTGTTAGCAAATGGGTAAAATCATGGGGGTAAATTTACTAAGATGGGAGTTCTATTTGCCCATAGCAACCAATCAGATTCTATTTCTCCATTATCTAGCACCTTCTAGAAGATAATACATGGAATCTGATTGGTTGCTATGGGCAACATCCCATCTTAAATACAACTCCCTTTTTAGTAAATTTATCCCCTGGTCGCTCGCTAGCATTTTTTTTGCAGTGCTGCGATCAGGTCGGAACTGTACATGCATATGCACCGCAATGCGCAGGCGCTTTGCACGGGTACAAAACGGATCATTGCTGTGCGATGGCTTTAACGAAGAATCCATTCGCACAGCTGATCGCAAGGAGATTGACAGGAAGAAGGTGTTTGTGGGTGTAAACTGACCATTTTCTGGGAGTGTTAGCAAAAACACAGGCATGTTCAAGCGTTTGCAGGGCGGGTGTCTGACGTCAATTCCGGCCCTGGACAGGCTGAAGTGATCGCAGTGGCTGAGTAAGTTCAGGGAAACTCAGAAACTGCACAAAGTTTTTTGTAACGCTTGGTTGCACATGCGTTCGCACACTTGCAAAGCAAAAATACACTCCCCTATGGGCGGCAACTATCTGTTCGCAGCAGTGCAAAAAAACCCTAGTGAGCGATCACGTCTGAATTAGGCCCAATGTGCACTGCAGGGAGGGGCGGATATAACGTGTGCAGAGAGAGTTAGATTTGGATGGGTTATACTGTTTCTGTGCAGGGTGAATACTGGCTGCTTTATTTTTACAGTACAATTTAGATTTCAGTTTGAACACACCGCACCCACAGGCGTTTCTATAATGGGTGCAATGTGTGTGATGCAAACGGGCAACTGAGTCCAGAGGGGGCCCACGCCACACACACTGCACCCATTTTTTTAATACTCACCCTTCCGGAGTCCCGCACCGACAGCACTGGCTGGCGCTGATAAAACCCCGTGAAAATGGCACAGTGGCCATTTTCACAGCGTTCTGTGCATGTGCAGTAGAGAAATCTCTGGGTAAAATGGCCGCTGCACCATTTTCCCGGAGATCTGCACATGTGCAGTAGAGTCTGAGCCCTCAAGGGCTCAGATCCTACAGTGCTCCTGCAGAGAGGAGGGGGCCCGTATGGAGGAGGCAGCACACGGGCCTTCTCCTCTCTTAAAATGACCCTGACCACACCCAAACCTAACTCTCTCTGCACATGTTATATTTGCCCCTGCTGCAGTGCACATGGTTTTGCCCATTTGCTAACAAATTTGCTGCTGCGATCAAGTCTGAATTAGGTTCATGATCAGAAGTAGTCCTGCATGACTGACTCATCTCCTATCAGGGATTCCTCAGAAGGATCCTTGAGTGCTCCACCTGTTGCTGCAGGTGGTAATACTAATGAGCATAAGCAGCCATTCTTCAAAAGACGGAGGTATCCTAATATGACCTGTGATATAGAATCATTACAAGAGTTGAATAGTGCTACGAATGATTCAGAAACCATTCCTTCTAACACATGAAAACTAGACAGATTCCTTTAGGAGTGGTCACAAGAAACAGAAACACCACTTGAGAAATAGATATACAAGAAGATGGAAACAATGTCAGAAGCAGGGTGTCACGGTCCGGCGGGTCGGATCACAGTAGCGCCGGTACTTACCCGTCCGGACGCTCTGGGGCAATTCCTCCAGGGGGGCACGGGCTGCTGGCGGTAGGCACAGCTTGCAGGCACGTCTGGGAGAACAAAAATCAGAGGCAGCAGTGTGCATTTGTGCAGCTTCCAGCTGCCGACGTGTGGTATGGGCGCCGCCATCTTGGAAGGGTCTGCTGACCGGCATCACCCAATGACCATTAAGTCAGAAAAACCAATGAGATTATGCCTGCAGGTATAAATCTGGAGATTTCTAGGTAAGAGATTGCCAGTGCAACGTCTCTCACACAGCCTTGTGTGTGTTAGTTTCTCTGTGCTCCGCAGTGTTGCTGATATAGCATCCAATTACCTGAAATCAACCCAAGTCACAGGATTCTCAGCCGGCCTCATTGTCATGCTCTGCTTGCCGTCATGCGATACCTTCGCTTCCAGCTAACCTCAGATTCGTCCTTGCCTCACAGCCTTCAAGCTTCCGAAGACGTCCAGGTGTTCGCTCATGGGAGGTCATGCTCTTTTGGTCCATCCGCTCCCAGCGGTCTGTCAAGCCTCATCACCATCGGTACCTCCATAGAGATTTACGAAAAAGACTTTCATTCGGCCTGCCCGGCTAATCCTGTCAAAGGTCACCGACACCGAACCTCAAGCTGCATTTCGGGATTCACAAGTTTTGACAGTGCTGACAGCTTGCACTGGCCCTATGGATCTGGAGGGTGCTTAGGGTTCCGGTACGGACCTTCTGCAGGGCATTGCCTCTCGCCTCGAGAGTCTGGAGGAGTCTCAGCACCAGCTGGCTCAATTTCTACAAAGGATGTCTTCCCGTCAAGATTCCATGTAGGTCGACATTGAAAACATTTCTACCATTCGGCGTTCAGAGACTCAGCAAGTGCCGCCTGTGTCAATTCCTATGGTAGCGTCTCCCTCGTCTTTGCATCTACCGACGCCCACCAAAGTTGACGGGAACCCGAAGATGTGCCGCAGGTTCTTGAACCAATGCGAGATTCACTTTTCGTTACAGCCCTTTCATTTTCCGTCGCAGAAGGCAAAGGTAGCATATATTGTTTCCCTCCTTGCTGGTCCAGTCCTGGATTGGGTGTCACCCTTGAAGGAGAAAGCTGATTCTCTATTGGATAACTACTCGGAATTTCTAGTTACTTTCAGGAAGATTTTTGATGAGCCCTAGAGAACCACATCAGCATCAATTGAGATAATGCACCTCCGACAAGGGAACCGGACAGTTGGACGATACATAGTACAGTTCCAGACTTACACTTGCGAGCTTCAGTGGAATGAGGAGGCGTTGGTGTCTGCCTTCTGGAATGGTCTCTCCTATAAGATCAAAGATGAGTTGGCTACGCGGGATCTACCGCCCAAATTAGACAATCCCTATGTACTAAGGTAGACCTTTGTTTCAGAGAACGCCAGACAGAAGAGAATCGTGGGGTGTGCCTGAGATTCCGTCCTACATCATCTTCATCCTTGATTTCCCCAGCCGAAGTAACCCAAGATGAGCCCATGCAAGTTAATAGGGCTCGCCTAACTCCAGAGGAATGTCAAAGGAGATGCAGGGAGAACTTATGTCTGTACTGTGGGGCCTTGGGACATTTAGTAGCATTCTGCACCCAGCATCCAGGAAACTAATCCTCCTAACCAGCAGTGGAGACACTAGGTTAGGAGCACTTAATTTGTTTCCATCCCACGCAGAACCAGTCTTAGAGGTTACTTTGGGTTTGCTGCAAGGTTCTAGAGATTTCCTCTCTCTCCTAGATTCGGGAGCCGCTGAGAACTTTATCATGGCAGATGTGTTACAACAACTACAGATTCCTACAGTTGATCTTCCCCATCCGATTTCCCTCTCCGCTGTTTATGGCAGTCGAATCTCCAGTGGTGTAGTTGCTCACCAGACTCTTCCTCTTCAGTTATGTGTTGGCGCACTCCATAAGGAGTTAGTTAATTTCTTAGTTATACCCAAGGCTACTCATAAAATTGTTTTGGGGTTCCCTTGGCTTCAGAAGCACAACCCAAGAATCGGTTGGGGAAATATGCAAATTCTGTCTTGTGGAGAGTCTTGTGCCTTTTCCTGTCTTACCTGTGTCAAACCACTGAATAAAAGTCAACTAAAAATTGGCCCTCCACATCTCCGGCTGGTGCAGGTTTCTTTTTTGTCCAGAAAAAAGATAGAGGTCTTCGCCCCTGCATTGACTACCGGGGTCTAATGAAATATTATAAAGAAACGTTATCCGCTACCCTTAATCACAGATTTATTTGATCGGGTTAAGGGAGCTTCTGTCTTCACCAAGTTAGATCTCCGGGGAGCGTATAACCTGATTCAAATCAGAGCAGGAGACGAATGGAAAATGGCATTCAATACTCGTGATGGGCATTTTGAGTATCTAGTCATGCCCTTTAGTCTAAGCAATGCTCCAGCCATTTTCCAAAACTTTGTAAATTACATTTTCAGAGACTTACTTTATAGATCAGTCATAGTCAATTTAGATGACATATTGATTTTCTCAGCCAATCTGAAAGAACATCGTTCCCAAGTTTGAGAGGTGCTGCGGAAACTTTGTCAACATCATCTGTACTGCAAGTTGGAAAAATGTGTCTTTGAGCAACCTTCTATGCCATTTTTTTGGTTACATAATATCTGGGCCAGGTTTGGAGATGGATCCTGCCAAAGTGCAAGCAGTTCTCAGTTGGCCCAAGCCCACAACCCTCAAAGCAATACGTTTTGGGGTTTCGCTAATTTTTACCAAAGGTTCATTAAGGGGTTCTCCCTTATAGGGGCCCCTATCACCACTTTCACCCTAAAAGATGCTAATCCTAAAGAATGGACACCGTTCGCGGACACAGCATTCCAACGTCTAAAGCAAGCATTTACTACAGCACCAGTTTTAAGGCAACTCGATGTCAATACAGCGTTTCTCTTGGAAGTTGATGCTTCTACAGAGGCTGTGGGAGCAGTTCTCTCCCAACGTCTGGAGAATTACAAGCTCGTCCCGTGTTTTTTTTCCCAAGAATATCCTTCCTGCGGAAAAAGAAACTATACAATTTGGGAGCAAGAGATTTTGGCCGTCAAATTAGCATTTTGAAGAGTGGCGGTACCTGCTGGAGGGGGATAAGTTTCCAATCTCTATTTTTACCGATTACAAAAATTTGATCTTCCTCAAAAACATCCAGTGTTTAAATCCTCATTTGGCCCGGTAATTTCACTCTGACTTTCTGGCCTGGGTCACAAAACCAAAAAGCGGATGCCCTTTCACTATCTTTTTATTCAGAAGATACTAAGGATTCCCTTCATCTTCAGCCAGTGCTAGAGACTCTGAACTTTGCCATTATGAAGGTTCAACCCCCAATGGGGAAAGTATTGTTCCTCTTCATCTTCAAAAAAGTTATTAACCTGGGCTCAAACCTCTCGGTTCTCCGGGCATGCCGGGATCCATAAAACCACCGACTTCATTCAACGATTGTACTGGTGGCCTTCATTAAGGACTGATGTCTCCACATTCATTGCCTCCTGTACCAAGTGTCCTTCACCAATGTCCTGCCACAAAAAAATTAATATCTCTAACTATTCCAAAGTTGCAGTGGACACATCTCTCCATGGACTTTCTTCACGGATCTACCACCATCAAAAGGATTTACTATCATTTGGGTAATCATCAATCACTTTTCTAAGATGGCTTATTTTGTGCCCCTCAAGGGCCTTCCCACTGCATCGGAGTTAGCTCAGCTCTTTATCGTGGACATCTTCAAGTCCCATGGTCTTCCTACCAAAATCAACTCAGACCGAGGAGTCCAGATCGTGGCTAAGTTTTGGAGGGCTCTCTGTGCTGCTCTACGGATTCAATTAAAGTTTTCAATAGCATACCATCTTCAGACCAATGGAAGCACAGAGAGGGTCAATCAAGATTTGGGGAAGTTCCTCAGAATTCATATTTCCTCTTCTCAAGATGACTAGCTTGAACTGTTACCATGGACAGAGTTTGCTCACAATAACTCTTACCACTCCGCTACAGGTCACACTCCATTCTACACTGTATACGGCTTTCATCCCCGGGTTCAGAATTCACTCAAGAGATTCTCTGGAGTTTGGAGGAAAGTTTATCAAAATTTGCAAAAGTCTTCTGCTCGTTATAAATTCTGGGCAGATAAAAAGAGAAGAATGGTTCCTAAATTGAAAGCTGGCGATTGAGTCTGGCTCTAGACTTGCAATCTGAGGTTATGAGTTTCATAAATGAAATTCGCACCCCGTTACACTGGACCCTTTCTCGTGGAAGATGTAATCAATTCTGTAACTTACAAGCTCAACTTACCTCCTTATTTAAAAGTCTTCCCAACCTTTCATGTCTCGCTTCTGAAGCCATTAGTATTAAACAAAATTTGTAAAGTCCTTTCTTGCTCTCCAAAAATTGTCATGGACCGTGGAATTGAATTTGAGATCAAGAAGAATTATGTAGAGAAGATATAATCAGCGCTACGAGCTGGGTAAGATAATAGACCACAAACATTTATTTACACATACAAAAAAATAAATTCATACAAGAATTTTTAAAAGGAGATTACTGTTGCAACAGGTCATAAAATACAGGCATATACAGCACTGCTAATTGGTACAAATCAATGTAAATGCTGGGAAATTTGATTCTGTTGATAGAGTGGCCGCAGTCCTAGGGAGAGTTTGCACATAAAGGTATATTACCAATTCACTGTGTAGAAAGAGTAGTCCTCCATTAAGGTAGCACTCCTTATATTGATGAGAGGTCTTTTTGCTGTCGTTTGAGCTGCTGTTGTAATAGTCCAATTTAGATGTAAACCATAGTCAGGTCCTGGTTTGTATTGGAGCCAGTCAGCGTCACGGTGAAGAAATGGCACTCCCAATGTTGGACTTCTATGCAACTCTCTGTCACCACAGTTCCTAGACTTGTTACCAATGCATTTCACTGCCTCAGCAGCTTTGTCAAGGTGGATTTGCAGTGTACATTAACAATTACCGCAATACATAATAAAATGAATGTCTTACTCAGCTCGATTATCATGTGTATATCCAATGAGACAGTCCCAATAAATAGATCTCATTACGATGCTGTATTCACATAGTTTAATGTTATAAACTTAGATTAAGCCGCGATCACGTGATCGCGATAACCAGAAGGCAATCTTTACTTACTGGTATCCCAGTTGCTTAATGACCGAGTGTCAAGCCTAATTTGTGGCTCGGCAATTGGTCACATGCCCCGCTGTTTTGTTCAATTGCGGTCACGTGATCATGGAAACAGGAAGGTGATCACACTTCCTGATATCTGTGTCGCTTAGCAACCTGATGTCAAGCTGTATTTCAGGCTCAAAGTTTGATCACATGTTCTACTATTAGGTGCCAGGCTTCCCTTTCACTTGACACCCGGTCACGTGTCCTGCTATTACTAGCGGTCACATAATCAATTCGGTCACATGTGTATGGGTGTCAAATAGGACCTTCCACTACCTATTTGTTTACTGTTGCCTAGTGACCATATGGCAACCTACACTTTTAACTAATTAATAGCTATCTGCCGTAGCGGCCATACATTGAGTTATATGGTAGACCTAAACCATGTATATACTATCTAAATGGCTATATTTATATATGTGAAAAGGACTAAAAAATAGCCAAAGATAATAAATGAATATACAATACACTCTCTGTCATCACATAATTTATTCTTAATAATGAGAGTTCATTAATTTCTCATTTTTATAAAGAATATACTGTATATGAATTACTAAAAAGTGTTTGTTCTTAGTGAAATTGCTATGTAAAAAAGAAACCACATAATTGTTATAGCTTGAATGATATCCCCTAAAAAGGTAGGGAAGAAGGAAAATGTTGTACGGGGAGCTGAAAACGGGAATGAAAAGGAAAGCAAACGGGGACAGCAGGTATATAAATTTACTTCTAGTATCTATAGGAAATATAAATCACAAAACCGCATTCAGCTCAAGTGCCTCATTTAGACTGCTTGGATGTAGCGAATCTAATTGAAAGGTCCAGAAAATTTCTTATTTACACAGTTTGGTGAATCTATCACCTCCCCTTCTTGTTTTCGTAATATGTTCCAGGCCTAAGATAGTCAATGTCCTAGGATCCCTATTGTGAAATTTAGCAAAATGTCTAAATACACTATGTTTAGTAACCCCATTAATAATATTTCTACGGTGTTCCATGAATCTCAGCTTTAAACTTCTCGTAGTCCTGCCCACATAATTCAATTTGAAGCCGCACTGCAGACAATAGATCACCCAAGTAGTGATACAATTTATCATACTGGATATTTTGAATATTTTTTGGTCTATTGGAGATTCTATCATGTATGTTTTGTTACACACATGTAAACAGGTTGTGCATTTATTAGCACCACACTTGAAAAATCCCTTAACATCTGACTGTAACCAGGTATTTTTATTATTTAATGTCCCTGAGAAATTATCTTTCAATTGACTAGGAGCTAATACTGTATGGTTTTTAGTGATTTATTTTTCCTAAAAAATAAACTCGGGATGGGGGGAAGTTACGTTTTATAATTGATTTGATGGTTTTGGATTTGTTTGCTATAAAGGCCAATTCTCTATTATTCTCTTTTTGTATACTGGTATTTTTAGGAAGTAATAAAGAGGATTTGTCCATTGCAAGTACCTCTTTAAGTGCTTTATCTAATATATATTGTGGATATTCTTTGTTTCTAAAACTCTCCAGGAGTAAATTAGCTTGAGACAAGAAGGAATCTTTAGTGGAAGAGTTCCTCCTTATCCGCATTAACTGTCCTTTTGGGATGTTCTTCTTCCAGGGGATATGATAAGCACTCTTATAATGGAGATAACCATTATTAACTACTTCTTTAATGAAATTGGATGTCTGAATTTGATTATCAATGATATTAAGGGTTATATTCAGAAAGGAAATAGTACTAGTATTAAAATTAGAAGTGAACTGTAAATTATAAGTGTTGGTTTTGAGAGAACAAACAAAATCAGAAAATGTGTCAAAGTCCCCATCCCAAATCATAAATAAATCATCTATGTAACGGCCATAGAGGACCAATCTGCCGCAGAGTCTGCCTCCCCACATGTGGTGCTCCTCTAGGTGGGCCACGTATAGGTTGGCATAGCTTAGAGCAAATCGGGTCCCCATGACCGTACCCATAGTTTGCAGAAAAAAAGGTGTCCGAAAAAAGAAAATAATTGTGTGAAAGAATAAAAGAAATAGAGTCGATGAGAAATTGCCTGTGTCTCTCGGGGAGGTCATCATCCCTATTGAGTATTTCTTGAATGATCTGAGCACCCAAGGTATGTGAGTTGTTAGTGTACAAAGCAGTAATATCCAACGTAGCAAAAGCATATGTAGATTTCCAACTGATATTTTGTATCAGCTGTAAAAAGTGGATGGTATCACGGATGTGAGACCTCAACCGAGAGACACGAGGCTGAAAATGACTGTCAACATATGCTGAAAGAAAGGAAGTATGAGAGTTAACACCAGAAATAATGGGATGTCTAGGGGGTGAGGTGAGGGACTTGTGAATTTTAGGTAAGATCAAGAAGATCCTTAATTTCCAAGTAAGACATGGACATTTACAGTATCTTCTAGACTAGAAGGGTTATGGTCCTGAGGAATGTTCTTGGGAAGACTCTTCAGACATTCATGCACCTGCTTTGCAAGTTTCACAAAGAGAATCCCAGTAAACCCATTGGCTGTCCAGTGGCTATCCCCAAAAGGGGGGGTAACGTCACTGTCCGGCGGGTCGGATCACAGGAGTACCAGTACTTACCCGTCTGGACACTCTAGCGCGGTACCTCCAAGAAGGGGGGGGGTTGCTGGCAGCAGGGCACAGATTGCAGGCACGTCTGGGAGAACAAGGAGAAGAGGCAGCAGTGTGCATTTGTGCAGCTTCCAGCTGCAGAGGTGCGGTTTGGGCACCGCCAACTTGGAAGGGTCAGCTGACTGGCATCACCCAATGACCAGTAAGGTCAGCAAAACCAATGAGATTCTGCCTGCAGGTATAAATCTGGGAATTTCTGGGTAAGAGATTGCCAATGCAACGCCTCTCACACAGCCTTGTGTGTGTTAGTTTTTCTGTGCTCTGCAGTATTGTTGATATAGCATCCAATTTCCTAAAATCTACACAAGTCGCAGGATCCTCAGCCAGCCTCATTGTCACGCTCTGCTTGCCATCATGCAATTCCTTTGCTTCCAGCGAACCTCAGCATCGTCCTTGCCTCACAGCCTTCCCGATTCTGGATACTTCCAGGTGTTCGCTCATGGGAGGTCATGCTCTTTTGGTCCATCCGTTCCCAGCGGTCTGTCAAGCCTTATCACCATCGGTACCTCCATAGAGTTATGAAAGACTTTCATTCAGCCCGCCCGGCTAATCCTGTCAAAGGTCACCGACACCAAACCTAAAGCCGCAGTTCCAGATTCAGAAGTTCCGACAGCGCTAACACAGAGGACATGGAAAAAGACCTCCCTTGCCACGAAGGAAACTATTTTTAATCTTTCATCGTATGAACTTATCAAAGCTGAAGAAAGTTTTCTTCAAAAAGGACTTTCATTTGTGCCTACAATTAAATCTGATGATTTGGAATAGTAAGTGGGGAAACACAATCTCCAGAGGCAACTCAAACTTTTGGAAAAAAGTATGTATCTGATCAGGACTTATCTATTTTAGCAAATCAATTGAAAAAAATTACAAAAAAGATCTACGTTTAACCCAGTATTTTTTAAATTCGACCACTAAAACCTTTGAAATGGAACTTGAACAACAAGTTACAGATCTAGTCCATAAGGTTCTACCTGTACATTCCAACCTTACTCCATTGGAATGTAACATAGTAACATAGTTAATGAGGTTGAAAAGAGGCAAAATGCCCATCAGGTTTAACCTATATTCTCTATTAAGCTGAGTTCATTATAATGTACCTGCTGAAGTAATGTTTTATGACTAATTAACAACTATAAATCATGTTCCTCTCAGATTATCAATGTATATATTTTAAATGCTATATTCTTGGATTTCTTTTTCAGTCAGAAATTTATCCAATCCGTTTTTAAATTCATTTATAGAGTCCACCATTACCACCTTCTCTGGCAGGGAATTCCAAATCCTTATTGCCCTAACTGTGAAGAACCCTTTCCTATGGTGCAAACAGAATTTTCTCTCCTCTAGCCTCAGCAAATGCTCACGTATCCTATACAGAGTTATTTTACTAAACAAATCCTCTAATAACTCTTGGTAATGTCCCTTTACATATTTGAAGATATTAATAATGTCTACTCTTAGACACCTCTTTTCCAGTGTATACATATTCAACCTAGTAAGCCTTTCCTCATAATCCAGTCCCTATAGCCCTTTAATCAATTTAGTAGCTCGCCTTTGAACCTTTTTGAGTTCACAGATATCTTTTTTATAATGTGGTGCCCAAAATTGAACACAATATTCCAGGTGCGGACGTACCAATGATTTGTACAGCTGCAGGATTACACTCTCGTCCCTTGTCTCAATTCCCCGTTTTATGCATGTTAGCACCTTACTAGCCTTCTTTGCTGCACTTTGACATTGTATACTGTTATTACATCTATAATCAATGAGTACCCCCAAATCTTTTTCCAATACTGTTACCTTTAGATTTTCCCAATTTAATGTGTATGATGCAAGTTTGTTTTTAGTCCCAAAATGCATAACTTTGCATTTTTTTATATTGAACCTCATTCTCCATTTAGATGCCAAGATTTTAAGTTTAAACAGGTAATTCTGCAGATACTCCACATCTATTTCCGAATTAATTACCCTACACAGTTTAGTATAGTCTGCAAAGATTGACACTGTGATTTCCAGGCCTATTTCTAGGTCATTGATAAATATGTTGAACAGTAATGGCCCGAGTATGGACCCTTTTGGTATTCCGCTGACTACTAGTGCCCAGCTGGAGAACATCCCATTGACCACTACTCGCTGTACCTAGTTATCCAGCCATACTTATCCATGTACAAATAGTTTTTCCTAGGCCAAGCTCCTTTAATTTGATGATCAGTCTCCTGTGAGGCACTGTATCAAATGCTTTTGCAAAATCGAAATAGATCATATCCACCGCTTTTCCCTGGTCAAAATTGTCACTCACTTCCTCATAGTAGCTAACTAAGTTAGTTTGACATAATCTGTCCCTCATAAACCCATGCTAGTTTATGCTAATAATCTCAGTAGTCTGCAGATACTCCTGTATGCTATCCCTTAAAATTCCTTCCAATATTTTCCATGCTATAGACATCAAACTAACCGGTCTGTAGTTACCAGGATGATTTTTAGTTCCCTTTTTAAATAATGCACTACTTCAGCTATACGCCAATCCTTAAGGACCATGCCTCATCTAATTGAACTATTGAAAATCAAGTATAGGGGTCTTGATATTTGTGACCTAAGCTCCATAAGAACCCTCGGGTGAAGTCCATCTGGGCCAGGTGATTTATTAATCTTAATTTTGCTTAGTCTCTCCCAGACTACATCGTCACTTAAACAAGTATCTAGCCATGAAACATCACTGTCGTTATGCACTACTCCCACCGTCAGGTCTTCTCTGGTGAACACTGATGAAAACAATTTGTTCAGTATATACCGCTTTTATTTCATCATCATTTATCAGTACTCCAAAATCATCTTTTATTGGACCTACATTCTCCTTTTTTAACCTTTTACTGTTTATGTATTTAAAAAACTTTTTAGGATTGGTTTTACTCTCTATAGCGATTTGCTTTTCGTTTTCAACTTTAGCTGATCTTATTACTTTTTTGTATCTTTTATTGCATTCATTGTAGTACTGAAATTACTCCTCCTTTCCATTAGATTTAAATGCTTTGAAAGCACGCTACTTTTTATTCATTTCTTCCTTGACCATCTTATTAAGCTACATCATTTTGAGTTTAGTACTCCTGCTTTTACTGCCCATGGGAATGAATTTGTGAATGTTGCTATCTAGCAACCCTTTTAAAGCATCCCACATTTCCGTAGTGTTCTTGCTATGAACCAAAACTTCCCAGTCAATGTCGTTTAGTGCACGTCTCAGCATACTGAAGTTAGTTTTTCTAAAGTTAAATGTTCTGATTGATCCCTTATAGCTATGTTTCTTAAAACTGATGTAGAATGTGATTATATAGTGATCACTGTTTTCCAAGGCCTCCCCAACTTTAGTGTTTGATATTATGTCCACATTATTGGTAATTACTAGATCCAGAATAGTTTATCCTATAGTTGGGTCCTCGACTAATTGAGACAAGTAGTGATTCTTTAACGTATTTAAGAACCTGTTGCCCCTAGCTTTAACACATGAATCATTACTCCAATTTATTTCAGGATAATTAAAATCCCCAATCACTAGGATGTCCCCAATCCCTCTGCCTTTTCAATTTGCTTCAAGAGTTGTTCTCACTCATGTATGCTAATATCCAGCATTTTGTAGCACGTGCCTATGACTAGTTTTTTTGCATCAATACCCCTACTTGAGATTTCAACCCATAGTGATTCCACATTATCTCCAGTCCCCTCTTAAATAACCTCCTTTAAGTATGTTAAGAGATGGTTTACCATAAAGGCATAAACCTCCTCCTATTTTGTTAGCCCTGTCCCTCCTGAAAAGAGGATACCCCTCCAAGATTGCAACCCAGTCACAGGAGTAGTCCCACCATGTTTCCGTAATACCTATAATATCATACTGAGCTTTTGATGCTAGCAATTCAATTTCCCTCATTTTACCTGCTCATTTTACCTGATAGGACTCATACATTTTAGTTTAGTGTTTCCCTTGTCCATTTGTTTTTTTTAAAGGTATCCTATCATTGTTTACAAGTGCCTTCCTAGAGTTACTGTTACTGACTGTTCTTCTCCTCCCTCCCTCTCCACCCCATCATACTTAATATAGCCCACCAGACTATTCTCTCTGATTGACCCATTGAGTCTTTCTAAACTCTCCTCCCCAACATAAGTATTTTCCCTTATGCTACGTACATAATTTTCTATATGCTGTAATGATGACACATAACCGATGTTAGTGAATGTTTTTGCAATACCTTTGGTAATACCTTTTTTAGTACCCATATAAATACCCTTGCCCTTGCTGGCTGCTCTTTCCCTCCCCCCCTCTCCACCCCTATTTAGTTCACTACCGTCCTCCATCCTTACTATTGTTACTGCATGACCCACAGTTTCTAGCAAACCCCCCCCCAGGCTCCTAGTTTAAAAGCTACTCTAACCCTCTAACCATCCTTCCCCCCAGCACCGCAGCCCCCTCCTCATTCAGGTGCAATCCATCATGACAAAAAAGATGGTGCCTGACTGAGAAGTGGAAGTCTCCAGGAACACAAACCCCTTCTTCCTACACCAATCTCTAAGCCACACATTTACCTCCCTGATCTCCCTCTGAATATTACCTTAGATGTCCTTTCCTTTAGTTTCTGGCCTAAGTCCCTATAATGTTTCTTTAGGACATTCCACCTACCACTAACTTTGTAATTGGTGCCAACATGCACCAAGACCGCCAGGTCATTCCCAGCCCCTCCCAACAATTTATCTACCCAGTCCGCGATGTGCCGTACCCGAGCACCTGTGAGACAACAGACTGGACGGCTATCATGATCCCGGTAGCAGATTGCCCTATCTGTCTTCCTGATGATAGAGTCCCACACCTCCACAATCTGCCTGGGTACGTCTCTATCTTTCATCCCATCTGTGCCGGAGGGACCTCTCCTCCAGTTGCTAGAGGGAACAGTCTCCTCCAGCTCGGTCATTTCCTCACTATCATCCACCGAATCTTCTTCATCCAATCGGGCAAATTTGTTTGGGTTTGATAGTTCAGAGATGTCTTGCCTCCCCCTCTTTTTCTTCCTTCTAACAGTGACCCAGCTGGCTACCTTGTTGTCCTCATCTACCAGTGCCCCCCTGCAACTTCTCCACCATTCTATCTAAATTTTGCTCAAGATTGTGAATATCCCTCAGTCGCATAATGGTTTGCTCTTGATCAGTTAC
Organism: Pseudophryne corroboree; assembly: GCF_028390025.1. Classification (NCBI taxonomy): domain Eukaryota; kingdom Metazoa; phylum Chordata; class Amphibia; order Anura; family Myobatrachidae; genus Pseudophryne; species Pseudophryne corroboree. Next base: position 443,880,322 of record NC_086444.1, on the reverse strand, counting down.
CTGGGCTTCCAGGGCTGCCGTTTGCACACATCTCATGCAGATGTATTTACACTGGGTCGGTTGCTCCAGGTGTGCATATATCTTGCATGACATGCACTGAGTGAGATTCTCAATCACTGCTCCACCCATTTGCTTGACAACTCTAATTCCCTATTACCTTCCAAGGAACAATACAAAACAATACAAATTGTGCAATACGATATTGACTATGATCTAGCTGTGAAGAGAATCAATATTCACAACACAGCAGAAATACCCAATTCAATCACATATACAATGAAGTACTGTAGGTAATCAATACTTATCTGAGTGGGCCCTCTCCTGCATAACCACTACTCCTCCTTGCAGTTGCTCCAGCTCTCCGCACCTCCTTCTCACTTGCTGCCGTGCACCCGGCTTCCGGCACTTACTCCGTTCACAGTTCACAGTCCCCTCTCACGCAGGCTGTGGCTGCAGCAGGAGCCCTCACACACTTTCTCTCCCTCAGCAACACACTCTCACTCACCCAGCAGCAGCCAGCAGCCCTCACACACTTCACTCTTTCACACATGCTGAAATGTGGCCCTCTCACACGCACACACAATGCGATATGCAATAAAACCTCTTTCTGTTACTGTGATTTAATTATTAAAATGGTGGAGACGGGATAGCGCTCCACGACTTATCCGATTATAAAAATAAAATTTTGTCACTTACTGTAAGTTATGTTGATGTGTATTGTAGACTGCAGGGAGACCCAACTAATACCTTTAAGAGAGATCTATGTGAATGTCCTGTAAATGCTAAGGATCACTCACTAATTAAAAAAGAATTATATCAGGCACTTATTCCAAAATTTCCGATGACACCCCTATGATATACCCTCCCTAAGACTAACAAAGGGATTTAAACCCCTCCCAGCTGACCTATCATCTCGGCATGTGGTTCATTGTTCCACCCATCAGCCATTTTTCTGGATTCAGTTTTACAGCCTCTAACCCAGTGTTATCTAAATTTCTTGATTGACACCATGTTTCTTAATAAGATTAATAATCTTGCTATAGTACCACATGAAGCTTGGCTAGTGTGTGTTGGTATAACTAGTTTATATACCAGCATTCTGCATGGGGCAGTTATGGCTGCACATAGAAAACTACTACAATCTAATTAATGTGCAGACCATTAATTGAATTCTTGCTACAGTTTTGTTTTATGGTATATATTATCTACAAAAGTCTGGCTATGCTAATTCATACATGTTTATTATTGAGCAGTATTTGTTTTTTTAACAACTGTGAGGTGAGTTCTGAATTTTTATTTTTTATCAGATTTATAGATAATATATTTCTGATATGGACTGGCACTAAAGGGGGGTACTCACAGAGCGATCGCTGCTTAAAATCTAAGCAATCTGACTAGATTGCTTAGAATTTAAGCATGATCTCTCCATGTGTACCCCCCACAGCGATAACGATGCGCAGCCCCTGCGCATCGCTATCGCTGGTGCTAGATTGCGCTGGTGCTAGATCGCGCTGTGCTGAGCGGTGGGAGAGATGTTTGCTGAGCGGTCCGCTCAGCACACATCTCTCCCCAAATCGGCCCGTGAATACTGCCCTTAAGAAAGAAATTGTTAAATTGATTGGGGCTCATAATGCCACGGTTTGCCCTGTTAAGGTGTTGATTAACACGAGCCAAGATAAAATAATGTTTTTTGGATGTCCTGGTATCATGTAAGGAGGGCAAATTAAGTACATCTGTATTTTCTAAAGAGAGATTGGAATGCAATGCTCCATGTGAGCAGCTACCATTCTAAACCTCTAAATCTTGGTCTCCCCTACTCACAGATGATCAGAGTTATTAGAAATAATGATAGCATAGAGGTGGCAAATCAACAGATGGATCTTTTGGTTAATAGATTTTTAATGAGGGGGGTATACTCTAGATTCCTTATTAGGGTTACAATTATGGTATTAGCCATGGACCAGAGTATGTTACTGACTATAAAAGTGAAGCAAGTTAAGATTGATAAATGTCTCTGGGTTAACAAATATAACGCTTTATCACTGGGTATAAGAAATGTAACCAGAAATGATGGCTGTAAATAAGTTCAGACACAAATCTGAATTGAACTAATTGGTGGTGCCATGTTACAGCAGAGGTGCCTCAGAGATATCTTGGTAAAAGTAGATAAATAGCGATTGAAAAAGGGTGAACAAGGGCATTTTTTTTATCAACTAAAAGATGGGGATGTTTCAGGTGCTTGTGTGCTACTTGTAGACACCTGATTTCAGGAGAAATATTCCACCATTCACAATCTGGTTATGAATATAAGGCATGCATTCAACTCAGAAGATTTAAAGAACTTATATCTAGATGTTGATACTCCTCCAATTCAGTGCAGTCTAGGAATAAGTTGGGCTATAGTGACAGACACCTTTACATTCCATGTGTCAACAGAAGAAAGACCATACACCTGAAGAGGTATCTAGTCTCTATGATGCACTTGGGTTTGTAGCTCCAGTGACAATACAAGTGATGTTTTTGCTAAGGGAACTTTCTTCAGATTCACAAGACTGGGACACACCATTACGTTTAGGAAGAAAACAAGAATGGGAGATGTGGAAGGAATACTTACGTTCCCTTGAACAAATCCAAGTTCCACATTGCTACACCTCTGCATCACTTATTGCAGCAAAATGCTTCAACAAAGGACATAGTTGTAGTTGCTTACATAAAGATGACAGATCCTAAAGGAGCTTACCAGGTTTGATTCATTCTAGGCAAGGCTAAGTTAGCACCACAACCTCAAAACGCTATTTCAAGACTTGAACTGTGTGGGGCTGTACTGGCAGCATAAATAGCAGAACTTATAATAGCAGAATTACAGTGGACATCAAACCTAATGCAGTTAAATTCTACACTGATAGTAAGGTAGTTCTAAGTTATACAGTATATACAACCAAACAAGAAGATTCCACGTGTATGTTGGTAATAGACTGGAAAAGATCAGAAGATCTTTCTTTCCGGATCAATGAAACTATGTGCCTACAGATAAAAACCCTGCAGATCATGCCACTAGGTTATTTCCTGCAACATTTCTGATGAATACCACCTGGTTAACAGGACCAACATTTTTGTTACATTCAGATGATTAATTATTAATTGCCAGAGACTCTTTCGAATTGATAAAACCTGAATCTGATGCAGAGCTTCATCAACAAGTAACTACATTGCTTGTTACTACTATTACAAGGGATCCCCTTGGTCTACATTGTTTTGAACATTTTTCAAAGTGGACGACACTCATAAGAGCTATAGCACGAATTATTTATAAATATTGCACAGTGTTACCGTAAGAGACCTGATGATGGAACAAAAAGTTGTCGAGGGTGGCACATTTGTCCAAGATCATGTGTTCCAAATTAACTCTATCAAGCAAAAACAGTTGTTCTCCACTGCATCCAACATATAACTTAAGATAAAGAGATTAGGTGCATTGGAAAACAAGAAGAAATCCCAAAGGATAGTACTCTCAGGACATTATACCCCAGACTTGATGAAAGGGACTTGTTGAGAGTTGGCGGTCAACCAGCGGTGCAAGTGGGCAGGTACAGGCTGTACTGGTGTACCATTAAGAATTTAGCTGCAGGTACGCTGTACCCTCCGCCGCCGAGCCGCCACTCACTGTGACTGCACTGCCGCTGAGCCGCTCACCAGTTACAGCAGAGCAGCTGCTGGCTGCTATGTGCGGGGAGGAGAGCGCAGCGCCTCTCCTACCCTTCAATTCTCTGTGATGTCCGGTCTCCGCTCCGGCGGCTGCTGCGGCGGGGGGTGATCTCAATAAGGCACCAGTTAGCTATCCAATCAGAGCTTGTGGACCAGCAGCCATGGCTCCTGAGTTCCTGCTGGTCCACGAGCTCTGATTGGCTAACGGACCTGCGCCTCATTTGAGATACCTGCCGACGGAGCTGCAGAGACCGGACTTCACGAGCATTGAGGGGCGGGAGAGGCTCTGCGCTGTGCTCTCCTCAGCTCACACAGCACAAACAGGCAGCGGTGAGCAGGGGGCACTGCATATCTGGCACTGTGGGAGCATTTGTGTATCTGACACTGTGGGGGCATTTGTGTATCTGGAAATGTGGGGCAATGTATATCTGGCACTGTGTGGGCATTTGTGTATCTGGCACTGTTTGGGCATTTGTGTATCTGACACTGTGGGGCAATATATATCTGGCACTGTGGGGGTATTTGTGTATCTGGCACTGTGGGGGCAATGTGTATCTGGCACTGTGGGGCAATGTGTATCTGGCACTGTGGGGGCATTTGTGTATCTGGCACTGTGGGGGCATTTGTGCATCTGGCACTTTGGGGCAATGTGTATCTGACATTGTGGCTGCTATGTGAGGAGAGCGCAGTGCAGCACCTCTCCTACCCCTCAATTCTCTGTGATGTCCGGTCTCCGCTCTGGCGGCTGCTGTGGTGGAGGGTGATCTCAGTAAGGTACCGGTTTGCTATCCAATCAGAGCTCGCGGACTGGCAGCCGCGGCTCCTGATTGGCTGCTGGTCCGCGAGCTCTGATTGGCTAAGGATCTTGCACCTCATTTGAGATACCCGCCACCGGAGCTGCAGAGACCGGACTTCACGAGCATTGAGGGGCTGGAGAGGCTCTGCACTGCACTCTCCTCCCCAAACACAGCACAAACAGGCAGCGGTGAGCAGGGGGCACTGCATATCTGGCACTGTGGGGGCATTTGTGTATCTGACACTGTTGGGGCATTTGTGTATCTGGCACTGTGGAGCAATGTATATCTGGCACTGCGTGGGCATTTGTGTATCTGGCACTGTGGGGGCATTTGTGCAACTGACACTGTGGGGCAATGTATATCTGGCTCTGTGGGGGCATTTGTGTATCTGGCACTGTGGGGCAATCTGTATCTGGCACTGTGGGGGCAATGTGTTTCGGGCAATGTGTATCTGTAACTGTGGGGCATTTGTGTATCTGTCACTGTGGGTGAATTTGTATATCTGGCACTTTTGGGGCAATGTGTATCTGACACTGTGGGGCAATGTGTATCTGGTACTCCGGGGTAATGTATATCTGGCACTGTGGGGCAACATGTATCTGGCACTATTGGGGTCATATGTGTATCTGCCCCCCCATATGTAAATCACGCCCCCATTTTCATTGACCACGCCCCTTATGACTTTTGGCAATGCCCATTTTTGGGGCATGCATGCACGCCTTTGGTGCTCACACATAGTACCTATAAGACATTTCTCATACGTCCTAGAGGATGCTGGGGACACTTCAAGAACCATGGGGTATAGACGGGATCCGCAGGAGACATGGGCACTATATGACTTTCAAGTGGTGTGACCTGGCTCCTCCCTCTATGCCCCTCCTCCAGACTCCAGTTTAGAATCTGTGCCCAGGCAGACTGGATGCACACTGAGAAGCTCTACTGAGTTTCTCGGAAAAGACTTTTGTTAGGTTTATTATTTTCAGGGAGACCTGCTGGCAACAGGCTCCCTGCATCGTGGGACTGAGGGGAGAGAAGCAGACCTACTTCTCACAGTTCAAAGGCTCTGCTTCTTAGGCTACTGGACACCATTAGCTCCAGAGGGTCTGATCACTTGGTATGCCTAGCTGCTCATTCCCGGAGCCGCGCCGTCACCCCCCTTGCAGAGCCAGAAGAAAGAAGCCGGGTGAGTAAAGGTAGAACATAAGACTTCAGTGACGACAGAAGACTTTGTCTGAGGTACCGCGCAGTGGCCGCGCTGCGTGCCAGGGCACCCACACACAAGCGGCACTACAAGGGTGCAAGGCGCAGGGGGGGCGCCCTGGGCAGCATGTATACCTCAGATAGAGACTGGCAAGAGTCATATTAAGTGCCTGGGTACAAAATACAGACCCCCGCCAGTATAAATATATAGAAAATAGCGGGACTGAAGCGTGCCATTAAGGGGGCGTGGCTTCGCCCTCACAGCTCTAACCAGCGCCATTTTCTCCTCAAAGACGCTGGCCCTGCCAAAACACTGCTGAACAGATCACAGTGAAAAAGTACTGGGTCTATCCCTTATAGTTGGCATGTCTGAGGCTGAGGGCTCTGCCATGAACGGCTATGGGAATGTCTCTGTCGGTACTTGGTTCATGTAAATAAGTGTCAACATGTCAGTAGATGTATGCTTTTCCGATGAAAAAACTATATGGGAGACACAGACGTGTGTGGGTGACCCTGTCGGCACCAACTAATCTGGCTGGGTAAAAATTGACATGATAATGTGATGTATTTCAGAAAGCTATACCTGTATGTATATATATGTATGGTATGGTTGCATAGATCTGTGGCTCGAACACAGACGTAGTAATTTTTGTGGAGGGCGTAATATTAATAATATATTTCCCTCGGTCCCCTCGAGGTCGCAAAAATGTTATTTTGCCCAGTTACTACTCCCTGATATCGACACAAATACTATTTTTTATGTCGACCATGATGTTTCCTGATTAGATCCACAACATCGGCATTCAGTACATGTTTCATGCACATTAAGAACGTATTGACGTCACTAAGGACCCTGCTGTTCCTGACAAAAATATATATGTATGAAATACATATATATAGATATATGTGTATTTAAATTAGTGATGAGCGGGTTCGGTTTCTCGGAAACCGAACCCCCCCGAACGTCACCCTTTTTACACGGGTCCGAAGCAGGTTCGAACCTTCCCGCCTGCTCGGCTAACCCGAGCGCGCCCGAACGTCATCATCCCACTGTTTAAACAATGGTTTTGATCCTACACTCATGCGCCAAAAAGATAAGCAGCCTGGATATAGTGGTAAATAGTGTCACCCACACTATAGAAATGTGCAGAAAAAAATGGGTTACCACACCAATTCACGGGCGCTTCACAGGGTTTGGTCTGGTAGTTGGACTCTTGCAAAGGATCTAGTGTTGTGTATACCTAGACAGAGAATACATACATAGTGTAACACTGTTTAAAAATATGTGATAGGAATTGGTGTTCTAGCGTGAACCCGTACCAGATAGATTGGTCTACATGAAGTAGACAAAATCACTTGTCTTAGACTCAAAAACGTCAGATCACAGCCAGAAAATCTCCCCTTCTGATCTTCATCAAATGGGGTCTCCCTCCACATGAACTCAAAGCAATGTCATATGTAATGAAAGAGGATCCAATAGTGTAATAACGTAAAAACAATTTAATGCAATATTAAAATGGGACAGGTGGACTCTCACCGATTTTGTAGGTCTAACAAGTAGACAAAAGTGCATGCAAAACAATCAGGCGTCCCCAGAAAGTAAAGTTGCCAGCAAGGGAGTCCTCCACATGTACCCAGGATACCGTTCACCAACGCGTTTCGATAACAGCTTGTTATCTTCCTCAAGGTGAGGAAGATAACAAGCTGTTATCGAAACGCGTTGGTGAACGGTATCCTGGGTACATGTGGAGGACTCCCTTGCTGGCAACTTTACTTTCTGGGGACACCTGATTGTTTTGCATGCACTTTTGTCTACTTGTTAGACCTACAAAATCGGTGAGAGTCCACCTGTCCCATTTTAATATTGCATTAAATTGTTTTTACGTTATTACACTATTGGATCCTCTTTCATTACATATGACATTGCTTTGAGTTCATGTGGAGGGAGACCCCATTTGATGAAGATCAGAAGGGGAGATTTTCTGGCTGTGATCTGACGTTTTTGAGTCTAAGACAAGTGATTTTGTCTACTTCATGTAGACCAATCTATCTGGTACGGGTTCACGCTAGAACACCAATTCCTATCACATATTTTTAAACAGTGTTACACTATGTATGTATTCTCTGTCTAGGTATACACAACACTAGATCCTTTGCAAGAGTCCAACTACCAGACCAAACCCTGTGAAGCGTCATCATCCCGCTGTCGGATTCTCGCGAGATTCGGATTCTATATAAGCAGCCGCGCGTCGCCGCCATTTTCACTCGTGCATTGCAAATGTTAGGGAGAGGACGTGGCTGGTGTCCTCTCCGTTATTGTAGAATTTGATTGTGCATTATTGCTTAATTCATTCTGTGGGGAGGACTGGGGAGCAGCTGTATAATATAGGAGGAGTACAATGCAGAGTTTTGCTGATCAGTGACCACCAGTTATCCGTTCTCTGCCTGAAAAAAACGCTCCATATCTGTGCTCAGTGTGCTGCATATATCTGTGCTCACACTGCTTAATTGTGGGGACTGGGGAGCAGCTGTATATATATAGCAGGAGTACAGAGCAGAGTTTTGCTGACAGTGACCACCAGTATACGTTGTGTGCCTGAAAAACACTCCATATCTGTGCTCACTGTGCTGCTTTATTGTGGGGACTGGGAACCACCAGTTGTGACCAGTATAATTAATATTATATAGGAGGAGTACAGTGCAGAATTTTGCTGACAGTGACCACCATTATACGTTGTCTGCCTGAAAAACACTCTATATCTGTGCTCAGTGTGCTGCTTTATTGTGGGGACTGGGGAGTCGGGACCACCAGTATAATATTATACAGGAGGAGTACAGTGCAGAGTTTTGCTGACACAGTGACCCCCAGTATACTATATATAGCAGTACGGTACGGAAGGCCACTGCTGTACCTACCTCTGTGTCGTCATTAAGTATACTATCCATCTACATTCTATACCTGTGGTGCATTTTAGTTTTGCAGTTTGCTGACACAGTGACCACCAGTATACTATATATAGCATTACGGTATGGAAGGCCACTGCTGTACCTACCTCTGTGTCGTCATTAAGTATACTATTATCCATCTACATTCTATACCTGTGGTGCATTTTAGTTTTGCAGTTTGCTGACACAGTGACTACCAGTATACTATATATAGCATTACGGTACGGAAGGCCACTGCTGTACCTACCTCTGTGTCGTCATTAAGTATACTATCCATCTACATTCTATACCTGTGGTGCATTTTAGTTTTGCAGTTTGCTGACACAGTGACCACCAGTATACTATATATAGCATTACGGTACGGAAGGCCACTGCTGTACCTACCTCTGTGTCGTCATTAAGTATACTATCCATCTACATTCTATACCTGTGGTGCATTTTAGTTTTGCAGTTTGCTGACACAGTGACCACCAGTATACTATATATAGCATTACGGTACGGAAGGCCACTGCTGTACCTACCTCTGTGTCGTCATTAAGTATACTATCCATCTACATTCTATACCTGTGGTGCATTTTAAATTTTGCAGTTTGCTGACACAGTGACCACCAGTATACTATATATAGCATTACGGTACGGAAGGCCACTGCTGTACCTACCTCTGTGTCGTCATTAAGTATACTATTATCCATCTACATTCTATACCTGTGGTGCATTTTAGTTTTGCAGTTTGCTGACACAGTGACCACCAGTATACTATATATAGCAGTACGGTACGGAAGGCCATTGCTGTACCTACCTCTGTGTCGTCATTAAGTATACTATTATCCATCTACTTTCTATACCTGTGGTGCATTTTAGTTTTGCAGTTTGCTGACACAGTGACCACCAGTATACTATATATAGCATTACGGTACGGAAGGCCACTGCTGTACCTACCTCTGTGTCGTCATTAAGTATACTATCCATCTACATTCTATACCTGTGGTGCATTTTAGTTGTGCGCAGTATATATAGTAGTAGGCCATTGCTATTGATACTGGCATATAATTCCACACATTAAAATATGGAGAACAAAAATGTGGAGGTTAAAATAGGGAAAGATCAAGATCCACTTCCACCTCGTGCTGAAGCTGCTGCCACTAGTCATGGCCGAGACGATGAAATGCCATCAACGTCGTCTGCCAAGGCCAATGCCCAATGTCATAGTAGAGAGCATGTAAAATCCAAAAAACAAAAGTTTAGTAAAATGACCCAAAAATCAAAATTGAAAGCGTCTGATGAGAAGCGTAAACTTGCCAATATGCCATTTACGACACTGAGTGGCAAGGAACAGCTGAAGCCCTGGCCTATGTTCATGGCTAGTGGTTCAGATTCACATGAGAATGGAAGCACTCATCCTCTCGCTAGAAAAATGAAAAGACTTAAGCTGGCAAAAGCACAGCAAAGAACTGTGCGTTCTTTTAAATCACAAATCCCCAAGGAGAGTCCAATTGTGTCGGTTGCGATGCCTGACCTTCCCAACACTGGACGGGAAGAGCTTGCGCCTTCCACCATTTGCACGCCCCCTGCAAGTGCTGGAAGGAGCACCCGCAGTCCAATTCCTGATAGTCAAATTGAAGATGTCACTGTTGAAGTACACCAGGAGGAGGATATGGGTGTTGCTGGCGCTGGGGAGGAAATTGACAAGGAGGATTCTGATGGTGAGGTGGTTTGTTTAAGTCAGGCACCCGGGGAGACACCTGTTGTCCGTGGGACAAATATGGCCATTGACATGCCTGGTTAAAATACAAAAAAAATCAGCTCTTCGGTGTGGAATTATTTCAACACAAATGCGGACAACAGGTGTCAAGCCGTGTGTTGCCTTTGTCAAGCTGTAATAAGTAGGGGATAGGACGTTAATCACCTCGGAACATCCTCCCTTATACGTCACCTGCAGCGTATTCATCATAAGTCAGTGACAAGTTCAAAAACTTTGGGTGACAGCGGAAGCAGTCCACTGACCACTAAATCCCTTCCTCTTGTAACCAAGCTCCTGCAAACCACACCACCAACTCCCTCAGTGTCAATTTCCTCCTTACCCAGGAAAGCCAATAGTCCTGCAGGCCATGTCACTGGCAAGTCTGACGAGTCCTCTACTGCCTGGGATTCCTCCGATGCATCCTTGCGTGTAACGCCTACTGCTGCTGGCGCTGCTGTTGTAGCCGCTGGGAGTCGATCGTCATCCCAGAGGGGAAGTCGGAAGACCACTTGTACTACTTCCAGTAAGCAATTGACTGTCCAACAGTCCTTTGCGAGGAAGATGAAATATCACAGCAGTCATCCTGCTGCAAAGCATATAACTCAGGCCTTGGCAGCCTGGGCGGTGAGAAATGTGGTTCCGGTATCCATCGTTAATTCATAGGCAACTAGAGACTTGATTGAGGTACTGTGTCCCCGGTACCAAATACCATCTAGGTTCCATTTCTCTAGGCAGGCAATACCGAAAATGTACACAGACCTCAGAAAAAGACTAACCAGTGTCCTAAAAAATGCAGTTGTCCACTTAACCACGGACATGTGGACAAGTGGAGCAGGGCAGACTCAGGACTATATGACTGTGACAGCCCACTGGGTAGATGTATTGCCTCCCGCAGCAAGAACAGCAGCGGTGGCACCAGTAGCAGCATCTCGCAAACGCCACCTCGTTCCTAGGCAGGCTACGCTTTGTATCACCGCTTTCCAGAAGAGGCACACAGCTGACAACCTCTTATGGAAACTGAGGAAGATCATAGCAGAATGGCTTACCCCAATTGGACTCTCCTGGGGATTTGTGACATCTGACAACGCCAGCAATATTGTGCGTGCATTACATCTGGGCAAATTCCAGCACGTCCCATGTTTTGCACATACCTTGAATTTGGTGGTGCAGAATTTTTAAAAAAACGACAGGGGCGTGCAAGAGATGCTGTCGGTGGCCCGAAGAATTGCGGGCCACTTTCGGCATTTAGCCACCGCGTACAGAAGACTGGAGCACCACCAAACAGTCCTGAACCTGCCCTGCCATCATCTGAAGCAAGAGGTGGTAACGAGGTGGAATTCAACCCTATATATGCTTCAGAGGATGGAGGAGCAGCAAAAGGCCATTCAAGCCTATACATCTGCCCACGATATAGGCAAAGGAGGGGAAATGCACCTGACTCAAGCGCAGTGGAGAATGATTTCAACGTTGTGCAAGGTTCTGCAACCCTTTGAACTTGCCACACGTGAAGTCAGTTCAGACACTGCCAGCCTGAGTCAGGTCATTCCCCTCATCAGGCTTTTGCAGAAGAAGCTGGAGACATTGAAGGAGGAGCTAAAACAGAGCGATTCCGCTAGGCATGTGGGACTTGTGGATGGAGCCCTTAATTCGCTTAACCAGGATTCACGGGTGGTCAATCTGTTGAAATCAGAGCACTACATTTTGGCCACCGTGCTCGATCCTAGATTTAAAACCTACGTTGTATCTCTCTTTCCGGCAGACACAAGTCTGCAGAGGTTCAAAGACCTGCTGGTGAGAAAATTGTCAAGTCAAGCGGAACGTGACCCGTCAACATCTCCTCCTTCACATTCTCCCGCAACTGGGGGTGCGAGGAAAAGGCTAAGAATTCCGAGCCCACCCGCTGGCGGTGATGCAGGGCAGTCTGGAGCGAGTGCTGACATCTGGTCCGGACTGAAGGACCTGCCAACGATTACTGACATGTCGTCTACTGTCACTTCATATGATTCTCTCAACATTGAAGGAATGGTGGAGGATTATATGAGTGACCGCATCCAAGTAGGCACGTCAGACAGTCCGTACGTATACTGGCAGGAAAAAGAGGCAATTTGGAGGCCCTTGCACAAACTGGCTTTATTCTACCTAAGTTGCCCTCCCTCCAGTGTGTACTCCGAAAGAGTGTTTAGTGCAGCCGCTCACCTTGTCAGCAATCGGCGTACGAGGTTACTTCCAGAAAATGTGGAGAAGATGATGTTCATCAAAATGAATTATAATCAATTCCTCCGTGAAGACATTCACCAGCAGCAATTGCCTCCACAAAGTACACAGGGACCTGAGATGGTGGATTCCAGTGGGGACGAATTAATAATCTGTGAGGAGGGGGATGTACACAGTGAAAGGGGTGAGGACTCGGAGGATGATGATGAGGTGGACATCTTGCCTCTATAGAGCCAGTTTGTGCAAGGAGAGATTGATTGCTTCTTTTTTTGGTGGGGGCCCAAACCAACCAGTCATTTCAGTCACAGTCGTGTGGCAGACCCTGTCGCTGAAATGATGGGTTCGCTAAAGTGTGCATGTCCTGTTTATACAACATAAGGGTGGGTGGGAGGGCCCAAGGACAATTCCATCTTGCACCTCTTTTTTCTTTAATTTTTCTTTGCATCATGTGCTGTTTGGGGACAATTTTTTTGAAGTGCCATCCTGTCTGACACTGCAGTGCCACTCCTAGATGGGCCAGGTGTTTGTGTCGGCCACTTGTGTCGCTTAGCTTAGTCACACAGCGACCTTGGTGCGCCTCTTTTTTTCTTTGCATCATGTGCTGTTTGGGGACTATTTTTTGAAGTGCCATCCTGCCTGACACTGCAGTGCCACTCCTAGATGGGCCAGGTGTTTGTGTCGGCCACTTGTGTCGCTTAGCTTTGCCATCCAGCGACCTCGGTGCAAATTTTAGGACTAAAAATAATATTGTGAGGTGTGAGGTGTTCAGAATGGACTGGAAATGAGTGGAAATTATGGTTATTGAGGTTAATAATACTATGGGATCAAAATGACCCCCAAATTCTATGATTTAAGCTGTTTTTTAGGGTTTTTTGAAAAAAACACCCGAATCCAAAACACCCGAATCCGACCAAAAAATTTCGGTGAGGTTTTGCCAAAACGCGTCCGAATCCAAAACACGGCCGCGGAACCGAACCCAAAACCAAAACACAAATCCCGAAAAATGTCCAGTGCACATCACTAATTTAAATGTGTATATTCAATTTATAATGAATGCTGAAGTAAAGTTATTCCTTCTCATGTGCTGGTCGCTCTGTTGAAAAAGCTCTAGGTCAGCCGTGACAAGATGGTTTCGAGTCCTCACGAGGAGTCCGAGTGTTTATTCTTTTCCCGCCGTGGATAGAATAAAGTGAGAGTCAACCCCTGTTCTGCACGGGGCCCTGTCATGAAGGATCGTATACAGGAAGCTAAGTGATATTTTAATTATATGCTTTGATTATATTTGCATTACGTGTGCATGGGGGCGTGCTTGTATTCAGAAATGATTGTTTACCTTGTAATCCAATATAGTTACCCTGGGGAGAGATGGGATACTCCTTAAGTTGGGTCATATCTAGAACATTGCAGCATTCTGCCATGCGACTACAAGAGGTATGGGACTCTTAGGTTCGCGGGCCAATTCCATGGCGGTCTCGGCTAGGAGGGTGTTTTGGATTCACCAATGGAATGCTGAGGCTGACTCCGAGAAGTACTGGAGTATCTTCCCTGTGTAGGTGAAACCTGTTTTGGGGATGGCTTTTGTTAAGTTGATCTCGGCAGATACCACTGGTAAGTCTACCTTCTTGAGCTATGTTCCCTCACAACGGTTGGTGACGCATTTTTGTAGGATGCAGTCATTTCGACCAGATGGATACGGTTTTTCACCTTCTTTGCAGGTAAAGGAAGGTGAAAAGGTAAGAGATCAGCAGCCTTTTCAAGTTCGCAGAAGCAGAAATCATCCTCTGTTTCTACCACATCCACCGCATGTTGCTGGGTCTATCTTGCGGGAGCCCACACTGGTGGGACCACGTCTAATACTCTTCAGTCAGTCCTGGAATGGACATGGACCAGTGACTTAAGAATAGAGTCCCAAGGGGGACATACTGGAGTTTCCAGATAAGTCCCTTCACTGATTTTTCAAAATAGATCTTACCGATTCTCCTCTGGACAGGGAGGTAGTTAGCGACGACATACAAGAGTTGGGTTAGGATCAGGACTTTGTCCTGCTGTCCCTGTCATAAAAAATAATTTTAAAAAGCTGTTATTCAAGCTTTTTTGTGCTTCTGAGCCCGGACAGCTTGGTCAGAACAGTCCCAAAAAAGTTCTTCTTAAGAAGTTGAACTACAAGATGGAATCTCTCAGGGCAGGGATCTCCAATCTGTAAAAGGAGAAATAGGGTCTAAGTACGGTTTCTTCCACATTAGGCTTACCTGGGTTTGCTATTCAGGATTGTCATTGCCAATTCACTGGAGTGATGGCAGTATGATGGTTTTCCTTCAATAGTAAAGGCCATTATTATTCTGTACTGGGATGCTCTCCTGACTACGGCGAGGTCAAGAAACAAGTGGTGCAAATCGTTGTTTCCTTTCTGACAGTTCTTCAACATAGTGGTTGGCTCCTGAACTTGCCAGAATCACTTTTGATCCCGACGCGGATGTCGCAGTTGGGAATAAGGTTAGATACAAAACTGTTGAGAGTTTGTTGTTTCCAGTGGAAAGAGATCTAAGGATCCAGAGTCGGATCAGTTTGCAACAGTGTACATCCATCACTACGTTCCGTTGATGAAAAAGCTGGTTGCGACCTACGAGGCCATTCAGTGAGCAGGTTAAATGCCAGAGTGGTTTTAGCGGGACCAGTTGGACATGGTCCTGGTCTTACCTGCACATGCACCGGAAAATACTCCTATTTTCCAGGACCAGAATATCTCTCCTGCGGTGGCTGCACAGTTCTCACCTTCCAGAGGGACGAAGGTTCGGGATCCAGGATCAGATCCTGGTGTCCATGGATACAAGTCTCCGAGGCTGGGGAGCAGTCTTTCCAGGGGAAGAATTTCCAGGGACAAAGGTAAAGCTCGGAAGCATTCTGGAATTAAGGGCTATTTACAACGGCCTTCTGCAAGCGGAACATCTTCGCGATCTGCCCGTCTTAATTCAGTCGGACAACTTAACAGCAGTGGCGTAAGTAAACCGCTAAGGCAGAGCGAAGAACAGAGCGGCAATGGCAGAAGCCACAAGAGTTTTCTGCTGGGTGAAAAGGCATGTAAACGCTCTATTAGCGGTCTTCATTCAGGGTGTAGACAACTGGGAAACAGACTTCCTCAGCAGACACGATCTCCATCCATGAGAGTGGGGTCTTCATCAAGTGGTTTTCACAAAAGTGACAAGTCTTTGGGGAATTTCTCAAATTGACATGATGGCGTCTCGCCTCAACAAGAAGCTTCAGAGATATGGTTCAAGGTCAAGGGACCCTCAAGCACTAGCGGTGGATGCCCTGGTGACACCGTGGGTGTTTCAGTCGGTCTATGTGTTCCCTCCATTCCCATTCTTTCAGAAGGGATAAAGATCATAAGAAGAATAAAGGTTCAGGCGATCATCATTGTTCCGGACGGGCCAAAGGAGGGCTTGCTATCCAGATCTTCAAGAATTACTCATAGAAGATCCTTGGCCTCTTCCTCTAAGAGAGGACCTGTTACAGCAAGGACCGTGCGTGTATCAAGACTTACTGCGGCTGCGTTTGATGGCATGGCGGTTGAACGCCATATCCTGGTCCAAAAGGGTATTCCCAGTGAAGTCATTCCCACGCTGCTTCAGGCTAGAAAAGAAGTAACGGCGATGCTTTACCACCGTATTTGGAGAAAATATGTGTCTTGGTGTGAATGCAAGAAGACTCCTACAAAAAATTTTCAGCTGGGGCGTTTGCTCCATTTTTTGCAAGCAGGTGTGGATGCGGGTTTAAAATTAGGCTCCATTAATGTAAAAACTTCGGCCTTATCTATTTTCTTTCAGAAAGATTTGACCTCCCTTCCAGAAGTTCAGACCTTCGTGAAGGGCGTGCTGCACATCCAACCTCCCTTTGGGCCCCCTGTGGCACCTTGGGATCATAATGTGGTGTTGCAATTCCTTCAATCTCATTGGTTGAACCTTTGCGTAAGGTTGAGTTGAAATTCCTTGCTTGGAAAGTGGTCGTGCTGTTGGCCTTGGCATCCGCAAGGCGGGTGTCTGTATTGGCGGCTTTGTCTCACAAAAGCCCCTATTTGATCTTCCATGCAGATAGAGCGGTGTTGAGAACTCGTCAGCAATTTCTGCCAAAAGTGGTTTCGTTATTTCACGTAAACCAGCCTATTGGGATGCCAGTGGCTACTGACACCTTGGCGGAATCGAAGTCTCTCGATGTGGTCAGAGCTTCAAAAATCTATGACGCCAGAACGGCTCAGGTAAGGAAAACAGAGGGGCTGATTGTCCTGTGGGCTCCCAACAAGTTTGGGGCTACTGCTTCCAAGCAGACTATTGCACGCTGGATATGTAATACGATTCAGCAGGCTCATTCTACGACAGGATTGCCGTTATCGAAAATGGTGAAGGCCCATTCTACCAGAAAGGTGGGCTCATCCTGGGCGGCTGCCGAGGGGTCTCGACATTACAGCTTTGCCGAGCTGCTATTTGGTCGGGATCAAACACCTTTGCAAAGTTTACAAGTTTGATACCCTGGCTGAGGAGGGCCTCTTGTTGGTCAATCGGTGCTGCAGAGTCATCCGCACTCTCCCGCCCGTTCTAGAGCTTTGGTATAAACCCCATGGTTCTTGAAGCATCCCCAGCATCCTCTAGGACGTATGAGAAAATAGGATTTTAATACCTACCAGTGAATCATTTTCTCTTAGTCCATAGAGGATGCTGGGCGCCTGTCCCAGTGCGTACTATATCTGCAGTCATTGGATATGTTTACACACATGGTGTGTTGTGTTTAAGTCAGCCTGTTGCTGACGATATTCAGGCCATAGCATGCGTTATGCTGTTACTGGTTGTGTTTACACACATAGGTTGTGTTATGGTTTATGTCAGCGTATTGCTGCATATTCTTCATGCTGTCGGCTGGTATTCTATTGAATGCCACGTTCTGCGGCATACTGGAGGTGTGAGCTGGTAAAATGCTCATCATGGTTTAACAATAAATTCTTTCCTCGAAATGTCCGTCTCCCTGGGCACAGTTCCTATAACTGGAGTCTGGAGGAGGGGCATAGAGGGAGGAGCCAGTTCACACCCCTTTTAAAGTCTTAAAGTGCCCATGTCTCCTGCGGATCCCGTCTATACCCCATGGTTCTTGAAACATCCCCAGCATCCTCTAAGGACTAAGAGAAAAGGATTTACCGGCAGGTATTAAAATCCTGTTATTTTCAGGGACGACTGCTGGCAACAGTCTCCATTCTTCGTGGAACTTAGGGGAGGGAAGTCAGACCTACTTCTAGTGCGTTTAAAGGCTCTGCTTCTTTGGCTACAGGACACCATTAGCTCCTGAGGGTTTGGAACACTAGGTACGCCTAGGGGTTCATTTCCAGAGCCCGCCGTCACCCCCCTTGCAGAGCCAGAAGTCAGAAGACAGGTGAGTAGAAGAAGAAAAGAAGACTTCAGTGACGGCTTATGAGGTACCGCACAGCGAACGCGCTGCGCGCCATGCTCCCACACACAGCGGCACTGTAGGGTGCAGGGCGCAGGGGGGGGGGGGAGGGGTTGCACCCCGGGCAGCATATAAATCCTCAAAAAGGCACTGGCAAGAGGGGACATAAGTGCCAAGGCACTGTCCTAACCCCCGCCAGTGTAAATATTTGTTGGAAATAGCGGGATGAAGCGCGCCATTGAGGGGCCGGAGCTTCCTCCTCACAGCCACACAATAGACTGCTAGATAGGCAGGGTGCAGGGCACAGGGGGGGCGCCCTGGGCAGTTAATACACTCGTTTTTGGCAAAAGGGGCATAAACACAGTCTGTCCTACCCCCGCCAGTGAAATTAATTATTTAATTAAGAGCGGGAGAAGCGCGCCATTATGGGGGCGGGGCTTCTTCCTCACTGAGCCAGCACACTTCTCAGCGCCATTTTCTCAAGAGAAACGCTGGTCCTCCCTTCACTACTGATTTGTATCAGGGTGCATATAAAAGGGGGGGGGGGTGGCAAGGAATTAGAGATGTGCACTTAAAATTTTTCGGGTTTTGTGTTTTGGTTTTGGGTTCGGTTCCGCGGCCGTGTTTTGGGTTCGACCGCGTTTTGGCAAAACCTCACCGAATTTTTTTTGTCGGATTCGGGTGTGTTTTGGATTCGGGTGTTTTTTTCAAAAAACCCTAAAAAACAGCTTAAATCATAGAATTTGGGGGTCATTTTGATCCCAAAGTATTATTAACCTCAAAAACCATAATTTCCACTCATTTTCAGTCTATTCTGAACACCTCACACCTCACAAAATTATTTTTAGTCCTAAAATTTGCACCGAGGTCGCTGGATGACTAAGCTAAGCGACCCTAGTGGCCGACACAAACACCTGGCCCATCTAGGAGTGGCACTGCAGTGTCACGCAGGATGGCCCTTCCAAAAAACACTCCCCAAACAGCACATGACGCAAAGAAAAAAAGAGGCGCAATGAGGTAGCTGTGTGAGTAAGCTAAGCGACCCTAGTGGCCGACACAAACACCTGGCCCATCTAGGAGTGGCACTGCAGTGTCACGCAGGATGGCCCTTCCAAAAAACACTCCCCAAACAGCACATGACGCAAAGAAAAAAAGAGGCGCAATGAGGTAGCTGTGTGAGTAAGCTAAGCGACCCTAGTGGCCGACACAAACACCTGGCCCATCTAGGAGTGGCACTGCAGTGTCTCGCAGGATGGCCCTTACAAAAAACACTCCCCAAACAGCACATGACGCAAAGAAAAATGAAAGAAAAAAGAGGTGCAAGATGGAATTGTCCTTGGGCCCTCCCACCCACCCTTATGTTGTATAAACAGGACATGCACACTTTAACCAACCCATCATTTCAGTG
The DNA here is from genome assembly GCF_028390025.1 of Pseudophryne corroboree. NCBI lineage: Eukaryota > Metazoa > Chordata > Amphibia > Anura > Myobatrachidae > Pseudophryne > Pseudophryne corroboree. The sequence goes on along the minus strand of NC_086444.1, from coordinate 443,860,881 downwards.
ACAGGGTCTGCCACACGACTGTGACTGAAATGACGGGTTGGTTTGGACCCCCACCGAAAAAGAAGCAATTAATCTCTCCTTGCACAAACTGGCTCTACAGAGGCAAGATGTCCACCTCATCATCATCCTCCGATATATCACCGTGTACATCCCGCTCCTCACAGATTATCAATTCGTCCCCACTGGAATCCACCATCTCAGCTCCCTGTGTACTTTGTGGAGGCAATTGCTGCTGGTCAATGTCTCCACGGAGGAATTGATTATAATTCATTTTAATGAACATCATCTTCTCCACATTTTCTGGAAGTAACCTCGTACGCCGATTGCTGACAAGGTGAGCGGCGGCACTAAACACTCTTTCGGAGTACACACTTGTGGGAGGGCAACTTAGCTAGAATAAAGCCAATTTGTGCAAGGGCCTCCAAATTGCCTCTTTTTCCTGCCAGTATAAGTACGGACTGTCTGACGTGCCTACTTGGATGCGGTCACTCATATAATCCTCCACCATTCTTTCAATGGGGAGAGAATCATATGCAGTGCCAGTAGACGACATGGCCGTAATCGTTGGCAGGTCCTTCAGTCCGGACCAGATGTCAGCATCAGCAGTCGCTCCAGACTGCCCTGCATCACCGCCAGCGGGTGGGCTCGGAATTCTGAGCCTTTTCCTCGCACCCCCAGTTGCGGGAGAATGTGAAGGAGGAGATGTTGACAGGTCGCGTTCCGCTTGACTTGACAATTTTCTCACCAGCAGGTCTTTGAACCCCAGCAGACTTGTGTGTGCCGGAAAGAGAGATCCAAGGTAGGTTTTAAATCTAGGATCGAGCACGGTGGCCAAAATGTAGTGCTCTGATTTCAACAGATTGACCACCCGTGAATCCTGGTTAAGCGAATTAAGGGCTCCATCCACAAGTCCCACATGCCTAGCGGAATCGCTCTGTGTTAGCTCCTCCTTCAATGTCTCCAGCTTCTTCTGCAAAAGCCTGATGAGGGGAATGACCTGACTCAGGCTGGCAGTGTCTGAACTGACTTCACGTGTGGCAAGTTCAAAGGGCAGCAGAACCTTGCACAACGTTGAAATCATTCTTCACTGCGCTTGAGACAGGTGCATTCCACCTCCTATATCGTGCTCAATTGTATAGGCTTGAATGGCCTTTTGCTGCTCCTCCAACCTCTGAAGCATATATAGGGTTGAATTCCACCTCGTTACCACTTCTTGCTTCAGATGATGGCAGGGCAGGTTCAGGCGTTTTTGGTGGTGCTCCAGTCTTCTGTACGTGGTGCCTGTACGCCGAAAGTGTCCCGCAATTCTTCTGGCCACCGACAGCATCTCTTGCACGCCCCTCTCGTTTTTTAAATAATTCTGCACCACCAAATTCAAGGTATGTGCAAAACATGGGACGTGCTGGAATTTGCCCATATTTAATGCACACACAATATTGCTGGCGTTGTCCGATGCCACAAATCCACAGGAGAGTCCAATTGGGGTAAGCCATTCCGCGATGATCTTCCTCAGTTGCCGTAAGAGGTTTTCAGCTGTGTGCGTATTCTGGAAACCGGTGATACAAAGCGTAGCCTGCCTAGGAAAGAGTTGGCGTTTGCGAGATTCTGCTACTGGTGCCGCCGCTGCTGTTCTTGCGGCGGGAGTCCATACATCTACCCAGTGGGCTGTCACAGTCATATAGTCCTGACCCTGCCCTGCTCCACTTGTCCACATGTCCGTGGTTAAGTGGACATTGGGCACAGCTGCATTTTTTAGGACACTGGTGACTCTTTTTCTGAGGTCTGTGTACATTTTCGGTATCGCCTGCCTAGAGAAATGGAACCTAGATGGTATTTGGTACCGGGGACACAGTACCTCCAACAAGTCTCTAGTTGGCTCTGCAGTAATGATGGATACCGGAACCACGTTTCTCACCACCCAGGATGCCAAGGCCTCAGTTATCCGCTTTGCAGCAGGATGACTGCTGTGATATTTCATCTTCCTCGCAAAGGACTGTTGGACAGTCAATTGCTTGGTGGAAGTAGTAAAAGTGGTCTTACGACTTCCCCTCTGGGATGACCATCGACTCCCAGCAGCAACAACAGCAGCGCCAGCAGCAGTAGGCGTTACACGCAAGGATGCATCGGAGGAATCCCAGGCAGGAGAGGACTCGTCAGAATTGCCAGTGACATGGCCTGCAGGACTATTGGCATTCCTGGGGAAGGAGGAAATTGACACTGAGGGAGTTGGTGGGGTGGTTTGCGTGAGCTTGGTTACAAGAGGAAGGGATTTACTGGTCAGTGGACTGCTTCCGCTGTCGCCCAAAGTTTTTGAACTTGTCACTGACTTATTATTAATGCGCTGCAGGTGACGTATAAGGGAGGATGTTCCGAGTTGGTTAACGTCCTTACCCCTACTTATTACAGCTTGACAAAGGCAACACACGGCTTGACAAATGTTGTCCGCATTTCTGTTGAAATACTTCCACACCGAAGAGCTGATTTTTTTGGTATTTTCACCAGGCATGTCAATGGCCATATTCCTCCCACGGACAACAGGTGTCTCCCCGGGTGCCTGACTTAAACAAACCACCTCACCATCAGAATCCTCCTTGTCAATTTCCTCCCCAGCGCCAGCAACACCCATATCCTCCTCATCCTGGTGTACTTCAACACTGACATCTTCAATCTGACTATCAGGAACTGGACTGCGGGTGCTCCTTCCAGCACTTGCAGGGGGCGTGCAAATGGTGGAAGGCGCATGCTCTTCACGTCCAGTGTTGGGAAGGTCAGGCATCGCAACCGACACAATTGGACTCTCCTTGTGGATTTGGGATTTAGAAGAACGCACAGTTCTTTGCTGTGCTTTTGCCAGCTTGAGTCTTTTCATTTTTCTAGCGAGAGGCAGAGTGCTTCCATCCTCATGTGAAGCTGAACCACTAGCCATGAACATAGGCCAGGGCCTCAGCCGTTCCTTGCCACTCCGTGTGGTAAATGGCATATTGGCAAGTTTACGCTTCTCCTCCGACAATTTTATTTTAGATTTTTGAGTCCTTTTTTTACTGATATTTGGTGTTTTGGATTTTACATGCTCTGTACTATGACATTGGGCATCGGCCTTGGCAGACGACGTTGATGGCATTTCATCGTCTCGGCCATGACTAGTGGCAGCAGCTTCAGCACGAAGTGGAATTCGATCTTGATCTTTCCCTATTTTTGGAACCTCAACATTTTTGTTCTCCATATTTTAATAGGCACAACTAAAAGGCACCTCAGGTAAACAATGGAGATGGATGGATACTAGTATACTTATGGATGACGAGCGACTGCCGACACAGAGGTAGCTACAGCCGTGGACTACCGTACTGTGTCTGCTGCTAATATAGACTGGATGATAATGAGATAAAATTAAAATATATATATATATATATATATATATATCACACTAGTACTGCAGCCGGACAGGTATATATTATGTAATGACGGACCTGCTGGACACTGTCTGTCAGACTCAGCACTGCAGACTCCTAAAGTAAGCTACTAGTATCAAGAAGATAGAAAAAAAAAAACCCACGGGTAGGTGGTATACAATTATGGATGGACGAGCGACTGCCGACACAGAGGTAGCTACAGCCGTGGACTACCGTACTGTGTCTGCTGCTAATATAGACTGGATGATAATGAGATAAAATTAAAATATATATATATATATATATATATCACACTAGTACTGCAGCCGGACAGGTATATATTATGTAATGACGGACCTGCTGGACACTGTCTGTCAGACTCAGCACTGCAGACTCCTAAAGTAAGCTACTAGTATCAAGAAGATAGAAAAAAAAAACCACGGGTAGGTGGTATACAATTATGGATGGACGAGCGACTGCCGACACAGAGGTAGCTACAGCCGTGGACTACCGTACTGTGTCTGCTGCTAATATAGACTGGATGATAATGAGATAAAATTAAAATATATATATATATCACACTAGTACTGCAGCCGGACAGGTATATATTATGTAATGACGGACCTGCTGGACACTGTCTGTCAGACTCAGCACTGAAGACTCCTAAAGTAAGCTACTAGTATCAAGAAGATAGAAAAAAAAAAAAACCACGGGTAGGTGGTATACAATTATGGATGGACGAGCGACTGCCGACACAGAGGTAGCTACAGCCGTGGACTACCGTACTGTGTCTGCTGCTAATATAGACTGGATGATAATGAGATAAAATTAAAATATATATATATATATCACACTAGTACTGCAGCCGGACAGGTATATATTATGTAATGACGGACCTGCTGGACACTGTCTGTCAGCACTGCAGACTCCTAAAGTAAGCTACTAGTATCAAGAAGATAGAAAAGAAAAAAAAACCACGGGTAGGTGGTATACAATTATGGATGGACGAGCGACTGCCGACACAGAGTTAGCTACAGCCGTGGACTACCGTACTGTGTCTGTTGCTAATATAGACTGGATGATAATGAGATAAAATTAAAAAATATATATATCACACTAGTACTGCAGCCGGACAGGTATATATTATGTAATGACGGACCTGCTGGACACTGTCTGCAGAATGCGTTTATAAAAACACCACACGACAAGTGTTTAACTTTTTCAGGCAGACAATCACAATATACTGGTGGTCAGCAGACAATCACAATATACTGGTGGTCAGTGGTCACTGGTCAGTCACACTGGCAGTGGCACTCTGGCAGCAAAAGTGTGCACTGTACTTAAAATATGTACTCCTGCTATAACTGCTCCCCAGTCTCCCCCACAATTAAGCTGTGTGAGCAGTGAGCACTCAGCACAGTCAGATAATGATATACAGTATTACATATGATGCAGCACACTGGGCTGAGCACAGATATGGTATGTGACTGTGTCACACTGTGTATCGTTTTTTTTCAGGCAGAGAACGGATTAATTAAACTGGTGGTCACTGGTCACACTATCAGCAGCAAGTAGTACTCCTCCTAATAATATGCTCCCCAAAATTAATGTCTCTCTCTAGTACTCTAGTCCAGTAGCGGATCTTGCCACGGGCAAGCAGTACTTTTGCCCGGGGCGCCGCCTTCCGGAGGGCGCCGCACCAGGGCAAGATCCACTACTGGTGTGTGCCCCCTGCCCGCTGCCCCCGGCCGCTACCGCTGGGAAGGGAAACTAGACGCGTACGCGTCTAGTTTCCCTTCCTGGAGAGGTCCTTTACTGTGCGGTGCGCGATGACGTCATCGCGCACCGCACAGCAAAGGTCCTCTCCACGAAGGGAACTAGACGCTACGCGTCTAGTTTCCCTTCCTGGAGAGGACCTTTGCTGTGCGGTGCGCGATGACGTCATCGCGCACCGCACATCAATTCAGGGTTGGTTCTATATCGGAGTGGCTGAAGGGACCTTGTGACGCTGTGCAGGGGGCGTAAATGACCACGCCCCCTGTACAAAGCCACGCCCCCTAAAGCCGCCCGGGGCGCCACAAGCCCCGGAGCCGGCCCTGCTCTAGTCTAAACGGAGAGGACGCCAGCCACGTCCTCTCCCTATCAATCTCAATGCACGTGTGAAAATGGCGGCGACGCGCGGCTCCTTATATAGAATCCGAGTCTCGCGATAGAATACGAGCCTCGCGAGAATCCGACAGTGGGATGATGACGTTCGGGCGCGCTCGGGTTAACCGAGCAAGGCGGGAAGATCCGAGTCGCTCGGCCCCGTGTAAAAAAACCTGAAGTTCGGGCGGGTTCGGATTCCGAGGAACCGAACCCGCTCATCACTACAAGGAATATGTTATATTATAAAGCGCTGCAGGTCTGTTTATGTTATATTTCGCAGATTTGTGTGTTTACACTGGGGTGTGAACTGGCTAATCCTTTTTGTGTCCCTCTGACAGAGGTCTGTCCCCTATTAGTCCCAGTGTGTCTGTAGGTGTGTGTGATACACGTGGGTGACATATCTGAGGCAGGGAGTTCCTTCACGGAGGAAACCGTTTGGGGACGCAGAGTTGTAAGGTGGTGACGCTACCGGCACACCAAGAGCCTGCATGGGTGCATGAAATACGTGGTGGTATGCATCATATCAATAAGAGATTAGATAAGGCTGTATCTAATGCTGCATGCTGAATATGTAGAAGATATGTTGGTCAGCATTCTGTTCTTCCATCTGCAGGCGACCTTCTCTGGGTCACATGAAGTCCATTTAAATGTTATGGCTACTGCTACCGACACGGACTCTGAGTCCTGTGTCGACGATGGGGACTCCAGGGAAATAGAACAACTCCCTCCCACGTGCGTAATATATTCTTTCCCAGCAGTCACCCCCTGTGTTAGACAGTGCACGGTCCAGGTCGACAAAGAAGGTAATTCTCCTTGCACCTGGCACGGCTTCACTAAAAGAGCCGGCAGACCGTAAGATGAAAACTACATTAAAATCCATTTATGTTGCTGATGGTACACTGCTCAGATCCACTATTGCCTGTGCGTGGGTGAGTCGCGCTATTGAAAAATGGTCAGAATGTGTGTCCTCAGAATTTGACACGATTGATAAAGATGAGATGCTCCTTAAATTAGGGAATATCAAAGACGCTGCCGCCTATATGCTAGAAGCAATGGAAGATATTGGACTCTTGCGTTCACAAGCCGCTACCATAGCAGTATCGCCTCGGCGGGCGTTGGGGGACTCTCCAGTGGAACGCGGTGCAGATTCCAAAGAGAAATATGGAGGCTCTCCCATATAAGGGGACACCTTATTTGGCGATGGACTGGATGCATTAGTCTCGGCGGCTACCGAAGGTAAGTCGACATTTTTGCCCTCTGCACCTGCACCGGCAAAAAAGATCACCCTCACGTGCAGTCCTTTTTCGGCCCAGTAAGTACAGAGAGACGTTTCCCCTTATTCGCAGGACGGGGAAGAGACGAAAAGATGTCTACAACGGCTTCAGATTCCAAGAACAGTAGTCTACCCCTGCTTCTGCGAAGTCTACATCATGACGCTGGGGATCCCTCGTGGGAGGTAGCTTGGGTGGGGGCACGTCTAAAAACTGCTCAGTCAGGATTGGAGTCAATCTGACCTGGATCCCTGGGTGTTACAAATAGTGTCCCAGGAATACAAACTGGGGTTGCAAGACGTTTCCCCATGCCAATTTTTAAAATTAACCTTGCCAACGTCTCTTTCAGAGAGAGAAGCACTTATAACGGTAATTCACATTTTATGTCAGGACTAGGACATAGTCCTGGTGCCTGGGTCACAACAAAGGGAGGGGTTTATTCAAGCCTCTTTGTAGTTCCGAAACCGGACGGCTCTGTCTGACCGATCCTGAACCTAAAATCTGAATCTCTACTTGAAACGTTTCAAGTTCAAGATGGAATCACTGGGGGCAGTGTTTTCCAGTCTAGAGGAGGGGGATTACAGGGGGTCAGTTGACGTAAAGGATGCTTTACCTGCATGTTCCCATTTATCCTCCTTACCAGGCTTAGCTGAGTTTCGCGGTTCAGGATTGCCATTACCAATCCAGACGTTACCTTTTGATTTCTCCACGGCGCCGAGGGTTTTTACCAAGGTGTTGGTGGAGATGATGGTTCTCCAGCCTCAAGAAGGGGTCAATATAATTCCGTATCTAGAAGATCTCCTGATAAAGGCGAGATCCAGTGAGCGCGTGGTACAAAACATTGCGCTCTCCCTGTCCATACTCCAACAACACGGTTGGATTAAAAATTTTCCAGGAAAGATTATTTTGTCTTTCGGGACGATTATGGACAGAGTAGTTCAGAGAGTTTTTTTTCCGGTGGAAAAGGCTCTGAAAGTCCAGAAAATGGTAATACTAGTTTTGAAACCATCAAGAGTGTCGATCCATCAGTGCAAATATGGTGACGGCCTACGAGGCCATACAGGCTGGCAGGTTCCATGCCAGGTTATTCCAAGGGGAACTATTGGTAAAGTGGATCCAACCTACACATGCACCAGAAGATAGTCCTGTTGTCGAAAGCCAGGAGTTCACTCCTGTGGTGGCTACACAGCTCGCACCTATTAGAGGGACGCAAGTTTGGAATTCAGGACTGGGTCCTGGTAACCACGGATACAAGTCTCCGAGGCTGAGGAGCTGTCACTCAAGGAAAAACTTCCATGGAAAATGCTAAAGTCAGGAAGCATGCCTTCAGATGAACATGCTGGTATTGAGAGCCATTTACAAAGGTCTTCAACAAACGGTACATCTTCTTCAAGATCATCCCGTGCAGATCCAGTTGGATAATGTAACAGCGGGGCGGAATGGAAAGCAGAGCGGAAATAGCAGAGGTGACAAAGGTTCTCCTCTGGGCAGGAAAACATGTAAGGGCCCTGTCGGTAATTTTCATTCCAGGAGTCGATCTCCAGCCGGGTGAGTGGAACTTCCACCAAGAAGGCTTCGCATAGGTGACAAGTCTTTGTGGAGTTTCTCAAATAGACATGATGACATCTCGTCTCAACGAGAAGCTTCAGAAATATTGTTCCTGGTCAAAAGACCCTCGGACAATAGCGTTAGATGCACTGGTGACCCAGTGGCTATTCCGGTCAGTGTATGTATTCCCTCCACTTCCACTGTTCCCAAAACTTCTCGGGATCATAGGAAGAATGAGTTTTCGGGCAAAATTTCATGGCCCAGACTGGCCAAGGAGGGCTTGGTGCCCTGATTATTTAAAAAAAAAAAAAAGAGGATCCTGGACCTCTTCCTCTTCGCGGGGACCTACTACAGTAGGTGCCGTGCGTGTACCTGGATTTACCGTGGCTACATTTGACAGCATGGCTGTTGAGCGCCGGATTCTAGCCCGAAAGGGTATTCCCAAGGGAGTCATCCCCACTCTTATTCAAGCCAGGAAAGGAGTAACGTCTAAACATTACCACCGTCTTTGGTTAAAATATGTGTCTTGGCATAAATTCAAGAAAGCTTCAACGGCAGAGTTTTCAGTTAGGGTGTTTTCTCCATTTCCTATGGGCTGGAGGGAAGGCAGCATGTAATTGGACTCCATTAAGGTCCAGTTTTCTGCATTGCCAATTTTCTTTCGAAATACTATTGGCTTCCCTTCCGGAAGTTCAGTCTTTCGTGAAAGGTGTGTTGCGCATCTACCTTCCATTTGTGCCTCCAGTGGCACCTTGGGTTCTTAATGTGGTGTTGTAGTTCCGTCAATCACGTGGGTTTGAACCTTTACCGAAGGTGAAGTTGCTGTTTCTCACTTGAAAAACGGTCATCCTGTTGGCCTTGGCATCTGCTAGGCGGATGTCTGAGGTGGGGGCCTTATCTCACAAGAGCCTTTATTTGATCTTCCATGAAGATAGAGCTGAATTGAGGACACGTCAGCGTTTTCTACCGAAGGGGTTGTCCTCTTTCTACAGGAACCGACCTATTGAGCTGCCTGTGGCTACTGAAGCCTTCGCTAAGTCAAAGTCTCTGGATGTGGTTAGAGCTTTAAAAGTTATGTCGCCTGGATGGCTCAGATTAGGGAAACAGAGGCTCTGTTTGTCCTGTATGTCCCAACAACATTGGGTGTCCTGCTTCCAAGCAGACCATTGCGCGATGGATCTGTAGTGCGATTCAGCATGCTCATTCCACGGCTGGATTTCCGTTACCGAAATCGGTGAAGACCCATTCTACTAGAAGGGTGGGCTTGTCCTGGGCTGCTGCCCGGGGGTTCTCTGCATTACAACTTGGCCGAGCAGCGGTTTGGTCGGGTTCAAGCACTTTTGAAATGTTATGTTTGGTCAATAGGTGCTGCAGAGTCATCCGCACTCTCCCGCCCGTTCTAGAGCTTTGGTATAAACCCCATGGTTCTTGAAGTGTCCCCAGCATCCTCTAGGACGTATGAGAAAATAGGATTTTAATACCTACCGGTAAATCCTTTTCTCTTAGTCCGTAGAGGATGCTGGGCACCCGTCCCAGTGCGTACTATATCTGCAGTTATTGGTTGTGGTTACACACAGGTTGTGTTACGATTTTTGTCAGCATATTGCTGTGAATTCTTCATGCCGTTGGCTTGTGTTCTGTTGAATGCCACGTTCTGCGGCATGCTTGAGGTGTGAGCTGGTAAGATGCTCACCGTGGTTTAACAATAAATTCTTTCCTCAAAATGTCCATCTCCCTGGGCACAGTTCCTTAAACTGGAGTCTGGAGGAGGGGCATAGAGGGAGGAGCCAGGTCCCACCATTTGAAAGTCTTAAAGTGCCCATGTCTCCTGCGGATCCTGTCTATACCCCATGGTTCTTGAAGTATCCCCAGCATCCTCTACAGACTAAGAGAAAAGGATTTACCGGTAGGTATTAAAATCCTATTTTTTTCTACTTGCACCACTGCGGTCGACTAAATAATGCCAAATTAGATAAGGATGAGCAAAATCCTATTCTTTTGCCTGGTCCCAAACTCTCAATCATCAACATGTAACCATCTTACTTATACATTATTATCATGAACAAGTGAGACATCAAGGTCGATATTTCACAGAAGGAGCTATCCGTGCAGCAGAGTTTTGGATTGTTGGCGCTAAAAGATGTATTGCTGCTGTGATACACAGGTGTGTAAGATGCCGTAAGCTGTGAGGCCGACATTAATAACAAAAGATTGCTGATTTGCCAGCTGGACACCTCACCATGGAACCTCCATTTACATACATGGGATTAGATGTCTTTGGACCATGGACAGTCATCACATGTCAGACAAGATGTGGTCAAGCACATAGCAAAGAATGGGCAGTTTAGTTTACTTGCTTGGGCATTCGTGCTATTCATATTGAAGTTTTTGAGTCTATGGACACTTCAAGTTTTATAAATGCTCTACGAACGTTTGCAGGGGACCTGCACAACAACTATGTTCTAACCGCGGAGCTAATTTTGTGGGAGCATCTAGAGATCTGAACATGAAGACAAACAATGTTGACAACAGAAGTGTGGAACGATATCTACATGATCAAAGTTGTTCTTGGTAGTTCAACCCCCCTCATTCTTCACACATGGGTGGAGTTTGGAAATACATGAGTGTAACTTCTCAACGTATTCTTGATTCTATGTTGTTAGATGTCAACTGTAAACAATTAACTCATGAGGTGTTGTCTGCTTTCTTAGCAGAAGTTTCAGCTATCATCAACGTAAGACCTGTTGTACCAATTTCTACTGATCCAGAAATGCCAGCCATCTTGACTCCAGCCACACTTCTGACACAAAAGTCTGGGGTGTCCACCATTCTATCTGGAACTTCAATGATAAAGACTTGTGCAAACAACAATGGAAACTGGTGCAGTGTCTTGTGAACAGTTTCGGACTGAGGCATAAAGGGCCCACCGGGGGAATGCAGTGGTAGGGGCCCATGTTTAGAGGTGTTGCCAGTCTACTGAAGGGGTGTGGCCTGCCACCACATTGGTTTGCCTAACCATGAATGAGTGCATGGGCTGGGCCCCTTGATAAATATATATAGTAAATATATATAGTAAATACTGCTAATGCATGCATGATAATGTACCAGAGTAATACACCATAGTCCTGTGCAGTATAAGGTAACATGTATAATGTACAATTCAAGTGCACAGTCTGGAACCTGATTCATAGTTGAGGGGAAGGGCCCCTCAGACAGTGGAGCCCACCGGTGTTTTCCCCTGTACCCCTGTGGGCCAGTCCAACCCTGCTTGTGAATACCTTTTGGAATCATTGGAAGCGTGAGTACCTAACTACTCTTCAAAATCATTGTAATTGGCAATCTAATTGTACTACTGTAAGTTGCATGAAAAAGACCTTGGAATACTTATAGACAAAATCTACAAAAATATTGGGAGCATCTCCAAAAAATTACTGTTCTTAATTGACTTCAACAGTTTCAATATTGGTTCTTTATGTATATTCAATATCACTTTTATTATGGCTGGTGCGGACCTACAGTACATCTCTTTTTCTGAAGCCTACTTAAAGACAAGCAGGTTAATTGAAATGAGTGGCCAATGGGAATAATTGTCACAACCTTTCCCAGAAGAGATGAAAAGATTCAGAAAGTAGCAGTCGAGGTAAGTATAGATTTAACTGCTAAGACATTCGTCGGACCAATTACAGACACTGTGCTTCTTACGTCTCATCAGTATCTGTGTTATTGTTATGCATGCATTACAATGATTCTGTTTTTCTTGTTCTTATGTGTTTGCATAGTCCAATAGTGATATCTACGAATATCCAATAGTGATATCTACAGATAGATTGGGTTCACAGCACTTCTATTATTAGTGATGAGCGGATTCGGTTTTACTCGGTTCTCAAAATGGCATGTTATTGGTTATCCAAAACACGTTACATCCGTGAGCCAATAAGATGCTGTTTTGAGAACCGAGTAAAACCGAGTAAAACCGAATCCGCTCATCACTAATTATTAGTGATTGTTAGTGATCTTATGTGACAAGTTTATGCGCTGCACTCTGCTAGTTAAGTTTACTCTATTCTGTGCAGATCTGCATTTTTTTGCCTATGCTTAGCTGCCATTTTGCCATGTGACAGATGAAAGGGTGATATCCTCCATTTTATTCTTTGCTCAGTTAATATTATATGGACGATCATTCCAGTCTGTATTAATAAAAGGTGGAAGTTCTAGATGGTCTTTTTATGTGTATTAAGAGATGCACTTGGTTTAGCTATCTGTATAGTCACACACTCCTGACATGTAATGAGGGTCAGAATAGGAATCATTATGATTTATTTGCCTTTCTGCACGTGTTGATGCATATTAATTCTATTCTATAACTGTTATTTTATCACTTGTATAACTTTATTTATGTCTAGTGCTACTCTGTTTATATCTCTGTGGTGATGGGGTCAGTGACGTGTAGGACGGTGCCAGCGTGATGACATCATCGGGTGGCGGCACTGATCGGGTGCAGCATCTTGGCTCTGGCAATATGGCCTTACTTTTCATGACTTGCTATTTAAGGTAAGATGGCTTTAATATTTGTTATATCCTGGTGATGGTTATAATACACAGAAACATTGATTAGCAGCACTGTTTCTTACTCGTTTTTTACTGTATGGTCCGGAGTGCTGCCCCCTTACGAATTATGGGCCTAATTCTGCATTGATCGTAGCATCAAATTTGTTAGCAGTTGGGCAACACCATGTGCACTGCAGGGGGGGGGCAGATATAACATGTGCAGAGAGAGTTAAGGCCCATACACACTTGACGATGCACACGTCGTTAATGACCGTCGTTAACGACTTCCCTTGAACTTCCCTTGAACAGCTGAGCAAAGACATGAGCATACACACTACCAACGACCAAAGACCAAAGACCATTCATCGTTGAAGCATCCAAGCTGAACAGTTTATTAAAAGAATGAGCTGGGAACAGGGCTGGTGAACAGTGGCTTGGTCGTTGGTCGTTCACACCATACACATTCAACGACGTCTCTGGTCGGCAACGACCATAGTGGAAATTGAGCATACATGCTCCACAGATAAGCGAGGGTCGTTAACGTCCCACGGGGCCGCGCATCGGTGGTCGTCCGATGCATACACACTTGACGATATAATGAGCGACGTCGTTGATGAGGGCTGAAATGAACGACATCGCTCATTTTATCGTCAAGTGTGTATGTGTATTCAAACTTAAATCTAAATTGCAGTGTAAAAATAAAGCAACCAGTATTTACCCTGCACAGAAACAATATAACCCACCCAAATCTAACTCTCTCTGCAAATGTTATATCTGCCCCCCCTGCAGTGCACATGGTTTTGCCCAATTGCTAACAAACTTTCTGCTGCGATCAACTCAGAATTACCCTATAAATATATATATATATATATATATATATATATATAAAATATAGATAGATAGATAGATAGATAGATAGATAGATAGATAGATAGATAGACATACACACACGTATATTAATATACATATAGCTATCTTTATATTAATTATTTTGTTAATTCAATATTTTCATACACTTTATCCTCTTGTATTCTCTTTATACAGTATATACTGCCACCTGAAGACATAAACAAGAACAAGGAAAGTCATGAAGTTTTTACACAGTCATGGGATATTTTCTACCAGTGTGTCTCTAGCACAGTAATACACAGCAGTGTCTTCAGTTTTCATGTTGAACATTTGCAGATGTAGCATGTTATTAGTTTTATCTATGGAGATTGTGAATCGTCCTTTAACAGAATCATGATAGTATGTGCTCGACCAAACACTGCTAATAGTAGTCACCCATTGTAACCCTCTGTCAGGAAACTGTCTAACCCAGTGCATCCCATAGCTGCTGAGAGTGAATTCAGATGCTTCACAGAACAGTTTATGAGAACTTCCAGGCCTAACCAGCACTGGGTCTGATGACTGAACAAGTTGGGAATCACACTGGACCCCTGGAAAATAAACAATAGAAATTAATGGTATCACAGATTTATCTCTTCGGTGATGATGATAATGGATTTATTAGGAAACTGTTAATCACCAAGGAAAAGCCTCACCTGATAAACATGTTAGTGATATACACAGGCCCACTATTGTCTTCATTGTTTCCATGTTTAGATCAAACGTATGAGATGACCAGTGGAACATTACAGTATAACTATCTTTATCTATGTCAAGATGATACTGGGTAGGAAATGATGTTACATGATTTGCATATCACCCAAATATCTATTTCATGTATCTTACATATACTGTTCATTTAAGTGTACTTTGAGCACATACAAGTGTAGCAATCATTAAAGTATCACATGACCTTGAATAAGATAATTTATATACAACACACTTTATATTTTTAGGCTACTGTATGTAAATATTGCTGCTTAATATGCATTTTTTTATACATGGTAAAATATAACAAAAAACAAAACACATTTAAACTGAATTACATTGTGTACCTGAAATAAATAAAACAATGAGACCGCGCTTCTACTTTGACAACAAAATTTATCTATATATAAAAAATACAAACAACACAACATTAATACACATAAACCGGCTGGTTAAAGATATTACACAATTAAAATAATTCTAAAAAATATGAGCCTTTATCAAAACAACCAGAGTTTGGGCACAAAATATTATTTGTTGATTCCTGTGTCTCCAAACACAATGTAAATTGTCAGACCTCAGTCTTATTCCTCCATGACTGGGAGTTATTCCAATTTAAATTCCATAGTAAAAGATGAGTTAATGGAGTTTTAGTGCAGCATGCAGTTATTTCCCCAAAGTTATTGTTTAGCAATTGGTTAGTAGTTCATGCACACATGCAATGCAGCATAGAATCATTAGTAGTATACCATGCAATGTACTTGCTTTAAATACCTCTTCCCCGTAGCTGTGAGGATAATGAGGGCTGGCAATTTTTCTCCAGAGTCCCAAGCTGGGAATGCACTCCTATTTGTTCTCCCCTTAGCACTGGGGTAAGGCAATGAAACAGCTGGCCGGCTCAAAGTGATGTATCACCTGCAGGTGAATGCAGCAGCATGCAGCAATAGTGTCCTGTCCTTGCAAATGCGTTTCTCCGACTGTGGACCCTTATCAGCAGCTTCCTCAGTGTTATGATCATCAAGAAGAGGTATTTAAAGCAAGTACAGGTGTTGACCTAAGGTGTGTCGACCAATTGGTGTTGATCTAAGTGGTGTCGACCTAATTGGTGTCGACCATGAGTCCCAGACCCATGAATTTCTCCTGTAATTGTGACATTGTAACAGAATGACTTAATGTTCAGTGTTTGCCACTCTGTGTCATGTTGTAAGCTAATGTTTGCATAATGTCGATGGCTTCACACTGGATTTCAGTTAATACAACAACACAGAGGTAATGTTCACAGATTGATATCCGGATGTGCACAATTGGTTTCAATGTCGCGAAAGGAGAACATAATTACATCACCGGGTTGCAGATGTAACAGTTTATCTTTACCTAATACTGTTGTACTGTATGTATGTGCATGAATATATAATCTTTGACATTGCTGCTATAGTAGGAAAGAAATGAAGGTTGAATATGATGCTTGCCATTACTAGCTGTAATCTCTTAAGACCCACAACTTGATGAATAAATACAGTGAGACACATTGGTGTTAGATATATAAATCTCACTGTGAATGTGTGGTACCCCAGACACTGAGTGTACCTAGCCATGCTGGGTCCCAAGAGAAATATTTGTAGAATTGCACATATGTAGTGGTTAATATTCATATTGATGTTGTTTATATACTGTGTTGAGGAGTGAGTGACAGAGGGGTAAGCCAGCAGCAGGTCACATGACATAGAAGCTGCTAGAAGCAGCTGAAGCTTGCTGAGGAAAACAGTTACACCAGTCAGAGTCTATAAATAGCAGCCCTCCCCGATTGCCAGGGGGCAGTCTGAGGTAAATTTCTGAGGGAGCGGATCTGCTTTGCAGGGGTATGTGAGCCCCAGCATATCCTAGTGAGTGAAGGGAAGCGATGATGCTGTGTCCATTATCCCTATAAGGCAATTAGTAGGTGGCAACCAAAGAGACAGTGCCCTGGACCAAAGCAACGGGAAGAAGGGAGGTGATTCACTGCTGACAGACTTTCACAGCCGGAGACTCGTAGTAAGCGACTGGGGAGGTGTGTCACTGCTTATCACACACAGCCTTACACCTCATCACCATACTCCAGCTGTCAGCTTTTACTAAGTACTGGTGACAGACTGTGCAGTGTGTAGAGTAGTGGCTCTATATGGCTAGGGTATCTGTAAGCCCTCACAGACAGTGTGTTCCTGATACAGATCATTAGGAGTCAGAGGACCAATCAGCCCCTATGATACAGTGACTGCACAGCCTGCTGATAGCGGCATGTCTCATCAGATAGTGTTACATTATTCCAGCTCAGGCCTGATAGATGTCCTATAGAACAGCCTAAGCAGTCTGTTTCAATTCTAAGTTAACTTTATATAATACCCTCAGCAGGGATAAGTTATACTGGACCTATCCACCTACCTACTGTACATCATATCTCTTTAACTTTCAGCAAAAGATAAACAGTACTTATCCTTATACAATATATACGGCCTGAAGAGCACATCTTAAATCATCAGGATACCAAAGTTTCATACACATTAAGGGGGAGAGGTCGACCTACCGGCATCCCTAAGCACCGGCACTCTAATCTAAAATAACTTAGACACGTAGGCAAAGCTTTGGGTAAAATCACTGGCCACAGTTTATTAATATACCACCTTACAAGGTTGCAGGGCATGGACAGAAAAGTGGTGGGCAAGGTGGAATGTGTTACCCACTCATTCCATTTTTCCTGGGGCGTGCCCTGCCTACCCAGTAGGCACCGCGGCAACGCCCCCCTTGGGAACCAGCCCCTGGGGTGCATATCACACTCGCCTGGCGCGCAGCCCACGGGCCCAACCGTCCACGGCTGGAGCCGGGCGTGCGTCCATTCACGAGGGTGAATCTGCATACCTCAGCTGGCTCCCCCCTTCACCATGCCTTGCGCACTGCTTTCTCCCGCTGCCCGCCAACTGTGACAAACATGGGACCATATACCAATGGTTCGAATAATACAATAACACTGTAGAGAAAAGAAGGAAAATATCATCATCTTAAACATGCATTCAAAATAACCAGTGTTGACCCAAACAATTTCATTTCATTTATTTCTCTATTTTTTCCACTTGAATGCTATTGGTTTTTTATTATTATTATTATTATTATTATTATTATTTATTTTTTTTAAACAAAGATTTCATGAGGATTCCTGGGGTGGGTGGGAGGGGGTTATTTTCAGCACTGCACTCTCCAGGACAAAGGCTGCCTACCCCCCTGCTCTTTCCCTTTATGCTCCCCCCAGCTGCTCCGCCCCCGCTGCCTTTACTGGCTGGTCTGCTGGTCGGTGTGTGAAGGGAGGGATGGGAATACCTCACCCCCCCCCTTTCGCCATGCTGCCGGCCCGCGGGCCGCCTGGCGACCCTCCCCTTTAAGGCGCTCCGGCGCCAACTTTGCGGCACCTATGCTCTTCTACCTCTCTTCAGGCAATTCAGAGTCAACAGTACGAAAAACAAACCAAATATGTATGCATATACTATATATATATATATATATATATATATATATAAACAAATCAAACGAGCAGCGGCATTCGGAGACTTCTCTCTATGTGAATACAATGTGAGGGTTTATTCCATATCACAGCACATACAGGCCAATGTTTCGGGGCACATCCACCCCTTTGTCAAGGTGAAACAAAAAAGAAAACAAGAAAACAAACAGTACCTTATATTGTGAAGAAGACCCAGCAGCGGGAAACTAAGTGAGTGTCCGGGACCAGACTGTGCTCTCCTCCCGGGCACTGTGCGCTAAGTAATGATGTCAGTGCGCCATAGAGCCATCAGTCCCAGTGCTGAGGGTGGCCTGCATTGCCCTGGAAACCCGGCCGCAGCGCATAGTCCCGGCGTCTGTGTGTCCATGGTAACCCAGCCCTGCAGGCACCCGGCTCTTAAACTTCGCTCATGTGTCGCATCACTGAAAGACATGTATTAAGGCAAAAACTAATATACATAGGTATTAGCAACTGGCATATAATATAGATAACTTAATCATCATAAAACTAACTATACTAGCATACTTAAACAGACGTACACTGTTAACCTGCAAATCGCTGATCTCTTGTGCTAAACACTATACTCATTGGTGACTAAACTATAATCAGCAATATATGTACTAGTCAGTAATATATTAATGTGCAACTCCGCAATATATTAATATTGATGTTATACCTTAAATTACCAACACTTAAAACACATTCCACTGTATTTTGTCATTGAGACCCTTAGGTTTCAAGGTGTCTAACTTATACATCCACTTGGCCTCCATACGCCACAACTGTCCATGACGGTCGCCCCCTCTCAATCTCTTGGGAACGTGGTCAATGATGGAAAAACATAAGTCCTTCAATGCAAACAGCTCTGGCTTCAGATTTCCAGTCAAATAAATTGTTACATTTATTGTGAGTGTAAACTTCTTGTATACAGTATGTTATTGGATACAATGTATACATATGATGCTAAGTAGCTGTTATGTTAATGGTGACTATTCCAACCTATCTGAATCACTATTTTCCAGAATAAAATGAAACTTATTTAAAGACATTAGTTACAGTTCTCTTATCTCTCTGTCATATTCAAGAGTAATACACCAAACTACACATTAACCTTACAACGGGGTAGTACAAATGTACCTCAAGTTGGGAGAATGTCTTTGAATACAATTTGAAGCAATTTATAATTAAGTAAAAATTTCTCCTGTCTCATTGGAGAATAATATATCATCTTTATTTACCACCACAAAAGTTGTTTTACTGAGCATACTAAATTATTGATATGTGCCCCTGATTTAGTGTTATACCTTTTAAGATAGAAAAAATAAAAGTTATGTTTTAAATAATTTTATTTGACAGTTTCTATAAAAGAGTGCTCCACATAGGGATTTTCTTCTTTGGGTCCTTTACTGAAACTGAGTATTTTCCTTAAAGTGTCAGCAGACAGCAGGGGCATTTTAAGAGAGGAAGTAGCCCATGTACGAACTCAGGGGAGGACCCCCTCTGCGGCGCCGCATGCTCCGGCACTGTACCAGAGTTTTCTGCGTATACACAGGTCTCTGGAAACATGGCACCTGCCATGGTCCAGAGACTGCGTATCACCACCATATTTCTTAATGGTACTCCGTACCACCCCGTACCACCCCGTACCACCCTACTTTCAGCACTGTATTTAGCACATTATGTTTTTTCTGGTTCCTGCTTGTATTCAACTCCCCCTGGTATCCAGTATTTGTATAATATATTATAATTTCCAATAAGGTTTAAAAATGGAATGAATCTGGTTTCCAGGAGCTGAGGACCACTTCTGTTCTGTTCTGTTACACAAGTGGAATGCATCCAGTTTCCGGTAGCCATGCTTGCTGTACTTCCAATTTTGCATTGTAACACATGCGCAGTGGCTTGGATGTCTTCAATTTCTACAGGGTATCCATGTTTTAGCCGCGATTTGACATCTTCATACAGGTATATATGACTTTGTGGCTCTGTATATTTACTGGCCGATATAACCATATAATGTTCATTTATACTTGATAAAATATGTAGTGTATAAAACAAGGAATAAAACATATCAGGCTGTGGTTAACTGTAATAAAAATATTCATGTCTAAAACAATTTTGTAGCTAAAATGGGATCCAATGCTCATTATAAAAGGGGCTATAATGAAATTATAAGGGAATATTTGCATAAAATTAGAAATATATACCCATAATCCATAGGGGGGGGGGGGTGAAATCATAAAAGTAGAATAGAAGGTACAATGGAAATAAAACATATTAGTATCAAAGAGTGTATTATAAAACAAAATCTATTGAAAAATAAATAAATAGTAAACCCCACATGCATAAGAATGATAGGAAAAGGGGTGGACCTCTAGATACTGTAGATTTTGACAGGGGCCGCATTACTGTTGGAGTTTTATATGGGAACTTTCAGCGAGTAGAAAGATCCTGGGGCTGAAGGTCCAATAATTCAGAGAAATTATGTGGAATTTAGAGTATTACTCTAAAAACCATTTCAAAATCGAGATTGAGTCCCTTTGAGGCAAGACTTTTAAGTTCAAATATCCATCTCATTTTAGATTTCGCTAGTCTTTTCTCTTCATCTTTGTTTCTCTATATATTTCTGAAATTATCAATAGCCATAAATTGAATAATCTCTTTACTCAAGCAATTATGTTTTTCTTTAAGTGGGCACTGGTATCATACCCTGTAGGGACTGGCGATAATCAGAGAAGCAGTGAAGGGGCTCGGCAGCTTACCATGTATTTGCAAATATATGCAACAAATATCTCTGAATTTCTATTACCATATAGTTTCCAAGTAATGTTGCAAGTACTGTACTATTTAGTGTGCAGGGAGATACCAGGCTAAAAAAAACACCAGTGGGTAAATTTAATTTTTAATAATTTTGAGTTATTCACAATGATCTAAGCATTGTATCATTAATGTGGCCTGTAATTTGCACTTATCTATTTGTGTGAAGTTATGTTTGGTTACATGCTAACTGTACCCAGTAATAAAATAATGATGAAACATGTGACTACTGTATGTCATGTTTGGTGAACAATGTTATGTACTGCAATTCTATCCGAATGATGTTTGTTTTTTAAAACACCTCCCACCCTATAACATATCCATTTCCACACAGAAACCAATGTTGGTTTTGCCTTGTAAATGATTGCCGCTTCAAAATTTTGGCAGACCCGCACAAAGTCCCCCACCTCTTGCATCTCACAAGCTATAACATTTGGCCCTACGCCTTTTGAACTATGACATGCTACAGTAGCATTTACAGCAGACCAGAAATTGCCAAGCACTGCCCCATCGCCACTGAAGAAATCCAAATATTTGTTTCTGTTTAGTTTTGCCTCTTCAGAGAAATTACGGCCTTCGCTGACTTCAAGTAGGGTCCATCTCTGTATCTCCGCTAATAACTCATGTTTCTCCTCCAAATCAATGTTAACTTAACATTGCCTGTTTATCCTTCTCAGATAATTATGAAGTACACAGCAAGCTAAAGCAACTATTAATTTTAGGCAGAGCTAATGCATTTTCCACCTCACATCTAGCTAATCTCACATGGTAGTTAAAGATGCCTCTTTCAGGGGTTAATAACTGTGAAAAAGGCAACAAATACATACTGTAAGAGAACCCACAATTTATTTCTGTAGGAGTTGGTAGGCATAATGTGCCCTGTCTGTGACAATCATGGAATTTTCTTTGTTCCAATGCTCCCCCTTCGGAATCCCAAACTTTTTTTTTACTAGAGATGAGCGCCAACCCCCGTGTTTTAGTTTTAGTTTTGCATCTGTATTAACTTCATGTTTTGGTGTTCATTTTAGTTTTGCCAAATCCGACCTCACATGTTTTGGTTTTAGTTGCATATATTTTACAAAAATTTAATAAAAAATGCTAAAATCAAATAATTTGGGCCTTTTTTTGTGCCTACAGTATTAATAACCTCAATACCATTTATTTACAGTCAATTTTGATCACCTCCCAGTTCATAATGATATTTACATCCAGTTTAGGCCAAAGGCTGGAGCGAGCCGGCAGTTTACTAAGTAACTAAGCAGCGGCACAAACGCATGGCAGTTTATAGTACATATATGATTCGGGTGCAGTATGTTATGCCAGCGGTCGGGCTCCCGACAGACAGCATACCAGCACTGGAATCCCAACCATCGGCATACCGACATCTGGGCGAGTGCAAATGAGCCACTTGCGTGCTCGCTGCGCTCGAAACGCTTCAGGCACAGTGGTGCATTACACGCGCCATACTATCTATTCTCCCTCCAAGGGGGTAGTGGACCCCCAGGAGGTAGAAAAGCTGTCAGTATGCCGGCGGTCGGGATTCCGGCGCCGGTATGCTGGTCGTCGGGAGCCCGGCTGCCGCAAACTGAAGACCACCCATATGAAACATTGCCACAGAGCAGCGGCAGAAAAGTAGTGCAAGATGGAATTGTCCTAGGGCCCTCCCTCTCACCCTTATATTGGATATTAAAAAGGACATGCACAGTTTAACAAACCAAGCGACAAGCTACCAATGGGCTTAAGGCAGCTAACAGTGTTGTTAATCCTCACTACAGTTGGATGAGGTTATTCTCTTCATCCAATTCTTCACCCTCATCAGTGTTTACATCATCCTCACACAAAATTAATTCATCCCCACTGGAATCTACCATTACCGAAGTCTCTGTACTTTGATGTAATTGCTAGTAAAGGTCTTTCTCATTAAAATTCCTGTTTATTTTAATGAAAATATTTTTTTTTACAAATTTTGAGGAAGCACCTTCCTACACCGATTGCTGACAAGGTTCCCAGCTCTGCCAAAAACTCTGAGTACATACTGGAGGGTAATGCAAAGAAAGTTGCACAAGGGTCTCCAATTTGCCTTTTTTAATTCCATTACTCAAAGGGACTCTGTGACATGCTTATTTGTACACTGTCATTTAATTAATCCTCCATCATTCATGTTTGATGCCCATATCAGAAAGTTACGGTAGATGTGTCACTGATTATGGGCAATTCTTTTAGACATGGACCAGATGTCAAAATGTTGTGTTGACTTCTCTGCATCATCACTGCGTCTCTTGGAAAAGCTGAGGGTTTTTTCCTTTTTCCTGTCACCAACAGTTGCTGGAGAAACTGAAGGAGGAGATGTCATCGTGTCATGTACCACTTGAGTTGACAACTTGCTCAGTAGGATCTCTTTGCATATCTTTAGATCTGGGTCAGTTGGAAAGAAAGACACAAAATATGACTTAAACCTGGAATCAAGCACAGTCGACAAAATGTAGTGATCCAATTTCAAGATATTGCCAACCTTTGGATCCTGGCAAAGTGAACTAAGGACTTGATCTAAAATGTGTTACATACTTAGAAAAATCACTAATTTTCATCCTCTTCTTCAATTTCTCAAGTCAGTTTTTCAAAAGTCTTTGGATGGCTTTTTGACGTTCCTTCATCCACTGAAGCATGTAAAGGGTGAAATTCCACTTTGTAACTACCTCTTGCTTCAGTTGGTAGCAGGGCAAATGGAACTGTTCTTGCATGTACTGCAGTCTTCTGCATACAGCTGCAGAATGCCGAAAATGTTCCAAAACTTTTGGGCCACAGACAGAATCTCCTGGATGCCCCTGTCATGTCAGAAAAAACTCTGCACCCACAACTTGAATATGGGAGCAAAACATGGGACAAGTTGGAGTCCACCAGCTGTAATGCTTTCACAATATTTGGGACATTATCAAAAACCAAAAATCCTGAGTAGAGTACAAGCAGGGTAAGGCATTTTGCTATGATATCCCTTAGATTTTCTAAGAGGTTGTCAGTAGTGTGCCTCTTAGTTAAGCCAGTGTCTCTGAATACGTTGGTGTTGTTTGTTAAGTGCTGCTGCGGTTCATGCTACTGAAGGTAATTCACCCATCTAGTGGGCTGTCACAGTCATGTAATCTTTAGTTTGCCAAGATCTGCATGTCCATATATCTGTGGTTAAGTGGACAGTTGGTACAATGGCAGTACAGGTCAATAATTAGGTTTCTACACTTGGAGGTTACAATTGAATGGAGGCATCAACACTTAATGAGCTAGGTAATTTGCTTCTAAAAAACTCCTCCCCTCTAACCTTTACTTAGTTTTCCATTAAGTACCAAAGGAGTAGATCTGGTATCCCCCTGTTCTCCCTAGATGTCCAGGTTGGGTGTGTGTATGAGTGCGGAGTCTCTCCTTACTGTTTGTAGGCTCTCTAAGGAGCTAATGCTGGTGGTGCAGTAGGCTTGGTTTTCACACAGTTAAGGCCAGATTGAAGGGTTCAGAAAGAGGGACCCAGGCACAGGGAAGGCAGGAGGTGCTGTGATACTATCGTCAGGTGCAGGAGATGCAGACGGGCGCCCACACACCTCCAGCAACATAAAAAGATGCTGTCAAGAAGTACATTTTATCACTATAAAGAGGTAGTTGATAGAAGCAGATGCACTCAGTTGGGGTCATTCCGGTGCAGATGCAAAGCTGCTATTGTGCACATATCAATTAATATGTGCACAATAGCAATGAGCAATGAGCATGTATCTGGGCCGTATTGCGCACACACAGTGAGTGATTCACAAGTGTGGTTGCAGTGAGATTTTAGTCTCAAAGTGAGTGACAGGAAGTCAGTGTTTGGGGGTGGTAATGGGAAGTGGTCGAGTGAACACAGGCATGCCATGGCCATTTGAACAAAATTTTCTGGGTGTGAATACATTAGCAGCTGTGATCACACTTGCTGCTGGAGAGGCCTGTGTGCCCCGCGAAATCAGCTCAGCCTGCATGTCTACTAGAGATGAGCAGGTCCAGTTCTCTGAGAACCGAACCCACCTGAACATTGCAATGCGAGCCAGGATCCTTGTTCGGCTAGGGATTTCCCACCTAACTCGGATCCCAAAGCGAGGCCAAATGCCATCTTCCTACTGTTGTATTCTTGCGTGTTTTGGATTCTATATAAGTCCCCATGCATTGGTGCCATCTTCACTGGAGAGTGTACTGGATGGATGTGTACGTCTAAGTACTGGGTGGCATGTTGTGGTGTGAGGCGGGTGGGGGTGCCCTGTGTGCTGTATCTTAAAAAGGGGTGCTGTCTGCCTGCTGTATCTGAAAAATGGGTGCTCTCTGTGTCTGCTGTATCTGAAAGACAAGATCTGTCCATCCAGCTAGGGGCTCTGCCCCAGTGTAAAATAAAATAATAAAAGTATATATGTATTTGTTTGTGCTGTACCCCAGTGTACTATGCAATTTTTATTTTCTTTTCTTAGGTACTGTGACACTGCCGGTCAGGCCGCAGTATATTATTTCCTACTCATACACATATTGTGCGACACTGAAGTCAACCGCAGTGTGTAATTATTATTATTTACATTTCTGACTCATTTGTGTGATACTATCAGTGACGTCAACTGCAGTGTGTAATTATTATATACATTTCTGACTCATTTGTGTGATGCTGTCCGTGAAGGTCAACCCCACTTTCTGTTGATAGAAATGGAGGCTACTAATAGTGCTGAAGATTCTTCCACTAGTCATGATATTGACAATGCAAGTCCATCAACATAATTTGCTAAGGCAGATGCCCAGGGGCATAGAGGGCTTAAGTCAGGGTATGAAAAATCATTTAATTTTAGAGTGGTAAAGAAAAAAAATCAAAAGGAAAATTATCTGCAGGGGCAGTAAGATAAACTGGACATTCAGAATCAGAACCATCAGACATTCTTGAGGAACGTTTAGGGGTGTCCATGTCAGCTATGTGTGAGTCTGACATTTCTCACTCTCTCCTCATAGAGAAGCCTCTTTCACCTCCTTCCACCATTTCTGAACCATCTGCACATGTGGGGAGCAGTACAAGTAAAGATGGTGATAAATCCGATGATGAGGGTGATGAATCTGATGAGGAGGACATAATCCAAATTGAGGATTCGGTGTGGAAGTGGGACAGGATGAGGAGAATATGTGTGTAAGTAGAGAGAGCACCACTTTCCGTCAAACTCAAAAGTGACAGGTCGACACGCCTACAATTATGCAAATCAAGCCTGAACCACGCCCCTAATTATGCAAATAACGCCCTAATCACGCCCCTAATCACTCCTCCGACACTCCCACTTTTCCTCCCCTTCTGATGTTGTTTTATAGGAAATAAGCTTACAAAAGGAGTTATAAGCGTCGTTTAACCATTGAAAACCCTCCTGCGTATTAACTCTTAGTTGAATTAGTAAATGTTATATCTGTGGATTTATAAAATAAGCGTACGAGCTACGCTTGCTGTTTATTGGTTTCAGAGTGATATCTATAAAATTGCATAAACTTATAGCTACTTTAGTTCACCTTTCTATGACTGATAGTTCAACATGAGCTTTGCTACATGAGCTTTGCTACAGATCGGTAAACTATTAATGCACACAGACAGACCACGCGTGGTCTGTCTGACGTTTTTCTCCACAAGTGTACTGGTTGATCTGGTCGATTGCACGGCACGGTGGCTGGACGGATCTTGACGTGTTCACGGCTGGATACGGTGCTTTGTCCCGGACTGTGGTAGGCGATCATTGAGACAGCCTTGTGGAAACATTTATATCATGTGGTAATCAGCCCACAGAGTGGGTAATCAGGGTACGAGTCTTTGAATTACCTGTCCTGGATTGTACACAGTGTTGTTTTATCCATTAAAATATTTACCTGCACTATGAGCGCACCTTCTCCTCATTTGTATTTTTAGAAAATATATATATATATATATATATATAACCTAATATCGCTTGTAAAAACATTGCGTGTTTATATTCAAAATGTTGGCAATGCTTTATGTAAGATAAAGCCTTACAAATTAATTGTATAACATTATCAGGTGTAAAATTATGTGTTTATTAATAAATAAGCTGTTTTTTGAAACCCTATTTGTACATGACCCCTATAGCTCCACCCGTAGGGTCTGAGTTTTGCATGTGTCAACAACATTTCAGCTTTATAAGGAGAGTCCTGTAACCATTCCATAACAGCGTTGAAATCTATCACACAGAAGATACTGAGTCATTGCAACACAAAAAAGTGCACTTGTACTGCATGCTGATGCTAATAATAATAATAATAATAATAATAATAATCAGTTTTATACATTGGTAAATGCACCACACTGCATTTGTCAGGAGGTATTAACAGTTCCATGCCACAGTTGTGGGTTTTGGTGTCCCCGTCCTCCACTAGGCTGGAGAATAGGCAGATGGTAGAACGCGAGCATTATTGATTGTCTTGATGCGTAGGAATGGCACGGTATTGGAAGCTTTGGATAACCAGTTTCATCATACAGCCGGCTTCGTTATTATTCATGCATATTAGCATTGCCCTATTTACTTTCTAAACACTTAATAAAAATAATAAACAATTAGGTGTAAAACATATTTGACTATCCCTTCCTCATTCTGCCGGAGACTACCTGAAATAGTAGCAATCTACATGATCCCCTGAATGGTTACTCAATCTACCTGACAAAAAAAAAATAAGAAATCAGCGATACATACATTCAAAAGGGATCAACTGCAACATTTCCCTGTATTGGAATAAGGTAAAATGATCCCTAGGGCTACATGCATTTTAAATAAGGTTTTATCGTGCCCACTTACAGTATATGGAATATCATGTCATAAACAATACACAAAGAAATACTGCAAAATAGCAGTGTCTTTTCTTCAGCAAGTAGATCTTGCTAACTTTGGGTATTATTTACATTTGGATGTAAGCCATTTTCACAACACGACTCTCAGATGTAACAGTACGTGACCGCGCTGATATGTGTTAATTTTACAGTATCACTGAAATGCTTTTTCAAAAGTAGGAAAGTATGATGTAAAATTAAATATTTGTTGTCTACACATGGCAGTGGTATCTACAGCTCCCACACATCGCTGTGTTTAGCATTCTGGGATATTCTGTGTTGATAGACCCCATGTGAATTTGCTAACAGTATTAGCATTGGAAGCCCTGACATTTTTTTTTTTTTTAAATAACAGTTGTCGCAGTAACGGGTTTACCAATAATCTGGCGTTGGATAGGTATAGCTGGTGAAATGTAGTTCTAAGGGGGGGTTGTATTCTAATCCTACCTTTTCAGATTTCATAAGGCATTAGTGGTTTATCTGAATGGGCATAAAATTAGTTCTTCTTGTTATACAAGGCAGTGTGAATGTATAATGTGTCAAAGTGAGAAAAATATCTCTATGCACACTGCCATATTTGCACCTCACTCTGGTCCGCGCTGCGCATGCGTGCGCTTTCCCGTGATAGCGCATACCCGCTGATGCGTGCACCCGCTCGCATCGGTATGCGTATTTACGGTAAGGAGTATGTAGTCGTAGCGTGCGACCCAATCGTTACATATTTCCACAATTAACGTAGTTTATAGATCATGGTCCCTTTGATAGATTCTGAAAGTTTGGTTAATATAGAATGTCCCTGAACGGAGGAATCCCTCTTTGTATTGTAGGAAGGGTCTAACAGGAGTCATACAGCAGTGTTTGGTACCCATCGGAAGAGGATTTAAATAGCAATATTCCGGTGTTGGTTTGGAGCGTATTAATCGCTCGTGCGAATAGTTATGGACATAAGAAGTTTATGTCCATTACTATTATTTACTCTTACTCAGGTATGCGGCGGGAAACCCAGTGTCCCACCCACCTGAGCTGTTTGAAATCGTCACAGCCCACCTGTATGAATCAACCTATGACCTCTTGTTATAATGCGAAGCCGAATTCCTGTGTCCAATGGACGATCAGATTGTAGGGACCATTAGATTGCATTGTGTGTGGGGCATAAATAGGCAGGCCGACCACATCCAGCTCTCACTCTTCAACGGTTCTCATTGCTGAAAATCGGGTGCTGGATGTCCAGGCGCATGCGATCGTTTCCCCTTGTGCGTAAGTTTTTCTCCGTGATCATATTGTCTTACTGTGAGCCATTTCTCTCGTCTCTATCTCTCTCTCTCTCTCTCTCTACTCTTTTTCTCGTATTTTCCCTTGATTAGATTGTACTGTATTGTATTGTATTTATAGTGTAGTTATTTGGTTAGGAAGTCTCTGTTATATTGTAGTGTATCATTTGTACTGTGATTCCTTTTTACAAGTATATTAGTTATAATACATTTAATAGGCTTTGGACCCTAAACAAGTATCTGTGTATTTTCTCATAGTGTTAAGTGTTCACAGAGCGTCGGTGACGCTCAAGCAGCTTTGTAGTTAATCAGGTTACACCAGGTTGCACTTACACACTGTCTCTACATAAAGGTATACTGTGTATCTCATTGTTAAAGGTATAGATATCAAGGTATAGCGTTGTGAGCGTCTGCGCCGCTGGTGATCTCCTCGTGGTCTCGAGCGTCCGCTACGCCATAGCGAATCATTACGTTTGCCTGTAGCCAATAGTGTGCCAGTCTGTGATCTCTGGGCCGTGAGCGAACGCGACGCTTGAGCGTCTCGCCTACGGCTGAGCGATCGTTACGCAAGTAGCGTACCCTTACGGTACTTCTTACGTAGTCAGCGTATAGTGTTCTTAGACCTCTTAAAGGGTTATTTATACGATAAATAGATTCAGCTTTATCAATTGGCGGCTCGTCCTGTCCTTCACATATCTGCACTAGGTAGATCAGCAGACATTATCCCCCAGCAAAGGGTGGGAGGTTGTCTCGCAGTGCTGACGGGATAAGCGTCTGCTTCACTTAGATAAAGAGTGCTGAAGGAATCCGGGAACCGGAGGTAAGAACAAAACGCTTGTGTCTTTTAAAACTGTTTATTTGTCTTCTGTCTTGCGTACACACGCACGCATACATATATCTGCATTTCTTTTTCATTTTCGTATATCACTATCCTGTTTGCCAATTTTATAGTTGATAGAAAAGTGCTAAAAGAGACTTGCTGTTATTTTATAGTTTAAGAATAGAGGTAATAGTTAAAAGTGTAGAGAAACACACAGGTTTGCCTGGGAGATAAGGCAAAGCCAGTGGGGTACGCGGTAGATGATCAGGGATCGTCTACATTGATAAAAGTACATTGTGTTACGGTGGATCTTTGCATTGCGTACACGTGTCTCTAACAAAGACTAGCGTACGCAATCCAAAGGCCGACGCACGCAGCGTACATTACGCAACGGAGCGTCCGGTTACGCCCACGTAGCTCAAATCACGAAAAGTTGAATTTTAGCGCAAAGCGATAATTAACGCAAAGGCGATAGTTAGCGCTAAGCGGTAAATAGCGCAAAAGGCGATAAATAACGCATGTCTATTTTTGGAAAATCTGAAATTTAGTTTAACAGATCCTGCTCCTAATTGGTAACACAGCTGGGCTAAAGAAAATTTCTGCGCAGAAATAGATATTGAAACAAAAGTGTACATGTGTTGAGTGAGTGTGTTTTTTTTATCACATAAGAGGTTGAACCAAAAAGAAATCGGGTACTCGTAAGGGACATACGTGTAAGTGACATATACGGTGGCTAGGGAGGCATCCTTGGTTAAACATAATATTTGAGCATTAGAGTATAGCGGACCAGTATAGAACAAGACCAGGAGGTCAGACCAGGAGGTCGTACAGACAAGACCAGGAGGTCATAACAGACCAGGAGGTCATAAGGAGACAAAGAAGTCCGCTATAAAGGTAAGAGGCACAACCCCGGGGGTTGGTGCAGAACCCATATAGGCCATATAAGCTCTGGCTGAAGGAATTCGCAGCCGAAATTTTCGATTCCATTGATCTCTCAGTACATAACAGGTAGTGCTTATGTACTGAACGATTGTACCGCACGTCATTGTGTGCATTAGTAAACCTGACTAGTATCATTTTGCGTACAAAAGTCATAAACGCTAGTTGTACATTCTGACGTGATTTGTGTAATTTTTTATTTTTGAAGGGAAGTTCGCTGGTCACTCAGGAACTATCTAACAGCCCCACCTTTATTGGAAAGAGTAAGTGTCCTGCGGGTAACCCTCACATGTTCCAGTAAACAGAAGGTTTTTTGGTAGGGCCCTGTATCGAGTACGCCAGCACCATATCGGTGTGATCAGGTCGTATTGGTCGAGGTGGGCGAGTGAGTGGGGTACTCGGTAAACCGCCACCGCCGGCCTATTTTGAATAATTTGGTTTGCTGTAAGGGTTCGCTGAAGACCGTGATATAAAGATCAAAGGAGTAGTAAGCAACACCTGCAGATTATGGGGGCCAGTTGTTCAGGTAGGGGGCGATCAACCTCGGTTCGGGTTGATTCAGAGAACCGACCAGTCGGGTCGGCAAGGTACATCATGTGTGAGAAATACGGAAGTCACACAGAGGTTTTATGTGATGAATGGGAGAGAATGACTGTACAAGACAGGGAGAAATTCCCAAGAATAGGTAGCTTCAGTCCAGAAGTGTTACAAAATTTAAGGAGGAGGATATGTCTCATAAAATCAACAAAGAGACGAATCCAGCATCATGATTATTTACAGTTATGGCAACAGGAAGGTGAGATACAGAGAGGTTTGGCTCTGGCGGCGGGATCTGGGGCAGTCAGGAAACTGATAGCCACAGCCCCGCCTCCACCATACATTGCAGGAGAGAAGTTGATTGCGGAGAAAAACGCACTGGGGTGTAAAACACAAACTCTTAGCAACCCGGTAAATGTTAATGATGTTAACCAAGTAACCCATGCAATTATTGACCCGTGCAAGTTGTACCCTGTTCTGAACTTTCCTCAGGAGTGTGATCAAGAAGACGATTCGGCAACAATTTCAGCGCTCTCTCTAGCGGCCACCATATCAGAAACCACAGTAGGAACTGCACCACTCACGAGATTAGTGAAGGCCCCTAGCGGAGGGATAGGTGAGGTCGTGTCAACGGGTAAGTACGGCACCATGCATTATACCGAAACAATTTCACCACAAGTTGTAGAATCTACACAGAATGAGGTTGTTAGAGTTAACCCTGTTAGAGTAATAGCAGTTCCCAATGGGAAAACAGATGTATCAGGAGCCACTCCCATAAGGAACATTGCCATGTACACACCATTTTCCCGAATGGAATTAAGAACCATAGTGTCCGAATTTCCTGACCCCAGGAAAGACTTAGTTGCTAGCCAAAAATACATCAGGGATCTAGGGAACACTGTAGAGCCCAACAACAAAGATTGGCAGATACTGCTAAGAGCTTGTTTACCTTCAAATGTCGACTCAGTTCAATTCTTGGCTGATTGTGGACTAGATAAAGATGTACCACTTTCAGATGTGTACAACAAAGATAACGTAAAAAGGATAAATTTACAGCTAAAGGAGTATTTCCCAGCCGTTGTTAAATGGAACAAAATATTCTCCATTAGACAAAAAGAGTCCGAAACGGCAGCAGAATATTTTCACCGGGCACTATTAGAAATGGCAAAATACACTGGTATAGAAGACATTAGGACCAACCCAAACCATCAAGAAGTAGCAGTATCTGTACTGATGGATGGTTTAAAGGAAACATTAAAGGCTAGGGTACAGACCACGCAACCATGTTGGCGAGGTCTGTCTGTGTCCACTTTGAGAGAGGCTGCTATTGATCACGACAGAAACATCACCAGGCACAGAGAATCGCAAAGTGATAAGTTAATGTCAGTAAGTATACAGGCGCTGACCACAAAGCAGCCTGCGTATGTACCATCGAATCCTGTAAGTAAGTCAACTGAAATAACTTGTTATTCCTGTAACAGACAGGGACACTATGCACGAGACTGTAGAATAAAGAGTGTACAAAGATCTTTTCAACCCCCTAGACAACGACACAACACAAGACATTGGGAGCAGGGTCCACAGAGGCGGAGTTTTGAGCCACATACAGGGGAAACAAAAAGATACCCCCCGAACAGAGATTGGCATGCCTCTGGTAGTTCCCAGCTAACTCCCTCTCAAGTAGTTGCTGCCAACGGGATTCAGGGAGGTCAGCATACCCAATAGGGGTGTGGCCATACCTGTAATCTGCAGCCGGTTAAATTGATTGCCAGTCTTGGAAGTGAACCAGAGATTGCAATCAATGTAGCTGGTAAAACTTTAAACTTTCTTGTAGACACAGGGGCGGCCAAGTCAGTGATAAATTCGACAGTGGGCATGAGAACCACTGGTAGGACAATTCCAGCCATGGGAGTAACAGGAGTAGTCCAGCATTACCCTGTTAGCAAACCAGCCGAGATTACAATAGGGCCTTTGCATACCAAGCATTCCTTCTTGCTGGCTGCATCGGCACCAACCAATCTCCTGGGAAGAGACTTACTATGTAAAATGGGGTGCGTCATTTATTGTACTTCTGAAGGTGTATTCTTGGACATACCTGAGAATCACGCTCAGGAAGTACGAGACATGTTAGACTCCCCATCAAAATTAATGTCACATTCCATTATGACAAATAGGAATCCATCCCAAGTAGAAGAGATGACATCTCAAATACCAGAGTCACTTTGGACAAAAGACGGACAGGACACTGGATTAATGGCAAACGTAGCTCCAGTAGTTGTACAAGTAAAAGATGGTAGGATAGCTCCAAAAATCCCACAGTATCCTCTGAAGCCAGAGGTGGAGTTAGGAGTTTTCCCAGTAATAGAGCGCTTGCTACAACAGGGCATTCTGGTAAGAACGTCCAGCACTGCCAATAGTCCCATCTTCCCTGTTAAAAAGAGTGGGGGGAGGGGTTACAGGCTAGTGCAGGATCTAAGGGGGATTAACAAAATAGTTGAGAGTCAGTTCCCCGTAGTGCCAAATCCAGCTGTCATCCTAATGCAAATTCCTCCCACTGCCAAATTTTTCACTGTTATTGACCTCTGCTCCGCTTTCTTTTCGGTACCTCTGCACCCTGACAGCCAATATTTGTTTGCATTCACATACAGAGGAGTCCAATACACGTGGACTCGACTACCCCAAGGTTTCATAGATAGTCCAAGTATATTTTCTCAGGCTTTGCATGATTGTTTACAGTCTTTTCAACCAGACAGTGGATCAGTATTGATACAGTATGTGGACGATTTATTACTGTGTTCAGATTCACTGGAAGCATCTCTGAAGGATACGAAACAGCTCCTGTTTCATCTTTCAGACACCGGACACAAGGTGTCCAAAGACAAGTTGCAATTATGCCAAACTAAGGTAAAATATTTAGGACACTGTCTAACACAAGGACTGAGACACCTGACCGCTGATAGAATCCAAGCAATTAGAGACATGACTCTACCACAAACCCAGCAACAGATCAGAACGTTTTTAGGAATGTGTGGGTATTGCCGTAATTGGATCCCAGGGTTTTCCATATTGGCGTTACCTTTGCAGGAAATGGTCTCCTCAAACAAACCTGATAGGATTTCGCATACTGACGAATCCGAAACAGCATTTGAGAGACTCAAACAGTGCCTAACGCAGGCGCCAGCACTAGGTATGCCAGACTATGGGAAACCCTTTGAACTATACGGAACAGAAAGTGCTGGTTGCGCAGCAGGTGTACTAACCCAAAAACACGGTGATGCCAGCAGGCCAGTTGCATACTACAGCGCTCAGCTAGACACGGTAGCGCGATCCCTCCCCACATGCTTGCGAAGCGTTGCTGCAATAGCATTGCTAGTAACAAAAAGCGAAGATGTCGTGCTAGGCCACAACCTCACAATCCATACACCACATGCAGTGTCAGCCTTATTGAACTCTGCCCAAACCAGACACGTCTCATCAGCGAGGTTTACAAGATGGGAATTGGCACTAATGGCCCCAGTAAACATCACCATAAGGAGATGCAGTGCATTAAATCCTGCAACATATCTCCCAGGTGTGCCTGGTCAGGCACAAAGGGTGGAAGGTGAGAGTGCTGGGGAAGGAGGATTTAATACAAAGGAAGATACACATGATTGTATGGAATATTTGACCCAAAATTTTACCGCAAGGCCTGACATCAGTGACAATCCACTGGAAGATGCAGAACTCACGTTCTACACGGACGGTAGTTGTCACAGACAGTCAGACTCGGGAGACTTGTGTACTGGATACGCAGTCGTAGATGACCAAGACACCATAGAAGCGGAACCGCTAGGCCCACCTCACTCAGCCCAGGTTGCTGAATTGGTCGCCCTAACCAGAGCATGTGAATTGGCTAAGGGTAAGTCAGCCAATATCTACACCGATTCTAGATACGCATTCGGGGTAGTCCATGATTTCGGAGCCCTATGGCGCCTCAGAAATTTCATGACGGCAGCTGGTACACCGATAGCGCATGCAGCTCACATAAAAAGGCTTCTAACAGCGATACAGGAACCCGACAGAGTGGCTGTTATCAAATGTAAAGCACATACATATAGTCAAGACCCAGTATCACTTGGTAACAGCCGAGCAGACGAAGCTGCTAAGTTAGCAGCTGCTACCCCCATACCGACAGACACCACACAACTGATGGTATTCAATACCATCAACACACAGAAGTTGTGTGAAATGCAGAATTTGTGTTCCGCACAGGAAAGAGCAGTCTGGAAGGCAAAGGGATATGGCCAGGAGTCCTCAGGGCTCTGGACGGATGGACATGGTAAACCAGTGGCCCCCAGGACATATCTTCCATGTCTGGCTGAAGCAGCTCACGGGCTGACTCATCTAGGCAAGGAGGGAATGTGCAAATTGGTAAGAGCATACTGGTGCGCCCCAGGATTCTCCTCTCATGCGAGTAAAAGAGCAATGTCATGCCTTACCTGTCTGAGAAAGAATATTGGAAAGGCAATACCTACAGAACCATCCCATATCCCACCTGCCGGCGGCCCTTTTCAGGTAATACAAATTGACTTCATTCAATTACCCCCATGTCGGAATTTGAAATATGTACTTGTTTGTATAGATGTTTTCTCGAATTGGGTCGAAGCATTTCCAGCGGCTACAAATACCGCTATGTTTACAGCTAAGAAAATTGTGCAGGAATTTGTATGTAGATATGGTATCCCTAGAATAATCGAAAGTGATAGGGGTACCCATTTTACAGGGGATGTCTTTCAAGGAATGTGTAAGTTGATGGGAATTGATAGCAAGCTGCACACTCCGTACCGTCCACAGGCGAGTGCGAAGGTCGAAAGAGTGAACAGCACGATTAAAAATAAATTGAGTAAAGTAATGGCAGAGACAGGATTGACGTGGCCAGAAGCTTTACCCATTGTTTTGTATAGCATCAGAACCACTCCCAGGTCCCCTCTTAATCTGTCCCCCTTTGAAATCTTGTTTGGTCGACAACCGCATGTCATGATTAACCCTCAGGATGATTTGAAATGTAACAATGAAGTAACTGTAAAGTACTTAATTAACATGAGTAAACAGTTGAGGAATCAAAATGAAAATCTGAAGTTGGTGATTCCTGATCTACCTGATAGTAATTGTCATGACATTGAACCTGGGGATTATGTAATGATACGAAATTTTCTACGCTCAGGTTGTCTTATTGATAGATGGGAAGGACCATACCAGGTCTTATTGACTAGCACCACAGCATTGAAGGTTGCTGAGAGAGAGACTTGGGTCCATTCATCCCACTGCAAGAAGGTTGCTGATCCAGAGAAGTCCCGTGATAAGGAACAGACGGTAGAGGTTGTATCACTGGAGTGTCTGTTCCAGGAGGACTGAGGCGGCACCTGAGCCTTGAAGACCGAGAGCTGTTGTCGACTCCCCACTCCCTTTTATTGTTTTTTTCCACTTCCCATCCCCTCTCCCTTGAAATTTATTTTTCCCCCTTCTCATTCTTCTCCATTTCCTCCTCAAAGATGGACTTGCCCCAA
Source organism: Pseudophryne corroboree (assembly GCF_028390025.1). Lineage (NCBI taxonomy): Eukaryota > Metazoa > Chordata > Amphibia > Anura > Myobatrachidae > Pseudophryne > Pseudophryne corroboree. The sequence goes on along the minus strand of NC_086444.1, from coordinate 443,824,066 downwards.
GAGACTGTGATCCGGATTTTCCTGTTGACCATGATGTTGACCAGAGCAGTCTGTTCCGGCGAGAATACCATAGAGGTCGAGAGAGGTTCTGGAATGGGTTCCGATTATGATGATGGAGGCGTAGTTTTCCAAGATCAACCTAACCAACAAGCAAAGGCGAGTATCAGAAAACGATCCGATAGAAGAAATTGTGATGGATTGTTAGCTGAAGAAAACTGTATCTGCAGGCTTTGTAACAATTTGGTTGAGGATGGGTGCATAAAGAAATGCCAATCCAGTTTTAATATCCATATGGACCGGCATCCATTGAGTGATTATCACTCCTTAGTGGGTAATGTATTAAACAAAACAGATTGTTGGGTATGCTCTCAAGTACCTCAGGGTCATAGCAAATCAGGGCTAGTACCATTTCCTTTAACGATAGGGGAGGTACTTGAGTTAAATGGTGGGAGACCGGTGGACCGGAGGTTTAATATCTCCAGCCCTCCTAGTTTGAAACTCCACCAATACCACGTGGATAGGTCCCTCTTATGTTTCAACATCTCCAATCCCCGACAGCCGGGAAATTGGGAAGTGTCATGGAGCAACCTGACCATGACCTTCTCGCATAGAGCAGATAGAATGCCTACAGATACAGAGCTTGTACACCACATAGCCAGTAGAGGAAAATCTTTCAGGTATAGATATACCTTAGGAAGTAGGATTACTAGAGTTGGAGAAGTATCACCAGGATACTGTGCACATATCGTACAACCTGATACGTGCATTAAGCAGATGGAAGAATTAGGGCTAGGAGATTTCACCTGGAAGGTGTGTAATATGGTAATGTCTTTCTCCGTCCCATATGTTCTCCCCGATGATGCATATTTCATATGCGGGAGAAAGGCGTACAAGTGGCTTGCCCCAAACTCTGAAGGATTGTGTTATATTGGAAGAGTATTGCCTGAAGTAATGACTGTAACTCATGATAAAATGAAAGATATACACCGTGGTGCCCAAACTCCTTATACTCACACTCATTACGAGCACCTCGTTAAAAGACAACTATCAGAAAGATTAGAGCATCCGGCCTCTGATCTGATCCATGAATCCACCGGGATTCAGGTTCTGGTGGCGTTAGATTTCACTCGCACCGCTCGAGGAGTGATGAATTATAGATACATTTCCGCACTCGCCAATTTGTTAGATAATATCACTGAAATGTATGATGACACGTTTAGATACACTGGAAGAGAACTCCAAGCTTATAAAACAGAACTGGTACAGCATAGAATGGTTCTTAATTACCTCACAGCAGTGACAGGCGGATATTGTGTTACATTGGCAACACAGTACGGCGTGAAGTGTTGCACGTATATAACGAATAGCACCGAGGATCCGGTAGAGGTCATAGACCAAAAGATGGACGATATTCTCCAATTGAAGTGGGAATTTCGCCGAAAACACAATCTCACTCTTGCTGCTGTAGGTAATGAGCTGACTGGTTGGGTGTCATGGTTGAACCCGCGAAATTGGTTCTCCGGTTTAGGAGACTGGGCTCAAGGAGTCATAATGGATGTTGGAAAGTTTCTCCTATGTATTTTAGGTGTCGTTATATTTATTGGATTGATATTTAGATGCGGGCAGGCTTTAATGAAGTGCAAACAAAGTACAAGAGTGATGAGTTTGAGGAGTGAGGAAACTGTAATTAACCTGGATTTGATTTATGACCCAATGATAGAAACCAGGATGTGATGAAAATGCGATTATACGGTCCGTTTCTTTCACCTGTTTTTCTGCTTTTCTCCAAGATAACAAGACCCCCTTGGACGAGGAAGTTGACGAGACGCTATACAGACAACGGATGGACCAAAGAAAGAGTTTTGACCACTTGAGAAATGGACACTTGATGAACTTTGCCATGGATCCCCAGTTTCCCTAGTATTTTTAAACTCACGCTAGCCCAACATTTTTTGTAAATCTAATGGCATTGACAAAGCTTATTGCTCACGCTTAATGAGCAAAACAGCGAAAAGAAGACGACTTTCAACTGATACCGAACAAAACTTCGACGACAGATGTACATTTACCTGACATAGAATATCATTGCATTTTCCATAAGTGTTCTTCATCTTCATCTCTACAACCCTCAGGTAATAACACACATAGTATAGGGAATACAGGCACAGATATCAGCAATCACATATTCCCCCATTCATGTATCATCAACTAAAATGTGCTCCCCATTTTGTTCAAAAACCGAAAAGAGCTCGGTAAAGTTTGACAGCCCATCCACAGACCTGTACCACGGGATAAGAAGGAATTCAAATGTATACTTCGCAATACCTCGAAGCTTGATTTACAACATGTACGGCACGATGATACATGACCCCCCAAACATGGACTCATACACACATGCTTCTGCTATCTCACTAGGTCATACCCTCTTCACACCTACTCCTCTCTCCTCCCCTACCCAACCATGGAAATGAATTAACCCCTGACATATATTTTTCTCTTTTTGAAATGTTTTAGAAGGTGGCAGTTATTATTGACTGCCAAAGGGTGGACTGTCAAAGTCAGAAAAATATCTCTATGCACACTGCCATATTTGCACCTCACTCTGGTCCGCGCTGCGCATGCGTGCGCTTTCCCGTGATAGCGCATACCCGCTGATGCGTGCACCCGCTCGCATCGGTATGCGTATTTACGGTAAGGAGTATGTAGTCGTAGCGTGCGACCCAATCGTTACATATTTCCACAATTAACGTAGTTTATAGATCATGGTCCCTTTGATAGATTCTGAAAGTTTGGTTAATATAGAATGTCCCTGAACGGAGGAATCCCTCTTTGTATTGTAGGAAGGGTCTAACAGGAGTCATACAGCAGTGTTTGGTACCCATCGGAAGAGGATTTAAATAGCAATATTCCGGTGTTGGTTTGGAGCGTATTAATCGCTCGTGCGAATAGTTATGGACATAAGAAGTTTATGTCCATTACTATTATTTACTCTTACTCAGGTATGCGGCGGGAAACCCAGTGTCCCACCCACCTGAGCTGTTTGAAATCGTCACAGCCCACCTGTATGAATCAACCTATGACCTCTTGTTATAATGCGAAGCCGAATTCCTGTGTCCAATGGACGATCAGATTGTAGGGACCATTAGATTGCATTGTGTGTGGGGCATAAATAGGCAGGCCGACCACATCCAGCTCTCACTCTTCAACAGTTCTCATTGCTGAAAATCGGGTGCTGGATGTCCAGGCGCATGCGATCGTTTCCCCTTGTGCGTAAGTTTTTCTCCGTGATCATATTGTCTTACTGTGAGCCATTTCTCTCGTCTCTATCTCTCTCTCTCTCTCTCTCTACTCTTTTTCTCGTATTTTCCCTTGATTAGATTGTACTGTATTGTATTGTATTTATAGTGTAGTTATTTGGTTAGGAAGTCTCTGTTATATTGTAGTGTATCATTTGTACTGTGATTCCTTTTTACAAGTATATTAGTTATAATAAATTTAATAGGCTTTGGACCCTAAACAAGTATCTGTGTATTTTCTCATAGTGTTAAGTGTTCACAGAGCGTCGGTGACGCTCAAGCAGCTTTGTAGTTAATCAGGTTACACCAGGTTGCACTTACACACTGTCTCTACATAAAGGTATACTGTGTATCTCATTGTTAAAGGTATAGATATCAAGGTATAGCGTTGTGAGCGTCTGCGCCGCTGGTGATCTCCTCGTGGTCTCGAGCGTCCGCTACGCCATAGCGAATCATTACGTTTGCCTGTAGCCAATAGTGTGCCAGTCTGTGATCTCTGGGCCGTGAGCGAACGCGACGCTTGAGCGTCTCGCCTACGGCTGAGCGATCGTTACGCAAGTAGCGTACCCTTACGGTACTTCTTACGTAGTCAGCGTATAGTGTTCTTAGACCTCTTAAAGGGTTATTTATACGATAAATAGATTCAGCTTTATCAAATGATATAATCCCTAGCTGGTGTGGTTGCGGGGATAGGGGCAGCAGTTTAGCAGGAACAAGCTTTTCAATTGACATCACGTGCATCCTGAATACATAATGCCTCATGAAAATATTATAGTGGGGTGCTGAAAGGTACAGTTTTTACTCTCTAAACATTGTAAATGTTTTTTATTTCAGACGTTCAGTTATGCAGAGGTTTGCTGGGAAATTTTTTCTTTTTCTTTTTTTTTATTTTTTTATTACCAAATGTTTTTAATAAAATAGTGTAATCTGTTGGCCTTGTCATCATGTCATTCAATTATTCTACAATGGGCCTTTCTGAGAATATAGATAAACATAACAAGATAAATAGACTACTTTTTAAAATACTATAATACACAAGTCAAGTTAACCTATAAATTCCTGCGACTGACATCTGCATGTTATTCAGTGTAATTGTCGATGGCTTGTCGATATAGCGGCCACCATCATGAATAGTCATAGTTTCTGATCTGGACAATGCTTAAATTTTTTTTTTCTCTGACGTCCTAGTGGATGCTGGGGACTCCGTAAGGACCATGGGGAATAGACGGCTCCGCAGGAGACTGGGCACACTAAAAGAAAGATTTGGTACTACCTGGTGTGCACTGGCTCCTCCCTCTATGCCCCTCCTCCAGACCTCAGTTAGATTTCTGTGCCCGGCCGAGCTGGATGCACACTAGGGGCTCTCCTGAGCTCCTAGAAAGAAAGTATATATTAGGTTTTTTATTTTACAGTGAGACCTGCTGGCAACAGGCTCACTGCAACGAGGGACTAAGGGGAGATGAAGCGAACCTACCTGCTTGCAGCTAGCTTGGGCTTCTTAGGCTACTGGACACCATTAGCTCCAGAGGGATCGACCGCAGGACCCGTCCTTGGTGTTCGTTCCCGGAGCCGCGCCGCCGTCCCCCTTACAGAGCCAGAAGCAAGAAGATGGTCCGGAAAATCGGCGGCAGAAGACTTCAGTCTTCACCAAGGTAGCGCACAGCACTGCAGCTGTGCACCATTGCTCCTCATACACACTTCACACTCCGGTCACTGAGGGTGCAGGGCGCTGGGGGGGGGGCGCCCTGAGCAGCAATAATATCTCCTTGGCTGGCAAAATAACCACAATATATAGCCCCAGAGGCTATATATGTGGTAATTACCCCTGCCAGAATACAGAAAAAAGCGGGAGAAAAGTCAGCCGAAAAAGGGGCGGAGCCATCTCCCTCAGCAAACTGGCGCCATTTTCCCTCACAGTTCCGCTGGAAGGAAGCTCCCTGACTCTCCCCTGCAGTCTACACTACAGAAAAGGGTAAAAAAGAGAGGGAGGGCACAGATTTGAGGCGCAGTAAATATTATAGCAGCTATAGGGGACATAATTCAGTTAGTCCCTGCATTATATAGCGCTCTGGTGTGTGCTGGCATACTCTCTCTCTGTCTCCCCAAAGGGCTTTTGTGGGGTCCTGTCTCCTTTAAGAGCATTCCCTGTGTGTGTGTGCGGTGTGTCGGTACGGCTGTGTCGACATGTTTGATGAGGAGTCTTATGTGGAGGCGGAGCAGATGCCTATAAATGTGATGTCACCCCCTGCGGGGCAGACACCTGAGTGGATGGACTTATGGAAGGAATTACGTGCAAGTGTCGACTCCTTACATAAAAAATTTGACGACATGCCAAATGCGGGACAGCCGGCTTCTCAGCTCGTGCCTGCCCAGGCAATTTAAAGGCCATCAGGGGCTCTAAAACGCCCACTACCTCAGATGGCAGACACAGATGTCGACACGGATACTGATACCAGTGTCGACGACGATGAGTCAAATTTAATGTCCACTAGGGCCATTCGTGGCATGATTGAGGCAATGAAAGAGGTTTTACAGCTTTCTGATATAAACCCAGGTACCTCAAAGAAGGGTATTATGTTTGGGGAGAAAAAACTACCAATAGTTTTTCCCCCATCTGAAGAATTAAATGAAGTGTGTGAAGAAGCGTGGGCTTTCCCTGATAAGAAATTGGTGATTTAAAAAAAATTACTAATGGCGTTCCCTTTCTCGCCAGAGGATAGGTCACGTTGGGAAACTCCCCCTAGGGTGGATAAAGCGCTCACACGTTTGTCTAAAAAGGTGGCACTACCATCTCCGGATACGGCCGCCCTAAAGGAACCTGCTGATAGAAAGCAGGAGGCTATCCTAAAGTCTATATATACACACACTGGTGTTATACTGAGACCAGCTATTGCTTCAGCGTGGATGTGCAGTGCTGCTGCTGCTTGGTCAGATTCCCTGTCAGAAAATATTGACACCCTGGACAGGGACACTATATTGCTAACCGTAGAGCATATAAAAGACTCAGTCTTGTACATGAGAGATGCACAGAGGGAGATCTGCCGGCTGGCATCTAGAATAAGTGCATTGTCCATTTCTGCTAGGAGAGGCTTATGGACTCGGCAGTGGACAGGGGATGCAGATTCTAAAAGGCACATGGAAGTTTTGCCTTATAAGGGTGAGGAGTTATTCGGGGATGGTCTCTCAGACCTTGTTTCCACAGCAACAGCTGGGAAGTCAGCATTTTTACCCCATGTCCCCTCACAGCCTAAGAAAGCGCCGTACTATCAGGTACAGTCCTTTCGACCCCAGAAAAACAGGCGGGGAAAAGGCGGGTCCTTTCTGTCTAGAGGCAGAGGAAGGGGAAAAAAGCTGCACCACGCAGCAGGTTCCCAGGAACAAAAGTCCTCCCCCGCTTCTTTCAAATCCGCCGCATGACGGTGGGGCTCCACAGGCGGAGCCAGGTACGGTGGGGGGCCGCCTCAAAAATTTCAGCGATCAGTGGGTTCGCTCACGGGTGGATCCCTGGATCCTTCAAGTAGTATCTCAGGGGTACAAGCTGGAATTCGAGGCGCCTCCCCCCCGCCGTTTCCTCAAATCGGCCTTACCGACAACTCCCTCGGGCAGGGAGGCTGTACTAGAGGCAATTCCCAAGCTGTATTCCCAGCAGGTGATAGTCAAAGTACCCCTACTTCAACAAGGACGGTGTTACTATTCCACACTGTTTGTGGTACCGAAACCAGACGGTTCGGTGAGACCCATTTTAAATTTGAAATCCTTGAACACATACATAAAAAAATTCAAGTTCAAGATGGAATCGCTCAGGGCGGTTATTTCAAGCCTGGACGAGGGGGATTACATGGTATCCCTGGACATCAAGGATGCTTACCTGCATGTCCCAATTTACCTTCCTCACCAGGAGTACCTCAGATTTGTGGTACAGGATTGCCATTACCAATTCCAGACACTACCGTTTGGACTGTCCACGGCACCGAGGGTGTTTACCAAGGTAATGGCAGAAATGATGATACTCCTTCGAAAAAAGGGAGTTTTAATTATCCCGTACTTGGACGATCTCCTAATAAAGGCGAGGTCCAGGGAGCAGTTACTGGTCGGAGTAGCACTATCTCGGGAAGTGCTACAACAGCATGGCTGGATTCTAAACATTCCAAAGTCACAACTGGTTCCTTCCACACGCTTACTGTTCCTGGGGATGATTCTGGACACAGAACAGAAAAAGTGTTTCTCCCGCAGGAGAAAGCCAAGGAGCTGTCATCTCTAGTCAGAGACCTCCTAAAACCAAAACGGGTATCGGTGCATCACTGCACACGAGTCCTGGGAAAAATGGTGGCTTCGTACGAAGCAATTCCATTCGGCAGGTTCCATGCAAGGACCTTCCAGTGGGACCTCTTGGACAAGTGGTCGGGATCGCATCTTCAGATGCATCAACTGATAACCCTGTCTCCAAGGACCAGGGTGTCTCTACTGTGGTGGCTGCAGAGTGCTCATCTTCTAGTTGGCCGCAGATTCGGCATACAGGACTGGGTCCTGGTGACCACGGATGCCAGCCTTCGGGGCTGGGGCGCAGTCACGCAAGGAAGAAATTTCCAGGGACTTTGGTCAAGTCAGGAGTCGTCCCTACACATAAACATTCTGGAACTGAGGGCCATTTGCAATGCCCTAAGTCAGGCAAGGCCCCTGCTTCAAAACCAGCCGGTTCTGATCCAATCAGACAACATCACGGCAGTCGCCCATGTAAACCGACAGGGCGGCACAAGAAGCAGGGTGGCCATGGCAGAAGCCACAAGGATTCTCCGATGGGCGGAAAATCACGTACTAGCACTGTCAGCAGTGTTCATTCCAGGAGTGGACAACTGGGAAGCAGACTTCCTCAGCAGACACGACCTACACCCGGGAGAGTGGGGACTTCATCCAGAAGTCTTCCTACTGTTGGTAAACCGCTGGGAAAGGCCACAGGTGGACATGATGGCGTCCCGTCTCAACAAGAAGCTAAAGAGATATTGCGCCAGGTCAAGGGACCCTCAGGCGATAGCTGTGGACGCTCTAGTGACACCGTGGGTGTACCAGTCGGTCTATGTGTTCCCTCCTCTGCCCCTCATACCAAAGGTACTGAGACTAATAAGAAGGCGAGGAGTAAGAACGATACTCGTGGTTCCGGATTGGCCAAGAAGAGCTTGGTACCCGGAACTTCAAGAAATGTTATCAGAGGACCCATGGCCTCTACCGCTCAGACAGGATCTGCTACAGCAGGGGCCCTGTCTGTTCCAAGACTTACCGCGGCTGCGTTTGACGGCATGGCGGTTGAATTCCGGATCCTAAAGGAAAAGGGCATTCCGGAGGAAGTCATTCCTACGCTGATAAAAGCCAGGAAAGAAGTAACCGCAAACCATTATCACCGCATTTGGCGAAAATATGTTGCGTGGTGTGAGGCCAGGAAGGCCCCTACAGAGGAATTTCAGCTGGGTCGTTTTCTGCACTTCCTACAGCCAGGAGTAACTATGGGCCTAAAATTGGGTTCCATTAAGGTCCAGATTTCGGCTCTGTCGATTTTCTTCCAGAAAGAACTGGCTTCACTGCCTGAAGTTCAGACTTTTGTAAAGGGAGTGCTTCATATTCAGCCCCCTTTTGTGCCTCCTGTGGCACCTTGGGATCTCAATGTGGTGTTGAGTTTCCTAAAATCACATTGGTTTGAACCACTTAAAACCGTGGATCTCAAATATCTCACGTGGAAAGTGGTCATGTTGTTGGCCTTGGCTTCGGCCAGGCGTGTGTCAGAATTGGCGGCTTTGTCATGTAAAAGCCCTTATCTGATTTTCCATATGGATAGGGCAGAATTGAGGACTCGTCCCCAGTTTCTCCCTAAGGTGGTATCAGCTTTTCACTTGAACCAACCTATTGTGGTGCCTGCGGCTACTAAGGACTTGGAGGATTCCAAGTTACTGGACGTAGTCAGGGCCTTGAAAATTTATGTTTCCAGGACGGCTGGAGTCAGGAAAACTGACTCGCTTTTTATCCTGTATGCACCCAACAAAATAGGTGCTCCTGCTTCTAAGCAGACTATTGCTCGCTGGATTTGTAGCACAATTCAGCTGGCGCATTCTGCGGCTGGATTGCCGTATCCTAAATCAGTAAAAGCCCATTCCACGAGGAAGGTGGGCTCATCTTGGGCGGCTGCCCGAGGGGTCTCGGCTTTACAACTTTGCCGAGCTGCTACTTGGTCAGGGGCAAACACGTTTGCTAAATTCTACAAATTTGATACCCTGGCTGAGGAGGACCTTGAGTTCTCTCATTCGGTGCTGCAGAGTCATCCGCACTCTCCCGCCCGTTTGGGAGCTTTGGTATAATCCCCATGGTCCTTACGGAGTCCCCAACATCCACTAGGACGTCAGAGAAAATAAGAATTTACTCACCGGTAATTCTATTTCTCGTAGTCCGTAGTGGATGCTGGGCGCCCATCCCAAGTGCAGATTGTCTGCAATACTTGTATATAGTTATTGCCTAACTAAAGGGTTATTATTGTGCCATCTGTTGAGAGGCTCAGTTGTATTTCATACTGTTAACTGGGTTAAATATCACGAGTTATACGGTGTGATTGGTGTGGCTGGTATGAGTCTTACCCGGGATTCAAAATCCTTCCTTATTGTGTCAGCTCTTCCGGGCACAGTATCCTAACTGAGGTCTGGAGGAGGGGCATAGAGGGAGGAGCCAGTGCACACCAGGTAGTACCAAATCTTTCTTTTAGTGTGCCCAGTCTCCTGCGGAGCCGTCTATTCCCCATGGTCCTTACGGAGTCCCCAGCATCCACTACGGACAACGAGAAATAGAATTACCGGTGAGTAAATTCTTATTTTTTTTTTAATTTATGAAATGATTTCACTGATCTCGGCCTGTATCCAGAAATAGTTATAAGAATTAATAATTAATCCAAGAAAAAAGATGCTCATACTACGTCCCATTGAGTACCAACAGAAGTAGACCAGGGTAATTAGGACCTTCGCCATTCTCCGCTCTCGGCGCCACAGCTCAGACTGTAACCCAATGAGTGCCATCAGAAACAACATAGCTGTAACTATGTATATCATTTGCAATAGTGTTTAAATAGATTTTAATCTGTGTTTCCCCAGGGATATGCACATATGTATGGCTAATATTATTTATAGCACATTGACAGTTATTGATTTATGATTATTTGTATATCTACATTTACTGTAATTTATAGATGATAAATCAGGGTCGTAGCCAGAATTTTGTGGGACCCGATAGCAACATTTGAAGGGTTCCTGTCCTAATGCGTCTAGAGACACCTATCCACAGCAATTGTTAATTTTAAACCCATAATAATATATGTATTATTTATTTATTAATTACCAGTTTATTTATATAGCGCACACATATTCCGCAGCGCTGTACAGAGATCATTTTCCCATTAATTTCAGACCCAGCCCCAGTGGAGCTTACAAGCTATATTACCTATCACATGTACACACAGACACATTCACGATAGGGTTAATTTTGTTGAGAGCCAATTAACCTACCAGTATATATTTGGATTCTGAGCCATACTGTTGCCATAGTAAATGTTATGCCCCATAGTAGTGTCCTAGTCTATTTTATGAACCACAGTAGTGCTCTAGTTCAAATTCATTGTAGGGCTAGCAGTACACATTATCCAACACTGTGACATCAATTCACATTATGACATGCAGTGTGACCAGTTCATATTATGCCACACTATAGTGCCGCCACTTCATATTGTGCCACATTACAGATGCCAGTTCAGATTATGAAAAATTATAACGCACAACATTTCTTTTTATATCACATTACAGTGAACAAGTGAAGGGGCATAAATACATATATTGAAGGCCTGATGGCAATGGTTTGTAAGGGACCCTGCATAACAAACAAAGTGTGCCCCTCTTAGCTCTGGGCCCATAGCAGCTGCACTAAAGGCATCTATGGCAGCGATGCCCTTGTGATAAATCCACGTTATAAACCTGGAAATAGTAAACTTTTCTTACATTTGTTATCAAAGGATATATAGTGTAAAGGGCATATCAAACTTCCCCTAATATTTGCATTTAGTAATAATACTGTGCTTTGCTGCGGCAGTATGATAATATATCACCCCTACACTATGAAAGTGATGTTGAAACGTTTTATAAATTAGATTGCTTACATTTAAAAAGAGAGAATATGTGAATTAATCCTCTCATTCATGGGACGGTTGTGTTTAATTTTTGCATAATATTATTTTACAGATTTTTCCAGTAAAACTGAATGTTAGCGTTGTAAACATCTGTTGTCCAATAGGCACACAGACATCTGTCCTCAGGGTTTATCTTACCAGAGGTCCTCCACAGATGGTTGTATGACTTTCATTCATTATACTGTGTGTATTGAGAACTTATAACGACTGTGCTTGTATAGACTGTTATTATATTAATGGTTGTGTTAACATCAGGTTTTACTTAATCACAGGAGCAGCATGGACATAATTGATGATGTATTACCTTTCTGTTTTATAGAATGGTACTGAAGAGCCCGATGCAGACCGTCATCACAAACACAGGGAATGCTTCAAGAATCCTTTTGTGATCAACAATGATTTAACAGGTAGGATTATCGAATTAGTCGTACAGTCAATGGTGGGGGTGGAATCCTGGCCAGGTATTGGAAGTACCTCTCACGCTTTGATTTTATTGTAGAAACCGTTGACGCTTATTTACTGAGGAGTATATACCAGATCCTATCAATCAATAAACAGGCAAAAGTTACCTTTTAGAGCCACATTACAATGGGCCATAAAAACAAATCCTCAAGTTGAATGGGAAAAGACACCTTGAATCTCGCAGAATGTATTTTTAAGCGATTATGAGACACATAAAGATACTTTAGTTCTGTAAGCAATCCTGCAAAGTATAAATAATATAAGTGAAATAAATGATATTATTTTACTTAACAAAATATTTACAGCATGATGCTTGTCATCTCATGTAGAGAAACCAGACATTGCTTGTCAAGGTGCTATATCTCTGCATTGTATGGTATCGGGCAGATCGAATGCTATAGCATATTTAATTGAGTTGCAGTTTCCTAGGTAACAATAAATGTTTTGTACAGGCTGCACATTGATAGATTCATACGCAGATAAGACATGCAACAGTAATCATACATGTGTAATGCTTCATTTAAGCTTCTTCTACTATTGCAGCACCACTTTTGGAACTTTTTTAAATCGGTTGGAATGGCGGTCATTGTTTATAGTCGAGAGAGAGGGAAACCTCTACCACAGTAACACATAGGAAATCATTTTACTATGAGGCCTCTCCCTTAACCAGAGGATTTAGGACAGAATATAGCCGTATTTCCTGATGCTGCATCCACTTGTAGCCTTAGATGAAACCCATGGGGACTGTCAGCGGGAGGACCAACCAAAACGTAGTTTGTACTTATTAGCACTGATCACTCATATCTTTTCCCTACGCCGACATATAAAGTGGTAAAATAACTAGATTTGATGTAATTATAGAAATAATGCCATTCAAAATGTAAATCTGAATGTAGAAGGTTTTTGTTTACATTGCAAGTAACAGATATACCCCATCAAACTCTCTAATGGTTTTGAAGGGCCTGCCCAGACCCTGACTGTTATATGAAAACATTATTTACAGTATATGGTACTGCCAATCATGTTAAAGGTTAACATCTTTCTGCATACGTTATGTTAACCGCTTCATTAAAGCAATCCTAGCAAGTGCCATTTTAATTGCACAGTGCACTAGTTCCCCAGCAAGGCAGAAAACTGTGGTATCACAATAGGTGCAAAAACAGCTGTAAGCCTGACACACTTAGTCTGCAAGTACACAAACCGGGCAACAGGCAGTACAGGCTTTTTAAGGATATACATATGGTGATTTCATTTATTTATTTTGTCATATATTGTGTCTGAGTAGGCGGGTAGCTATATGTTTCTGCAGGCAATGCCATAGTTTAATGTGTGGTATGGTTTTTTTCCAGCTTTTGTAGAACTACAATGCCCAGCAAGCCCTTCCATTCATAGTGCTTTCAGTTTCACAAAAGTTGTAGAGCCACAAATCTACAATCTAGGGACTGGCTTTATTACCCATAGACACTCCTGTTTGCAGGAAATGTAGGAATCGACCCAGTTGAATTTCCTCCGTCGGGCCTTACTGGCCTCGCACCACGCAACATATTTTCGCCAAATGCGGTGATAATGTTTTGCGGTTACATCCTTCCTGGCTTTGATCAGGATAGGGATGACTTCATCCGGAATGCCTTTTTTCCTTCAGGATCCGGCGTTCAACCGCCATGCCGTCAAACGCAGCCGCGGTAAGTCTTGGAACAGACAGGGTCCTTGCTGGAGCAGGTCCCTTCTTAGAGGTAGAGGCCACGGATCCTCCGTGAGCATCTCTTGAAGTTCCGGTTACCAAGTCCTTCTTGGCCAATCCGGAGCCACGAATATAGTGCTTATTCCTCTCCATCTTATCAATCTCAGTACCTTGGGTATGAGAGGCAGATGAGGGAACACATACACTGACTGGTACACCCACGGTGTTACCAGAGCGTCTACAGCTATTGCCTGAGGGTCCCTTGACCTGGCGCAATAGCTGTCGAGTTTTTCCCAACGGTTTATAATCATGTGGAAGACTTTTGGGTGAAGTCCCCACTCTCCCGGGTGGAGGTCGTGTCTGCTGAGGAAGTCTGCTTCCCAGTTGTCCACTCCCGGAATTGCTGACAGTGTTATCACATGATTTTCCGCCCAGCGAAGAATCCTTGCAGCTTCTGCCATTGCCCTCCTGCTTCTTGTGCCACCCTGTCTGTTTACGTGGGTGACTGCCGTGATGTTGTCCGACTGGATCAACACCGGCTGACCTTGAAGCAGAGGTCTTGCTAAGCTTAGAGCCTTGTAAATGGCCCTTAGCTTCAGGATATTTATGTGAAGTGATGTCTCCAGGCTTGACCATAAGCCCTGGAAATTCCTTCCCTGTGTGACTGCTCCCCAGCCTCGCAGGCTGGCATCCGTGGTCACCAGGACCCAGTCCTGAATGCCGAATCTGCGGCCCTCTAGAAGATGAGCACTCTGCAACCACCACAGGAGGGACACCCTTGTTCTTGGTGACAGGGTTATCCGCTGATGCATCTGAAGATGCGACCCGGACCATTTGTCCAGCAGGTCCCACTGGAAAGTTCTTGCGTGGAATCTGCCGAATGGGATTGCTTCGTAGGAAGCCACCATTTTACCCAGAACCCTTGTGCATTGATGCACTGAGATTTGGCTCGGTTTTAGGAGGTTCCTGACTAGCTCGGATAACTCCCTGGCTTTCTCCTCCGGGAGAAACACCTTTTTCTGGACTGTGTCCAGGATCATCCCTAGGAACAGAAGACGAGTCGTCGGAACCAGCTGCGATTTTGGAATATTGAGAATCCAATCGTGCTGCCGCAACACTACCTGAGATAGTGCTACACCGACCTCCAACTGTTCCCTGGATCTTACCCTTATCAGGGAATCGTCCAAGTAAGGGATAACTAAAATTCCCTTCCTTCGAAGGAATATCATCATTTCGGCCATTACCTTGGTAAAGACCCGGGGTGCCGTGGACCATCCATACGGCAGTGTCTGAACTGATAGTGACAGTTCTGTACCATAAACCTGAGGTACCCTTGGTGAGAAGGGTAAATTTGGACATGAAGGTAAGCATCCTTGATGTCCCGAGACATCATGTAGTCCCCTTCTTCCAGGTTCGCAATCACTGCTCTGAGTGACTCAATCTTGAATTTGAACCTCTGTATGTAAGTGTTCAAAGATTTTAGATTTAGAATCGGTCTCACCGAGCCGTCCGGCTTCGGTACCACAACAGTGTGGAATAATACCCCGTTCCCTGTTGCAGGAGGGGTACCTTGATTATCACCTGCTGGGAATACAGCTTGTGAATGGCTTCCAAAACTGTCTCCCTGTCAGAAGGAGACATCGGTAAAGCCGACTTTAGGAAACGGCGAGGGGGAGACGTCTCGAATTCCAATTTGTACCCCTGAGATATCACCTGAAGGATCCAGGGGTCTACTTGCGAGTGAGCCCACTGCGCGCTGAAATTCATTGAGACGGGCCCCCCACCGTGCCTGATTCTGCTTGTAAAGCCCCAGCGTCATACTGAGGGCTTGGCAGAGGCGGGAGAGGGTTTCTGTTCCTGGGAACTGGCTGATTTCTGCAGCCTTTTTCCTCTCCCTCTGTCACGGGGCAGAAATGAGGAACCTTTTGCCCGCTTGTCCACGAAAAGACTGCGCCTGATAATACGGCGTCTTCTCATGTTGAGAGGCGACCTGGGGTACAAACGTGGATTTCCCAGCTGTTGCCGTGGCCACCAGGTCTGAAAGACCGACCCCAAATAGCTCCTCCCCTTAATAAGGCAATACTTCCAAATGCCGTTTGAAATCCGCATCACCTGACCACTGTCGTGTCCATAACCCTCTACTGGTAGAAATGGACAACGCACTTAGACTTGATGCCAGTCGGAAAATATTCCGCTGTGCATCACGCATATATAAAAATGCATCTTTTAAATGCTCTATAGGCAAAAATATACTGTCCCTATCTAGGGTATCAATATTTTCAGTCAGGGAATCCGACCACGCCAACCGAGCACTGCACATCCAGGCTGAGGCGATTGCTGGTCGCAGTATAACACCAGTATGTGTGTAAATACATTTCAGTATACCCTCCTGCTTTCTATCAGCAGGATCCTTAAGGGCGGCCATCTCAGGAGAGGGTAGAGCCCTTACAAGCGTGTGAGCGCTTTATCCACCCTAGGGGGTGTTTCCCAACGCACCCTAACCTCTGGCGGGAAAGGATATAATGCCAATAACATTTTAAAAATTATCAGTTGTTATCGGGGGAAACCCACGCATCATCACACACCTCATTTAATTTCTCAGATTCAGGAAAACTACAGGTAGTTTTTCCTCACCGAACATAATACCCCTTTTTTGGTGGTACTCATATTATCAGAAATGTGTAAAACATTTTTCATTGCCTCAATCATGTAACGTGTGGCCCTACTGGAAGTCACATCTGTCTCTTCACCGTCGACACTGGAGTCAGTATCCGTGTCGGCGTCTATATCTGCCATCTGAGGTAACGGGCGCTTTAGAGCCCCTGACGGCCTATGAGACGTCTGGACAGGCACAAGCTGAGTAGCCGGCTGTCTCATGTCAACCACTGTCTTTTATACAGAGCTGACACTGTCACGTAATTCCTTCCAACAGTTCATCCACTCAGGTGTCGACCCCCTAGGGGGTGACATCACTATTACAGGCAATCTGCTCCGTCTCCACATCATTTTTCTCCTCATACATGTCGACACAAACGTACCGACATACAGCACACACACAGGGAATGCTCTGATAGAGGACAGGACCCCACTAGCCCTTTGGGGAGACAGAGGGAGAGTTTGCCAGCACACACCAGAGCGCTATATATATACAGGGATAACCTTATATAAGTGTTTTTCCCCTTATAGCTGCTGTTTTATTTAATACTGCGCGTAATTAGTGCCCCCCTCTCTTTTTTAACCCTTTCTGTAGTGTAGTGACTGCAGGGGAGAGCCAGGGAGCTTTCCTCCAACGGAGCTGTGAGGGAAAATGGCGCCAGTGTGCTGAGGAGATAGGCTCCGCCCCCTTATCGGCGGCCTTATCTCCTGTTTTTCTATGTATTCTGGCAGGGGTTAAATGCATCCATATAGCCCAGGAGCTATATGTGATGCATTTTTTTTGCCATCCAAGGTGTTTTTATTGCGTCTCAGGGCGCCCCCCCCTGCGCCCTGCACCCTCAGTGACCGGAGTGTGAAGTGTGCTGAGAGCAATGGCGCACAGCTGCAGTGCTGTGCGCTACCTTGTTGAAGACAGGACGTCTTCTGCCGCCGATTTTCCGGACCTCTTCTGTCTTCTGGCTCTGTAAGGGGGCCGGCGGCGCGGCTCTGGGACCCATCCATGGCTGGGCCTGTGATCGTCCCTCTGGAGCTAATGTCCAGTAGCCTAAGAAGCCCAATCCACTCTGCACGCAGGTGAGTTCGCTTCTTCTCCCCTTAGTCCCTCGATGCAGTGAGCCTGTTGCCAGCAGGTCTCACTGAAAATAAAAAACCTAAAACTAAACTTTTCACTAAGCAGCTCAGGAGAGCCACCTAGTGTGCACCCTTCTCGTTCGGGCACAAAAATCTAACTGAGGCTTGGAGGAGGGTCATAGGGGGAGGAGCCAGTGCACACCAGGTAGTTCTAAAGCTTTACTTTTGTGCCCAGTCTCCTGCGGAGCCGCTATTCCCCATGGTCCTTACGGAGTCCCCAACATCCACTTAGGACGTTAGAGAAATTAACAATTGCTGTGGATAGGTGTCTCTAGACGCATTAGGACAGGAACCCTTCAAATGTTGCTATCTGGTCCCACAAAATTCTGGCTACGACCCTGATTTATCATCTATAAATTACAGTAAATGTAGATATACAAATAATCATAAATCAAGAACTGTCAATGTGCTATAAATAATATTAGCCATACATATGTGCATATCCCTGGGGAAACACAGATTAAAATCTATTTAAACACTATTGCAAATGATATGCATAGTTACAGCTATGTTGTTTCTGATGGCACTCATTGGGTTACAGTCTAAGCTGTGGTGCCGAGAGCGGAGAATGGCGAAGGTCCTAATTACCCTGGTCTACTTCTGTTGGTACTCAATGGGACGTAGTATGAGCATCTTTTTTCTTGGATTAATTATTAATTCTTATAACTATTTCTGGATACAGGCCGAGATCAGTGAAATCATTTCATAAATTAAAAAAAAAAAAACATTTTAAGCATTGTCCAGATCAGAAACTATGACTATTCATGATGGTGGCCGCTATATCAACAAGCCATCGACAATTACACTGAATAACATGCAGATGTCAGTCGCAGGAATTTATAGGTTAACTTGACTTGTGTATTATAGTATTTTAAAAAGTAGTCTATTTATCTTGTTATGTTTATCTATATTCTCAGAAAGGCCCATTGTAGAATAATTGAATGACATGATGACAAGGCCAACAGATTACACTATTTTATTAAAAACATTTGGTAATAAAAAAATAAAAAAAAGAAAAAGACAAAATTTCCCAGCAAACCTCTGCATAACTGAACGTCTGAAATAAAAAACATTTACAATGTTTAGAGAGTAAAAACTGTACCTTTCAGCACCCCACTATAATATTTTCATGAGGCATTATGTATTCAGGATGCACGTGATGTCAATTGAAAAGCTTGTTCCTGCTAAACTGCTGCCCCTATCCCCCAACCACACCAGCTAGGGATTATATCATTATACATTCACACTGCCTTGTATAACAAGAAGAACTAATTATATGCCCATTCAGATAAACCACTAATGCCTTATGAAATCTGAAAAGGTAGGATTAGAATACAACCCCCCCTTTGAACTACATTTCACCAGCTATACCTATCCAACGCCAGATTATTGGTAAACCCGTTACTGCGACAACTGTTATTTAAAAAAAAAAAATGTCAGGGCTTCCAATGCTAATACTGTTAGCAAATTCACATGGGGTCTATCAACACGGAATATCCCAGAATGCTAAACACAGCGATGTGTGGGAGCTGTAGATACCACTGCCATGTGTAGACAACAAATATTTCATTTTACATCATACTTTCATACTTTTGAAAAAGCATTTCAGTGATACTGTAAAATTAACATATATCAGCGCGGTCACGTACTGTTACATCTGAGAGTCGTGTTGTGAAAATTACTTACATCCAAATGTAAATAATACCCAAAGTTAGCAAGATCTACTTGCTGAAGAAAATACACTGCTATTTTGCAGTATTTCTTTGTGTATTGTTTATGACATGATATTCCATATACTGTAAGTGGGCACGATAAAACCTTATTTAAAATGCATGTAGCCCTAGGGATCATTTTACCTTATTCCAATACAGGGAAATGTCGCAGTTGATCCCTTTTGAATGTATGTATCGCTGATTTTTTTTTTTTGTCAGGTAGATTGAGTAACCATTCAGGGGATCATGTAGATTGCTACTATTTCAGGTAGTCTCCGGCAGAATGAGGAAGGGATAGTCAAATATGTTTTACACCTAATTGTTTATTATTTTTATTAAGTGTTTTGAAAGTAAATAGGGCAATGCTAATATGCATGAATAATAACTAAGCCGGCTATATGATGAAACTGGTTATCCAAAGCTTCCAATACCGTTCCATTCCTACGCATCAAGACAATCAATAATGCTCGCGTTCTACCATCTGCCTATTCTCCAGCCTAGTGGAGGACGGGGACACCAAAACCCACAACTGTGGCATGGAACTGTTAATACCTCCTGACAAATGCAGTGTGGTGCATTTACCAATGTATAAAACTGATTATTATTATTATTATTATTATTATTAGCATCAGCATGCAGTACAAGTGCACTTTTTTGTGTTGCAATGACTCAGTATCTTCTGTGTGATAGATTTCAACGCTGTTATGGAATGGTTACAGGACTCTCCTTATAAAGCTGAAATGTTGTTGACACATGCAAAACTCAGACCCTACGGGTGGAGCTATAGGGGTCATGTACAAATAGGGTTTCAAAAAACAGCTTATTTATTAATAAACACATAATTTTACACCTGATTATGTTATACAATTAATTTATAAGGCTTTATCTTACATAAAGCATTGCCAACATTTTGAATATAAACACGCAATGTTTTTACAAGCGATATTAGGTTATATATATATATATATATATACATATATGTACACAATTAGCGCTATCTCGCTTCTATATTTTAGCAACATTTAGGTTTAATAGACATGTCTGTCAAGTATTGTTATTGTAGCCACAGCATTTCAAATGTGAAACGGCATTAATATGTTTAAATATCTCGCTCGTAAAATGATAAAAACAGTTTAGTTCCTATATGACGCAGAATGCTTTTACTGATTTGTACTACTTGTTATACTGTATGTATTATTTTATATAACCATTAGGCTCTATCAATACTGGCTAGCATCTATAAACCGGCAATTAAGTATTATGCTTATTACCAGTCGTGTTACTGCAGCGCAGTTAAAATGGTTCTCTCTCTATATCTCTTAACCACCAACCGCTGCTAATTGATAATATATCATTATCCATAGCGTGTATGCCATTTTACATCCGACAACCAGTCAATTACAAAATCGTGTTCTCATAGCACTCTTGTTAGACCTTAATTAATGACCAGACAAGTCTGGTCATGTCTGTTTGCCCTATTAGTTCAAACTTCGGTCACTAGCAAATTCCCCAGTCTTACAAATTATCATATCCCTAGTAACAGAACTTAATTACCCCTGCAACTTTCTTGTCTGTTTGCGTCGCTCAAATAGCTGTAAATATAAACAAACATAAGGACCACCTAGACCGCTGTGTCTACGCTTAATTAAAACAAATTACATGTCTATGTGTACTGTCCAATATTGTATTAACTAATCTGTCTGTAACAATGTAAACAACGTAAGGACAACCTAGACATCTATGTCAACTTCTAATTAAAACAAATGACACGTCTATTTGTACCGGTCATTAGTTTACTAATCTGTCACAAACACCATAGCTTAAAATACACATATAGTGAACTCTTAATGCACACAAACGTCTGTGTGCATTAATAGTTTACCGATCTGTAGCAAAGCTCATGTTGAACTATCAGTCATAGAAAGGTGAACTAAAGTAGCTATAAGTTTATGCAATTTTATAGATATCACTCTGAAACCAATAAACAGCAAGCATAGCTCGTATGCTTATTTTATAAATCATCCGGATATAACATTTACTAATTCAACTAAGAGTTAATACGCAGGAGGGTTTTCAATGGTTAAACGACGCTTATAACTCCTTTTGTAAGCTTATTTCCTATAAAACAACATCAGAAAGGGAGGAAAAGTGGGAGTGTCGGAGGAGTGATTAGGGGCGTGATTAGGGCGTGATTTGCATAATTAGGGTCGTGGTTAAGGCTTGATTTGCATAATTGTAGGCGTGTCAACCTGTCACTTTTGAGTTTGACGGAAAGTGGTGCTCTCTCTACTTGTGTACTATCTGACAGTAAGGATGATGTTGATGATGATGCTGTTTGTGTAAGTCAGCCACCGTTGGCTGCAGTTGTTGACCATGATAAAAAGAAAGCCATTGTGATGCTTGTGCATAAGACCAAAAAAGCAACCTCTTGGGTGTGGGATTATTTTTACCCCAATCCTGACAATGCTTAAGAAAGCATCTGCTCCATTTGTGAGGCCAAATTTAGTAGAGGTAGGAACATTAGCCATATAGGCACATCCTCCATGTTATATCATTTGCGGCAAAGACATTACATTTATTGTACAAGATTGTTCAATGTAATTAACACCTCATTATCAACATCCTCAGAGTAATTACTTAACAGAGGAAGTCCTTTTAAAAATTATTTTGTGGGCGCCCAAACAAACCAATCTTTTCAGCCACAAGTGACAGTCCCTGTCGCTGAAATGATTGGTTTGTTAAACTGTGCATGCCCTGTTTAATATATACAACATAAGGGTGGGTGGGAAGGCCCAAGGACTATTCCATCTTGCACCTTATTTATTTGCATTATGTACTCTTTGGAGCATTTTTTGGGCATAGTTTATAAAACTGCCATCCTGTCTGCCACTGCAGTGCCACTCCTAGATGTGCCAGGTTTTTGTGCCACCCACTTCTGTTGCTTAGCTTAGTCATCTAGCTACCTCGGTGCAACCTTTTGGCCTAAACTAGATGGAAACATTATTGTGAGCTGTTAGGTGGTTAAAATAGACTGGAAATAAGTGGAAATGAATGTTATTGAGGTTAATAATACTGTAGGAACAAAAACATCCCCAAATTCTGTGATTTTAGCTGTTTTTATTATTTTTATTTAAAACAAAAAATTGGAACCAAAACAAAAACACACAACGGCGGTTTTGGCGAACCAATCTAAAAACCAAAATACAAAGAAAAACAAACAAAACCTGAAAAATGGCCAGGCACACATCTCTAGCGTCTAAAGAGGTACTCAGGCTCCATGTTGAGACCCAGTGTGTAATTATGTTAGCCGATGTTTCTGTAATCATGCAGCACCATATGCAAATGATGCGACTGTAGTGGGCGTTCTTTTGCAATTGTTAGCTTCTGCCCATATTAGCATACAATTGCAATTGCATACGACAAATCATTGCAACAGGAGTAGAAAGAACAACAGCTACTGAATGACCCTCAGTGCCTATCCTAGTAGAGAGGGCAACACACTGAGATAGGTCATCCAGCCAGCAGGAACAGCAAGGCCAGATCCACATCC
Organism: Pseudophryne corroboree; assembly: GCF_028390025.1. Lineage (NCBI taxonomy): Eukaryota > Metazoa > Chordata > Amphibia > Anura > Myobatrachidae > Pseudophryne > Pseudophryne corroboree. The sequence continues at coordinate 443,801,370 of NC_086444.1, read as the reverse complement.
ACCAACAGCCACACCACACTGGGCATGCCCAATCTCATCTTTTATCTGCAGCAATGCCTTTCAGGGTGGGATGTATCAACATACATCGCCGCCCATCACAGCGATGTTGATCGCATATGTACTAACATATATGATCAATATCGCAATGCGGTGACGGATCTTCCCCTGCGATACCTGTGAAGTGGTGTGCGGGGGGTCTTCGTCACCTCCCCGGGCTCTTCACCTGCTCCCCTGCCGGGAAGCAGACAACAGGCTGTCCCCGGCGCCTCCTCCTCCTCCCTGCAGTTGGAACAACCTCCGTATGTGTTGCTAGGGGGAGGAGGAGACTACCTTTCGGGTCCAGGGTTCCTGGAGGAAGGTATGCCAGGGGGGAGGGGGGTCGGTGTCTGCGGCGGGGAGCGGCATGGGGCAGTGGGTTTCGGCGACCGGTAATAAGAATTTCATAGGCTTCTATATGGTATCGCCATCCAAAGATGGCAATACCCTGTGCAGCGAAAATGCGGTGGTCAGGTGTTTGGACATAGAAAAATGCAATAAAACCCCCGAAAACGGGGGGTTTATTGCATTTTCCCTTTAGTACATCCTGCCTCCTATGTGAAAGGGTTTGAATGTAGGGACAGATGCGCTCATGCCTATCCTAGCAGAAAGGGTAATGCACTGAGGAAAGACATCTGATTAACTGGGGACTTCCTCAGCATATGAGAGTTTGGAGCAACTCTGTGAAATCCATTCAGTCCATCAGCTAAAAGAGAGGCTCTGATGAGATGAGTGCAAAGCTACTTTCTCCTTCAGAGCTCAAATCTATGTGGGAGTTAGATAAGTTTCTGAAAAAATATTTATACTTTACTCAGATATTTGTGGTAAATCCTGTTTTTGTATATATGCTGTGTTTTACATCAGTGTTTATACTATAATGTATATACAGTATTTCTCTTTGCAACATGTCTGAGAATACCACTAAGGCTGGAGGGGGGAACTGGTTGTTTGTGAACCGAATCAAGGGGCAGATAAATTAAGCCTGAAGAAGTGAAAAAGCAGTGATAAATGGAAGGTGATAATGCACCAGCCAATCAGCTCCTAACTGTCAATTTACATACTGGAGTTGATTGGTTGGTGCATTATCACCTCGCACTTATCACTGCTTTATCACTTTTCCAGGCTTAATGCATCTGCCCCATTGTGTCAGAAACTGCTGCCAGCCCTGTGGAAGAGCCAGCCTGCCTGGGTCAAGTCTTTTGCTATATCTATAGCTTCAGCTAGGAGTATAAGTATCTACATACTGTAAGTGTGCATACTATGGGGTAAATTTACTAAGATGGGAGTTCTATTTATGATGGGATGTTGCCCATAGCAACCAATCAGATTCTACTTCTCATTTATCTAGCACCTTCTAGAACAGGGGTTCTCAAACTTGGTCCTCAGGACCCCACACAGTGCATGTTTTGCAGGTAACCCAGCAAGTGCACAGGTGTATTAATTATTCACAGACACATTTTAAAAGGTCCACAGGTGGAGCTAATTATTTCACTTGTGATTCTGTGAGGAGACCTGCAAAACATGCACCGTGTGGGGTCCTGAGGACCGAGTTTGAGAACCTGTGTTCTAGAAGATAATACCTGAAATCTGATTGGTTGCTATGGGCAACATCCCATCTTAAATAGAAGTCACAACTTTAAATTGACTCCTATGAGTGTAGATTATCCAGCTAGGCCTCACAGCTTTGGAGAGGAGTAATGGCTGGACTATAATTAATGAATCAAGTACGGGAGTGTCCTTGACAAGAGTTTAATCTAATAGCTGAAGAGAAACTCTGCTGATAATGTTGGCAACAGGATTCTTTCTTTTTCCTCCTCAACAATTTCTGTATGGGAGTTGGGACAAGTATCTGATAGATTACACTGGGGAACAGTCAATCTGTTGCCAGGGATTTAAGAATCGATTTTGATTAATTTTGTGCTCCTGATCATGAATATGCCATGCTTATTTTTCAATTAGTTACAGTTTTTGAGATATGCATGTCTTTAATATTTCTGAAAAATTAAAGTAAACAATGTTAAAAATAGTTAAAAAGATTTCTCTAACGTCCTAAGTGGATGCTGGGGACTCCGTAAGGACCATGGGGAATAGCGGCTCCGCAGGAGACTGGGCACATCTAAAGAAAGCTTTAGGACTATCTGGTGTGCACTGGCTCCTCCCCCTATGACCCTCCTCCAAGCCTCAGTTAGATCTCTGTGCCCGAACGAGAAGGGTGCACACTAGGGGCTCTCCTGAGCTTCTTAGTGAAAGTTTTAGTTTAGGTTTTTTATTTTCAGTGAGACCTGCTGGCAACAGGCTCACTGCATCGAGGGACTAAGGGGAGAAGAAGCGAACTCACCTGCGTGCAGAGTGGATTGGGCTTCTTAGGCTACTGGACATTAGCTCCAGAGGGACGATCACAGGCCCAGCCATGGATGGGTCCCAGAGCCGCGCCGCCGGCCCCCTTACAGAGCCAGAAGACAGAAGAGGTCCGGAAAATCGGCGGCAGAAGACATCCTGTCTTCACCAAGGTAGCGCACAGCACTGCAGCTGTGCGCCATTGCTCCTCAGCACACTTCACACTTCGGTCACTGAGGGTGCAGGGCGCTAGGGGGGGGGCGCCCTGAGCAGCAATAAAAACACCTTGGCTGGCGAAAATACATCACATATAGCCCCCAGGGCTATATGGATGAATTTTAACCCCTGCCAGAATCCATAAAAAAGCAGGAGAAAAGTCCGCGAAAAAGGGGCGGAGCCTATCTCCTCAGCACACTGGCGCCATTTTCCCTCACAGCTCAGTTGGAGGGAAGCTCCCCTGGCTCTCCCCTGCAGTCACTACACTACAGAAAGGGTTAAAAAAGATAGGGGGGCACTAATTAGGCGCAGTATTAACAATACAGCAGCTATAAGGGGAAAAACACTTATATAAGGTTATCCCTGTATATATATAGCGCTTTGGTGTGTGCTGGCAAACTCTCCCTCTGTCTCCCCAAAGGGCTAGTGGGGTCCTGTCCTCTATCAGAGCATTCCCTGTGTGTGTGCTGTATGTCGGTACGTTTGTGTCGACATGTATGAGGAGAAAAATGATGTGGAGACGGAGCAGATTGCCTGTAATAGTGATGTCACCCCCTAGGGGGTCGACACCTGAGTGGATGAACTGTTGGAAGGAATTACGTGACAGTGTCAGCTCTGTATAAAAGACAGTGGTTGACATGAGACAGCCGGCTACTCAGCTTGTGCCTGTCCAGACGTCTCATAGGCTGTCAGGGGCTCTAAAGCGCCCGTTACCTCAGATGGCAGATATAGACGCCGACACGGATACTGACTCCAGTGTCGACGGTGAAGAGACAAATGTGACTTCCAGTATGGCCACACGTTACATGATTGAGGCAATGAAAAATGTTTTACACATTTCTGATAATACGAGTACCACCAAAAAGGGGTATTATGTTCGGTGAGGAAAAACTACCTGTAGTTTTCCTGAATCTGAGAAATTAAATGAGGTGTGTGATGATGCGTGGTTTTCCCCCGATAACAACTGATAATTTCTAAAATGTTATTGGCATTATATCCTTTCCCGCCAGAGGTTAGGGTGCATTGGGAAACACCCCCTAGGGTGGATAAAGCGCTCACACGCTTGTAAGGGCTCTACCCTCTCCTGAGATGGCCGCCCTTAAGGATCCTGCTGATAGAAAGCAGGAGGGTATCCTAAAATGTATTTACACACATACTGGTGTTATACTGCGACCAGCAATCGCCTCAGCCTGGATGTGCAGTGCTGGGTTGGCGTGGTCGGATTCCCTGACTGAAAATATTGATACCCTAGATAGGGACAGTATATTTTTGCCTATAGAGCATTTAAAAGATGCATTTCTATATATGCGTGATGCACAGCGAAATATTTGCCGACTGGCATCAAGTCTAAGTGCGTTGCCCATTTCTACCAGTAGAGGGTTATGGACACGACAGTGGTCAGGTGATGCGTATTCCAAACGGCATTTGGAAGTATTGCCTTAATAAGGGGAGGAGTTATTTGGGGTCGGTCTTTCAGACCTGGTGGCTACGGCAACAGCTGGGAAATCCACGTTTGTACCCCAGGTCGCCTCTCAACATGAGAAGACGCCGTATTATCAGGCGCAGTCTTTTCGTGGACAAGCGGGCAAAATGTTCCTCATTTCTGCCCCGTGACAGAGGGAGAGGAAAAAGGCTGCAGAAATCAGCCAGTTCCCAGGAACAGAAACCCTCTCCCGCCTCTGCCAAGCCCTCAGTATGACGCTTGGGCTTTACAAGCAGAATCAGGCACGGTGGGGGGCCCGTCTCAATGAATTTCAGCGCGCAGTGGGCTCACTCGCAAGTAGACCCCTGGATCCTTCAGGTGATATCTCAGGGGTACAAATTAGAATTCGAGACGTCTCCCCCTCGCCGTTTTCCTAAAGTCGGCTTTACCGATGTCTCCTTCTGACAGGGAGACAGTTTTGGAAGCCATTCACAAGCTGTATTCCCAGCAGGTGATAATCAAGGTACCCCTCCTGCAACAGGGAACGGGGTATTATTCCACACTGTTGTGGTACCGAAGCCGGACGGCTCGGTGAGACCGATTCTAAATCTAAAATCTTTGAACACTTACATACAGAGGTTCAAATTCAAGATTGAGTCACTCAGAGCAGTGATTGCGAACCTGGAAGAAGGGGACTACATGATGTCTCGGGACATCAAGGATGCTTACCTTCATGTCCAAATTTACCCTTCTCACCAAGGGTACCTCAGGTTTATGGTACAGAACTGTCACTATCAGTTCAGACGCTGCCGTATGGATGGTCCACGGCACCCCGGGTCGTTACCAAGGTAATGGCCGAAATGATGATATTCCTTCGAAGGAAGGGAATTTGTTATCCCTTACTTGGACGATTCCCTGAAAAGGGTAAGATCCAGGGAACAGTTGGAGGTCGGTGTAGCACTATCTCAGGTAGTGTTGCGGCAGCACGATTGGATTCTCAATATTCCAAAATCGCAGCTGGTTCCGACGACTTGTCTTCTGTTCCTAGGGATGATCGTGGACACAGTCCAGAAAAAGGTGTTTCTCCCGGAGGGGAAAGACAGGGAGTTATCCGAGCTAGTCAGGAACCTCCTAAAACCGAGCCAAGTCTCAGTGCATCAATGCACAAGGGTTCTGGGTAAAATGGTGGCTTCCTACGAAGCAATCCCATTCGGCAGATTCCACGCAAGAACTTTCCAGTGGGACCTGCTGGACAAATGGTCCGGGTCGCATCTTCAGATGCATCAGCGGATAACCCTGTCACCAAGGACAAGGGTGTCCCTCCTGTGGTGGTTGCAGAGTGCTCATCTTCTAGAGGGCCGCAGATTCGGCATTCAGGACTGGGTCCTGGTGACCACGGATGCCAGCCTGCGAGGCTGGGGAGCAGTCACACAGGGAAGGAATATCCAGGGCTTATGGTCAAGCCTGGAGACATCACTTCACATAAATATCCTGAAGCTAAGGGCCATTTACAATGCTCTAAGCTTAGCAAGACCTCTGCTTCAAGGTCAGCCGGTGTTGATCCAGTCGGACAACATCACGGCAGTCACCCACGTAAACAGACAGGGTGGCACAAGAAGCAGGAGGGCAATGGCAGAAGCTGCAAGGATTCTTCGCTGGGCGGAAAATCATGTGATAGCACTGTCAGCAGTATTCATTCCGGGAGTGGACAACTGGGAAGCAGACTTCCTCAGCACGACCTCCACCCGTGAGAGTGGGGACTTCACCCAGAAGTCTTCCACATGATTATAAACCGTTGGGAAAAACTCGACAGGTATTGCGCCAGGTCAAGGGACCCTCAGGCAATAGCTGTAGATGCTCTGGTAACACCGTGGGTGTACCAGTCAGTGTATGTGTTCCCTCCTCTGCCTCTCACACCCAAGGTACTGAGATTGATAAGATGGAGAGGAGTAAGCACTATATTCGTGGCTCCGGATTGGCCAAGAAGGACTTGGTAACCGGAACTTCAAGAGATGCTCACGGAGGATCCTTGGCCTCTACCTCTAAGAAGGGACCTGCTCCAACAAGGACCCTGTCTGTTCCAAGACTTACCGCGGCTGCGTTTGACGGCATGGCGGTTGAACGCCGGATCCTGAAGGAAAAAAGGCATTCCGGATGAAGTCATCCCTATCCTGATCAAAGCCAGGAAGGATGTAACCGCAAAACATTATCACCGCATTTGGCGAAAATATGTTGCGTGGTGCGAGGCCAGTAAGGCCCGACGGAGGAAATTCAACTGGGTCGATTCCTACATTTCCTGCAAACAGGAGTGTCTATGGGCCTGAAATTGGGGTCCATTAAGGTTCAAATTTCGGCCCTGTCAATTTTCTTCCAAAAAGAACTAGCTTCAGTCCCTGAAGTTCAGATGTTTGTAAAAGGGGTACTGCATATACAGCCTCCTTTTGTGCCTCCAGTGGCACTTTGGGATCTCAATGTAGTTTTTTGGGTTCCAAAAGTCACATTGGTTTGAACCACTTAAATCTGTGGAGTTAAAATATCTCACATGGAAAGTGGTCATGCTGTTGGCCCTGGCCTGGGCCAGGCGCGTGTCAGAATTGGCGGCTTTATCCTGTAAAAGCCCTTATCTGATTTTCCATTCGGACAGGGCGGAATTGAGGACTCGTCCTCAGTTTCTCCCTAAGGTGGTTTCAGCTTTTCACCTGAACCAACCTATTGTGGTGCCTGCGGCTACTAGGGACTTGGAGGACTCCAAGTTGCTAGACGTTGTCAGGGCCCTGAAAATATATGTTTCCAGGACGGCTGGAGTCAGAAAATCTGACTCGCTGTTTATCCTGTATGCACCCAACAAGCTGGGTGCTCCTGCTTCTAAGCAGACTATTGCTCGTTGGATTTGTAGTACAATTCAGCTTGCACATTCTGTGGCAGGCCTGCCACAGCCAAAAATCTGTAAATGCCCACTCCACAAGGAAGGTGGGCTCATCTTGGACGGCTGCCCGAGGGGTCTCGGCTTTACAACTTTGCCGAGCAGCTACTTGGTCAGGAGCAAATACGTTTGTAAAATTCTACAAAATTGATACCCTGGCTGAGGAGGACCTGGAGTTCTCTCAATTGGTGCTGCAGAGTCATCCGCACTCTCCCGCCCGTTTGGGAGCTTTGGTATAATCCCCATGGTCCTTACGGAGTCCCCAGCATCCACTTAGGATGTTAGAGAAAATAAGAATTTACTTACCGATAATTCTATTTCTCGTAGTCCGTAGTGGATGCTGGGCGCCCATCCCAAGTGCGGATTGTCTGCAATACTGGTACATAGTTATTGTTACCAAAAAATCGGGTTATTGCTGTAGTGAGCCATCTTTTCTAGAGGCTCCTCTGTTATCATGCTGTTAACTGGGTTCAGATCACAAGTTGTACAGTGTGATTGGTGTAGCTGGTATGAGTCTTACCCGGGATTCAAAATCCTTCCTTATTGTGTACGCTCGTCCGGGCACAGTATCCTAACTGAGGCTTGGAGGAGGGTCATAGGGGGAGGAGCCAGTGCACACCAGATAGTCCTAAAGCTTTCTTTAGATGTGCCCAGTCTCCTGCGGAGCCGCTATTCCCCATGGTCCTTACGGAGTCCCCAGCATCCACTACGGACTACGAGAAATAGAATTATCGGTAAGTAAATTCTTATTTTTTTTTATTCAGATTACATATGATTCGTAAAATGTTATAAAAAGACACAGAATAATTACATACATTAAGTGTTACGGAGCTATGAGAAGCGTTTATTGTAAGATTTTCTTTTGTATTCTGTTCCTCTGCAGACTCCAACAGTAATCGTCCATCATGTGATGATCCCACCTTGCTTGATATTTTTCTTCAATTGCCTGAATATCCTGGTGGAACCGTTCACCCTGTTCTTCACAAAAAAATCTCCTAGATAGCACGGGATTCGGGAAGTGATCGAAATGGCTGTATAAAAAAATGTACTTTAATACTCATATTGGCACCTACTTTGTTAAAACATTTTAGCAAGTTGTGGACTAATTTCTGATAGTTGTCTGCCTTGTGATTGGCTAAAAAAAATTGAATGACAGACACATGTTTCAGTCATAGATGTGGTAAAATTTGGATCCTTCACCATTTTCCGTATCTGTGGGCCGTCAAAAATTCCTGCCTTTAATTTTTGAATACTAAGAGATGGAAATGTTCAACAGATATATGTGACTTGTCCAGGGGTGGTCTTCAGTATGCCGGCGGTCAGGCTCCCGGCGACCAGCATACCGGCGCCGGGAGCCCGACCGCCGGCATACCGACCGCCGGCATACCAACACTTATTCTCCCTCGTGAGGGTACACGACCCCCCTGGAGGGAGAATAAAATAGTGTGGCGTGCGTAGCGCTCCACCGTGCCCGTAGCGTGGCGAGCGCAGCGAGCCCGCAAGGGGCTCATTTGCGCTCGCCACACTGTCAGTAAGCTGGCGGTCGGGCTCCCGGCGCCGGTATGCTGGTCGCCTGGAGCCCGACCGCCGGCATATCGTAGTGAACCCTTGTCCAGTGCTTTTACAAATTGCTTCATTAAACCCAGTTTGTTATGGAAAGGCGGCAGTATGATTTTTTTCCTGTCGATTAAAGGATCATGAATGATTTTGTCTTCTCCTACAGTTATAATTTCTCTTGGAGGCTATACGGTTTGCTGTTAGTGCTTTTGTTTTGCACGACTATCCCATAAGCATATGTGACAAGGATACTTAGTATATCCACTTTGCTGTCCAAGAATAAAGTTTACCGTTTTTAAATCAACACAAACAGACCACTGATGCTGAGAATATGCAATTTGTTCTAAGACTAACTTGATATTTTCATACTGTTCTTAAAGTTTTGTTGAATGACCGATAGGAATCTACGCAAATTTATTCCCATTGTTCAGTAATATGCATTTTAAGCACCTTTTTAGGTCTATCCAAGAAGAGCCACCAATCTTCTGCTCGATATTCTGGTAAACCCATCATCTGGAGAAGTTCAGAAATATTGTTGCAATAGACAATATTATTATCTTGGCTAAAGAAAGGCAGTACGGCTTAGTCTTCCCTTACACTGGATGAAAATAACATTTCCACACAGTGGCGGATTTAGTGGGGGGCGATGAGGGCGAACGCCCCCCCTATACATACCAGCCCCGGGATGGACGGCCAGGTCCCGCCGCGGCGTTCATGATCTGCGCAGCCGCAGCCAGGCAACACATCCGGCCAGCGGCCGGCACTTCGATCAGCTGCGGCAGCCGTAGCCAGCACTGTGGGAAGTCCTGCAGCCTGACTGTCCCGCCTTCGGGAGTACCGCACCCGCTCCCGGATGGATCATGCTGTCCCTCGGAGTATCCCAGATGGTGCTCGGATGTCTGATCGTGGCTGTTAGCTTCGCCGCCCTGGCTCTAACCACCTCTGCCAGGGTCAGACACTCATGCCCCTTCTGGGCAGGCTTAAGTTCTCGGTGAGTACACTGGAACTTCCCTCCAAGCTATTACTGGGATACCAGTTGAAAGTCTTCCTGCTGTGTAGATCTCAGAGTGATCACCTATATAGACTGTAGTATTACTACACATCTGTATAGGGCAGCACCAGCCCGCAGCACAATGTTTTCTTTCTGCACATGGATGTATAGGCCGCACTAGTGAATGTGCCAACTATGGGAAATATTAACATGAGCTATTGATGACTTGTGCCACATTTATGTGCAGTAACAATAAGCTAGCAACTCATGTCAGCACTGCCAGGTGGCATTTACAGATGTCCCTCATTTCTGATTGTGTGTTTTTACACTACAGAATCTACAGTATATACAATTGGTCACACTACAGGTGATATATATGTCATCTATAGGTGTTACAATTTATATTAATAGCTACCTATTGGAATATTGATGTACAGATTTTAGGCCTTTAGTTTTTGATAGTTAAATGCATTCCAAAATTGTGTGTTCTATATTAAGAAAATGTGATGAGACTCTCTCAGGCTCAGCAGCCACTGGTCACCTTTTACCATGCTGGGAACAATAGGTAGCTGCAGTGGGCACCCCCCTCAAAGAAACATCTGACACACTCTCCCTCCATCTCCCCCATTGTTGCTGGATGACTGATCCATGTCTGCCCCCTCCTCATTCTAGCTCCTCATCATCACCTCTTCCAGAAAGGATATTCCGGCTGTAAGGAGCACTTTTTCCCCACTGCAGCCTCATCAGTCACAGGATGGGGAAGTACCAGGAGCTGCTCCAGGCTGCGGACCTCACGATTTTTTTAAGTGGGAGGGGCATAACTAAGTGGGAGGAGTAAGAGTAGAGAGGGGAGGGGTCAGTATTCATTTTTAATCCGCCCCCCCTAAAGCTAAAGTCTAGATCCGCCACTGTTTCCACATCATCACACTCAACTTCACACAAAGAACTGAATGATGGTACAGGTAAATCTTCACTATGTGGTATCAGTTGCTTGGCAGAATTCATACTTGAATATTCCCATTTTCGTTTTTAAACCAATTCATACCCTTCACATTTACAGCACAAAAATAGCAGTTACTCAAGTGATCTTTTAGATCACAATACATCATAGGTATGCCAAAATTAAGTTTTTTTCAATCACCTTTAGTCCAATTGCAGAGTGATTCCACACAGAATTTACAACTTTGTGAGGCACCCATATCTTGTCTTACTGGCTTATGTGATGTTCAAAATAAGCCTAATATGATTTTTTACGAATATAGTTATATCTTTTCTTTCTTTGCAACACTATATTTTTCACAAATTTAACAAAAAAAATCAGTGTTGTTAGTACACCGTCTCTGAGAAGAACTCATTTTTACATTGAAAGTGTTTTTTGCACACATTCATTGCTAACTCCCAACAAAAGCCAAGGACATACTGAACAAAACAAGCCCAACCAACGGAAAATCGGTTGTGATGGGACAGAGAGAATTCTGAACAAAGGAACAGGAGGTGTGCTAACTGCGTCACTCGGTCCTCTCTGTTGCTCTTCTCTGTATGCTGGAAGGAGGCATGGCTGTGGTCTGAGGATGTTTCAGCAGGCTCAGCAGTGCACTACCACGCCTCCTCCCAGCGTTAGTAAGGATATATGAATGTGACTACCAGCTACGTTTTCACAAATAAAACAAATTCTTGTTATTGTTGGGGGTAGTTGTTAAAAAAACAAAACTAAGTTGATTCTGCTAAGTAAAGTGGCCTACTAAGGTACTTCAAATGGAGAAAATAATTGAATTTTATAATTTTTCATTAATTTGAAAACTGGAGCCAGTTCAGCTATAGCAAAGCTCTAATGTGAAAATAGGACCTGTGAGTACTCGCAAACCAATCTTAAATCCTTGGCAACAAAAAATAATAATATTTTTTTTTGTTCCCCAGTGTTATTTTATTTACTCAGATATTTATTGAACTATATCAGTATTATTACTGATTGGTATATATTTCCCTTGGGAACATTAAGTCTACTAAGGTAAATATTAATAAGGTTTCATCTGCACAGAAGTTCAGTTATCACAACTCCAGTTAGTCTGAATTAGGGGCACTATCTATAGTCCCTGCTATAGGATTGGCTTTCCTTGTTTCCACAGGTTCATCCTAGTAAGGGAAGCTGGTACAACTTGTGGAGTCATATAAGGTTTTCCTATATGGCCATTTATGTGTGTACAGTATGTATGTGTGTGTGTGTGTGTGTGTGTGTGTGTGTGTGTGTGTGTGTGTGTGTGTGTGTGTTCCCACTTAAGTGTTTTGTGGCACTATCTAAAGGGAATTCCCTTTATCTTAATAACTTTAGACCATAATGGCGGCAAAGCCCTAAAGAGTGGTCCTCTGCCAGAATGGACCTATTGGGATAAGTAAAGAAAAGGTGTTTCTTAGGGGGCACCTAATTTTAAAACTTTGTAGTTTGGATCCTTATTCTACATCAAGCATTTAAGCTAATGGTGAGGATAATAGATATGTCCTTACACACTGTTCATTGACTACAACCAAATAGAATCAGTTAAAATGTGAATATATAAATTTATTTTTAATATATTTTAGACATTTGTAGCAATAAAACATTAATAAATGATCAGAATATGGAATAAACATATAAAATGGGCATATTGAGGCTGACACTTATTAGTTTAGAAGCCTTCACTTATCCAAATTCAGGACTGGGTGGCCTCTATAGTTGCATGAAACTCTAGTAGCTGGCTTCCTTTGAAAGGGTCTGTTTGATTCTGTTAATTCACAGCTTGTTGTATCTGAAGGAAGTAGGTCCCATATAAGTCCTCACTTCTCCTTCTTAGTGGGTTTCCCTCTCTTGGTCTTTTATCTACAAACCTACAAAAGATGTTTAAAATGTAAAATATTTTAAAATCAATTTGGGTTGAATAATTTTATTCTGCCAAGTAAATCTCTTGCACCTTTTTCGTCTCATCATATTACATCCATATCAATACTATTACTCCAATATGCTTTAAAAGCTATGAAAGTATTTTTTATTTATTTGTGAGGCATTTAGGATATGATGTTTATATCATGCAAACATAAACAGGAAAGACAGTAACATGGTTCACTATACTTTATTTTAGCTATATTTTGATAGTGAACAATACATAGTACTATACATAGGTAAGGAGTTGGCAAGGTAACAATGGGCAACATTGTACAATATATGCTGAATACTATAACTCACTTTCTGTGGGTAAATGATCAGTATAAAAGGACCAGAGAGGACCAGATGGTGCCTCCGGTACAAGGCTGTGGGTTATAGTCTCATCCTCTGGCAGCCTAAGAGTTAATAGGGTGCCCAGCACCAGTCTTGGGTTTGGTATTCTCCTATCCCCATTGTTGGGGAGAGCTGGTAGTGATAGAAAGCCAATGCCAGCTCCCCTCTCCCCCACCTCCAAGCCCCATAAATACCACACCCCCAACCAGTGTCGGACTGGGTCATGAAAGGCTCACCGGGGCAATACAGTGGTAGAGGCCCATGTTTAGGGGTGTGGCCAGTATCCAGAGGGGGTGTGGCCAGCTACCACATTTGTTTGTCTACTCATTAGAGAGTGCATAGACTGGGCCCCTTGATAAATACAACACTAGTTCTGCCATGAGTACAGCTGAGAGAGATGTGCTGTGGGTTAAATAACTGCCACAAAACATCTGACTTCCTGGATAATTAACTTTCTTCAAAATGTAATGCAAGCAGGATATTGTAATATGTTTAGAAAGTTTTAAACACTGTGTCCTAGCACAGAAATAAGTTGCAGTATCTGCAGTAATCAGGTTTTCACTTCTAGGAAATGTCACATTGTCAGCATTGTTTCTTGTTATTTCCACACGTCCTTCCACAGATTTGGCATATATTGTCTTAGTGGCATCATACCAAGTTACCCCCAACCATTGAAAAGGACAACATTACCTCAGCATTCATTATAAATATCTTTATATACATATATACATCATATAGTCCGTTCAATGCACCTATACACACATATATCCATATATATATACATATATATACATATATATACATATATATGCACACCTACATATACATGTTTTTTGTCAGGAACAGCAAGGTCCCTAGTGACGCTAATACATTCTAATGTGTATGAACTAGTGATGAGCGGGTTCGGTTTCTCGGAAACCGAACCCCCCCGAACTTCACGCTTTTTATACGGGTCCGAGGCAGACTCGGATCTTCCCGCCTTGCTCGGCTAACCCGAGCGCGCCCGAACGTCATCATCCCGCTGTCGGATTCTCGCGAGGCTCGTATTCTATCGCGAGACTCGGATTCTATATAAGGAGCCGCGCGTCGCCGCCATTTTCACACGTGCATTGAGATTGATAGGGAGAGGACGTGGCTGGCGTCCTCTCCGTTTAGATAGAGAGTGAGACACTTGATTTACTGGAGCATTAGGAGTACTCAGAGAGTGCAGAGTTTTGCTGATAGTTATACTAGTGACCACCAGTTTTATTTATTATTTAATATAATCCGTTCTCTGCCTGAAAAAAAACGATACACAGTCACATACCATATCTGTGCTCAGCCTCAGTGTGCTGCATGATAATATCATCTATGTATATCTGACTGTGCTGAGTAGTGCTCACTGCTCACACAGCTTAATTGTGGGGGAGACTGGGGAGCAGTTATAGCAGGAGTACATATTTAACAGTGCACACTTTTGCTGCCAGAGTGCCAGTGTGACTGACCAGCAGTGACCACCAGTATATTGTCTGCCTGAAAAAGTTAAACACTCGTGTGGTGTTTTTTTTTTTTATTCTATAAACGCATTCTGCTGACAGTGTCCAGCAGGTCCGTCATTCATTATATTTCTATCTTCTTCATACTAGTAGTTTAGGAGTCTGCAGTGCTGACAGTGTCCAGCAGGTCCGTCATTATATAATATATACCTGTCCTGCAGTAGTGATATATATATATTTTTTATATCATTATCATCCAGTCTATACTAGCAGATGCAGTACGGTAGTCCACGGCTGTAGCTACCTCTGTGTCGGCAGTCGCTCGTCCATAATTGTATACCTACCTGTGGTGGTTTTTTTTTTTTTCTATCTTCTTCATACTAGTAGTTTAGGAGTCTGCAGTGCTGACAGTGTCCAGCAGGTCCGTCATTATATAATATATACCTGTCCTGCAGTAGTGATATATATATATATATTTTATCTCATTATCATCCAGTCTATACTAGCAGACGCAGTACGGTAGTCCACGGCTGTAGCTACCTCTGTGTCGGCAGTCGCTCGTCCATAATTGTATACCTACCTGTGGTGTTTTTTTTTTTCTATCTTCTTCATACTAGTAGTTTAGGAGTCTGCAGTGCTGACAGTGTCCAGCAGGTCCGTCATTATACAATATATACCTGTCCTGCAGTAGTGATATATATATATATTTTTTATATCATTATCATCCAGTCTATACTAGCAGACGCAGTACGGTAGTCCACGGCTGTAGCTACCTCCGTGTCGGCAGTCGCTCGTCCATAATTGTATACCTACCTGTGGTGGGTTTTTTTTTTTCTATCTTCTTCATACTAGTAGTTTAGGAGTCTGCAGTGCTGACAGTGTCCAGCAGGTCCGTCATTATACAATATATACCTGTCCTGCAGTAGTGATATATATATATTTTTTATATCATTATCATCCAGTCTATACTAGCAGACGCAGTACGGTAGTCCACGGCTGTAGCTACCTCTGTGTCGGCAGTCGCTCGTCATCCATAAGTATACTAGTATCCATCCATCTCCTGTTAGGCGCCGGGGTCCGCTCGTCGGTGCGGCCCGGCGCCTAGCAACCAGGGACGCTGTACGCGTTCAGCCGCCGGCTCTCTGGCAACGCTAGACACCGGGCGCACTGAGCCGCACGGACCCTAGCAACGGGGACGCCACTGGCGGACCGCGTTCCCCATTGCTGGGTCCAGTTAAAATGATTGTGCACCTGTTTCCTGGCCGTGCAGCAAGGCAGCTGCACGGCATTTGTGTAATCAGCCCTGTCAGCAGCTGATTGGAGGACTCCTGTTTATATGCACTCTCAGGGCTTCTCACAGACGCCGGTAATAGCTTCCTGCATGCTGTCCTTGTTTGCTGAGAGTCTGTTTCCAGTCTTGCTGTATCCGGTCGTTCCAGTTTCCAGTAGTCCTGTACTCGGAAGTTGTCATCTTGTTCCTGGAGTCCTGACTGATCACCGTTTAACATCCAGTGGTGTTCGTGAGTCACGGCTTGGCCGCTTTACCATTTATTATTTGTGTTTTGGAGCATTTTGCGGAGGGTTCCGCTTCCACATGTCCACTCTGGTATCCGGCGGTGCTGGGTAGGAGTATTGGACAAGTGGATTTTTGGTTGTCCTTTTCCCTGGCGGTTTTTCCGCACATACTTCAGGTCTTTGCTAGTTAGCTTGTTGCCCCTGGCCTGTTGTCAGTCAGAGGTCCTCTTGTTATCATCCTGCCTCGGATTTCCCTTTGTCTCTCATTAAGACCGGGGGGCACCGGAGTTGGGCAGACATAATCCGCCCTTCAAACGTGGCTGCCAAGGGCTCAAGAAACCATAGTCTCGCAAGGGATTTCCGATAGCACGGGTGAGACAATAGAGTTAGGGCGCCAGGGGCAACTAGTCTTTCCTGCTCCCGTTACCAGCATTCCATTCCAGCGCTCTGGTCATTGTCATAAGATCTCCTCTGGTCAGGAGTGCTGGAATCATAACATTATTACCGGCCACACCAAAACTTAAAATTAAACGGGGTTTCATTTTTTTCTCATTCAGTTTTGTAAGAGTTTATCGGCCTCATGAATCCAACAGGTTTAGGGCCAAATCCTGGTCAGCTCTTAGTCAGCCAGATTCAAGAACTTACTCAGATGGTTCAGGATCTTTCCCTTCGGGTGAAGTCGCAGGAAGATCTTTTGCGAACTTCCCCGAAGGTAGTCCCTGAACCAAAGATGCATTTGCCTGACCGTTTTTCTGGTGATAGGAAAGAGTTTTTTAATTTTAAAGAATCCTGTAAACTTTATTTTCGTTTAAGACCGATCTCCTCGGGTACTGAATCTCAGCGGGTTGGGATTATTATTTCTTTGCTCCAGGGGGATCCTCAGACCTGGGCATTTGGTTTAAAAGCAGAGGATCCGGCCTTGTTGTCAGTAGACGCCTTTTTTGGATCTTTAGGGCTATTGTATGATGACCCTGATAGAGAGGCATCCGCTGAAGGTCAGTTGCGCGCTCTCAGACAGGGTAGGAATCCTGCAGAGGTTTATTGTACGGAGTTTCGCCGTTGGTCGAACGACTGTGGCTGGAATGACCCAGCCCTGCGCAGTCAGTTTCGCCTCGGCTTATCAGAGTCTATAAAAGACAGTCTCCTTCAGTATCCCGCTCCTGAGACTCTCGATAAACTCATGGAGCTTTCTATTAAGATTGATCGTCGTCTCGGAGAGCGGAGGGCTGAAAAAGGAGCACTTGTCAGGTCAACTCCATGTGTATATTCCATTCCTGAGGACGTAGAGGAGCCCATGCAGATGGGTCTCTCCCGGCTGTCTCCCGAAGAAAGAGCCAGAAGGCAAAACTCTGGTCTTTGTTTGTACTGTGGGGGTAAGGGACATTTTGCTCGTAATTGTCCGAACAAGTCGGGAAACGCCTCGACCAGGTGAATTGTGAGGGGGTTCACCTAGGTCTGCAGCTTACCTCCTCGAATAACTCCCTTTTAGTCCCAGCTAAAGTTTCCTTTGGCGGCCTCAGTTCTTCGGTGTCGGCTTTTGTTGACAGTGGAGCTGCAGGAAACTTTATGGATTTAACTTGGGCTAAGGCCTTAGGCATTCCTCAGTTATCTTTGGGTAGGTGTGTCACCATGCATGGCTTAGATGGGAGTCCACTGTCCAATGGGGTTATTTCCCTCTGTACACCCCCTGTACTACTTACGGTAGGAGCTCTTCATTCTGAAAAAATCGAGTTCTTCCTTACCCATTGCCCAGCAGTTCCAGTGGTTCTGGGTCACCCTTGGCTGGCCTTTCATAATCCCACCATTGATTGGCGGTCGGGGGAGATTTCACAATGGGGTACCTTCTGTGATAAGGAATGTATTACGTTTCCAGTCAGAATAGCAGCTGCCATTCCTGAACTCATTCCCGTGGAATACCAAGAGTTTGCTGATGTGTTCTCCAAGGGCAATGCAGACATTCTGCCTCCACATCGGCCTTATGATTGTGCTATTGAGCTAATTCCTGGTGCCGCATTGCCAAAGGGAAGGTTATATTCTTTATCCGGGCCTGAAACTGCGGCCATGAATGATTATGTTAAGGAGAGCCTAGGGAAAGGATTTATTAGGCCATCAAAATCTCCTTTAAGTGCAGGCTTCTTCTTTGTGGAGAAAAAGGATGGCTCGCTTAGACCTTGCATTGACTTTAGAGCCCTGAATAAAATCTCAGTAAAAAATACTTATCCTCTGCCGCTGATTTCTGTCCTCTTTGATCAGCTGCGTTCGGCTGTTATTTTTTCTAAGATTGACCTAAGAGGAGCGTATAACCTCATCCGAATCAAGTCTGGAGATGAGTGGAAGACGGCCTTCAGTACTCAGTCGGGTCACTACGAGTACCTGGTGATGCCGTTCGGCTTGTCTAACGCTCCAGCAGTTTTCCAGGACCTCATTAACGATGTGCTCCGTGACTTCCTAGGGAAATTCGTGGTCGTTTACTTAGACGACATCCTGATTTATTCTGACTCAATTGAACAACATGTTACCCAGGTGCGTCAGGTTCTTCAAAAGTTACGTGAGAATCATCTATATGCCAAGCTGGAGAAATGTGAGTTTCATGTCACGGAGGTATCTTTTTTAGGGTACATTATTTCCCCTCGGGGATTTTTCATGGAACCTAAGAAGCTCCAGGCCATCCTTAGTTGGGCGCAACCCACCAATTTAAAAGCAATTCAGCGCTTTTTAGGGTTTGCGAATTATTATAGGAGGTTCATTCATTCTTTTTCCGACCTGGTTGCTCCCATTGTGGCTCTGACAAAGAAAGGAGCGGATCCTACCAACTGGTCGCGTGAAGCTGAGTTGTCCTTTCGGGCCCTGAAACAAGCTTTTGTCTCGGCTCCAGTCCTCAGACATCCCAATCCAGAATTGCCCTTCGTTGTGGAGGTTGATGCCTCGGAGGTTGGAGTGGGGGCTATCCTATCTCAAAAGGATCCGGAGTCTCTGGAACTACATCCTTGTGCCTTTATGTCCAGGAAATTCTCCTCCGCTGAATCCAACTATGACGTTGGTAACCGGGAGTTACTGGCAATAAAATGGGCTTTCGAGGAGTGGAGGCATTGGCTGGAGGGAGCAACACATACTATTTCAGTATTGACTGACCATAAAAACCTGCAATACATCGAATCAGCTAAGCGGCTGAATGCCCGGCAGGCTCGTTGGGCTTTATTCTTTACTCGTTTCAAATTTATTATCACTTTCAGGCCAGGTTCCAAGAATACCAAGGCGGATGCCCTGTCACGCAGTTTTCTTCCGGTTCACAATAACAGTCCTGTTACTCCCATACTTCCATCTTCAGTCATTTGGGCAGTCCTCACACAAGATTTATTTACCCAGTTAAAACAGCTTCAACACCAAGCTCCTGGAAATACTCCTGCTGGTCGTCTTTACGTCCCTGAGTTTTTGAGAGCTACTGTTTTGACTGAGTTCCATGATAACAAAGTTTCCGGGCATCCGGGGATCTCTAAGACTTTGGAGTTAGTCTCCCGCTCAGTATGGTGGCCTGGTCTTTCTAAAGACGTTAAGGAGTTTGTTTTTTCATGTCAGGTTTGTGCACAGCATAAGGTTCCCCGTTCCTTGCCTATCGGGCAACTTATGCCCTTAAATGTCCCCCTCAGGCCATGGTCTCATATTTCCATGGATTTTGTGGTAGACCTTCCCCTTTCAGCCGGATTCCGAGTCATATGGGTGGTAGTGGACCGTTTTAGCAAGATGGCTCATTTCATTGCTCTTCCCCGACTGCCATCTGCCCAAGGATTGGCAGTTTTGTTTCTCCGCCATGTTTTCAGACTTCATGGGTTGCCCACTGATATTGTTTCTGATCGGGGTCCACAATTCATTGCACAATTCTGGAAGTGTTTTTGTGCTTCATTAAAGATGAAATTGTCATTAACATCCGGTTACCACCCCCAATCCAACGGGCAAACCGAGCGAGTTAACCAATCATTGAAACAGTATTTGCGTTTGTACTCAGCCAAACTCCAGAATGATTGGTCCGAGTTTCTTCCATTGGCGGAGTTTGCTTACAATAATTCTTGTCATTCCTCCACTAATGTGTCTCCATTCTTTTCAGTTTTTGGTTTTCACCCCAGAGCTAATTCTTTTTTTCAACATTCCTCAGTTTCCTCGCTAACCTTAACCTCCCATCTGAGAGCCATTTGGAAAAAAGTGCACCTTGCTCTCAGAAAAGCGGCCTTTCAAGAGAAAAATTTTTCTGACAGGCTCCGACGTCCTTGCACTTTTAAGGTGGGAGATAGGGTAT
Source organism: Pseudophryne corroboree (assembly GCF_028390025.1). Classification (NCBI taxonomy): domain Eukaryota; kingdom Metazoa; phylum Chordata; class Amphibia; order Anura; family Myobatrachidae; genus Pseudophryne; species Pseudophryne corroboree. The sequence continues at coordinate 443,781,356 of NC_086444.1, read as the reverse complement.
GGTTGTCGACTCGTAACATTAGACTTCGACAATCCTCGGCTAGATTGGGACCCAAATTTATTGGACCATTTCATATTATTAAAAAAGTCAACCCAGTTGCTTTCCGGTTACGTTTACCAAGATCTCTCCGGATTGGAAATACGTTTCATTGCTCCCTGTTGAAACCATACGTTTCTTCCAGTAGATTTCCTCGGAAGATCTCTCAGGGAAGATCTCCAGTGGATGTACAGGGACAACAGGAGTTCATGGTGGAGAAGGTTCTCGATTCCAAATTGTCCCGGGGCAGGCTTTATTTTCTGGTTCACTGGAGAGGCTATGGTCCAGAGGAAAGGTCTTGGGTCCTGGATAAGGATCTTCATGCCCCGAGGCTCAAGAGGGCATTTTTTCGGGAATTTCCTCAGAAGCCTGGCTTTAGGGGTTCCTTGACCCCTCCTCAAGGGGGGGTACTGTTAGGCGCCGGGGTCCGCTCGTCGGTGCGGCCCAGCGCCTAGCAACCAGGGACGCCGTACGCGTACAGCCGCCGGCTCCCTGGCAACGCTAGACGCCGGGCGCACTGAGCCGCACGGACCCTAGCAACGGGGACGCCACTGGCGGACCGCGTTCCCCGTTGCTGGGTCCAGTTAAAATGATTGTGCACCTGTTTCCTGGCCGTGCAGCAAGGCAGCTGCACGGCATTTGTGTAATCAGCCCTGTCAGCAGCTGATTGGAGGACTCCTGTTTATATGCACTCTCAGGGCTTCTCACAGACGCCGGTAATAGCTTCCTGCATGCTGTCCTTGTTTGCTGAGAGTCTGTTTCCAGTCTTGCTGTATCCGGTCGTTCCAGTCTCCAGTAGTCCTGTACTCGGAAGTTGTCATCTTGTTCCTGGAGTCCTGACTGATCACCGTTTAACATCCAGTGGTGTTCGTGAGTCACGGCTTGGCCGCTTTACCATTTATTATTTGTGTTTTGGAGCATTTTGCGGAGGGTTCCGCTTCCACATGTCCACTCTGGTATCCGGCGGTGCTGGGTAGGAGTATTGGACAAGTGGATTTTTGGTTGTCCTTTTCCCTTGCGGTTTTTCCGCACATACTTCAGGTCTTTGCTAGTTAGCTTGTTGCCCCTGGCCTGTTGTCAGTCAGAGGTCCTCTTGTTATCATCTGCATCGGATTTCCCTTTGTCTCTCATTAAGACCGGGGGGCACCGGAGTTGGGCAGACATAATCCGCCCTTCAAACGTGGCTGCCAAGGGCTCAAGAAACCATAGTCTCACAAGGGATTTCCGATAGCACGGGTGAGACAATAGAGTTAGGGCGCCAGGGGCAACTAGTCTTTCCTGCTCCCGTTACCAGCATTCCATTCCAGCGCTCTGGTCATTGTCATAAGATCTCCTCTGGCCAGGAGTGCTGGAATCATAACATCTCCATTGTTTACCTGAGGTGCCTTTTAGTTGTGCCTATTAAAATATGGAGAACAAAAATGTTGAGGTTCCAAAAATAGGGAAAGATCAAGATCCACTTCCACCTCGTGCTGAAGCTGCTGCCACTAGTCATGGCCGAGACGATGAAATGCCATCAACGTCGTCTGCCAAGGCCGATGCCCAATGTCATAGTACAGAGTATGTAAAATCCAAAACACCAAATATCAGTAAAAAAAGGACTCAAAAATCTAAAATAAAATCGTCGGAGGAGAAGCGTAAACTTGCCAATATGCCATTTACCACACGGAGTGGCAAGGAACGGCTGAGGCCCTGGCCTATGTTCATGGCTAGTGGTTCAGCTTCACATGAGGATGGAAGCACTCAGCCTCTCGCTAGAAAAATGAAAAGACTTAAGCTGGCAAAAGCACAGCAAAGAACTGTGCGTTCTTCGAAATCACAAATCCACAAGGAGAGTCCAATTGTGTCGGTTGCGATGCCTGACCTTCCCAACACTGGACGTGAAGAGCATGCGCCTTCCACCATTTGCACGCCCCCTGCAAGTGCTGGAAGGAGCACCCGCAGTCCAGTTCCTGATAGTCAGATTGAAGATGTCAGTGTTGAAGTTCACCAGGATGAGGAGGATATGGGTGTTGCTGGCGCTGGGGAGGAAATTGACTAGGAGGATTCTGATGGTGAGGTGGTTTGTTTAAGTCAGGCACCCGGGGAGACACCTGTTGTCCGTGGGAGGAATATGGCCATTGACATGCCTGGTGAAAATACCAAAAAAATCAGCTCTTCAGTGTGGAAGTATTTCAACAGAAATGCGGACAACATTTGTCAAGCCGTGTGTTGCCTTTGTCAAGCTGTAGTAAGTAGGGGTAAGGACGTTAACCACCTCGGAATATCCTCCCTTATACGTCACCTGCAGCGCATTCATCATAAGTCAGTGACAAGTTCAAAAACTTTGGGCGACAGCGGAAGCAGTCCACTGACCAGTAAATCCCTTCCTCTTGTAACCAAGCTCACGCAAACCACCCCACCAACTCCCTCAGTGTCAATTTCCTCCTTCCCCAGGAATGCCAATAGTCCTGCAGGCAATGTCACTGGCAATTCTAAAGAGTCCTCTCCTGCCTGGGATTCCTCCGATGCATCCTTGCGTGTAACGCCTACTGCTGCTGGCGCTGCTGTTGTTGCTGCTGGGAGTCGATGGTCATCCCAGAGGGGAAGTCGTAAGACCACTTTTACTACTTCCACCAAGCAATTGACTGTCCAACAGTCCTTTGCGAGGAAGATGAAATATCACAGCAGTCATCCTGCTGCAAAGCGGATAACTGAGGCCTTGGCATCCTGGGCGGTGAGAAACGTGGTTCCGGTATCCATCATTACTGCAGAGCCAACTAGAGACTTGTTGGAGGTACTGTGTCCCCGGTACCAAATACCATCTAGGTTCCATTTCTCTAGGCAGGCGATACTGAAAATGTACACAGACCTCAGAAAAAGAGTCACCAGTGTCCTAAAAAATGCAGTTGTACCCAATGTCCACTTAACCACGGACATGTGGACAAGTGGAGCAGGGCAGACTCAGGACTATATGACTGTGACAGCCCACTGGGTAGATGTATTGACTCCCGCCGCAAGAACAGCAGCGGCGGCACCAGTAGCAGCATCTCGCAAACGCCAACTCTTTCCTAGGCAGGCTACGCTTTGTATCACCGCTTTCCAGAATACGCACACAGCTGAAAACCTCTTACGGCAACTGAGGAAGATCATCGCAGAATGACTTACCCCAATTGGACTCTCCTGTGGATTTGTGGCATCGGACAACGCCAGCAATATTGTGTGTGCATTAAATCTGGGCAAATTCCAGCACGTCCCATGTTTTGCACATACCTTGAATTTGGTGGTGCAGAATTATTTAAAAAACGACAGGGGCGTGCAAGAGATGCTGTCGGTGGCCAGAAGAATTGCGGCACACTTTCGGCGTACAGGCACCACATACAGAAGACTGGAGCACCACCAAAAACGCCTGAACCTGCCCTGCCATCATCTGAAGCAAGAAGTGGTAACGAGGTGGAATTCAACCCTCTATATGCTTCAGAGGTTGGAGGAGCAGCAAAAGGCCATTCAAGCCTATACAACTGAGCACGATATAGGAGGTGGAATGCACCTGTCTCAAGCGCAGTGGAGAATGATTTCAACGTTGTGCAAGGTTCTGCAACCTTTTGAACTTGCCACACGTGAAGTCAGTTCAGACACTGCCAGCCTGAGTCAGGTCATTCCCCTCATCAGGCTTTTGCAGAAGAAGCTGGAGACATTGAAGGAGGAGCTAACACAGAGCGATTCCGCTAGGCATGTGGGACTTGTGGATGGAGCCCTTAATTCGCTTAACAAGGATTCACGGGTGGTCAATCTGTTGAAATCAGAGCACTACATTTTGGCCACCGTGCTCGATCCTAGATTTAAAACCTACCTTGGATCTCTCTTTCCGGCAGACACAAGTCTGCAGGGGTTCAAAGAACTGCTGGTGACAAAATTGTCAAGTCAAGCGGAACACGACCTGTCAACATCTCCTCCTTCACATTCTCCCGCAACTGGGGGTGCGAGGAAAAGGCTCAGAATTCCGAGCCCACCCGCTGGCGGTGATGCCGGGCAGTCTGGAGCGACTGCTGATGCTGACATCTGGTCCGGACTGAAGGACCTGACAACGATTACGGACATGTCGTCTACTGTCACTGCATATGATTCTCTCCCCATTGAAAGAATGGTGGAGGATTATATGAGTGACCGCATCCAAGTAGGCACGTCAGACAGTCCGTACTTATACTGGCAGGAAAAAGAGGCAATTTGGAGGCCCTTGCACAAACTGGCTTTATTCTACCTAAGTTGCCCTCCCACAAGTGTGTACTCCGAAAGAGTGTTTAGTGCCGCCGCTCACCTTGTCAGCAATCGGCGTACGAGGTTACATCCAGAAAATGTGGAGAAGATGATGTTCATTAAAATGAATTATAATCAATTCCTCCGTGGAGACATTCACCAGCAGCAATTGCCTCCACAAAGTACACAGGGAGCTGAGATGGTGGATTCCAGTGGGGACGAATTGATAATCTGTGAGGAGGGGATGTACACGGTGATATATCGGAGGATGATGATGAGGTGGACATCTTGCCTCTGTAGAGCCAGTTTGTGCAAGGAGAGATTAATTGCTTCTTTTTTTGGTGGGGGTCCAAACCAACCCGTCATTTCAGTCACAGTCGTGTGGCAGACCCTGTCACTGAAATGATGAGTTGGTTAAAGTGTGCATGTCCTGTTTATACAACATAAGGGTGGGTGGGAGGGCCCAAGGACAATTCCATCTTGCACCTCTTTTTTCTTTCATTTTTCTTTGCGTCATGTGCTGTTTGGGGAGTAGTTTTTGGAAGGGCCATCCTGCGTGACACTGCAGTGCCACTCCTAGATGGGCCAGGTGTTTGTGTCGGCCACTTGGGTCGCTTATCTTAGTCACACAGCTACCTCATTGCGCCTCTTTTTTTCTTTGCGTCTTGTGCTGTTTGGGGGGTGTTTTTTGGAAGGGCCATCCTGCGTGACACTGCAGTGCCACTCCTAGATGGGCCAGGTGTTTGTGTCGGCCACTAGGGTCGCTTAGCTTACTCACACAGCTACCTCATTGCGCCTCTTTTTTTTCTTCTTTGCGTCATGTGCTGTTTGGGGGGTGTTTTTTGGAAGGGCCATCCTGCGTGACACTGCAGTGCCACTCCTAGATGGGCCAGGTGTTTGTGTCGGCCACTTGGGTCGCTGAGCTTAGTCATCCAGCGACCTCGGTGCAAATTTTAGGACTAAAAATAATATTGTGAGGTGTGAGGTGTTCAGAATAGACTGAAAATGAGTGGAAATTATGGTTATTGAGGTTAATAATACTTTGGTATCGAAATGACCCCCAAATTCTATGATTTAAGCTGTTTTTTAGGGTTTTTTGAAAAAAACACCCAAAACCAAAACACAAAACCCGAAAAATTTCCGGTGCTCATCACTAGTATGAACTGAATGCCAAATTTTGAGGATCTGATCAGGAAACATTATGGTCGACCTAAGAAAGATTTCCGAGTCGATCTCAGGGAGTAGTAACTGGGCAAAATAACATTTTTGCGACCCTGAGGGGTCTGAGAGAAATCCATTCTATGAATAGGACTCCCTCCATAAATATTATCACGACTGTGCTCGTGCCACATACCTATATAATCATACTATACATACATATTACATATAGGTATAGATCTATCTGATATGTATCATATTATCATGTCCATATCCACCCAGTCAGATATTGTTGGTGCTGACAGGGAAACCCCCCACGTCTGTGTCTCCCATATAGTTTTCTCAGGGGAAAAATATACCTCTACCGACATGTTGACATATTTTTTTTTTTAAATCTGTTTATTATGATTTTCATAGAGTACAATGTAAGACAGAAACAGATAGCAATTACTTGATGAATAAAGCACAAAAACAACATTGGTGTGTACATCAATCACTGTCAGGAATCAAATCTATAATATCGTCAAAGTCGTGGAGTAGATGTGATTCATCAATAAGAACACATTGCACTGGAGTCAAATAGTACTCCAAAAATCAAACCTCAGGAAATCCTTCCTTGAAGTAGAACATTAGAAACATTATATCAAACACAAGTCCATAAGAAAAGGGGGAGATAGAAGAATAGTAGAGAGAAAGTAGGGAGGGGGGGGGGAGAGGACAGGGAAACACATAAGGGTAAGTAGGGAAGAAGGATCAGGATGTTTTTTATCCATAAAGACAATGTATGGTAGCAATTGATACTTGAATATCAGGACGGAGAGTACTAAATTTCAACTCCAAGGCTTATCTTAAGGTGCGGGAGACAGTTTTATAACATGGACTCTTCCAATATCTTCCTATGAAGGAACCATTCGGTGTGCTCAAATACCTTAAATATTTGGGCCTGTGTGGTCTGATCCCGCGAGTCAATGTAAAGGCCCCACTTTTTGTAAAAAGTTTTGATACCTGACTCTTTATTTATTTGAGCCGATTTTCTGTCGTAATATAAGATCTGTAACAACTTACTATGAACTTCTACCAATGTAGGTGAAGAAGACGATAACCAGTGGGATAAAATAATTTTCTTTGATACTGTTACTAAGATAGTGAGAAATGGAATAATTCGCTGTTTCCCAGGCCCTAGATTCCAATCCGAAAAATTTGCCCATAGACAAGAAAGGGGCGTTGCTGATACACGTATATTCAATAGCTGATTAATGTAGGCTTATAATTTGTGCCAGAAACGTCGGATCAGACCACACTCCCAAAACATGTGATAGAAGGAAGCTATTCGAACATGACATTTGGGGCATTCCCCGGTTTCCAAGGGGTTAAATCGAGCATGTTGGGTTGGGGAGATGTAGGCTCTCTGTAAAGTTCGGAGGTGAACCTCTTGTAGGTAAGGTGAAGCCAGGGCTTTCAGAGTAGAGACATAATGATCACTAAGTGATGGTGACTATTCAGGCCAGGTATATCCTTACACCATTGGGTGAATAGTTTGTCCCATCTACCTTCTGTTGTGCGAGAAGTCAGGATGGTATAAATCTGTCTAATGCGTGTTGGTCCGGCTTTGTGAATATTAAGTGTGATTAACAATGGGTGAGAGGAAGGGGACGAGTCATGTGGTATGTTGCGCATACGAGTTATTGAGTCTAAATAATGTCGGGTCTGGAGATACATGAAAAAAATGAGAGTGAGGCAGGTCATATTTCTCTCGGAGTGATGAGAATGCATATATAGAGCCCCCCGGGTCAAACACTTTGGAAGAGTTAGACAGACCCTTCTCTTTCCAGAGCCGGTAATTGGAGATAATGAGAGATGGGGGGAAGGCGGGGTTGCCCCATAGCGGAATACATACAGACACCTCAGGGTTACATTTAAATTTCTTGTGTAGGGTGCGCCAGTTGTAATAAATATCATGAAAAAGAGGATTGTTAAGGATGTGAGTTGGGATCAGGGAGGGTTTGGATAGAAGCAATGCTCCCGGGGAGTAAGGAGTAAATAAGGCCTCATCTAGAGCAGAGTCTGTGAAGAGTTCCCTGTCAAACAGCCAGTCAGCAGCACATCGGAATAGAGTCGCCATAGAATAGGACATATAATCAGGTACTCCAAAGCCTCCTGCGGCCTTAGGGGCCATTAGTTTATCCAATGCGATAAATGCTTTTTTCCCCTTCCACTGGAATTTTGACATGATTTTTCGTAAATATTGGATGTCTTGAGTCTTGAGGCGGATCGGGAGCATCTGCATAAGATAAAATAATTTCGGGAAGACTATGCTTTGCAAGACGGCTATCCTCCCCAACAGTGACAGAGGCAGCAATTTCCAGCTATCTAGCAACGAGGTGACACGTGTTAAGGCAGGGGTGTAGTTCTCCTCATATAGTCTGGAGAGATTCGCTGGGATTTGAATCCCCAGGTAGGTAAGCTTTGTGTGGGAAATTTTAAAGGAAAGAGATGGGAGGAGTTTGGAAATGTTATGAGCAGAAGGGCCCAGGGGTAGAAGTTCTGACTTGGCCACATTAATTCTATATCCCGCCCTAGTTCCGAATGCTTGTATCAATCCAAGGATCTCCGGGATGGAGGTCGATGGATCAGAAACGAATAATAGCATGTCATCGGCAAAAAGAGCAAGACGGAGGTCAATGTCTCCAATTTTGATTCCCTTAAAAACTCTCGATTGGCGTAAGGCTATCGCTAGGAGTTCCAGTGCTATTGCAAATAGTAAGGGCGATAAGGGGCAGCCCTGTCTAGTACCGCGTTGAATCTCAAATGATGAGGACAGTACCCCATTACAGGAAATCTGGGTTTGTGGAGCAGTATAAAGTAGTTTTAGAAGATTCACAAAGTCGTTAGGAAAGCCAAAGTGCAGGAGAGTAGAGAAAAGATGGTCCCAATCCACGAGGTCAAACGCTTTCTCAGCGTCAAGGGAGAGAATAACTGGGGGAGGGGAAAGAGGAGTGAAAGAAGGAGAAGAAAAAGAGGAAGCTGTATAAATGGCAGTTAAAACTCTCCGCACATTGATCTCTGAGTGTCTACCCCAAATGAATCCAGTTTGATCCTTGTGTATAATTTGGGGGAGTAATAATTTAATTCGATTTGCTAATATTTTAGTGAGTAACTTATAATCGAGATTTAACAATGAGATCGGGCGATATGATCCAGGCTGGGACAAATCTCTACCCGGTTTAGGAAGGACTTTAAGGACAGCAGTATTAAAATGTCTGGGAAGTGTGTCAGAGGACAAAATCGCATTTAGTACAGACACTAGAGTGTCCCCTATGCGGGGTAAAAGGATTTTATAAAAATCGGCACTAAAGCCATCAGGACCCGGTGCTTTATCTCTGCCAAATTGACCAATGATACTCTGGACTTCTTCCAATGAGATCGGATCAAGCAATGATTGTACCATGGAGGGTTGAAGTTGGGGGATAGGAAGGGTGTCCCAAAACTCCTTGGGCCATAGTGGAGGGGTGGGTTCCGTGTAAGGGGAGGGATGTGGTGTTGAGGAGTATAAATCTTTATAGAAAGATTTCATTATCTCAGAGATTTCTTGGTTGTTTGTAGTTAATGCGCCAGTGGTGGTGCGTAAGGGATGGGTGACCATGGGAGGGCGGGAACCAGTAAGAAGAGTCGTTAACAATTTTCCAGTTCTATTGCCAAACTTATAAAACCTGTGATTCACTGAAAATGAGAACCTATTACCCATGGAAGACATAAATTCATCGAAATGTGTTTTGGCCTCCAAATAAAGAAGACGGTTGTGTGGAGTAGGAGAGGATTTGTATTGCTGATAGGCCGTCGACAGGGGTTTCTGGAACTCTAGGTACTTAGAGGCGTATTTCTTGTTAGTGGCGGAGACATAGGATATTATATCACCTCGGAGAACCGACTTTGCGGTCATCCAAAATAATATAGGATCCTCATCTAAATGGGATGAATTATTAGTCTTATAAGATTCCCAAGAAGATTCCAGTCTTTGTTGAAATTTCAGGGAGTTGGCTAGATATGTAGGGAATCTCCACAATTTTGGAGATGAGGGAGCGTCTGGAAAGTGAAGGGTCGCTGTGACTAGAGCATGGTCCGACAGAGATATTGCCTCAATTTGAGAGTCGGATATATGTGGTAGAAGAGAATGGGATAATAAAATGTAGTCTATCCTAGACAATGTATGATGGGCCGCAGAGAGGCAGGTGTATTCTTTGTCTGTGGGGTGTAAGGCTCTCCAAATATCTACTACCTGCAGTCTTTCAGCCAGTAGGGGTACCCCGAATTTGAGCAATGAGAGAGGTCTTGTTGGTGGGTGTGATCTGTCTAGGTAGGAGGAGGAGATAAGGTTGAAATCTCCACTGAGTATCAAGGGATCTGTGAGGAAGGGAGTCAGTTTGGCCAGTAAGGACTGAAAAAATTTCTTAGAATAGACGTTAGGTGCATATACATTACACATTGAATAAACTCTACCATGTATCTTAGCAGATAGTATCACATAACGACCCTCAGGATCAGCCACAGTGGACAGAACTTCTGCCGGGATAGAACGTTTGATCAATATAGCAACACCTCTGGCTTTAGAATTGAAAGAGGTAAACCCCAATACTCGCCAATTCAAAGCATTTAGTTTTGCCGTCTCCTCTGAAGTCAGGTGTGTTTCCTGGAGGAGCGCCAGGTCTACCCGTTGTTTATTAAGATAGAGGAGTATTTTCCGTCTCTTTGCTGGGGAATTAAAGCCCCCAACATTCCAGGATCCTACCGTCAGGTCAGCCATATGTCAGAGGAAAAGGCAAAACAGATGCGTTCTTTACCACCTTCACAAGAAACAGCGACATAATCACAACCTGATGGATGGGGGATGGGGAAGTGGGGGGTGGAAAGAGACAAAACAAGAGAAGAAAAAGGGAGATAGGAGGCAATCGTGAGTAACAGGCTGTACAATCGTAGAAGTACAATTTTAAAAGTCACTAATATGCCAGTGGCCAGTGACCTCCGGTCATCAAGCATGAGCGAGCACCAGTGATGGTGTACCCGCGCCCGAGTATACAGTGATGGGCACTAACAGGAAAGGAGGATCCCCTCCCCACCGCCATATTTCTATTATCTATACCCACCCAGCATCCCACAAAAAACAGGCAGGGTAACAGCATACTCCTAAAAACAACAGCTCCTGGGCGAAATGTAGTGAGTCGAGTAATGTAAAGAATATATGGGAAAGATTACAAATAAGCAAACATAACCATGGAAGTCCATGATAATGGGGGAGTCCCCAATATATGCAAGTAACATAATAAACAATTATAGAACATTTTTTTTTTCTTCTTGTTTTGTATATATGTAATCATATCGAAGATATAATGAAGCCGAATCAAATATAGAGCGGCAGCAGTCACTATGATGCAAAAAGAAGAATCAGCACAGTTCACGCAGAAGATATGATGAAATCGCAGGGGGAAAACCTGTATATTATAATCCAGCAGCCGCCGAAGGGATGTCTGTAATATCTGTGGCGTCTTCTCTAGAGATATTACGGAGGTAGGCCACTGCGTCTGCGGGTGACAGAAAATCTTTGTGGGAGGTACCCTCATAAATGCGTAAGCGTGCGGGGTAGAGTAATCCAAACTTGCGGCCCTCGGACACAAGTTGAGTGCAAATAGGTGAAAACGCTTTACGGGCCCGGGTCAGTTCCACCGAATAGTCCTGGAATATGAAAAGCTTATTACCCTCCCATTGGATATCTTTCATTTTTCGGGATGCAGACCAGAATGCCATTTTATGAAGGTAGTTTAGACAGCGAAACAGTGTTACCCGTGGACGCGGTCTGGCGGGGGTGGGGACAGGGCCTACACGATGGACCCTCTCAATAACTAGATCACTGCAGTCTCGTTCTATGCCCAAAAGTGTAGGCAGGGTGACACGTACAAAATGAGCTAGTGCTGTGCCCTTAAGTGACTCTGGTAAACCCACCAATCTGATATTATTTCTTCTTGAGCGATTTTCCATATCATCTAGCTTATTCCATATTTGATAATTCTCTGTGGTAAGAGATTTTACTGAGTGATGCAGTCCCTCAATATCATGAGTTGCAGCTTGCAGCTGGGATTCAGTGTGAGAGACTCTCTGCTGTAAGTGCTGCAGCTGTGTAGTGATATCAGTGACAGCCTGTGATAATAGAGGGGCCATGGTTGCCTTTATTGCTGCCACTACATCTCCATACGTTACAGGGGCTTCAGGGTCACGGCATACCTGTGATCCTGTGATGTCTGTCCCCTCGGCCGCGACTTTTTTGGAGGCTGGGGAGGTGACTTCAGGGCCGGCGCCAGGCGCCATGTTGGTTCCCGCGCGGCGCTTTTCCAGCCTCGCATTTACGCCTGCAGGAGCCTGTGTAGCCGCAGCCATGGGCGTCACATAGCGGTCCATGCTGACCGCAGTATTTGCAGAGGGTATGCCGGGTGATGTAGAGGCTGTAACAGCCTTGAAAAGGTTTATTGCGGTGGGCGGCGGGACGGAGCTCCTGTAGTGTGCGGCTCACTCCATGGGTCCCGGAACCGGAAGTCCATGTTGACATATTTACATGTATCAAGTACCATTAGGAGTCGACAGCACCGACATAGTCATTCCCTTTGTGGCAGAGCCCCCAGCCTCAAATATGCCTACACACATGTACCAACACCCACCGACATTACAATGGCTATAAAGGATAGACTCCAGTACATTATGCCATGGAAACACAGAAGGAGATTTACCAGCTCATTTCCCCCAGCGCCCATGATATAGTGTTTTTATTTCAATTTATAATACACCAAACCACTTTGCCCCCCCCCCCCCCCTCGTTTTCCACTCTGATCTATACAGGAGTATTCAGGAAGGACCAGCGTCTCTGTGGAAGTGCTGTGAGGGCTAAGCCACGCCCCCTCACTGGCGCGCTTCAAACCCTGCTCAAATTCACATATTTATACTGGCGGGGGTCTATGTTTAGTGCCTAGGCACTTATAATAGTCATATTTGCCAGTTTAAGAAGCTTCAGTGTCCATACTGCCCAGTGCGCCCTCCCTGCGCCCTGCACCCTGCCAGTGCCGCTGTGTGTGTGTGTGTGTGTGGGAGCATGGCGCGCACAACACTGAAGTCTTCTGCCGTCACTGAAGTCTTCTTTTCTTCTTTATACTCACCCGGCTTCTTTCTTCCGGCTCTGTGAGGGTGGAGACGGTGCGGCTCGGGGAACAAGCAGCTAGGCGTACCAAGTGATCGAACCCTCTGGAGCTAATGGTGTCCAGTAGCCTAAGAAGCAGAGCCCTTGAACTCTTAAGAAGTAGGTCTGCTTCTCTCCCCTCACTCCCACGAAGCAGGGAGCCTGTAGCCAGCAGGTCACCCTGAAAATAATAAACCTAACATAAAGTCTTTTCAGAGAAACTCAGTAGAGCTCCCCTGTGTGTGACCAGTCTCTCTGGGCACAAAATCTAAACTGGAGTCTGGAGGAGGGACATAGACGGAGGAGCCAGTTCACACCCAATCAAAAAGTCTTAAAGTGTGCCTATGTCTCCTGCGGATCCCGTCTATACCCCATGGCTCTTGAAGCATCCCCAGCATCCTCTAGGACGTATGAGAAATATCTTTGTTGGTGACATTGCAAATGGTATTGAAGGGAACGTATGACCTTTTTCAGATGACACAAAGATATGCAACAGGATAGACACACCGGGAGGAATAAAACAAATGATTAATGATCTAGCTAGACTTGAGAAATGGTCAAGAAAGTGGCAACTACAATTTAATGCTAAATAATGCAAACTCATGCACTTGGGTCTCAAAAACCCAAAGGCTAAATATAGTATCAAGGGTACCATAATGGAAACTACTGAGGAGGAAAGGGATTTAGGAGTCACTATCTCAAGTGAATTAAAGGCAGGAATGCAATACAACAAAGCAATGAGAAAGGCAAGTCTTATGCTTGGTTGCATAGGGAGAGGAATTAGTAGCAGAAAAAAAGAAGTAATAATGCCACTGTATAGGTCATTGATATGGCCTCATCTGAAATACTGTGTCCACAACTACGGTGGGCATTATGTGTGTAAGGGGCACTGCTACTGTGGGCATTATGAGTGTAAGGGGCACAAGTGTGGGCATTATGTGTGTAAGCAGCACAACTACCGTGGGTAATATGATTGTAAGCATATGTAAAAAGCACAACTACTGTGGGCATTATGTGGGCAAGCGGCACAACCACTCTAGGCATTATATGTATAAGGGGCACAGATACTGTGGGCATTATGTGTGTAAACTGCACAACTACTTTGGGCATTACATGTGTAAAGGGCACAACTACTGTGGGCAGTATGTGGGTATGCAGCAACACTACTGTGGGCATTATATGTGTAAGGGGCACAACTATTGTGGGCATTATGTGTACAAGCAGCACAAATACTGTTGGCATTATATTGTATGTGTAATGGGCACAACTACTGTGGGCATTATATGAGTAAACGATACAACTACTGTAGGCATTATGTGTGTAATGGGCTGAACTACTGTGGGCATTATGTAAAAGCGGCACAACTACTGTGGGCACTATATGTGTAAGGTGCACAACTGCTGTGGGCATTATGTGTATAAGGAGCAATGTGAGCATTATATGTGTTAGAGGCTCAACTATTGTGGGCTTTATGTGAATAAGGTACACTTGTACTTTGGGCATTATGGACCCTCTTCAGCTTCAGTTGCAGTTTTGCTAAAACAGCAAAACTGCAACTGCTTGCAATCGCATGCTGGGTGCCACCCAGCAATGGGCAAGGCCGCCCAGTGTACAAATACCAGCCAGCAATGTGATCGCAATTCAATTGCAATCACATCACTGAATTGTGTATGCCTCCCTGCCTCCGCAGCTTGGCTGCAAAGGCAGGTACAGAGCGGCCATTTTTAAGAGTCGCCCGAGCCCAAACATTGAGGATCAGGTGTTCCCACCAGAACCTGATCCCACAGCGGGGTTGAGGACTTGGATTCTATATAAGGTGCTGCAGCCGGGACTCTGCACCATTTTACTGTAATGGATGCTGCTGTTTTGTACTCTGCTGTACTGACTGTACTGTGTCCAGAGACTCACAATTGGCTGTGCTATATGGTGATTGTGTCTGGTGAGCACTGCATGCTGATGTATGCTGCACTATACTCTACTGTATTGGCTGTGCTGTGTTCAGACTCACATGTGGCTGTATTCTTTATAGTGACTGTATAGGGGGCACACTGCTGTATGCTGTGCTATACTCTACTCTTTAAAATGTACTGTTTGGTGCACTTTACCCTAGTGCACTGTGCTTAAGTACATCTATAAGCCCTGTGATCCACGCAATTTGAACCGAGCTGCAAGTTAAAAAACCCACAATAATTAAAAAATACATATCTATTGTTTGTACTGTTTGGTGCACTTTACCTTAGTGCACTTTATTTAAGTGCATCTATAAGCCCTGTGACTCCACGCAGTTTGAACCAAACTGCAAGTAAAAAAAAAAAAATAGATCTATTGTTTGTACTGTTTGGTGCGCTTTACCCTAGTTTCCATTGATCATAACCCTATGACTCCAAACATTTTGAACCAAACTGTAAGTTAAAAATAATTATATATATATATATATATATATATATATATATATATATAGAAACCAAGAATATGGGCACAAGCGACCAATGGTGTCCTTCATCAAGGAAGTCCTAAAGGACGAAACGCGTTGGGCATTCCATGATTTTTCCCAGACCAACCTCCTGAACCTAAGATAAGCACTTTTTACACATTTACTACAAACCGATGTGTACCTTGTACTTTTAGATTTTTTCTTCTCGTTTAACCATATTTTTGTTCACATTTTTTATGAATTCTTATGCTTAAGCATGTTTTCTTAAACTAAAGTATATCAGTGTTTTTTAATCGTGTAAAATAAATATGCTTTTACTTTCTATATAAAAAATCTTTTTACGTTCCTTTACTATAGACACCATTGGTCGCTTGTGCCCATATTCTTGGTTTCTATAACACTTTTTACAGCAGCTTACCACTGCTGTTTTTATTTAGGGGCCTGCTGACACCCTTTGTACCAAGGGAGTGTATTTTTGGACATATATTATACATAATTGTGAAGGTTAACTTACCACAAGTGGCGCTATTTTTTCCTTTTTTGCATATAAATATATATATATATAGCAAATAGGTGATGCGGCACTCAGGATATTGAAAACATCACAGTCAGCGTGTGATACCCACGCTGACTGTGAGTCTTGTTTTCAATATCCTGAGTGCCACAACACCTACCTGTATTTGCTATACCTTCCCTTATGAGGGCACCGGGAGCAGCTGATCATCATTTTATGGAGTGCCGGACCCACAGTTGTGTGTGTGTATATATATATATATATATATATATATATATATATATATATATATATATATATTTATTTTACTGTTCTGTGTATTCTACCCAAGTATGCTGTGGCAATGTTTAGTAGATGTACTATAAACTACCATGTGATTGTGCTGCTCTGTCGCTTAGTAACCAGCCAGCTCGCTGCAGCCTTTGCCCAATGTTAGTGAAAACAATATTGTGATGTCAGGTGGTCACAATTGACTGGAAATGAATGAACATTAATGTTATTGAGACTAACAATACTATAGGAAGAATAAAAGGACCAAACTATTAGAGATGAGCGCCTGAAATTTTTCGGGTTTTGTGTTTTGGTTTTGGGTTCGGTTCCGCGGCCGTGTTTTGGGTTCGAACGCGTTTTGGCAAAACCTCACCGAATTTTTTTTGTCGGATTCGGGTGTGTTTTGGATTCGGGTGTTTTTTTCAAAAAACACTAAAAAACAGCTTAAATCATAGAATTTGGGGGTCATTTTGATCCCAAAGTATTATTAACCTCAAAAACCATAATTTACACTCATTTTCAGTCTATTCTGAATACCTCACACCTCACAATATTATTTTTAGTCCTAAAATTTGCACCGAGGTCGCTGTGTGAGTAAGATAAGCGACCCTAGTGGCCGACACAAACACCGGGCCCATCTAGGAGTGGCACTGCAGTGTCACGCAGGATGTCCCTTCCAAAAAACCCTCCCCAAACAGCACATGACGCAAAGAAAAAAAGAGGCGCAATGAGGTAGCTGTGTGAGTAAGATTAGCGACCCTAGTGGCCGACACAAACACCGGGCCCATCTAGGAGTGGCACTGCAGTGTCACGCAGGATGGCCCTTCCAAAAAACCCTCCCCAAACAGCACATGACGCAAAGAAAAAAAGAGGCGCAATGAGGTAGCTGTGTGAGTAAGATTAGCGACCCTAGTGGCCGACACAAACACCGGGCCCATCTAGGAGTGGCACTGCAGTGTCACGCAGGATGTCCCTTCCAAAAAACCCTCCCCAAACAGCACATGACGCAAAGAAAAAAAGAGGCGCAATGAGGTAGCTGTGTGAGTAAGATTAGCGACCCTAGTGGCCGACACAAACACCGGGCCCATCTAGGAGTGGCACTGCAGTGTCACGCAGGATGTCCCTTCCAAAAAACCCTCCCCAAACAGCACATGACGCAAAGAAAAAAAGAGGCGCAATGAGGTAGCTGACTGTGTGAGTAAGATTAGCGACCCTAGTGGCCGACACAAACACCGGGCCCATCTAGGAGTGGCACTGCAGTGTCACGCAGGATGTCCCTTCCAAAAAACCCTCCCCAATCAGCACATGATGCAAAGAAAAAGAAAAGAAAAAAGAGGTGCAAGATGGAATTGTCCTTGGGCCCTCCCACCCACCCTTATGTTGTATAAACAAAACAGGACATGCACACTTTAACCAACCCATCATTTCAGTGACAGGGTCTGCCACACGACTGACTGATATGACGGGTTGGTTTGGACCCCCCCAAAAAAGAAGCAATTAATCTCTCCTTGCACAAACTGGCTCTACAGAGGCAAGATGTCCACCTCATCTTCACCCTCCGATATATCACCGTGTACATCCCCCTCCTCACAGATTATCAATTCGTCCCCACTGGAATCCACCATCTCAGCTCCCTGTGTACTTTGTGGAGGCAATTGCTGCTGGTCAATGTCTCCGCGGAGGAATTGATTATAATTCATTTTAATGAACATCATCTTCTCCACATTTTCTGGATGTAACCTCGTACGCCGATTGCTGACAAGGTGAGCGGCGGCACTAAACACTCTTTCGGAGTACACACTTGTGGGAGGGCAACTTAGGTAGAATAAAGCCAGTTTGTGCAAGGGCCTCCAAATTGCCTCTTTTTCCTGCCAGTATAAGTACGGACTGTGTGACGTGCCTACTTGGATGCGGTCACTCATATAATCCTCCACCATTCTATCAATGTTGAGAGAATCATATGCAGTGACAGTAGACGACATGTCCGTAATCGTTGTCAGGTCCTTCAGTCCGGACCAGATGTCAGCATCAGCAGTCGCTCCAGACTGCCCTGCATCACCGCCAGCGGGTGGGCTCGGAATTCTGAGCCTTTTCCTCGCACCCCCAGTTGCGGGAGAATGTGAAGGAGGAGATGTTGACAGGTCGCGTTCCGCTTGACTTGACAATTTTGTCACCAGCAGGTCTTTCAACCCCAGCAGACTTGTGTCTGCCGGAAAGAGAGATCCAAGGTAGGCTTTAAATCTAGGATCGAGCACGGTGGCCAAAATGTAGTGCTCTGATTTCAACAGATTGACCACCCGTGAATCCTTGTTAAGCGAATTAAGGGCTGCATCCACAAGTCCCACATGCCTAGCGGAATCGCTCCCTTTTAGCTCCTTCTTCAATGCCTCCAGCTTCTTCTGCAAAAGCCTGATGAGGGGAATGACCTGACTCAGGCTGGCAGTGTCTGAACTGACTTCACGTGTGGCAAGTTCAAAGGGCATCAGAACCTTGCACAACGTTGAAATCATTCTCCACTGCACTTGAGACAGGTGCATTCCACCTCCTATATCGTGCTCAATTGTATAGGCTTGAATGGCCTTTTGCTGCTCCTCCAACCTCTGAAGCATATAGAGGGTTGAATTCCACCTCGTTACCACTTCTTGCTTCAGATGATGGCAGGGCAGGTTCAGTAGTTTTTGGTGGTGCTCCAGTCTTCTGTACGTGGTGCCTGTACGCCGAAAGTGTCCCGCAATTCTTCTGGCCACCGACAGCATCTCTTGCACGCCCCTGTCGTTTTTTAAAAAATTCTGCACCACCAAATTCAAGGTATGTGCAAAACATGGGACGTGCTGGAATTTGCCCATATTTAATGCACACACAATATTGCTGGCGTTGTCCGATGCCACAAATCCACAGGAGAGTCCAATTGGGGTAAGCCATTCCGCGATGATCTTCCTCAGTTGCCGTAAGAGGTTTTCAGCTGTGTGCGTATTCTGGAAAGCGGTGATACAAAGCGTAGCCTGCCTAGGAAAGAGTTGGCGTTTGCGAGATGCTGCTACTGGTGCCGCCGCTGCTGTTCTTGCGGCGGGAGTCCATACATCTACCCAGTGGGCTGTCACAGTCATATAGTCCTGACCCTGCCCTGCTCCACTTGTCCACATGTCCGTGGTTAAGTGGACATTGGGTACAACTGCATTTTTTAGGACACTGGTGAGTCTTTTTCTGACGTCCGTGTACATTCTCGGTATCGCCTGCCTAGAGAAGTGGAACCTAGATGGTATTTGGTAACGGGGGCACACTGCCTCAATAAATTGTCTAGTTCCCTGTGAACTAACGGCGGATACCGGACGCACGTCTAACACCAACATAGTTGTCAAGGCCTCAGTTATCCGCTTTGCAGTAGGATGACTGCTGTGATATTTCATCTTCCTCGCAAAGGACTGTTGAACAGTCAATTGCTTACTGGAAGTAGTACAAGTGGGCTTACGACTTCCCCTCTGGGATGACCATCGACTCCCAGCGGCAACAACAGCAGCGCCAGCAGCAGTAGGCGTTACACGCAAGGATGCATCGGAGGAATCCCAGGCAGGAGAGGACTCGTCAGAATTGCCAGTGACATGGCCTGCAGGACTATTGGCATTCCTGGGGAAGGAGGAAATTGACACTGAGGGAGTTGGTGGGGTGGTTTGCGTGAGCTTGGTTACAAGAGGAAGGGATTTACTGGTCAGTGGACTGCTTCCGCTGTCACCCAAAGTTTTTGAACTTGTCACTGACTTATTATGAATGCGCTGCAGGTGACGTATAAGGGAGGATGTTCCGAGGTGGTTAACGTCCTTACCCCTACTTATTACAGCTTGACAAAGGGAACACACGGCTTGACACCTGTTGTCCGCATTTCTGGTGAAATACCTCCACACCGAAGAGCTGATTTTTTTGGTATTTTCACCTGGCATGTCAACGGCCATATTCCTCCCACGGACAACAGGTGTCTCCCCGGGTGCCTGACTTAAACAAACCACCTCACCATCAGAATCCTCCTGGTCAATTTCCTCCCCAGCGCCAGCAACACCCATATCCTCCTCATCCTGGTGTACTTCAACACTGACATCTTCAATCTGACTATCAGGAACTGGACTGCGGGTGCTCCTTCCAGCACTTGCAGGGGGCGTGCAAATGGTGGAAGGCGCATGCTCTTCACGTCCAGTGTTGGGAAGGTCAGGCATCGCAACCGACACAATTGGACTCTCCTTGTGGATTTGGGATTTCGAAGAATGCACAGTTCTTTGCTGTGCTGCTTTTGCCAGCTTGAGTCTTTTCATTTTTCTAGCGAGAGGCTGAGTGCTTCCATCCTCATGTGAAGCTGAACCACTAGCCATGAACATAGGCCAGGGCCTCAGCCGTTCCTTGCCACTCCGTGTGGTAAATGGCATATTGGCAAGTTTACGCTTCTCCTCCGACAATTTTATTTTAGGTTTTGGAGTCCTTTTTTTTCTGATATTTGGTGTTTTGGATTTGACATGCTCTGTACTATGACATTGGGCATCGGCCTTGGCAGACGACGTTGCTGGCATTTCATCATCTCGGCCATGACTAGTGGCAGCAGCTTCAGCACGAGGTGGAAGTGGATCTTGATCTTTCCCTAATTTTGGAACCTCAACATTTTTGTTCTCCATATTTTAATAGGCACAACTAAAAGGCACCTCAGGTAAACAATGGAGATGGATACTAGTATACAATTATGGACTGCCTGCCGACTGCAGACACAGAGGTAGCCACAGCCGTGAACTACCGTACTGTACTGTGTCTGCAGCTAATATAGACTGGTTGATAAAGAGAAGATGTCTATGTAACTATGTATGTATAAAGAAGACTGAAAAAAATCCACGGTTAGGTGGTATACAATTATGGACGGACTGCCTGCCGAGTGCAGACACAGAGGTAGCCACAGCCGTGAACTACCGTACTGTACTGTGTCTGCAGCTAATATAGACTGGTTGATAAAGAGAAGATGTCTATGTAACTATGTATGTATAAAGAAGAATGAAAAAAAACCACGGTTAGGTGGTATACAATTATGGACGGACTGCCTGCCGAGTGCAGACACAGAGGTAGCCACAGCCGTGAACTACCGTACTGTACTGTGTCTGCAGCTAATATAGACTGGTTGATAAAGAGAAGATGTCTATGTAACTATGTATGTATAAAGAAGAATGAAAAAAATCCACGGTTAGGTGGTATTACAATTATGGACGGACTGCCTGCCGAGTGCAGAGACACAGAGGTAGCCACAGCCGTGAACTACCGTACTGTGTCTGCTGCGACTGGATGATAAATGATATAAAAAATATATATATATCACTACTGCAGCCGGACAGGTATATATTATATATTATATAATGACGGACCTGCTGGACACTGTCTGTCAGCAGAATGAGTTTTATTTTTATAGAATAAAAAAAAAAAAACACACAAGTGAAGTCACACGACGAGTGTTTAACTTTTTCAGGCAATCACAATATAAGTATACTACTAACTATACTGGTGGTCAGTGTGGTCAGGTCACTGGTCAGTCACACTGGCAGTGGCACTCCTGCAGCAAAAGTGTGCACTGTTTAATTTTAATATAATATGTACTCCTGGCTCCTGCTATAACCTATAACTGGCACTGCATAGTGCTCCCCAGTCTCCCCCACAATTATAAGCTGTGTGAGCTGAGCAGTCAGACAGATATATAATATATATAGATGATGCAGCACACTGGCCTGAGCCTGAGCAGTGCACACAGATATGGTATGTGACTGACTGAGTCACTGTGTGTATCGCTTTTTTCAGGCAGAGAACGGATATATTAAATAAACTGCACTGTGTGTCTGGTGGTCACTCACTATATAATATATTATGTACTCCTGGCTCCTGCTATAACCTATAACTGGCACTGCAGTAGTGCTCCCCAGTCTCCCCCACAATTATAAGCTGTGTGAGCTGAGCAGTCAGACAGATATATATAATATTATATATAGATAATAGATGATGCAGCACACTGGCCTGAGCCTGAGCAGTGCACACAGATATGGTATGTGACTGACTGAGTCACTGTGTGTATCGCTTTTTTCAGGCAGAGAACGGATATATTAAATAAACTGCACTGTGTGTCTGGTGGTCACTCACTATATAATATATTATGTACTCCTGGCTCCTGCTATAACCTATAACTGGCACTGCAGTAGTGCTCCCCAGTCTCCCCCACAATTATAAGCTGCGTGAGCTGAGCAGTCAGACAGATATATATAATATTATATATAGATAATAGATGATGCAGCACACTGGCCTGAGCCTGAGCAGTGCACACAGATATGGTATGTGACTGAGTCACTGTGTGCTGTGTATCGCTTTTTTCAGGCAGAGAACGGATTATAAAGTAAACTGCACTGTCCTCACTAGTAAACTCTCTCCACTCAGTCTCTACACTTCTACAGTAACAGTACTCCTCCTAGTCAGCTCCAGTAAATCTCTCTCAGTCTCTTATAATCTAAATGGAGAGGACGCCAGCCACGTCCTCTCCCTATCAATCTCAATGCACGTGTGAAAATGGCGGCGACGCGCGGCTCCTTATATAGAATCCGAGTCTCGCGATAGAATCCGAGCCTCGCGAGAATCCGACAGCGTCATGATGACGTTCGGGCGCGCTCGGGTTAACCGAGCAAGGCGGGAAGATCCGAGTCTGCTCGGACCCGTGAAAAAAACCATGAAGTTCTGGCGGGTTCGGATTCAGAGAAACCGAACCCGCTCATCTCTACAAACTATGTGATTTTAGCTTTTTTTGTACATTTTTTGGAAAATAAAATGCAAATCCAAATAGAAACTAGTCACACCTGTTTGGCAAATCCAAATCCAAAGCTGGGTGATGAATCAGAGTCACAGTAAATACACATCCAAATCCAGTAAAAATGGTCCAGAGAACATCTCTAATATATACTTAATAATACTGTTTATTCCATATTTGTGTTTTCACCCATTTTATCCTCTAATATCCTCTTAATACAGTATGTGCTGCCACCTACGGACATAAAAAAAACTGTCAATACATTTTTGACACAGCCATGGGATGTTTTCTACTAGTGTGTCTCTAGCACAATAGTACACTGCAGTGTCTTCAGCTTTCATGTTGGCCATTTGCAGATGTAGCATGTTCTTATTATTTTCTCTGGAGATTGTAAATCGTTCTTTAAGGGAATCATGATAGAATGTACTCTTCCAATTACCTCTAATAGCAGACACCCATTGTAACCTTCTGTCAGGAAACTGTCTAACCCAGTGCATCCTATAGCTGCTGAAAGTGAACCCAGATCCTTCACAGGACAGTTTATGAGAGTTTCCAGGCTTTACCAGCACTGGGTCTGATGATTGGGCAAGTCGGGCATCACACTGGACACCTGGAATATAAACAATAGAAATTCTGTCACAAACTCATCTCTATAGTAATAATTAATTTATTAGCACATTTTGATCACCAAGGATAAGTCTCATATGGGTCTCACCTGATAAACATGTTAGTGATATAAACAAGCCCAGTGCAGCTTTCATTGTTGCTGTGTTTAGTACTAATGGACACTTTATGAGATGATCAGCAGAACATTGCTCTGTCTTTATGTATAACAAGATGTTACTGAATAGGAAATGATGCTACATGATTTGCATATCACCCACATACTGTACATACAATATACAAAATTTCTTATACAGTACTCTTCATATATTTGTGTATTTAGTACATACTGCACATGTAGCAATCAACTAACATTTACTCTTGAATAAGTTAATTTACGAAATGTCCTTTATACTTTAACTGTATATAAGGGTCTACAACGGTATTCTGGCGCTTGGGATCCTAGCGTCCAGCATACCAGCACCGTGATCCTGACCATCGGTATGCCGGCAGCAGGTCGAGTGCAAAAGAGCCCCTTGCAGGCTCGCTGCGCTCGCCACTCTTCGGGAACAGTGACGCGCTATGCGGGCCATGCTATTTATTCTCCCTCCAGGGGTGTCGTGGACACACCAAGAGGGAAAATAGTTGTCGGTATGCTGGGTGTCAGGATTCCGGTGCCCGTATGCTGAGCGCTAGGATCCCGACAGCAGGCATATCAAGTGCCACCTGTATATAAATATTAGTGCTTAATATTACTTTTTTTGATACATGGTAAAATACAAATAAAATCACATTAACCTGAGTTACATTTATGTTAGCATTTGTTAGTAAATTTCATATGCATTAAAATGACAAGATGACAAGTGTGTTTCATCTGTATTTGTTAAACACCCAAATGTGACAGAACAAACATTTGTTGTCTTGTTGACTCTTGAGTCAGGATGCAATCAACATACCAGCTGTTAGGATCACGGCATTCAGGAGACTGATGACGGAATAGAATCCCGACAGCCGGCATTTTGAAGACATAAGGAATCCCGACATCCGCCCGGTATTCCCACTTGGTTGGTTGGTCCACTCCACCAATCAAGTGGGAATAGACCCTGTGCCGAGCGAGCTCGCAAGGGGACTTGCTGACGGGATTCCGGCACATGCGCATCTGCTGACGGTATAGTGATAGCCGGCATCCCACCTGCCAGGATTTCATATGTATCCCCTTAAGTCAACTGTTAAAGCAACCTTAACTACTTCTCACTGTTTTCCATGTGCTCCCATTCAAAAGAATTGTAAAATTTTTACTACACTGAGGAGTATCCATTTGCCTGCGGTCAATGGAGGTCATTCAAACCCGATCACACACTGCACTTCTTCACAGCGGTGCGATCGGGTTGGAACTGCGCATCGCGGCATGCGCATTGCACACGTGCGTTGTTGCCTGGTGACTGCCGTCACCTGGCAACGACGCCGGGAACAAAGAAAGCGGTCTCAGTGGTGACCGCAAGAAGATTGACAGGAGGAAGGTGTGTCGGGGCGTCAACTGACCATTTTCCGGGAGTGGTCCAGTGAACACAGGCGTGTCCAGGTGTTTTGAGGGCGGATGTCTGACATCAAATCCGGGACCTGCATCGCTGGATCCGTCGCAAAGGGTAAGTAGGTATAGGGCTACTCTTGTTTTACTTGAAACTTTTTTAGCATAGCAGGGCTGCACAAGCGATCGCAGTCCTGCTATGTTAAAATACACTCCCCCCCATAGGTGGTGTCCAGTTGATTGCACGAGCAGCAAAAAATTGCTACATGCGATCAACTCGGAATGACCCCCAATGACCGCGGGTAACTGTATCGCTGGGGGATAGCCTATTAGCAAAGATGTGACAATCTCCTCCCCACAATGCCAGCACTTCAGGTGCACGCTCATGTGCCAATAAACTGTGTTCATAGCTGGCAGTCTGAAAGGGGTATAACAATGTGTCATGGTGTGAAAGGGGTCTGCCCAGAGTATGACCCATTTTTCAACTGTGTTTAAAAAGCCCTAGTCAGACCCGAGACTTTGGTATAAAAATGGTGGAGTACACTGAATCTCCTTTCAATTCCCACAAGTCTTTTGTTTAATCAACTGCCTTATACAGATGGACCACGCTAACCATAGCTCCGTCTGTGCCTGGGCGCGCCCGCCCGGGTGCACCTATCGTTGCGCCTGGAGCACACATGCGTCCATGACGTGCCCCATTCACTAGAATTGAAGCGTCTCTCTGCGCTCCCGGCGTGACTAAGTCGACGGATTGCCTAGTCATGCCGGGAGCGCTCGTATGCGATGGAGCCGCACTAGATGAGTGTGGCTCCATCTGTGGTTTAAAAGGAGTATAGTCTCTAATTAATCTAATTAGCAATATATTCTCACTGATATACAGTATGGCAGTTGAGTAAACAAAAGACTTTTACAGTGGCACCACAACAGCACTTGGGTAGAATTTACTTACTTTCATTGTCTTTTTAGTTTTACTCCCGATTATCTACCACTTTCCTTTTTAGCCTTCTCCCACCTCAGGCTCTGATTATTAAGGTATGTCTTAGTAGATAATGAAGGTATTCATTACCACCAGCTACCTCTCTGACCACTCCATCCTTGATCCTCTTCAATCTGGTTTTCACTCACTCCACTCCACAGAAACTGCCCTGGTCAAAGTCACCAATGACCTGCTTTTGGCCAAATCTAGGGGTCATTTTCTCTGCTCGTCCTCCTGGCTCTCTCTGCGGCCTTCGACACTGTGGATCATCATCTCCTCCTCTGCACCCTCTAGTCCAGCGGTTTCCAAACTTTTTTGAATCACGGCACCCTAGAATATCAGAATTTTTTTCACGGCACCCCTAGGAAAAAATTTCTTATTAAGAAATATTACATTAAGTAGATCGCGTTTATATGTCATCCTTAGGATCAGTTGTGTGGTGATGGACGAGATTTGCTTCTGTTTGGCCACATATTTTATGACTGGCAGCCACCAGCACTGGTTTTGCCTATTATATTGACCATGAATAATTTGAATTGGCCCTGGACCACCAACCCAGGGCACCCCTGCAAGTGTCCCGAGGCACCCCAGGGAGCCACGGCACACAGTTTGGGAACCTCTGCTCTAGTCAATTGGCCTCTCTAGCACTGTCCTTGCCTGGTTCACCTCTTACCTTGCTAACTGCTAATTCTCAGTGTCTGCCTCTGGCTCTACCTCACTCCCTTCCACCCTCCCCATTGGTGTCCCCCAGGTTTCTGTCCTTGTCCCCCTTCTTTTCTCCATCTACACCTATTTCCTGGGTGTGCTTATAAGCTCCTTCGTCCTCCAATGCCACCTCTATACAGATGATACGCAACTATATCTCTCCTCCCCTGATCTCTCTCCCTCTGTACTCTCTCTGGTATCCAGCTACCTTTCTGTCATCTCCTCCTGGATGTGAGAGTGCTCCCTGAAGCTCAACTTGGACAAAACTGAACTCATCATCTTTCCCCCAGAGACTCCCCCCCTCCCCAATATCTCTATCACTGTTGACAACACTTTCATCTTCCCTGTTCCCCAACTTCGCTGCCTGGGCGTCACTCTTACTCCTCCCTTTCCTTAACCCCCCAGATCCAATCTTTGGCTCAATTCTGTTGATTCCAGCCATACAACATCGCTCACATCAGGCCATTCTTCTCCCAGAGTGGGACTAAATTTATTATCAACTCACTCACGGCTCGACTATTGCAACATTCTCCTCACTGGACTTCCACTCTCCAATCTCGCTCCACTCCAATCTATTCTCAACTCCACAGCTAGACTTATAATCCTTTCCCACTGCTCCACATCTGCAACTCCTCTTCAACAAAACCTGGCTCCCATTCCCCCACAGAATCCTCTTCAAACTCCTCACCCACACATACAAGGCCCTCTCTATTTCCACTGCATCATACATCTCCAACCTCGTCTCCCTACATACTCCCGCCTGCAAAACACTTGTGGTGCCTTATAAATAAATTGTAATAATAATAATAATAATATTCACATGGTCCACATGTTTTGCACCTTGGGCTTTTCCACTACTCAGCGTATGCACAATCACATGCATTGCTGAGTTCTTGAGTACATGACCATCTCATTTAATTCCTTCGACATATCTGCCCTGTGCCATTATATACTGCTTAGTTTGCATTGCACTGCGAGTGGGATTTTTCCTCTTCTACTGCTAGTCATCTCTCTACCCCCTGGGTTTCTCTCAGTGCCTTCAGCACCCACTTGCATTCTCCTTTTGGGCAGACTGTAGTTGAGTGGATGGTGTATATAGTTTCATTACTTTGCACAATTCCTTGTCTGGTTTGCAATTCTTCAGGACATTTATTATTTATTTATTTATTTACAGTTTCTTATATAGAACAGGATATTCTGCTGCGCTTTACAATTAGAACAACAGTGACAAAATAAACTTAGTAATAACAGACAGACATAGAGGTAGGAAGGCTCTGCTCACAAGCTTACAATTTAAAGGGAAATAGGCATTGATAAACAAGGACAGTGCAATGTTGGATCAGGAAGGTGTGAAAGTGAAGTAAGACAAAATATGTGAGCATAGGCGTGCACACGGGGGATGCCTGGTGCGCACAGGCACCCCCTAATGTCCGGCACGCCCCTCACTATTAGCGAATTTACCCCGCTAAGCCACAAAAGCAGAGGCTTAGATCCAGGCAACTTGCTTGAATTGAGTAGGAGCCGGCACAGTGATCAAGCTGAATATAAACTACAGCTCCCAGCAGCCCTTGATGCCGGATGCTGGAGCTGAAGTTTACTTTCAGTTGACCGCCGATTGGGTCATTCCAAATGTCTCTAACCCTCAGTGGCTTTCTGGCAATGGCATTGTGCCCACACCACCCACCAACCTGGCACTGCACCGCCCACCCACTCACCATCGCGCTGCCGAAGGCCCGTGGTGTTCGGGCACGGTGGCATGACTTATCTACAGCAGAGCAGCTCTCACTTTGTGCTGCTGTCAGGAGTACAACTGCTACACCAATGCTGCTGCCTGGCCTCACTGTCCACTGTCCTTTTGCTCCCATAAGGTGAGGGTGAGGGTGGCTGGCAGGACACAGGGATATAGAAGGGAACACACACAGAGCCATAGGAGGGCGGGATGGGGAGGATCGACAGAGAGACATAGAAGGAAGGGGCAGAGAAACATAGACTGAAGGGGGGCAGAGAAACAGAATGAAAGGGGGATGATGACACAGAGAGACATAAAATGAAGGTGGTGACAAAAAAATGAAGAGGGGGAGGCTGTTTGGTACAAAGTGCTCATAATAATGTGAATATGGCTCATACTGTGTGGCGTAATGTGAATTTCCGCTCATACCATGCGGCGTAATGCAAATTTTGACTCCTACTGTGTGGCATAATGTGAATTTTGGCTCATACCGTGTGGCGTAATGTGAATTTTAGGTCATACCATGTGGCGTAATGTGAAATATGGCTCATATTGTGTGGCATAGTGTGAAATTTGGCTCATATTGTGTGGCGTAATGTGAAATTTGGCTCATACCGTGTGGCGTAATGTGAATTTTGGCTCATACCGTGCAGCATAATGTAAATTTTGGCTCATACCGTGCGGCATAATGTAAATTCTGGCTCATACACTGTGGTGTAATGTGAAATTTAGCTAACATGGTGCGGTGTAATGTGAATTTCAGCTCATACCATGTAGCGTGTTGTGAATTTAGCCTCATACCGTTTGGCATAATGTGAATTTGCCTCATACTGTGTTGCATATTGTGAATTTCGGCTCATACTGTGTGGTGAAATGTGAATAAGGAGCAGTAGCTGGTGAGCATGGGGACTTGTATGACAAATGCTGGTGTCCTGCATATATAGAGAGTCCAAGTCTGATGGCATAAAAAGAGGAAAATGTGGCTCTGATGGCACATGAATAAAATATAAACTTTACTTGTGTTATATTAAAACTCAAATGTTCGTCCCCCTAAATCTGAAAATAAAGGGTTCAAGGGGAGGGGCGTGTGTGTGTGTGTGTGGGGGGGGGGGGGGGGGGCGGGGGTTTATATATGCACCTAGACCCATCACTCTCTAGTTCTGCCACTGGGTCAGGGATAGGTTGGGGATGAGTAAGCAGCTATAGGGTGCAATGGCAGCTAGGTCTCAGGGTTATGCCATAACGGACAGTCAGTACTGACCGGTGGTCGCACCCTTATGTTTTATTTCTTTGGGGTGTATTATATCTACCTGTATTATTAGGAACTAGGGAGAAATCAGATTAAGCCATGTAATTTTACTGCATGTAAAATAGTCCTAGACATGTCCAAAAGGCGGTGCACCCCCTAATAAAATAAGCTGCGCATGCCTATGTATGTGAGGTTATGTGTGGACTGTACTATGTGGGTGTAGTCAGGAATCAGATAAGCTTATCTGAAGAGGTGAGTTTCAGAGAATGCTTGAAGGACTGGAGACTAGAGGAGAGTCTTATTGTTTGTGGGAGGGCATTCCACAGGGTGGTTGCAGCCCAAAAAAAGGATGAAAGATGCAGATCTTTTGCAGAGCAGAGAGGTCGGATAGGGAGATATTTTGAGATAAGTGAAGAGATGTACATGGTGTAATTTGGTTAATAGCCTTATGTATAAGTAAAAGTATTTTATATTGAATATGGTAGAATACCAGTAACCAGTGGAGAGACTGAAAAGGCAGATCAGCAGACAGTGATTGGCCTCGTAGCTGCATTCAAGATGGATTGGAATGGTGAGAGTCTATTTTTTGGAAAAAAAGACAAGTAAGACTAATGTAATAATTAATGCAGGAGATAATGAGTCCACAGATTAGAGATTTTACAGTGTCTTGTGTAAGATATGGTCATATTTTGGATGTGGTTTTTTTTGTATTGTAAAAGGGTTGTAAATATGATGACTCACAACAGGCAGGTTATTGGTGAAACATTGTCTTTAGTGGCAGCAAACATGACTCCTTAATATGATAGCTATAAGCCTGGACAAACAAGTACATTAAATAAACAGGGGCAAAACAAATGTCCCAGCACTAAAGTGCTTAATAGTCAGTCTGCTGGAATGACATGCAGCCACAATCCGCTATACTGCACTGGCACAGTTAATAACATCAGTCCCTGGCACTATGGTCTTGTAAATGGACACTATTTGGCATCAGTGTACAGAACTCTGGGTGAATGTGAGTTTTAAACTCTTCCTGTTCGCTGGGGGTGACTTTGGGCAACCTGGAAAACAAAGAATTCCAAACCACCATGGCTGCTGCAGAGAGCACAGGTTTTGCTTTCCTCTCCATTGGAGAGAGCCGATCCCAACGTATGTATGTTGCATACAAAATACAGGTACCCCCTCTCTTGCGCCCCTGTAATTAATGAGTAATATAAGTTTGTCAACTCTACTTATCTTAAAGCAGGGGATTTCTTCGTATCCCGCTATCTCCTGGATTTAATTTGCACTTCAAATAATGGTCAAATGTATCTCCATTGGCGTTTACATGCAAAGAAAAAATCAGAACACCATCTAGTGTAATAAATTCATAACACTTTTTTGAAAATTCTACAGTAAAGAAAGGATAATTCTTCACTTTAAATATAATGAATGTCAGTCCAATGAATGGATAAAAAGGTCTCTTTTTTAATATTAAAAATTGCAATCCAGTTCCAACAATCTTCATCACAAGAAGAAAAGATATAAAATCATTTCACATCTCAGATTTATGAGGGTGGCCTCCTACCAGATTTTGGGATTTCAAAGTGCACGTATGGAAGCTGTGTAGATGTTGTATATCCCCAAGGATGCTGGCTCCAATCGTGGATACTTTGTCCTCTCCTCGTCTGGTCTGGTCAGTCCGCCACCGATCTCCTCTGTTAGCCAACGCGTTTCGATCAGATGATCTTTCTCAAGGCATATACGCCTTGAGAAAGATCATCTGATCGAAACGCGTTGGCTAACAGAGGAGATCGGTGGCGGACTGACCAGACCAGACGAGGAGAGGACAAAGTATCCACGATTGGAGCCAGCATCCTTGGGGATATACAACATCTACACAGCTTCCATACGTGCACTTTGAAATCCCAAAATCTGGTAGGAGACCACCCTCATAAATCTGAGATGTGAAATGATTTTATATCTTTTCTTCTTGTGATGAAGATTGTTGGAACTGGATTGCAATTTTTAATATTA
This sequence comes from Pseudophryne corroboree, assembly GCF_028390025.1. Classification (NCBI taxonomy): domain Eukaryota; kingdom Metazoa; phylum Chordata; class Amphibia; order Anura; family Myobatrachidae; genus Pseudophryne; species Pseudophryne corroboree. Next base: position 443,749,884 of record NC_086444.1, on the reverse strand, counting down.
AAAAAGAGACTTTTTATCCATTCATTGGACTGACATTCATTATATTTAAAGTGAAGAATTATCCTTTCTTTACTGTAGAATTTTCAAAAAAGTGTTATGAATTTATTACACTAGATGGTGTTCTGATTTTTTCTTTGCATGTAAACGCCACTGGAGATACATTTGACCATTATTTGAAGTGCAAATTAAATCCAGGAGATAGCGGGATACGAAGAAATCCCCTGCTTTAAGATAAGTAGAGTTGACAAACTTATATTACTCATTAATTACAGGGGCGCAAGAGAGGGGGTACCTATATTTTGTTTGTTTGTTAAGAAGTGTTCATTGGGGTGAAGGTAACACCCTTTTCAGGTTCCCATTCTTCTGCTGCCCATATGCGCATTTTCATGCAGGTGTAGAAATTGTTGTTTTTTCGTATGTATGTTGCATACCTGGTTTACTCTCTCAGTGAACTTGCCTGCTGAAGGAAGCAATTGTTAGACCAATGGGACAACTGCACCATCGGAGCTGGATGAGTTACTCATATACTGTAGATATGATCTGAGGGAGTGGGTTGATTTGTAACCAATTGAACTGTGTATCTTGGGCAGGATGCTGTTCCTTTGTTTCATTGACGGAGGCCACTGCAGTAGTGCATGGACGTGACACCAGGAAATGCTTTTGTAAGGGTGCATAGCCTGGGTGGCTGGATGCAGGTCTGTCTGGCCCCTCTTAATTGCCACTATTGTTGACCTTCCTTTCTCCTCTGTTATCAATAAATAATGTTAGCCTTATACTCATGATAGATTTTTTTTCCCCTTGGCAGAGAAATTCCCCTTCCTTGTCCTCCTGTCCTGTCGTTCCCTTTCAGTCTATCTTTGCTCATTTGTCTTTGTCCTTCCAAAAATTTGTGCACATATTAATGGACACATTAATGATCTTCCGCTATGTTATGTGGCTAGATCAGGTTGGTCTTTTTCATGTAGGCATGATCCATACATTTCCACTTTGAGTGGTAAGGAAGGCACCTGGGTAAATATTGAACTGTATCACGGAGTGCCAGCCACCTTTGCATCTGTACATTTGTTCCTGTATCCGGATTGGTGTGGACCAGTTTCGATTTCAGCAACACGGCAAGGCACCCTCCAACTACTGAATACCACAGTCAAGACTCCGCTCTTCAGATAGCATTGTCTGAAGTAGCTCACACTTTTTGCACTTGTGGTGTAATGTCAGAAGAAATCATCTATCCACAAGTGAGTGACTTCAGAAATATACTATTACCACCAGGGGAAACCCTCAGCTTCTCGGACACAGAGGCCAATTCCATCTATTTCAAAGAGAACTTCCAAACCTCAGGAGGGGATATATCCACCGAACAACTATACCATGAATTGCTGCGCTTAAATAAAAAAGAGGTTGATTATCTCCTGCATGGCATAACTTTATCGGACTATCACCGTACCAAGCAAATACCCAGAGGATTCCAGGTCAAAAACATCCCTACTATAGGTAAACATAATCCTGAATTTTGTAGGAGATGGGTAGCTGTGCTTAATAAGTGCAGCTATGACCTGATTCTATTAGTCATTGAAGAATCCGCTAGAGAATTGAATTTCATTAAATCAAAAATCAACTCATTTGAATCCTTACATAAGGATTCCTTTATACAGGACTCTGAGACCGACTGGCTTACCAAATTGAGTGACCAAGTGGATACATATAAACGGAATCTTGTTAAGTACAAGAGAGACAAACTCACCAAGGTACAACGTGATTATCAAGAAAACAACGTGTACACGTGGGCACAAAATCCAGGTGGCAGCTCAAGAACACGATTCCGGCCACCACAAAGAAGGTTCCGTCCTCTAGACACGGACTCATCAAGTCTAGAATACAGTTCCCAAAGTGAAGTAGAAGGTAACAGAGCATCCGCATCAGGTAAACCCCCTTTAGGGGTTCGTACACGAGCACAACGCGAGGACACCGCAGGACCCGCACGAGGCGCGGCGGGCAGAGGCAGAGGGACCAAGTCAAAGACGCCAAAGAGTCGCAAGTGACAGCTGTCTTCAATTTGTCTAAAAGGAATTTGAGTGCAGCGGAAATGTCGGTTTTGAGCAAAGGTCTTTCCTTTGTTCCCTCCACAACATTCAATGACATTCAATGAAAAATTGATTCTTATAAATTTGCACGTTCCCTAAGAATCAAAGAATATTTTGAAAAATCTCCCCCCCCCCGGTGCCATCCAGCAGTGCCCCTGTTCCTGCTTGTATTAAAACGAAATCCAGATTTGATCCCATCTCCAATAATGCGTCCATCAAGAGCTTCTCTAAAACTCTGGATAGAGCAGTAGCCTCTCAGACTCAAAAGACACGATCCATTTCTAACAACTTATCACATGCAGAACGACAGGCACTGCATGATCTGAGAATGGATAAAGACTTAATCATACGGACCGCAGACAAAGGAGGTGGCATTGTATTACAGAATCTGTCGGATTACAAACAGGAGATTTATTCTCAATTACAGGATGTGAATGTGTATGAGGAATTGCCTGATGACCCCACACAGCGTTACAAAGGTGAACTAGAAACCATCTTGACACAAGCAGTCTCCAATGGTATCATCTCGGAACAAGTAAGTCATAGTCTGACTCAAGATAACCCTGTTTCACCCGTACTGTATACCATACCTAAACTACATAAAAATCCCATATGCCCCCCAGGTCGCCCCATCATAGCGGCGAGAGATTCGATATATTATAAAATCTCTCAATACCTGGACTTTTTTCTACAGCCTTTGTAACAAAAACACCACATGTTTCTAAAAGACACCACCACCTTAATTAACAAACTGATGTCCATCTCACCAGTCCCAGATAACAGTAAACTGTGCACTTTAGATGTCATATCTTTGTACACCAACATTCCACATGATGCTGGCATTCATGCTGTGAAAATGTTTCTGACCAATAATGTTTCTTATGAGGGGCCAGATCTTGACTTCTTTTTACAACTACTCACCTTGACATTGACACGTAATTACTTTCTGTTCAACGGTAAATGGTACCGTCAGCGACGGGGCTGCGCAATGGGTTCTTGCGTAGCTCCGTCGTTTGCTAACATCTATATGTTCAAAATTGAACAAGAATTAATTCTTTCGAACAGCTATATATCGGTAGATTTACTGTGGATCACCAGATATATAGATGATTTGATGCTGATATGGACTGGTTCCACACAGCAGCTAGAGATGCAGTTACAAAAGATCAATACCCTTGACCCCACCATTAAATTCACATGGGACATCAGTGACACACAGGTACATTACCTTGATGTCAATATCTCCTTAAATAACTGTTATTTGCATACATGCCTTTACAAAAAGGCTACTGATAGAAACACCTACCTACATGCACGAAGTCAGCATCCTCCAGCATGTATTAGAGGTTTACCCTACTCCCAGTTTCTCCGTGTCTGTAGAATTTCAGACACATATGAAAAAACTGTTACAGATATTGACTTGATGATTATACAATTTTTACAACGAGGTTACAATTATAATGAGCTCATCAATGCCAAGAATAGGGCATTAGCCATTCCCAGAGCCCAGCTATTAGCACCAGCAGTTTCCAAGTCCGCACTTCACAACAAACAAGTTTTTGTGCAAGAATACCATCCATTCAGCACCACGATCAACAAAACTGCCAAAGAGCTCTGGCCGGTTGTAGCCCTTGATCCCGACCTGAAATTTGCCAAAAAAGCCAAAATTCTCCCCAGCTTTACCAGAAACAAGAATCTGAAGGATTTGTTTGTAAAGAATGATATAACTGGTGTTTCCAATGCTGGATCAACACATTTCCTTACCCGCAAGCCAGGTTGTTATAAATGCACTGGCTGCATAACTTGCAGCTACATGGAAACTGGAAGGGATTTTTGCCATCCGCACACTGGCAGACGTATACCCATTAAGCATGTCTTAACCTGCAGTACCAGATTTGTAATCTACTATATCAGATGCCCCTGTGGTCTATTTTATGTAGGTAAGACCACCTGCATGTTCAAGGAGAGGATGGCTACACACAGAATGGCCATAAGACAAGCTCTCGAAGGAGGTAATCAAGACCAGCCAGTTGCAAGACATTTTAAGACCTTCCAGCACAATTTATCTACACTTAAATACAAGATTATTGATCATGTTCCCATCAGCATCAGGGGGGGAGACAGAGGCAAACAACTGTTACGCTTGGAAACACGCTGGATCCACAACCTAAACACCGTGTCCCCAGCAGGACTAAATGAATATAATTCTTGGAACTGCTACTTGTGATGTCCTCTACTCTCATCAGATTAATTTGCCATTCTTTCATCCTAGCGGTCTGATGTTGTATGAGGTAGTACTGGTTGCTCAAGACTGGGTGTTGGAGTGGCGCTGCCTATACCTGTGGCGCCTTATGCAGCGTCCATTCACAAGAAATACATGTGGACTTTATTTGTATTTGTGTAGCTGTTTTTTGATTGGTTTCCAGGAGCTACATTACTCATTAATTTTTTATTTGTTGTATTTTTGCTTGTGGTATTGTCCGCATGCCTTTACAGCGCTATGTCCATTTATGTTCCTCAGGTATATTTATACCCACGTCTATATATTACATATTTTTTTTCATTGGTACAGTAGTTCAGATATGGACTGCCCCTGACTGTTGCAATTTATTTCCCTCATGTTGGTTTGATGACCGCATTTCTTTTGGTGATTGTTTTTAGTTTGGGTTTCATTTTATACACTTTGTATATACATGTCTCTTAGCAACGGCTGAGGGACTAGTGGTGCTGACTCGGCACCTGTCGCATTGTATGTGACGTCATCTTCCGTTGACCGCGGCTCGGGGACCACGAGTTAACACTGTGATGTCTTTCCCTATAAAGGTATGTGTTTCACTTTTGGTGTGTATCCTGACGAAAGTTTTTGTAATAAAACTGAAACGTTGATCGATATAGGCATGTCTGCCTTTGCTTATTATTGCATATACTAAGTCCCGTGAGTGCCGTCAGCATCTTCCATACATACATTTCCACTTTGAGTGGTAAGGAAGGCACCTGGGCAAATATTGAACTGTATCACGGAGTGCCAGCCACCTTTGCATCTGTATATGTATATATATATATATATATATATATATATAGTTGGAATAGGCGGCACTCATAGGAATTTTCAAAGCAGAAGATAATCAGACTCAGCAGTCAGTGTAGTCAACGTTTCAATTTAGTAAATAAATTTTCGTCAGGACATCAATAAAAACATATACATGCTCACCTTTTAAAGCTTCACCCAGTGCACAGTTCATGCCGCCGCGTCCCGCGCTGGTCACGTCTGACGTCATCATTACGCGCCCGTCCCGGGTCTCCTGACGTCAGGTTGCCAGGTTACAGGGAAGCATAGCGGCCAGTGTAAACAAACCCCTCACCATCAGATACTGTAAGGAAATGTGACAACATTAAAGATTCTATACCTCAATAGTCTATCAAGCCAGTATATAGTCAATTAAATTAATTAAGCAGTAATATACATGAACAGATTTTTCTGGTAATTAAGACTATATCAAAATCACTAGATTTATATGAAGCAATGGAGGCTAAGCTGATCGTTAAGTCCATGAGGTTTTACTGTATTTAACTCATAAATCCAGCGTGCCTCACGCTGCAATAATGTTCTTGCTCGATCACCTCCTCTGGGGCTTTCAGGAACAAAATCAATCATTTTATATCGCAGTGTGGAAAGATTATGTTTAAACTCCTTAAAATGCTTAGCGACCGGCTGGTCAATTTGTTTTCCATCCAGCGCTTGGCGAATGGCACTTCTATGTTGTGCCATGCGTTCACGTAAAGTACAAACCGTTTTGCCAATATAAAATAAGCCGCAAGGGCAGCGTATATAATATACGACAAAACGGCTAGTACAGGTCAGGACATGATGAATTCTAAATTTCTTTCCCGTTCTGGGATGTGTAAATGTATCGCCTGGTTCCAGAAAACTGCAAGTAGTGCAGCCAATGAAACGATAGTTCCCTGGCTTCTTGGTTAGGAAATGCTGTGACTTGCTGTTTTTCGAAGATATTAACTCTGTGATGTCTGTGTGTACCACCCAATCGCGGATATTTTTAGATCTCCTATAGCAAGGTAGCAATTTGGTATTCTGCAATAGAGAAAGATTTTTATCACTTGTGATGATTGGCCAATGTCTCTTAGCAACTCCAGTGATTTCCATACTGGCTGTTGAATATTCGTTTATATATGTGATTCTATCCTCTGTGGTAACCTTCTTATCCTTTTTCTTTAATAATTCAGATCTTGGAATAGACATGGCCCTATTCATAGCTTTATATAGAGTCTGTGCTGAATACCCTTTTTGCAAAAATCTCTTCGTCATAAGATTAAGTTGTTCACTTTCATCAGCAGAGTTGTCACAGATTCTCCTTACATGCAAGTATTGGGAGTAAGGCACACCTTCTTTTAGTGCTCTTGGATGATGGCTTGAAGCATCAAGCAGGGAATTGCAATCAGTTGGTTTGTTAAACACTGTGGTATTAAATTTTCCTTCGTTAATCTTTACATATACATCCAGGAAATGGATACACTTGTCACTGATCTCGAAAGTTAATTTGATGTTAGGATCCATCAGATTAATATCTGTCATCATATTAATGAATTCATCTTTTTCACCATGCCATAACATCAATATGTCATCTATATATCTATAGAACATACCTATTTTAGCTGATAAGTGTGGATTGCTGAAAAAAAGATCTTTCTCTACTGAAAACATAAATGCATTGGCGTATGCCGGGGCCACGCAAGACCCCATCGCACAGCCAAGGAGCTGAATAAACATCTCCCCATTAAACAGAAAATAATTTCTATTCAGGACTAATCCTAAAAGTTCCAGAAGAAAGTCTAGATCTGGTCCCATATATTTGGGGTTGTTCGTTAGTAGCCTCCTTGTTGCTTCAATACCTCTAGTGTGTGGAATGTTGGTGTACAGACTTACGATGTCGATAGTACACATCCAACATCCCTCCAGAGAAAACTCCACTTCATTCAGTTTATTCAGAAACATGGTTGTATCTTGAAGATAGGTGCTTTCTGCCTGAATCACCGGTTGTAAATATACATCAAGATAACGTGATACATCATAAAACAGGGAATCTCTTGCCGAGATTATAGGTCTCCCAGGTGGTGAAATGGGATCCTTATGCAGCTTTGGCAATAAATAGAAAGCAGGTGTACGGGGAGATGTTCTAAGCAGGGAAACAGCAGTACTAGAAGAGATATAATTATTATCTATTGCTTCTTTCAGAGTTTCCTCCAATTCTTTACTAAATGCTTCTGTTGGATCCTTATCAATTCTACGATACACACCGTTATCGTTCAACTGGCGGTAGGCTTCCGTCATGTAGTCATCAATATTGAGTACTACAATCCCGCCCCGCTTATCGGTGGGGCGGATTTCAATATCTGTATATCTAGACAGATTCCTTAGTGCCAATTGCTCTGATTTATTGAGATTACTCAAGATATCTGGCTTCTTAGTTGATTGTGTATCTATAGTACTTGTCATTACATTAGTAAAGGCTTTGATCGTCGGGCTGACAGAAGGAGGATCAAATAGGGATTTATTTCTTATCGGACAGGTTTTAATGATATTACTCTGTTGTTCTTTTTTATTCCCGAAATATTCTTTCAATCGTAATTGGCGGTTAAAACAATAAAGATCCACCTTACTTCTAAAGCCATCGTGAGTATTAGTCGGGACAAAATTTAGACCCTTTCTGAGAACAATGATTTCATTCTCAGTAAGAGTCCTGTCTGATAAGTTAAATATTACTTTTTCATCTTGGTATTCCCTTTTCCTCTGCCTTTGGCACTGTTTCCCCCTCCTCGTTGGTGTTCTCTTCTGCCATCTGGTTTTGCACGGGTGATCACTCCTAAAGGGGGACGGGTCTCTAAAGTATCCTTACTCGTACTTGCCCCTTCACCCTCGCTATTAGAGGTATTATGTCCGCTTTCCGTGTCTGTTTCCAGTGGGAATCGGCGGTGTCGTCTATATCTGGAGTTGAATTGCCGCGGTCTCCCTGGAGTTGAATTCACCCAGCTGTATACACGTTTTTCTTCATAATCACGCTTAACTGTAATCAATTTATTCTTTTTAAACTGAATCAAGTCCTTTTTGTATTTGTCTATTTGAATTTGCAGTTTTTCCATCCAATTAGTGGCAGCATCCATTGTTAATTTTGCTAGATGAGTTTCCTCGAATGCTTTGATTTTATCTTTTGTCAGATTTAATTCACGGGTGACTTCCTCGATTACTAAAAGTATCAGATCAAACGAGGCTTTGTTTAAAATGCCCGCCCATTTACGGCAGAACTCTGAAATATGTCTCCCTATTGTCGGGATATTTCTGATTCTAAAACCGCGAGGTATTAGTTTCTCTCGAAAGTAATCTGAGAGTGTCACTCCGTGAAGAAAGAAGTCAATTTCACGTTGTTTTAATTTCAACAAAGCATGATAGTGTTGTATATTAGTCTTGTCACCAGCAGTGGCTTCCAAATTAGTGGGAAATAAAAGTTTTCTTGCTTCCTCATCAGAAAAGATATATATATTGTCCATTGTTAATACTGTCTCCTTGTATCCCACATTTTCAGTCTCAGTATCAGTCATGGTGATAAAACAAAGCAAAAGAAACAAACAGTTCCAATCACCGTGCAGAAAATGACCTGTACTGAAGCTCCAATAAACAATTCGGTCGGTGCCTTGGCTAAGTGTGTCGTTTTCAAAACACACTAATATATGCAGACAAATGCCCGGCACTCCACCTTGTCAGAAACATCAACCTAGGTGCCCTCCAAAAAGCAATGCATAGATGGTTGGAATAGGCGGCACTCATAGGAATTTTCAAAGCAGAAGATAATCAGACTCAGCAGTCAGTGTAGTCAACGTTTCAATTTAGTAAATAAATTTTCGTCAGGACATCAATAAAAACATATACATGCAACATATACATGCAATAGATAATAATTATATCTCTTCTAGTACTGCTGTTTCCCTGCTTAGAACATCTCCCCGTACACCTGTTTTCTATTTATTGCCAAAGCTGCATAAGGATCCCATTTCACCACCTGGGAGACCTATAATCTCGGCAAGAGATTCCCTGTTTTATGATGTTTCACATTATCTTGATGTATATTTACAACCGGTGATTCAGGCAGAAAGCACCTATCTTCAAGATACAACCATGTTTCTGAATAAACTGAATGAAGTGGAGTTTTCTCTGGAGGGATGTTGGATGTGTACTATCGACATCGTAAGTCTGTACACCAACATTCCACACACTAGAGGTATTGAAGCAACAAGGAGGCTACTAACGAACAACCCCAAATATATGGGACCAGATCTAGACTTTCTTCTGGAACTTTTAGGATTAGTCCTGAATAGAAATTATTTTCTGTTTAATGGGGAGATGTTTATTCAGCTCCTTGGCTGTGCGATGGGGTCTTGCGTGGCCCCGGCATACGCCAATGCATTTATGTTTTCAGTAGAGAAAGATCTTTTTTTCAGCAATCCACACTTATCAGCTAAAATAGGTATGTTCTATAGATATATAGATGACATATTTATGTTATGGCATGGTGAAAAAGATGAATTCATTAATATGATGACAGATATTAATCTGATGGATCCTAACATCAAATTAACTTTCGAGATCAGTGACAAGTGTATCCATTTCCTGGATGTATATGTAAAGATTAACGAAGGAAAATGTAATACCACAGTGTTTAACAAACCAACTGATTGCAATTCCCTGCTTGATGCTTCAAGCCATCATCCAAGAGCACTAAAAGAAGGTTTGCCTTACTCCCAATACTTGCGTGTAAGGAGAATCTGTGACAACTCTGCTGATGAAAGTGAACAACTTAATCTTATGACGAAGAGATTTTTGCAAAAAGGGTATTTGTCACGAACCGGTCTCTTACCTTTGCGGGTTCTGGGGTTCATCCGTTGCCAGTACGGTTGCTCGCGGTGCTGTGCGCCCGTGTGGGGACGCGGCGTGATCGGTGGCACAGGTAATGCAGAATCTGGGAACTGTGAGTGCGGGGACCAAATGGCCTAAGGCACTGCGATGTGTCTGCTGTATAGGAGGTGGCCATGTTGGAGACCAAATAGGTAATACAGAGCACTTGTGAAAACACCTGTGGGCAGGTGTAAGCCAATTCCGTGCTTGTGCTGCCTTTAAGTAGGCTGGGATTATGTTACTCTGGGCCAGTGCTTTGTTGTATCAACGCTGTGCTCTAGCTCTGAGCTCTCTCCGTGCATTCCTGTGTGATTCCCGTGGTCCAGATATCGCCTCCGTTCCCAGAGGTCCGTCTGCAGCCTTCACTGCTGAAAGATCCACCGGCTCTCCGCTGTGCTGTCAGTTAATTGCTCACCTACTGGAAACAGTTGAATTCCCAGAGTCTTGCATGAGGTTACCATGTCGGCCTACCATTCAAAGTTTGGAGGATTCCATTTCCCTCAGCTGTTCGTTTGTTCAACTCTGCATTTAACCCATTCATCACCTTGTCATCTACTACAGTTTCACAGTGATCTCCGGAACCCGCAAGTAACCCAATTCAGTACTTTATATTTTCTATGTTGTCATAACAAGGATAATTCTTCACAGTCTCTCAGTTAACTCTCAAAACTCCATTGCAAATCCTTACAGTTATTTCTTCATGTCTGCATTAACCAGTTAAACACATTCTGCAGTTCAGCATCAAAGCTTGTTTATATTTGGACAATTCAACATTTATTCATCAGCTTGTTTTATATACAGTACCATGAACGTTTCTTTTATTTGTCTTTGAGATTTATCCTGCATATTATTTCTGCCATTCCTGCAATACTTCAGTATGATATGATGATTAACAACTTGTCATTTAACTCTTTACTGGAATTGTTAATTTCAATAAATATATGGAACGGAACTTTCTTTGTCCTCCCTGCTTTCTTCATACCCCAGCACCTACACCTGTGGTTGGTCCCGGGTTAACGGATTCACAAAAACACCCGGACCTGACAGTAAGCACTGGCCACATGGATCCGTCAAGTGACCAATTCGCAGGAGGCGGTGCTACGTCAGATATCCTTTCCCGTCTGGAAAACCAGGAGTCTATACAGACACAAATAGTTCAGTTTATGCAAACTATGGCAGACCGTTTAGAGACTCTTCATACGGCTATTAAAATGTCTCAAGTCCAGATTCCAACTCCGGTTGTCCCAGTTACCACTACAGTTTCTCCTGTGACGTTGCCTACGTCCCGCTTGCAGTTACCCTCTCCGAGTAAGTTTGACGGAACTCCAAAACTTTGCAGAGGATTCCTGAATCAATGCGAGATCCAGTTCGAACTGTTGTCCGCCAGTTTCCCATCAGCTCGTGCTAAGGTTGCATATATTATTGCCCTCCTCTCCGGTCAGGCTCTGGAGTGGGCATCACCATTATGGGAAAGAGGTGATCCTATCCTCTCTAATTACAAGGAGTTCATATCATCCTTCCGGAGAATCTTTGACGAACCAGGCAGAACCACCTCAGCATCTTTGGAGATTCTCCGTCTACGTCAAGGTTTACGTCCTGTCAGTCAATATATTATTCAGTTTCGCACGTTGTCTTCAGAGTTAAATTGGAATGAGGAGGCCCTGATCGCCGCGTTTTGGAATGGACTTTCAGAGAAAATCAAGGATGATTTAACCATCCGGGATGTGCCTACTAAACTGGATGAATTGATTTCTCTCTGTAACAAACTTGACCTACGCTACAGAGAGCAATGTTTAGAGAAATCCAGGACAGAGCGATCCAGTCCACGTTATCATCCTAGGCCTCGACAAGATTCTTCATCACAGTCGCCGGTAACAACAGAAGAACCTATGCAGATTGGGCGCTCTCGCCTCACAGAGGAAGAACGACTTCGTCGTCGACAGGGTAACCTCTGCATGTACTGTGGGTCCTCCGAACATTTGGTTAAATCCTGCAAACTCCGGCCTGGAAAACTCTCGCTCCTAGCTTATTCAAGGGAGGTTAAGCTAGGAGTTACTTTAGAATCACGTTCTGGGAAAGAGCCGACCTTGTCTATTCAATTAGAAGTTCCAAGTTCTACAGTGAAAGTTTCAGCTCTCCTAGATTCCGGGGCAGCCGAGAACTTCATCTCCTCAGCCTTTGTCATACGGTCTAAAGTTCAAACCATGCCTCTGGAAGCAGCAGTTGCCGTTACAGCAGTGGATGGAAGTCGAATTCCAGATGGTATAATTACTCATCGAACCGTATGTCTCAAGATGAAAGTTGGTGTGCTCCATTCCGAATACCTCTCCTTCTACGTGATTCCCAAAGCCTCTCAAGATGTGATACTTGGTTTACCTTGGCTGCAGAAACATAATCCTCAACTTAATTGGCAAACCATGGAAGTCCTTTCATGGGGTAAATCTTGTACCAAGGACTGTTTAGCCTCAATTGTACCTCTCCGGTCAATTAGCCTTCCCGACCTACCTCCGGTGTATCAATCCTTTGCGAATGTTTTCAGTAAACAAGCAGCAGACTCTCTACCTCCTCATCGCGAATGGGACTGCCCAATTGTCCTGGTTCCGGGTAAAACACCTCCTAGGGGACGAATTTATCCGCTATCCATCCCAGAGACGCAAGCTATGTCTGATTATATACAGGAAAATCTAACCAAAGGATTTATCAGACCATCTTCTTCACCTGCAGGAGCCGGATTCTTTTTCGTTAAGAAGAAGGACGGTGGGTTACGACCATGCATAGATTACCGTGGACTCAATGAGATCACTGTGAAAAACAAGTATCCATTACCCTTAATTCCAGAGTTATTTGACCGGGTAAAGGGAGCTACTGTGTTTACAAAACTGGATCTCCGAGAGGCCTACAATTTAATCCGCATCCGGGCAGGGGACGAGTGGAAGACTGCTTTTAATACCCGGGATGGGCATTACGAATACCTTGTAATGCCTTTTGGTCTTTGTAATGCACCTGCAGTTTTTCAAAGCTATGTGAATGAACTTTTTCGTGATCTTCTCTACAAGTGTATAGTAGTGTACCTGGATGATATCCTAATATTCTCTAAGGATCTAAAGTCTCATCGTCACCAAGTTAAAGAGGTACTGACACGTCTGAGGAAAAATCAACTTTATTGTAAGTTAGAGAAGTGCACTTTTGAAGTATCTTCCATACCGTTCCTTGGTTACATCATTTCTGGATCAGAGCTATGTATGGATCCCGGTAAGGTACAAGCTATCCGAGATTGGTCCACTCCTACAACTCTCAAGGGGATTCAGCGATTTCTTGGCTTTGCTAATTTCTATAGGAGATTCATTGAGAATTATTCTACGTTAGCTGCTCCCATCACAGCCCTAACTCGCAAGGGAGCAAATCCTACGAACTGGTCTTCTGAAGCAATCAAAGCCTTCTCTGATTTAAAGCAAGCCTTTGTGTCAGCCCCCATTCTTCGACAGCCTGATTTGAATCGTCCCTTTCTACTAGAGGTGAATGCTTCTACAGAAGCAGTAGGAGCTGTGTTATCCCAAGTCTTTGAAGATAAAAAAGTCCATCCCTGCGGATATTTCTCCCGTAAGTTCCTCCCGGCCGAGCGTAATTATGCAATCGGTGAGCAAGAATTACTTGCCATCAAGTTGGCATTTGAGGAGTGGAGATACCTTCTAGAAGGAGCACAACATCGCATTACAGTATATACTGATCATAAGAATCTTCTATATCTGCAGTCAGCTCAGTGCTTAAATCCACGACAAGCTCGATGGGCGCTTTTCTTCACACGATTTAATTTCAAGCTCACCTATTGTCCAGGGTCTCAGAACAAAAAGGCAGATGCCCTTTCTCGGTCCTTTGCTTCTTCTGAATCAAAATGATGCTACCACGAATCAAGCCATTGTAAATCCTACGTCCTTTTTAATGACTCAAACCTCTCCGGTTCTTCCGCCTGGCAAGACCTTTGTCGCCACAAATCTTCGAAAACGGCTGCTTACCTGGGCTCACTCCTCTGTCTTCATGGGTCATCCTGGGGTTCTAAAGACTCTCAAGTTTATTCAACAGTCTTATTGGTGGCCACGTCTCAAAGCCGATGTCCAAGAGTTTATTGCAGCATGTCCTAAATGTGCCCAACATAAGAGTCCAAGAAGTTCTCCACCAGGTTTATTACATCCATTATCCATACCCAAACAACCATGGACTCATATCTCAATGGATTTCGTGACCGATCTACCTCCATCAAAAGGGCGAAATACCATTTGGGTGATAGTGGATCGATTTTCAAAAATGGCACATTTCATTCCATTAACTGGGTTACCATCAGCCCCTTTATTAGCCAGATTGTTCATCTCTGAAATCTTCAAGTTACATGGCCTTCCTCGAGAGATCATCTCTGATCGGGGAACACAGTTTGTGGCCAAGTTTTGGAGGTCGCTTTGTTCATCTTTAAATGTCAAGTTGAACTTTTCTTCTGCATATCATCCTCAGACAGATGGACATACTGAGAGAGTAAACCAAGACCTTGAAACATTTCTCCGGCTATATATATCGTCCTCACAGGATGACTGGGTTGACTACCTTCCATTGGCAGAATTTGCTCATAATAATCTCTTCCATTCGTCTTCAGAATCTACGCCCTTTTATATTAACTTCGGCTTTCATCCTCGTGTGCCAGAGTTCCATCCATTGCCAGCCCTAGAGGTTCCAGCAGCAGATCAAGAGCTTCAACGTCTATCCAGAATCTGGAGTTGTGTGCGTAAGTCGTTGGTCAAAACTTCCGCTCGTTATAAATCTTTTGCAGATAGAAAACGTAAAGCTGTACCGAATTACAAGGTGGGAGACCAAGTTTGGATTTCTACGCGCAATCTCAGGTTCAAAGTTCTTTCTAAGAAATTTGCTCCCAAGTTTATTGGTCCATTTCCCATTGTAAAAGTACTCAACCCTGTGTCATACAAAGTCAAGTTGCCACCGTCTTTGAGAATTCCTAACGCCTTTCATACATCTTTACTGAAGCCTTTGATTCTCAATAAGTTCCGTACTACCCAGTCCAAATCTCCTAAAGTTCACTCTTTGCAGAATGAGGAATTTGAAGTTAAAGAGATTGTGGACTCACGTTCCCGATATGGACGTTTACAGTTTCTGGTCGACTGGAAGGGTTACGGTCCGGAGGAGAGATCCTGGGTTTTCTCTGAAGATGTTCATGCTCCAAGACTGGTACAGAAATACTTCTCCAAAAATCCTGATAAGGTTCAAAGGTGTTCGGAGACCACCCATAGAAGAGGGAGTACTGTCACGAACCGGTCTCTTACCTTTGCGGGTTCTGGGGTTCATCCGTTGCCAGTGCGGTTGCTCGCGGTGCTGTGCGCCCGTGTGGGGACGCGGCGTGATCGGTGGCACAGGTAATGCAGAATCTGGGAACTGTGAGTGCGGGGACCAAATGGCCTAAGGCACTGCGATGTGTCTGCTGTATAGGAGGTGGCCATGTTGGAGACCAAATAGGTAATACAGAGCACTTGTGAAAACACCTGTGGGCAGGTGTAAGCCAATCCCGTGCTTGTGCTGCCTTTAAGTAGGCTGGGATTATGTTACTCTGGGCCAGTGCTTTGTTGTATCAACGCTGTGCTCTAGCTCTGAGCTCTCTCCTTGCATTCCTGTGTGATTCCCGTGGTCCAGATATCGCCTCCGTTCCCAGAGGTCCGTCTGCAGCCTTCACTGCTGAAAGATCCACCGGCTCTCCGCTGTGCTGTCAGTTAATTGCTCACCTACTGGAAACAGTTGAATTCCCAGAGTCTTGCATGAGGTTACCTTGTCGGCCTACCATTCAAAGTTTGGAGGATTCCATTTCCCTCAGCTGTTCGTTTGTTCAACTCTGCATTTAACCCATTCATCACCTTGTCATCTACTACAGTTTCACAGTGATCTCCGGAACCCGCAAGTAACCCAATTCAGTACTTTGTATTTTCTATGTTGTCATAACAAGGATAATTCTTCACAGTCTCTCAGTTAACTCTCAAAACTCCATTGCAAATCCTTACAGTTATTTCTTCATGTCTGCATTAACCAGTTAAACACATTCTGCAGTTCAGCATCAAAGCTTGTTTATATTTGGACAATTCAACATTTATTCATCAGCTTGTTTTATATACAGTACCATGAACATTTCTTTTATTTGTCTTTGAGATTTATCCTGCATATTATTTCTGCCATTCCTGCAATACTTCAGTATGATATGATGATTAACAACTTGTCATTTAACTCTTTACTGGAATTGTTAATTTCAATAAATATATGGAACGGAACTTTCTTTGTCCTCCCTGCTTTCTTCATACCCCAGCACCTACACCTGTGGTTGGTCCCGGGTTAACGGATTCACAAAAACACCCGGACCTGACAGTATTCAGCACAGACTCTATATAAAGCTATGAATAGGGCCATGTCTATTCCAAGATCTGAATTATTAAAGAAAAAGGATAAGAAGGTTACCACAGAGGATAGAATCACATATATAAACGAATATTCAACAGCCAGTATGGAAATCACTGGAGTTGCTAAGAGACATTGGCCAATCATCACAAGTGATAAAAATCTTTCTCTATTGCAGAATACCAAATTGCTACCTTGCTATAGGAGATCTAAAAATATCCGCGATTGGGTGGTACACACAGACATCACGGAGTTAATATCTTCGAAAAACAGCAAGTCACAGCATTTCCTAACCAAGAAGCCAGGGAACTATCGTTGCATTGGCTGCACTACTTGCAGTTTTCTGGAACCAGGCGATACATTTACACATCCCAGAACGGGAAAGAAATTTAGAATTCATCATGTCCTGACCTGTGCTAGCCGTTTTGTCGTATATTATATACGCTGCCCTTGCGGCTTATTTTATATTGGCAAAACGGTTTGTACTTTACGTGAACGCATGGCACAACATAGAAGTGCCATTCGCCAAGCGCTGGATGGAAAACAAATTGACCAGCCGGTCGCTAAGCATTTTAAGGAGTTTAAACTTAATCTTTCCACACTGCGATATAAAATGATTGATTTTGTTCCTGAAAGCCCCAGAGGAGGTGATCGAGCAAGAACATTATTGGTGCGTGAGGCACGCTGGATTTATGAGTTAAATACAGTAAAACCTCATGGACTTAACGATCAGCTTAGCCTCCATTGCTTCATATAAATCTAGTGATTTTGATATAGTCTTAATTACCAGAAAAATCTGTTCATGTATATTACTGCTTAATTAATTTAATTGACTATATACTGGCTTGATAGACTATTGAGGTATAGAATCTTTAATGTTGTCACATTTCCTTACAGTATCTGATGGTGAGGGGTTTGTTTACACTGGCCGCTATGCTTCCCTGTAACCTGGCAACCTGACGTCAGGAGACCCGGGACGGGCGCGTAATGATGACGTCAGACGTGACCAGCGCGGGACGCGGCGGCATGAACTGTGCACTGGGTGAAGCTTTAAAAGGTGAGCATGTATATGTTTTTATTGATGTCCTGACGAAAATGTATTTACTAAATTGAAACGTTGACTACACTGACTGCTGAGTCTGATTATCTTCTGCTTTGAAAATTCCTATGAGTGCCGCCTATTCCAACCATCTATGCATTGCTTTTTGGAGGGCACCTAGGTTGATGTTTCTGACAAGGTGGAGTGCCGGGCATTTGTCTGCATATATATATATATATATATATATATATATATATATATTAGTGATGAGCGGGTTCGGTTCCTCGGAATCCGAAACTGCCCGAACTTCACCTTTTTTTGCACAGGTCCGAGCGACTCGGATCCTCCCGCCTTGCTCGGTTAACCCGAGCACGCCCGAACGTCATCATCCCGCTGTCGGATTCTCGCGAGATTCGTATTCTATATAAGTAGCCGCGTGTCGCCGCCATTTTTCACTCGTGCGTTGGAAATGATAGTGAGAGGGCGTCCTCTCAGTTTCTATGTTCAGGGGGCTGCAAATATCTGTGCTCAGTGTGCTGCAAATATCTGTGCTCAGTGTGCTGCAAATATCTGTGCTCAGTGTGCTGCAAATATCTACGTTCTCTGCCTGAAAAACGCTCCATATCTGTGCTCAGTGTGCTGCAAATATCTGTGCTCACACTGCTTTATTGTGGGGACTGGGGACCACCAGTATTATATAGGAGGAGTACAGTGCAGAGTTTTGCTGACCAGTGACCACCAGTATTATACGTTCTCTGCCTGAAAAACGCTCCATATCTGTGCTGCATTGTAGTATATATAGTAGGAGTACAGTGCATAATTTTGCTGACCACCAGTATATAATATACAGCAGTACGTTACAGTAGGCCACTGCTCTACCTACCTCTGTGTCGTCAAGTATACTATCCATCCATACCTGTGGTGCATTTCAGTTGTGAGCAGTATATATAGTAGTAGGCCATTGCTATTGATATATTACTGGCAGTTTTGCTATTTGGGGACAGTGCAGAGTTTTGCTGACCAGTGACCAGTGACCACCAGTATTATACGTTCTCTGCCTGAAAAACGCTCCATATCTGTGCTCAGTGTGCTGCAAATATCTGTGCTCACACTGCTTTATTGTGGGGACTGGGGACCAGCAGTATTATATAGGAGGAGTACAGTGCAGAGTTTTGCTGACCAGTGACCAGTGACCACCAGTATTATACGTTCTCTGCCTGAAAAACGCTCCATATCTGTGCTCAGTGTGCTGCAAATATCTGTGCTCGCACTGCTTTATTGTGGGGACTGGGGACCAGCAGTATTATATAGGAGGAGTACAGTGCAGAGTTTTGCTGACCAGTGACCAGTGACCACCAGTATTATACGTTCTCTGCCTGAAAAACGCTCTATATCTGTGCTCAGTGTGCTGCAAATATCTGTGCTCACACTGCTTTATTGTGGGGACTGGAGACCACCAGTATTATATAGGAGGAGTACAGTGCAGAGTTTTGCTGACCAGTGACCACCAGTATTATACGTTCTCTGCCTGAAAAACGCTCCATATCTGTGCTCAGTGTGCTGCAAATATCTGTGCTCACACTGCTTTATTGTGGGGACTGGGGATCACCAGTATTATATAGGAGGAGTACAGTGCAGAGTTTTGCTGACCAGTGACCACCAGTATTATACGTTCTCTGCCTGAAAAACGCTCCATATCTGTGCTGCATTGTAGTATATATAGTAGGAGTACAGTGCATAATTTTGCTGACCACCAGTATATAATATACAGCAGTACGTTACAGTAGGCCACTGCTCTACCTACCTCTGTGTCGTCAAGTATACTATCCATCCATACCTGTGGTGCATTTCAGTTGTGAGCAGTATATATAGTAGTAGGCCATTGCTATTGATATATTACTGGCAGTTTTGCTATTTGGGGACTATTTTTTTTTAAGTGCCATCCTGTCTGACACTGCAGTGCCACTCCTAGATGGGCCAGGTGTTTGTGTCGGCCACTTGGGTCGCTTAGCTTAGTCATCCAGCGACCTCGGTGCAAATTTTAGGACTAAAAATAATATTGTGAGGTGTGAGGAGTTCAGAATAGACTGAAAATGAATGGAAATTATGCTTATTGAGGTTAATAATACTATGGGATCAAAATGACCCCCAAATTCTATGATTTAAGCTGTTTTTGATGGGTTTTTGTAAAAAAACACCCGAATCCAAAACACACCCGAATCCGACAAAAAATTTTCAGGGAGGTTTTGCCAAAACGCGTCCGATTTCAAAACACGGCCGCGGAACCGAATCCAAAACCAAACCCGAAAAATTTCCGGTGCACAGCACTAATATATATATATTGCAATAACACAGCTCCCTTAGACATTTTTTTGTTTCTTGTATCCTACCTCAGTACCCCAGCTAACAGAGGGAATGTCTTAAGGTTGAAGCTCACTCATTAGCATGGAATTAGGTCTGCACCACATCTATATATATATATATATATATATATATATATATATATATATGTATATATAAATAAAGTTTTTACCTAACATAGAGAAACATCAGCTGCAGCTGGAATGCAAACAAAGACTATGGAGTGCATAAGCTAATTGTTGCACATGTGCCTTGAGAGAAATCGAGAAAGAGGCTTGAACAGTGGTCGGAATGTGCATGTGCAAAGCGCACAGGCAATACAGTGGGAAAGAGGCTTGAGCAGCAACCGAAGAGCGCAAGGCGCGCACATATTAGGTTTAAAAACGGAGCTCATAAGCCCATAAGACATCGACTGAGGAAGCCACTGAGAATTGGCAAAGGCGGGGAAATGTGCTCTAAGGAGCTCTGTATATGTGTTATAGGGATAAAATCTATCTGGCTTTTTTAGTATTGGTTTTATATTTTTTCCTGTAATTGTATGTATGTAATTGTGCAGGAGTTGAATAAAAAATCTCCCTTTGTACTGAGAGGAGCCAGCTCTGAAGGCAGGTCTTCAGAGGTGGTGACGTTGCTATGGCAACTGCTGCTGTAGCTCTCGATGGCAGCTACTATTGCAGTTGATTTTTTTGTCAGCTCCCTTGTCTTTGCTCCTTCCTACGCCAGCTTCTCCGCCTTGGCGTTCCTTATTGTAGTAGCCACGGAGAGAATCTCCAGTTGTCTGGGTGCATGACACCAGCAGCAGCCACTTCCCCTCTCCTGCAGTCCACTCAATGTTCACAGCACAGCTCTTTCCAGTGGTGCAGAACAGAGAGAGAGTTGCCTTTGTGGCTGCACACTATATACTCCTCCTGCCCTCGGTTGGCTTCACCTCTCCAGCTCTTGCCGCCACAGTGAGTTATAGCTCAGTCCTTGTAAGTCTGCAGTGCTGGAGGTAAGCACTACCGGGGGAAACACCAATCTGGCTGTGAGCTGTAACTGACAGCTCTTTTATACCCTGCAGTGAGGTAAAGCCCCCCCCCCCCCCACTGGCAATCACCCCATCTCACTCTGAGTGATAGGCCTGGGGCTAGGCCCCTCCCACTGGCAATCGCCCTATCTCAAGCCCCTCCCACTGGGAATCACTCTACTATGTGATTGACAGCTTAGAGTGAGCGAAGTTGCTAGCCACCACTGGCCACCATTGTGTATATACAAACATTTTAATGGTACATATCAGTTAAGTGTAAATAAAGTATTAATATGACATGTTTAATATATATATATATATATACACATACATACATATACACACACACACATACACACACACACACACACACACACACACACACACATTTATAATTATCTGAGGTACAAATACATTAAATTAACCATCTACAAATATATACTCCACATCTGTCTCTCTCAGTACAATACCATGACCTCAATCACAACAACTTTTACCTCACATATAGCACTGTAACCCTTAGTCAGGGTTACATTATCTCCCCCTTGGGGATCTGCATACATCAAATATACATTTATCAGATCACCAATTGCAATATCTCTCTGATGGAATATAGTTGAAATGAGGCCAAGTATATACTATACTTGGATGAACTATTCTAGGTATGTATTCAGGATCACCTAGTTGAGAGTAAATTAACATCATTGGGGGCCTATGCACTCGCGTAGGCCTACCCGGATCCAATATTTCCTCACAGGGGTGTGGAGACAATAATTCACCCTCGGCACCATTAATCGAGGGGCCATTACTATTATCTACATCACTCATGGTCTCTCTCATTATCTAACCCTGGTCTTCCAAGCTGGTTATAATCGCTACTTAAGGACATAGGAGACTCATCTATTATTGTACCCCCTCCAGTAATAGCTAAGTTACAATTGGAGGGCAAAAGAGAATTATTCAGTGGTATTTTGTCACAATAAAAATATCCCTCCCTTCTGTCACTGTCTACCGGATCATCACTATTAACTACTTTCCCATCCGTTAGGTTAGTTTGACTACGGGAGGAGCTCAATCTCTCACTGTCTCTCCAATTGCTACTTCTAAGCAGTTCATTTTCAGGAACTTCAGGCAGCCGTATGTCTTGAGCTATTGGTAGTAGGTGTTGGTGATGATAAGTCAGGGTTGGTCCGTGGGTCCCTCCCCCGATTGTAATTTTAATTTGTACACAGGTATGTTAGGTAACTTCTCTACTACCACATATGGATCAGGCCTCCAGCGATAGGCTAATTTTTATCACCGTGGAAGTCCTAGTTGCTGTATGATACACCTGTCCCCTACTTCTATTGCATGCTCTTTCACTCTCAGATCATACCTGACTTTGTTCCTAGCCCCAGCTCTCCTAGCAGCCTCCTGTGCTAATTTATGAGCATATTTCAGCTCCTTCCGCAATTTTGATATGTACTGGGTGTGAGTTTGTCCCTTGGCATCCCGGGAAAGAAGTCCTAAAGAGACGTCTATGGGTAGTCGGGCCTCATGCCCAAACATCAATTCCTATGGGGAGTACCCAGTGGAATCATTCTTAGTGCAATTATATGCATGCACCAGATGGCATATCTTCCTACTCCACTGTGTGCTATCTTTTGGCTCTAAGGTACCCATCATATCGAGCAATGTATGATTAAAACGCTCTGGCTGGGGATTCCCCTGAGGATGATAAGGAGTTGTCCAGGACTTTTTAATCCCACAGCAAAGGCAGAGCTGCTTAATGATTTTTTCCTCAAAATCCCGTCCCTTATCTGAATGTAATCGGGCGGGAGCCCATAATGAACAAAGAAGCGTTCCTATAATGTTTTGGCTACAGTCACAGCCCTTTGTTCAGGGGTAACATACACCTGGGAATAACAGGTGAAATGATCTGTTATTACAAGAATGTTTCATTCCTTCCCAGGTGAAATTTCCAAAGACAGATAATCAAGGCATACTAGATCCATAGGACCAGTGCTTGTGAGATTAACAAGGGAAGCAGACTGGGTGGGAAGAGTCTTCCTCAGGATACAACTGCCACATGTTTTGCAGTAGTTTGCAATATCCTGATCCATTAAGGGCCAATAAAAATGGTCAGTTATTAGCCCTGTTGTCTTGTCTACCCCAATATGGCAGTGCTGATCATGTAATGCATTTAAAATAGTTGCTCTATATGACTGTGGAGTCACTAATTGAAATTTGAGTTTTCCATTGGATTTAATTAAGGTATGGTACACTATCCCATTCTGTAAGATCAAATGCTTTGTCTGTCTCAGCAATAACTGGGATGTATTTGTCAGAAAGCTCACATCACCTTTAGCACAACCAGACTCAAGGTAGAGTATGACCGGGGATATGTCAGGATCATCCCTTTGATCCATACGAATTTGCCCTGGGTCCATTTATGGTAATACCCCTAATTTTAATTGGCTTAGCCAACAATATGCCAAGGGCAAAACCTTGTCAGAGACCCCAAGTGCGCTGATGTTTTCGGTTCCCTTGGTCTCTAAACACTGTATGTTGTAACATAACCCTGTGATGGTAATTGCAGGTACTTCAATACATTCTGACCTTTCTGGTTCACCATTGAAGCTTGGTTACTGAGACAAAGAATCAGCATCCATATTATTGATGCCCAGGCGGTACTTGATTGTAAACTCATAGATAGACAGGGCAGCTAGCCACCTATGCCCTGTAGCATCCAATTTAGCAGTAGTTTGCACATAGGTCAAAGGGTTGTTGTCTGTGAACACTTCAAATTTGGCACCATAAAGGTACTTATGAAATCGGTCAGTCACAGCCCATTTAAAAGCAAGAAATTCCAATTTATGTACTGGATATCTCCGCTCATTACTATACAATCCACAGCTAATATATATATAGGCTGTAATTTTCTGTCATGAGTCTGATACAATACTTCCCCTAGACCCTCAAAAGATGCATCCACATGCAAGATATAGGGTAATGTGGGATCTGCATATGCCACGACAGGAGCATTGGTAAGGTACCATTTTAATTTGAGTGAGGCCTCTTTGCATGCAGGGGTCCATCTCTCCCCAAACTCAGAGGGTTTAAAATAACCCTGTTTTTTTACCTGATTTACCATCAAAGGTTCTGCCAGTGGGCGGAGACCCCTTAGTCAGATTATTTAGGGATGACATATCACAGAGTAATAGGGGACAAACCGGCGACAGTACCCACAAAATCCAAGGAAATATCGTAACTCCTTTAATTTTGTGGGTCCCGGCCACTTGTTCATGACTTCCACCTTATTAGGGTTAGTAGATATACCCTGGCTACTCACCACATGTCCCAAGTAAGTGACACTGAGCTGGCAAAATTTATATTTGTCTAAAGAAAGTTTGAGTCCTTTCTTGAGTAATCTGTCCAATACTTTAAGCAAATGGTGGTTGTGTTCCTCCAAAGATGAACCGAACACAATGATATCATCTAAATACACCAACACTTCATGGTAATTCATATCACCCACCACTTCCTCCATGGTTCTCTGAAAGGTTGCTGGTGCACCTTTAATACCCTGAAGCATCTTCAAAAATTTGAAGTAGCCTAAAGGGCATATAAAAGCCGTTTTTTCTCTATCACTGGGATTCATGAGAATTTGATAATACCTGCTTTGTGAGTCCAACACGGTGAACCATTTACTCCCCTGCAAACAGTCCAATGCTTCTCCTATTCTAGGGACAGTATACTGATCCAGCACAGTGTGTTGGTTAAGTGTACGGTAGTTAATACACATGCGAATGGTGCCGTTATTCTTATGGGCCACTACTATAGGAGAAGCATATTGACTCTCAGAGTGCTGAATAACATCAGTCTCCAACAGAGTTCGCAGATGCTGTTGTACATCCTCGAAATCTGCAGGGGCAAGTCGCCTGGACCTTTCACAGAATGGGTTGTCATTAGTAAATTTAATGCAATATGCCACTCCTTCAGCTGTTCCCAAATCCCATTCAGTGAGAGAAAAAACAGGTTGTTGTTTGATTAACTCCTTACATAATGCAGTTCTTTCTACCAGCCCAATGTCACTACACTGAAAACATGGATTAAAATACTCCAAAGAGAGTTCTGAAGCCAGAGAGGACTTCCTGTGGTTGATTTCCTCCCCCTTGAGATTTGTATTATGAGTTACCAGGCTAATAGCTGTCGCTTCTCTGTTCATTTGCAAACATCAACTACTTATTACCTTGAATAAATGAGCATTAGTCCCGATTATCACTGGCATTGCAGATTTTTCACCTGGGGACTCAAGGCACACCAACGTAATTATTGGTAATGGCTCTGCCATTCCAATAAATCCTTCAGGAAACTCAATATTTACTACTATATATCCCAAATAGGGATACTTATGCTCACTTAATCCCCATATCACTAGCCACCGTAAGGGCCTAATTGGGACACCAGAAAGGATGATGCTGATACCATTGCTCGAATGTAATGGATACCCGAGATCCACTATCTAACAACACAGGAAAAGGGTGTCCATTTAATTTAGCAACCACCCATGGAGCAGACCCTATCATACCATCGGGAATGGAATTACTCCACTGGGCACTCCCCATCTAATTCATATTTAGAATCCGGGAGTTGGCGAGGGGCCCGCCAAACTCCCACCATCATTTCCCTGATTCAGAGCATCATTAGTTTGTGCTGCAGCTCCTAATCTAGACAGACCCCAGTCTAGTGAACATTCAATTGCTCTATGGCCAGGCTGTCCACATCTGAAACACCCTCTAGTGGCAACACTTCCTCCTCTCCTAAGGTTTCCCCTACTAAAGCTATTCCCTCTGTTATGGCTGTCAACAGAAGATCTAGTTGAAGGCACCATTCTCTGATTTAAGGTAATAATAAGCTGGTCCATTTTTTTTATTATGCTCTTCTACCAACCTAACCTACTTATCCTCTCAGGGCACCAGTGATTCTGGAGTAGGCACCACTACTTTTACTGCCTTTATTTGAGTTTTATCTTGATTTGCTATCAGGGCCTCCTCATGGGTAATTTCCTTAATTAGATCATTAAGGGTTGGGCTTCCTAAGAACCCTGCAGTACACCTCAAACGGTGAGCCATGGGGTCAATTGATAAAGATCCCCAGATTACCTGGTTTAGTCTACTACTGTCAGTTGTTCGCTCGCTAGCTGATTTTAGCAGCATTGCACACGCTAGGCTGCTGCCCTCTGGGAGTGTATCTTAGCATAGCAGAATTGCGAACGAAAGATTAGCAGAATTGCGAATAGAAAATTCTTAGCAGTTTCTGAGTAGCTCGAGACTTACTCCTACACTGCGATCAGCTCAGGCCGTTTCGTTCCTGGTTTGACATCACAAACACGCCCTGCGTTCGGACAGCCACTCCCCCATTTCTCCAGACACCTCCGCGTTTTATCCTGGCATGCCTGCATTTTTCCGCACACTCCCAGGAAATGGTCAGTTTCCGCCCAGAAACACCCACGTCCTGTCAATCACACTCCGATCACTTCAACGATGAAAATTCTTCATTCTGCCGTGAGTAAATCTACTAAGTTTTGAGCTAAAATACTTAGCACATGCGCACTGCGTACCATGCACATTTTCGCATTAATCGCTCCGTTGCGAAAATCGGCAACGAGCGAACAACTCGGAATGACCCCCATTGAGACAATTTCTCCCCCTGCTCCTGATAGGTGTGATTAAATCAGACAACTAAGTCACCCACATCCTCTAATGTCCCGTATGTGTACTCCAAGACCTGGAAGTAGTCAGCCACTGTGGCATCAGGATTACTCTTTCTTGTAGCCTGAATTATTCCCATAGTGGGTCCCCGCAAACTCTCCACAATCCTTTCGTTTTTTTACATGATCGGGGCAATGCCACTCCTCGGACTCGGGAATGGCCACCTCCCTCCAGGCCTCATAAGGTTCCTCTCCAGTTGGTACCGGCAGTATTCTTGAAAAAATCCTCAATCTCCTATAACTACCCTCATAGTGCAATCATTCTAATTGGTGTACTACTTTATCTGCAATGACTTCCAACTGATTCCCTAACTTCTCTTCCATACTTACTGATTGACTATCTCCCCCCATAGCCATGGAGGGAACTCCACTAGACTGGAGGGAATGTGACTTACAACTAAGGGTTCAGCAGCCCTCTCACTGCTTTCCTTTTCAGGCCATATGATTTTCCACTTACGTTTAGGGTTAGCCCTTACAGCCACCACTGGAGAAAACAACTCAGAGTCTAATTCAGTAGTCGTAGTAATCAATACTTGTACACAACTCCCCAGTCTCCTTCAACTCTTTATCAACTATCTTTGGTTGCTTCACTCCATAAAGGAATAGCATTTCTGTCATAATGGCCTCATCTGTGATGTTGATAAGATCCCCACCAAGCACAAAACTCTTCTCTGGGGCAACTACCTTCCTTAGACACCAATCATAGGTCTCAATACTTGTACATTGAGTCATGTTGGCTACTGTGCTTCACTTACCCCTGAGTATCTTACGAAATTATCTCACACGGTGCCTCCAAATTTAACCCCCCTGGTACTTTGGGGTGTTTACAGTCAAAACATTTTGTAATTGTTGTCTGTTTGTGCCTCCACCCAACTTTTGATTATATATAGTTTAAGTATATAGTGTAGGATGAGCTGGGTAACACGGTCACCCTATATTTATAAATGGTAGCTTCAGAGCCTTAGTACTTTTAACACCCAGTAGAATAAGGTATTCTGTTTTATTACAGGGATATGGTTCGGGTTACCTTTGTTTCTGCTAGAACCACTGCAGGCTTTCCGGTTATAATTTCAAGCAAGTAATCTTCAATCAATGTTGATTTCCATAAACCATAGTTTACTTTTCACATCAGTCAATACATATATATACACAAGCAGTAAGAGATGATAGTAGTATAGTAAATCAATTTACTTTCTCCTATTAATTAATACATTTACATGCATGACAAACCCCTAAGACATGTGTCCTTAAAACCACAGTTCTATTGAGTACTCATATAGAGTCTATTCCTTGAGTTGTAACTATATACAGTATATGCATATATATCTTTAGAAATATGAATTCCGCTGGATGTTAGTTCAGTGAAAAGAATGTATGAGTATTGTTTATTCGGGCACCAATGTAATCCTACCTATAGCACTGAGAGACCGAAAGTGCTGTCCTTATAACTATGGGGGTCATTCCAAGTTGTTCGCTAGCCGTTTTCAGTCGCTGCGCAGCGATCAGGCAAAAAGGCGGTACTTCTGCGCATGCGTATGCGATGCAATGCGCACGAGCGACGTACTTTTACAACGGCTGATGCAGTTTAACACAAGGTCTAGCAATGCATTTCAGTCGCACTGGCTGCCTCAGAGTGATTGACATGAAGTGGGCGTTTCTGGGAGGTAACTGACCATTTTCAGGGAGTGTGCTGAAAAACGCAGGAGTGTCAGATACAAAAGCAGGAGTGCCTGGGGAAACACAGGCGTGGCTGGCTGAACGCAGGGCATGTTCGTGATGTCAAAACAGGGACTAAATAGTCTGAAGTGATCGCAAGTGCTGAGTAGGTCTGGAGCTGCTCTGAAACTGCACAATTTTTTTTTGTAGCCGCTCTGCGATACTTTTGTTCGCACTTCTGCTAAGCTAAAATACACTCCCAGAGGGCGGTGGCTTAGCGTTTGCACGACTGCTATAAACTGCTAGCGAGCAAACAACTCGGAATGACCACCTATAACTGCTGTTACTACAGGAAGTTTGTATTTAGACAGTATGTAATTTGTAATCCAGCTGACTTTATATTGTATCCACTTTGGATAGTTTAGTCCTCTGTTGCCTTGGAGTATGTTACCTCTCCCAGGAAATGTTCAGTAGCTATCTTTATACCACTTTGTATCCAATATCCTGTCTGTCTGTAGGACCATACAGTGACTAAGCTGTCACTCACTAGATGTCTCTGTTATGACATATTATAGTTCATTACTTCTGGTATAGGTAATACTATTCTGCAGAGTAGAGTGATTATTTAATATACTTAAATGTCTTCTTTGACTCTAGGTCCTTTATCCTTGTTAGCAATTACTGCATCTTCCAATGAGCACCGTTATGGGAAGTATGGGTACCTCTCTTTACCATTTCAGAGATTTATGTAAAGTATAGGGATATTAACCACTCCTTTCTTGGGGTAGATATAGACAGGGACTAATAGTTATAATCTGACTATAAAGCACTGCAATTGTCTATGGGGTATATGCAATTGCGGTCGAATTCCCGAAATTGTCGAAAAACTGGACTTTTTCGCCCCCAAAAAAAAACAAAACCGACAATGCAATTCAGTACTTTCCGTCAAAAAAACGGACTTTCAAAATTCGACTTTTTGAAATTCGACTTTTGACAAATTCGACTTTTCTGCAATGATACAAATGCTGCAATTCGACAAAAGTATATTCAATTGAAGTTTGGAAATTCGACAACAGTGCTTTTAGACAGTAAATTCCTAATTTTCAATCCGCCACACTTTAATGGGTGAAACTAATAAAAAAAAATTAAAACATGTTTTTTTGGGTGTTTTTTTTATTGGTAATAGCATATCTATTTATATTACAAGGGATTAGGTACTTGGTTTGTCTTTTTTGGAGGCACAAGTATTATTTATATATTTAATTTTTTTTATTTTTTTTTATAGATGGAATGGCAAAATCCCGGAAAAAAATGGCGTGGGGTCCCCCCTCCTAAGCATAACCAGCCTCGGGCTCTTCGAGCCGGCCCTGGTTCTAAAAATCCGGGGGGAAAATTGACAGGGGATCCCCCGTATTTTTAAAACCAGCACCGGGCTCTGCGCCTGGTGCAGGTGCAAAAAATACTGGGGACAAAAAGAGTAGGGGTCCCCCGTATTTTATACACCAGCATCGGGCTCCACTAGCTGGACAGATAATGCCACAGCCGGGGGTCACTTTTATACAGTGCCCTGCGACCGTGGCATTAAATATCCAACTAGTCACCCCTGGCCGGGGTACCCTGGGGGAGTGGGGACCCCTTCAATCAAGGGGTCCCCCCCCCCCAGCCACCCAAGGGCCAGGGGTGAAGCCCGAGGCTGTCCCCCCCATCCAAGGGCTGCGGATGGGAGGCTGATAGCCTTGAGAAATGTGAAAGAATATTGTTTTTTCCAGTAGTACTACAAGTCCCAGCAAGCCTCCCCGCAAGCTGGTACTTGGAGAACCACAAGTACCAGCATGCGGGAGAAAAACGGGCCCGCTGGTACCTGTAGTTCTACTGGAAAAAAAATACCCAAATAAAAACAGGAGACACACACCGTGACAGTAAAACTTTATTTCACACATGTCGACACACACATACTTACCTATGTTGACCCGCCGACTGGCACGTCTCGTCTCCGACGATCCGGGGTACCTGTGAAAAAAATTAGACTCACCTGATCCAGTGTCCGGGAGATAATCCACGTACTTGGCAAAAAAATAAAACGACAAACCCGGACCAGCGGACTGAAAGGGGTCCCATGTTTACACATGGGACCCCTTTCCCCGAATGCAGAGACCCGTCCGTGTGACTGCTGTCACAGAAAGGTCTCTTAAGCCAATCAGCTAACGCAATGTCCTTGCACTGTGCTGATTGGCTGCACGTCTGAGCTGTCAAACAGCGCATCGCAAAGCCTCTCCATTATATTCAATGGTGGGAACTTTGCGGTTACCGGTGGGGTTACCCGCGGTCAGCGGCTGACCGCGGGTAACCCCACCGTTGACGGCAAAGTTCCACCATTGAAAGTAATGGAGGGAGCTGTGCGATGCGCTGTCTGAGCTCAGAAGCGCATACAGCCAATCAGGTGAGCGCCACGAAGTAGCGCTTCCTGATTGGCTGAAAGGACCTCAGTGACAGGAGTCACATGGGGTCCCGGCACATTCGGGGACAGGGGTCCCATGTGTAAACATGGGACCCCTTTCAGTCCGCTGGTCCGGGTTTGTCGTTTTATTTTTTTGCCAAGTACGTGGATTATCTCCCGGACACTGGATCAGGTGAGTCTAATTTTTTTCACAGGTACCCCGGATCGTCGGAGACGAGACGTGCCAGTCGGCATGTCAACATAGGTAAGTATGTGTGTGTCGGCAGGTGTGCAATAAAGTTTTACTCTCAAGGTGTGCGTGTCCTGTTTTTATTTGGGTATTTTTTTCCCAGTAGTACTACAGGTACCAGCGGGCCCGTTTTTCTCCCACATGCTGGTACTTGTGGTTCTCCAAGTACCAGCTTGCGGGGGAGGCTTGCTGGGACTTGTAGTAGTACTGGAAAAAACAATATTCTTTCACATTTCTCAAGGCTATCAGCCTCCCATCCGCAGCCCTTGGATGGGGCGGGACAGCCTCGGGCTTCACCCCTGGCCCTTGGGTGGCTGCGGGGGGACCCCTTGATTGAAGGGGTCCCCACTCCCCCAGGGTACCCCGGCCAGGGGTGACTAATTGGATATTTAATGCCACGGCCGCAGGGCACTGTATAAAAGTGACCCCCGGCTGTGGCATTATCTGTCCAGCTAGTGGAGCCCGATGCTGGTGTATAAAATATGGGGGACCCCTACTCTTTGTCCCCCGTATTTTTTGCACCAGCACCAGGCGCAGAGCCCGGTGCTAATTTTAAAAATACGGGGGATCCCCTGTCAATTTTCCCCCCGGATTTTTAGAACCAGGGCCGGATCGAAGAGCCCGAGGCTGGTTATGCTTAGTAGGGGGGACCCCATGCCATTTTTTTTCGGGTTTTTCCCGTTTTTTCCCATTTTTAAAAAATCGGATCAAAATCCGTCAAATCGGCCGTTTTTGGTCCGCGGGACTGTCGAATCCGTTTTTTATTGAATATGGTAAATTTCGGCACCCACTTGCCGAAATTGGACGGTCGAATTGTGTCGAATTAAAAAACGGCCGATAATTTGCCGCGATTCGCCGCTAATTGCATATACCCCTATGTATTTAATTACAGTTAAGTGTGCCCTCTGAGATGTATTTTTGTATGGTTGCCATGCACGTGTTAATTACCAAGCTCAGATGTTTTCAGTGATGGACTCCAGCCAATCACCCTTTTTAGTTTGGCTTATGTCACTCCCATCTTCACTATTATTGGTGGTCAATGAATTCACCTCTCTCTGCTGTGTGCTGCTGCCGGAGGGAACTGACAACTATCCGGCCTTCTCCACTTATCTCCTCAGTACAGTGTGAGCTGATGCCAGTACACTAGCTGAGTGCCCAGCGCTATGGTGTAAGGATACAGTACTCTATTGAGAGGAGCCGGCTCTGAAGGCAGGTCTTCAGAGGCAGCATCGCTGCTATGGCAACTGCTGCTGTAGCTCTCGATGGCGGCTCCTGTTACAGCTGATTTTTTGGCCGCTCCCTTGTCTCCACTACTTCCTCCACCAGCTTCTCCACCTTAGCAATCTTAATTGTAGTAGCCGCAGAGAGAATGCCCAGTCCTTTGTGTGCCTGACACCAGCAACAACCACTTCCCCTCTCCTGCAGTCTACTCAATGTTCACAGCACAGCTCTTTCCAGTGGTGCAGAAGAGAGAGAGAGAGCAGCCTCTGTGGCTGCACTATGGACTCATCCTGCCCTGGGTCAGCGTCACCTCTCCAGCTCTTGCCACCACAGTGAGTTACAGCTCAGTCCTTGTAAGTCTGCGGTGCTGGAGGTAAGCACTACAAGGGGGAACACCAGTCTGGCTGTCAGCTATAACTGACACCTCTTTTATACCCTGCAGTGAGGTATAGCCCCACCCACTGGCAATCACCCCATCTCACTCTGAGTGATAGGCCTGGGGTCAGGTCCCTCCCACTGGTAATCACCCCATCTCAAGCCCCTCCCACTGGCAATCACTCCACTAGGAGATTGACAGCTAGGAGTGAGAGTAGTTGCTAGAATGTTCCCTCAGTCACTGGCCACCATTGTGTATATACAAACATTTTAATGTTACATATAAGTTAAGTTTAAATAAAGTATTACTATGACAAGTTTATATATATATATATATATATATATATATATATATACACACACACACACACACACACACACACACACACACACACACACACACACACACACACACAGATACATACACATTTATAATCCTCTGAGGTACAAATAAATTAAATTAACCATCTACAAATATATACTCCACATCTGTTTCTCTCAGTACAATGCCATGACCTCAATCACAACAACTTTTACCTTACATATGACACTGTAACCCTTAATCAGGATTACACTTAGACCTACTGTATCACAAGGATCTCTGTTTTATCAGGATTCAGTCACAGTCAACTGTAACTCTTCCTCTCCTGGAACTCAGCTAGACAGCCATTTTGGGGTGTTATTGGTTTTTCAGTACCTGGAACAAAGGACAGGCACAGTTGTTTATCATCTACATAGCAGTGGTAGATCAGGTCATGATGTCTGATTACAGTGTTTCACCAGTGGTAGCTTGGATACTGCAAAATGCATGAGACATAGTATAGAACAGTGTGGGACACCACATGGCAGTGGCGATGAAGAGTATACGCCAGATTAAACTCTTTGTGACCTGCCAGTGAGTAATGAGTTGAACCAGCTAAGGCATGTGTCATCCAGTCCACAGAAATTTTTGAGGTGCTCACCCCTAACATAATCTGAAGAATCCTGGAGATTTGATCTACAAAACAGGGCAACAGTAGATTTATGACTAAAATGGGAGCCTTCCGGTAGGCAACTATGCTATAAACCCCTGCTGTGCCTGTGTTAATACTGCCCTCATTGCACTGAGACTGACTGAATACAACTGAGAAACTCTGCAATTGTTTCTATATTGGAACCAGTGCCATCACTAGACATTTTAGTGCTGTGTGCAAGAAACAACATTGGTGCCCCCCAATATACAAAACAGGGTCAGTGTGCACCTATGGGGCATGGCTAAATGGGGAAGGGGCATGGCCACAGAACTCCCTTTTACACATTAGACAGGCAGAGTTCCCTTTTTAACACATTAGGCAGGCAGAATCCCCCTTTTTACACATTAGGTAGGCAAATTGAGAGAGAGAGAGAGAGAGAGAGAGTATTATACTATTATATAGCTAGTTACGGCCCTGAGTGAAGTTATTATAAATATTATTAATTTAGAGAGAGTGAGGCATAGAGGAGAAGGTGTTTATACTCCTCTCACCAAACTCCCTCTCTATGCCTCACTCTATCTAAATGTATAACTGTACCTCCCCATTAATAACCCCCCTCCCTATGCCTCCTTCATTTTCAATTTATTTTATTTATAACCGTTCCTTCCTTTCTAGATACTTCTACCCCCCCCTCTCCCCCGCCAATCACTACTTTTATAATTATATTTATATACAAAAAAAAATGTATTTTATATACCACTCACCCCCCTCAAGTGAGGGCAGGTGAGGAAAAGGTCACCTGAGCACCTTTTTGCAGCACACCCTGTGCCTGTGCTGGGCTGCTGCTGCTGCAGGGTGAGAGTGAGTGAGGCAATGGCTGAGCTGAATGGCATGAACTGCCACCTCCACTCCTCCCTCAACTAAAGCAGCAGCAGCTCCTCGTGGAGCAAGACAAGGCACAGGGCAGTGTGGGAAACAGCTGGGAGAGATGTCATCATATCTCACCCGATTCTGTGGAAACACAGGGGAGTGGATCATCGGATCCTGCCTTGGCAGCCTTGCAGTTCCAGAAGGAGGCAGCGGTGGCAGCGCTCCCTTGCAGCAAAGGTGGACAGCGGGAGGCAGGAGATAGAAGGCGGAGGAAGTGAGTGTCAGTGTACCATAGCGTAGCGGCCGTGCGGATGTGCTGCCAGATGGTGCGCCCTCA
The DNA here is from genome assembly GCF_028390025.1 of Pseudophryne corroboree. NCBI lineage: Eukaryota > Metazoa > Chordata > Amphibia > Anura > Myobatrachidae > Pseudophryne > Pseudophryne corroboree. The sequence goes on along the minus strand of NC_086444.1, from coordinate 443,715,145 downwards.
GTGCATTTGCAGTGTGGGCAAGACACCATTGGCACACACCTAGTTTCGTCCCTGATGGCCCACTACAAATTTCTGTGCATATTGAAGCACATTGGACCACTTTACAGAGTGATCTCTTTCTCAGAGTATACCAATGGTTATTGATATCTAATTCATTTCTATATCACCTGCGCTGCAGTGACGTGCGGTGAGGTCACTGGTTGGGGAGGCACTGGCAGCTAACAAGCCCCCCCCCCTGAAAAAAAAAAAGTGTGGTCCCCCAACACATCAGTAAAACCAGCACTAGGCAGAACCAGCCAGGGGGAGTAATGCCATAGCAGGGGAGACACTCAGTGTGGGGTCCCCCTGCCATAACATTAATCATCCCCCCAGCCAGTCAGCCCAGGGTTGGAATTCCTCGGAAAGTGGGAACCCCAAAAAAATAAAAATGGGGTCCCCCCTCCCGAGCAATAACCAGCACTGGGCTGATAGCCCAGTGCTATGCCCCGCACCCCTGGTGGCGGTGGGTGCGGGGTTCATTGTATGTTAATATTGTTCTTTACAGGTGGCCTACAGGTCCCAGCAAGCCTGCCCCAGCATGCTGGCACTTGGAGAACCACAAGTGCCAGCATGCCTGGACATAAAGGGCCCGCTGGCACCTGTAGTCCACCTGTAAAGAAAATATTAAAATAAAACACCACACGTCTTAAAAATAAGTTTTATTAAACTGGATCTTCACCTGGGGGCGGCGGCCTTTAAGCTCTTTTGCGTAGCCGCCGCCTTCCCAGGGCTTCCTGCATCTTCACCTGGGGGGCGCCACATCCCCAGGGCTTCCAGCGTCTTCACCTGGTGGGCGGCGGCTGCTAAGCTCTTTTGCATAGCCTCCGCCCATCCAGGACTTCCGGCGTCTTCTTTCTTCAGGAGCTCTTCACAGCTCCTCCTCCGCCGTCGGAATGATGCTCCTCTGCCTCGCGCTGACTTATATAAGTCAGCCGGAGGGGGCAGGGCGATGACGCGGCAAGCCGTGATTGGCTCGCTGCGGCCATCTTGAATTTCAAAAATGACGCTGAGGCGCCATTTTTTAAACTGGTACCGCTCCGCTGCCAAACTCTGCAGGCTAAAGGTAAACTTCCGCCGCCCGCACCGCCGCCGCAACGCGCCGCCGCCTGCCCACCGCCGCATCCCGCCGCCCGCACCACCGCCGCATCCAGCTGCCCGCACCTCCTCCACCAGCGTTGCCCACACAGTGATTGACAGCGGATCCAGTGACGGATCCGCTGGCCAATCACTGTGGCCTCACTGACAGGGACGTGCAGTGGCGGATCCAGGGGGGGGCACTCGGGCCCGTGCCCCCCCTGTCATTTGTGGCTTCCCCCCCCCCGTCCCCTGTCGTCGTCCCCGCGGCGTCGGCGCCGCACAGGGAGATGACGGGCGCCCGCTGAGATTGTGTTACCAGCGGGCGCCCGTCTCCCTGCACAGCGGTAGTCGGAGGCAGGAGCTCAGTACTGAGCTCCGGCTTCCGGCGCTGTCACTGCGCCGTGCGCTATGGGAGAGACGTCAGTCATGACGTCTCTCTCATAGTACTGAGGAGAGGACGCCAGCCAGAAGGAGGACTGCAGCGGCGCGGGAACGGGGCTCGGTAAGTATTATGTTTTTTTCTTCCTTAATGCAGCGGGGGCATCTCCTGGGGGAAACTACAGGGGGACATTACTACTGGGGGGGCACCAACAAGGGGCATTACTACTGGGGGGGTATCAACAAGGGGCATTACTACTGAGGGGGGGCATTACTACTGGGGGCATTATAACTGGGGGCATCACTACTGGGGGGGCAGCTACTGGGGGCATTATTACTGGGGGGGGCAGCTACTGGGGGCATTATTACTGGGGGGCACCTACAGGGGGCATTACTACTTGGGGGCTAAACTACAGGGGCATTACTACTTGGAGGCTAAACTACAGGGGGAGCCAAACTACTGGGGGCATAACTACAGGGGCCAAACTATTGGGGGCATTACTACTGGAGGCTAAACTATAAGGCGGGCATAACTACAGGGGCTAAACTGCAATGGGGCAAACTACAGGGGGGCATTACTACTGGTGGCTAAACTATAAGGGGGGCATAACTACAGGGGCTAAACTACAATGGGGCAAACTATAGGGGGGCATTACTACTGGTGGCTAAACTACTGGGGTCATAACTGCAGGGGCATTACCACTGGGGGCATAATGACTGGGGGCATTACTACAGGCAACATTACTACTGGGGGCAATACGGGCATTGCATACGGGACACCACTACTATGGGGTCTATATAAGGGGCACTACCAGTACAGTGGACATTGCATAATGAGCGCTACAACTGTGGGCATTGTATAAGAAGCGCCACCTCACATGCACCGAAGCCGTACGCAAATGTACTTGCCCCTTCCATGGTGCCCCCCCTATCATTTTCTTCTGGATCCGCCCCTGGGGACGTGCTTTCATAGGTTGAAAGCACGTCCCTGTATGAAAGCGGCACCTCTAATGGTGCCGCTTTCCCATATATTTTCAATGGGCTTTTACTGCCCATGGCTAGTCCCCACCCGTGCCTGCCCCCCCTTCCCCATACCTTTCCCCAGTGACAACGGGAGGCACCACGATCGGTGCCTCCCAAACACATAAGAGAGGAGCAATGATAAGAATAATATTAAGAGGATACAAATGACACAGAATATGTGTCATATGCATCTTCTTTGTATTATCTTTATCATTAATGACAGGGGAGGCACTGTCTCCCCTGCTTCCCCTGACTGCACGTCCCTGCTGTGTTGATTGATTATTCCAAGCAAAACTGTCGTTGTGTTAAAGTACATGGCCACAATTATTGATGTCATTTTTGTAGTTGTACAGGTATTTGGTTCTAACTGGAAATGTAATTCCTGCCCCTTTAGGTGCTTGTGTAATGTGTTGATCAGGGATGTGTTCGTATAGTCTGCTTATTATTTGTCATCAGAAACTTCCTATGTTTATTCAGCATCAAAAACTAAAGCCGTGTACACATGGCGTAATGCAGCATAAGCCCGACATCGACTATTTTGATGGGGCCGGAGCCCGGCCCCACCGATATAGTCAATGTTGGGATGCCTGCACAGTCTATTTTTTCTTGCGATGTCGATCCCGTGGGACCGCGCATCGGCATCGCAAGCTGTGTACACACGGTGCAATATGCACTAACTTTCCTTGCAATTTTGACTATATAGTCCAAATCGTAAGAAAAGTTAAGTGCAATACACACCGTGTGTATAGACCTTTACTGTCAGGACTCAGGCTTAATAAGCTGCACTTAAATTCCTTGTATTATGCAGTACGGATGGTGCATACCTCCCAACATGACCCTCTGCGGGAGCGACAGAATGCTCTGCTCCTGGACTTTTCTTTTAATTTATAATTGCCCTCACCTGTGGTCAATCACCGAAAAGTCCAGGAGCAGAGTATTGTGCTCCTCCTGGAGAGGGCCATGTTGGGAGGTATGTTACTGCCTCACTGCACTGAGGTCAGGACTTAAATTCCCACCATGGCCCTAACTGTGTGAGTTTGTATTTTCTCCCTGTTTCCTCCCACAATCCAAAAATATACTGGAAGGTTAATTGGATCCCAACAAACATTAACCCTTGCATAAATGTGTGTGCTTGTACATGTGGTAGGGAATAGAGGGGGTCATTCAGACCTGATCGCACACTTGGATTTTTTGCTGCGCTGCGATCAGGTCACAACTGAGCATACGTATGCACCGCAATGCGCAGGCATGTCATATGGGTCGAATGGGATCATTGCTGAGCGATGAATTTAACCAGGGATAGGGATCCTACGGCCCTCCAGCTGTTGTTGAACTACACATCCCAGCATGCCCTGCAACAATTTTAGCATTGCCAAATAGCAAAACTGCAGCATGCCATGCTGGTATGTGTAGTCTAACAACAGCTGGAGGGCCAAAGGTTCCCCACCCCTGGATTTAACAAAGAATCCATTTGCACAGCAGATCGCAAGAACATTGTCAGGAAGAAGGCATTTGAGGGTGTCAACTGACCATTTTCTGAGAGTGTTTGGAAAAACGCAGGTGTGTCTAAGCATTTGCAGGGCGGTTGTCTGATGTCAGTGTTGGGCAAGAACAGGCTGAAGTGACCGCAGCGGCTGAGTAAGTTCTGAGCTACAATATATAATGGCAAACTGCTCTAATCAAACTGGTAACACTCCTCAGGTGCTGCAGGAGGGGGTTACTTTTAGACAAGAAAAACAAAAGGATTTTTCACACGCACTCTGCGGGCTGATAGTAACAAGAACTGTATACTATAAATAGAAAATTTAGAGCTCTTCGTTACATATATGTTGCCAAAAATATGATAAGCCTCCAGACCACTTCACGGCCGCTCTGTTACTGGAGGTCCCTAATACTAAGTATAAGTCCAGGGCGTGGACCCCACAAAGTCGGCTCAGGCCCATCCACCCCAGGGCAGCACACCATTGACATACTATAGCGTTAATATGTGTTAAGAAGAAAGAAGCAGGAGCTATATGTTAGAAAGTGATATAAAAATAAGGGTGTTAGTAAAATACTCAAAAGAGTAAAATTAGTGGAAAAATAGAAGTGTTACACAAGTGCTAAATAAATATTATGGCGTGCTGCCCCAAGGTAGCCCGGTCACACCAAACCTGGGGGTACCACTCCCCAACTCACACACAGCATCATAATAATAATAATAATAATAATAATTACATCCACTATGGGTCATATAATTGCTTAGTGTATGGCCGCATGATAATGGCACATACAAAATATATCCAGATTGAGAGCTAGCTTACCTGGAGTCACCCCTATATCCTCCAAATGGCACTACAGGACCCAATGCTGGCTCCATCTATGCCTCTCTGAACTGCAATATATAATGGCAAACTGCTCTAATCAAACTGGTAACACTCCTCAGGTGCTGCGGGAGCGGGTTACTCTAGACAAGAAAAACAAAAGGATTTTTCCCACGCACACTGCGGGCTGTTAGTAACATGAACCGTATACTATAAATAGAAAATTTAGAGCTCTTCTTTACATATATTTTGCAAAAATGTTCTGAGCTACTCAGAAACTGCACAAAACTTTTTGTACCGCTCGGCTGCACATGCGATCGCACACTTGCAAAGCTAAACATTCACTCCCCTATAGGCGGTGACTATCTGTTCGCAGCGCTGCAAAAAATAGCTAGCGAGCGATCAACTCGGAATGACCCCCATAGATTGTAAGCTCCACTGTGGCATGGACTGATGTGAATGGCCAAATATTCTCTGTAAAATGTTGCAGAATATGTGTGCGCTATATAAATAACTGGTAATAAATAAACAATAAATATTTGGTATGTTATATGTGTTGTACAAATAAACTGCTGGTCTGTTCATTTACAAGTGTTTATATAAGTGCAACTAATATATATACCATCAGGATAAATACTACAACTACTTATTACTGCATGATATTTGCATTTATATGTTACTAGTTTATGATTCTGTTCATTCCATAAGTGTGTTTTCATCAACTTGATATATATGTATACCAGGGGTGGGGAACCTTTGGGCTGCAGGTTCCCCACCACTGATGTATACAGTATGTGCTGCCACCTACAGGCAAACACACAAAGGGATGGATAAGTTTCTGACACAGCCTTGGGATGTTTTCTACCAGTGTGTCTCTAGCACAGTAATACACAGCAGTGTCTTCAGCTTTCATGTTGGCCATTTGTAGATGTAGCATATTGCTATTACTGTCTCTGGAGATTGTAAATCGTCCTTTAACAGAATCAAAATAGTATGTGCTCCCACCATCGCTAACAGCAGACACCCATTGTAACCCTCTGCCAGGAATCTGTCTATACCAGTGCATCCAATAGCTGCTGACAGTGAACCCAGAACCTGTACAAGACACCTGATATGTACTTCCAGGCTTTACCAGCACTGGGTCTGATGACTGGATAAGTCGGGCATCACACTGGACACCTGGAATAAATAACAGAAACTGAGACTACTGTATCACAGATATTTCATAATAATATTAATAATAATAATAGCTTTATTATAAATATATTTTAAGCATTAAAGAATAGTCTCATGCTGTATGAGATCTCACCTGATAAACATGTTATTGCTATAAGCAGGCCCAGTAAAGTCTTCATTGTTGTCGTGTTTAGTTCTAATCTACACGTTTATGGGATAATCTGTGTAACAATAAGAGCTCTGCATTTATGTATGACAAGATGTGACAGGATAGGAAATGATGTTTCATGATTTGCATATCACCCAAATATCTACACCAAAGACGTTTCTTATACTGAGTATATATATGTAAAATCATATGAAGCAATCATTAAACTAACATTTAAAATCAAATAGCATTTTTGACACTTCAAGGCTTCTGCACATATAAGGCTGCTGGCAGGATGGGTAAATTAGTTGCAGAGGGGTAAATTGTGGTTGTAAATAGCTTAATGGGGTTGTAGGTGAATTGACCAATTGGTTGTTCAGGATGTAGTTATGGCTACATCCCACCCCCCTCTAAATCCTGACAGTGGGCATGCCAGCTAGCATGGACTATTCCCACTTGTAGGTGACACCCATAGGGGCTTGTTGCACTCGCCCAGCCAGCATTCCGCTGCCAGGATCCCATGGTCGGTATGCTGACCACCGGCATTCCCAGCGGTGATGATTCATACCCAAACCATCTCTTCTTATTCTGTAATAATGTTTAAAAGATTTATAGACAGAATGTGGGATCAGGCAAGTTTGAGCCATGCTGGACAATTTTTTTAGACTCTGCCAATACACATATCAGTCTGAACATGAGAAATATCAATATCAAACAATATATATATATATATACACAATATATATATATATATATATATATATATATATATATATATACACATATATAACCAAGCTCACACCTATCCAGATCAGCAAATCATACCATGTGTTATCTAGTGTCCCTAGTGGATGTCTATACATTCAGAAAGTTCTACCAATAGTTTGAAAAATAGTATACAACTGTTGCATAAAGAAACCAATCAGGTGACAATTGGTGTTGTTATTGATGAAAGCTCAGTGTATCAATCCTTCCATGAATCTACACAAATATAACAGCTTGAGGGAACAGTTCAAATACCACCACCAGAGAAAGAGAAAATGGAATTAAAGTAACTATGGATGATTCAGTATTTGTTGGAGAGGGAAGATTACCTTTGCCTTCAATCAGGAGACCTACTAGGTGAAACAAGATTATACTACCAAATCAGGGGGTAAATTTGCTAAGATTGGGCGAGTTAGCATTGTCGTGTGCCTTTAGCCTGTTTTTGGAACTCAGAGATATAATAAAGCCAAACATGGGTGTAAAAAATTGATCTGAATATAAATAGATGGCCAAACATGCACATAGAATTCGAAAGATCATCAAAACAACTCGCAAGAACTTTTCAAAGACAAGAATACAACTCAAGTATTTCCCAAGAATTGTGTTTCAAAAAATAAAGCAAACTCAGACCAAAATCAAAGAATCAAATAAACCTGTCTGTGAGCTGTGTGTTATATAGAAACTTGCACATATCAGTGTGATCTGACCAGTGCTTCTGTGTGTTACACTGTAATGAAATGGTTAAAAATATGGGGGGGGGAAATTCTGGACCTGTCAAAATGGTAAAAAATGTGTGGGGGTCCACCATATTTCCATGAACAAGCACCATGCTCAACCAGCAGGGGGGTAATGCATACTTGCCTACTCTCTTGGAATGGCCGGGAGGCTCCAGAAAATCAGATGGTATGCCCGAATCCCCAGGCAAGTCTACCACATCCATCTCCCCACAGCCTGCACTACCAGTTTCTTCAGCTGACACCCAGGGCAATGACGCGATTCGTGCTAAATTGCATCATCATAGCCCCCCCTCCCCACTTTACAATGCTGGTAATGTGGGCATTGTAAAGCAGTGGGCATAGCTATCAGTAGCGGCTCTGGCCACGGGCAAGCAGGCTTTTTGCCGGGCGCCACTGCCCCGAGGGTGCCGCCGCCGCCATGGCAAAAGCCATAGTAGAGAGGAACCGGCGGCAGGAGACGGAGGGCAGCACAGCAGGAGCGGTAAGTATTGTGTGTGAGTTTTTTAAAATGTGTGTGTGTGTGTGTGCGGTGCTACTGGGGCATACCTACTGGGGGCACTGGCACAGCTACAGGGGGCACAACTACTGGGGCCACTGGCACAGCTACAAGGGGCACAACTACTGGGGGCACTGGCACAGCTACAAGGGGCACAGCTAGGGGGCACAGCTACTTGGGGCACTGGCACAGCTACAGGGGGCACAACTACTGGGGGCACTGGCACAGCTACAGGGGTCACAACTACAGGAGTCACAACTGCTGGGGGCACAACTACTGGGGGCACAGCTACAAGGGGCAAAGCTACAGGGGGCACAGCTACAGGGGGCACAACTACTGGGGGCACAATTACTGGGGGCACTGCTACAGGGGGCAAAGCTACTGGGGGCACAACTACTGGGCTCACAACTATTTGGGGGCACTGCTACAGGGGACACAGCTGCTGGGGGCACAACTACTGGGGGCAGTGGCGTAACTACTGCCCCCGCAGCCCTCGCGGTGGCTTGGGGGCGAGGGGCTGCGGGGGCGCCGCCACTGATTTAGAGCAGATTGACATGCGGACGAGCGTCCGCATGTCAATCTGCTATCTCCTCTCCCTCCCTGCTGTAACGGGACACGGAGGGCACAGCGCGCCGCGCGCGCCTCTCCAGTGTCCATCCTGCATCTCCGTCCATCTGGTCTAATAATGGAAGTGCCGTTCGTGAGCTCTGATTGGCTCACGAACCGGCACTTCCTTTATTAGACCAGAGAGACGGAGATGCAGGAGGGACATGAGAGAGGCGCGCGCTGTGCCCTCCTTCACCCTCCTTCACAGCAGCGAGGGAGGGGGGGGGAGACACTGAGGGGGCATGTATGGCACAGGGGGCATATATGGCACTGAGGGCATATATGGCACTGAAGGGGCATGTATGGCACAGGGGGCATGTATGGCACTGATGGGGCATGTATGGCACAGGGGGCATGTATGGCACTGAGGGGGCATGTATGGCACAGGGGACACTGAGGGGGCATATATGGCACTGAGGGGGCATGTATGGCACAGGGGGCAAATATATGGCACTGAGGGCATATATGGCACTGAGGGGGCATGTATGGCACAGGGGGCATATATGGCACTGAGGGGGCATGTATGGCACAGGGGACACTGAGGGGGCATATATGGCACTGAGGGGGCATGTATGGCACAGGGGGCATATATAGCACAGGGGACACTAAGGGGGCATATATGGCACTGAGGGGGCATGTATGGCACAGGGGGCATATATGGCACTGAGGGCAGTATGGCACTGAGGGGGCATGTATGGCACAGGGGGCACTGAGGGGGCATATATGGCACTGGGGGGGCACTGAGGGGGTATATATGGCACTGGGGGGGAAGTGTGGGGGCATATATGGCACTGAGGGGGCATATATGGCACTGGGGGCATGTGAGTACCTGGCACCGTGGGGGAATATGTGGCACTGGGGACATATGTGGCACTGGGAGCACAGCCCTAGCAACAAGCACTACCCCCTAGCAACGAGCATGACACCCAGTGCATGAAACTCCTGGCAACGAGCATGACACCCAGTGCATGAAACACCTGGCAACGAGCATGACACCCTGAGCATGAAAACCCCTGGCACCGTGCATGAAACCAAGAGCATGAAACCCCTGGCAACGAGCAGGTAATTTAAAAGTAATTAGAAGCCTTACTACAGGACTTAATGTGTAATGGGCATTACGGTGTGTGGCATAATGTATCACGGACATTGCGGTGTGTGTCATAATGTGTCACAGGCATTACGGTGTGTGGCATACTATATCACGTGCATTGTGGTATGTGGTATATTGTCTCAGGGGCATTGCAGTGTGTGGCATAATGTATCACGGACATTGCGGTATGTGTCATAATGTGTCGGGCATTACTGTGTGTTGTATACTATATCACGGGCATTGTGGTATGTGGTATAATGTCTCAGGGTCATTGCAGTGTGTGTCATAATGTGTCACAGGCATTGTATGTGCTATAATCTATCAGGGGCATTGCAGTGTGTAGCATAATGTATAACGGGCATTGCGATTACTGTCGTCATGGGTCACAGGCATTACGGTGTGTGGCATAATGTGTCACAGGCATTACGGTGTGTGGCATAATGTGTCACAGACATTGTATGTGCTATAATGTATCAGGGGCATTGCAGTGTGTAGCATAATGTATAACGGGCTTTGCGATTCCTGTCGTCATGTGTCACAGGCATTACGGTGTGTGGCATAATGTGTCACAGGCATTACGGTGTGTGGCATAATGTGTCGGGGGCATTATGGTGTGTGCATATTGTGTCATGTGCATTATTGTGCGTGGAATAATGTCTAAGGGCCATTGCAGTATGTGGCATAATGTATACTGGGCATTACTATAAGGAGGAAAAATTACAAATAATGTAAGGGGCATGAATCAGGATTATTTTTCTTTCCAGTGGTGGCTAACGTCTGGGCGTGCAGGTTGCAAAACTGGGGTATAAGGAAGTCTTTTCCTGCAATACCACGCCCCTTTATGCAAAGCCACGCCCATTCCAATGAAGCCACACACCCTTTTGCCAGCGCGCGCCTTCGGCGCGCGCATGTTTGTCCCTTTCATGGTGCCAATTATGGGGGATGGGGGATTGGGGGGGGGGCGAAGAATTTTTTGGCTTGGGGGAGAAAAACCTTCTAGTTACGCCACTGACTGGGGGGCAAATCAACTGGGGGTACAGCTACAGGGGGCACAAGTACAAGGAGATAACTGTTGCCATGCCCCTTCCCTATGAAGAAGCCACACCCCTATTTTACCTGGGGGGGGGCACCACAGGAAATTTTCGCCCTGGGCACCACAAAGTCTAGAACCGGCCCTGATGGCTATGATGATGCTATTGCATCCCCACACCCCTGGACTGCCTCCTCCAGACCTTCAGACCACCTCTTCCATGCCCCCAGACCACCCCCTCCTGTGCGACCTGGCAGAGCAGCCAGTAAGTAGGCAAATCTGGGGTAACGCCATTACAGGGGGACACACTTCACATGGTTCAAGTTCAATTCAAGCTTGATTATCACTGAAAGGTACTCCAGGCAAAAGAAATGCAAGAAAGCAAAAATACAATTATAGTCAAAACGCCAGACAGATTTATAATCAATTAACAGGTTGTTTTAATAGCAACTCACCTAGAAGAGGTATGCCAGTCACCTGTGAATAAAGTTAAATGACAAATCTTGGTGGCACTTATACACACACTGACACATAATACCCCTTCTACACTGTGACACAGTACATTGGCAGGTCTTTCAGGTCTGGCAAATTCTTGGCATGTCTGGCAAGTTCTCGGGTCTCAGCTTTGTGACCCTGGTAGGGAGCAGGGTCGGGCACCCGGGACCTAGTCCGGGGTAGTCTCCTTTTCCACTGACCAAAATCCCCGGTTTTGTGCGCTCACATGCAAAACCCCAGGATTTTTATGTTTGTGGAAAAGGCGTCTTACATATTAGCACATTAATAACTCCCAGGAGTGGGTCAATAAAAGCAGCTTGTCACATGCAATAGCATAAAACTGCATGTATAAAATGCACAATCATTAAACATGGGACTTGCCCATAATATTTCTAAGTATCTTTCTGTGATTAGATCACCTGTTTCAAAAGCAAACTGCACACACACTGTATTGATGAGCAATTTATGCTACACTACTGAGAGCATTTAAGATATCCACTTCTTGAGAAAGTCGCCCTGTTGGCAAGGAAATGTGTTGAAGGTACAGAGTTACTTTCACCTGTTACTTACACTGTAGAAGTGCTGGTATTTGCCCGACTCAGTATCCCAGCATAGAGGTTCAATCACAGGGGGTAATTCAGACCTAATCACTGCTGTGCGTTTTCACACAGCGTGCGATCAGATCTGAACTGAGCATGTGTATGCACTGCAATGCGCAGGTGTGATGGACCGCAGCAACGGGGATCGACGGTCAGCGATGGGATTGTTCGAAGGATCCATTCACACGTGTGTTCGCAAGGAGATTGACAGGAAGAGGGCATTTGAGGTTATCAACAGACTGATTTCAGGGAGTGTCTGGAAAAATGCAGGCGGGACCAAGCATTTGAAGGGAGGGTGTCTGACATCAAATCCGGTTCCGAACAGGCTGAAGTGATCGCGGCATCTAAATAAGTCCTGGGCTGCGTAGAGACTGCACAAAATCAGTTTGTGCAGCTCTGCTACACATGCGATTGCACACTTGTAAAGCGAAGATACCCCCCCCCTGTAGGCGGGGACTATCTGGTTGCAGAGCAGCAAAAACCGCTGCCTAGCGATCAGGTCTGAATTACCCCCTCAGAGCATTGCTGCTAACATGGCATGTAATACTAGGCTTACCATACTATCCCTTTAAACAGGGACACTCATACATTGCACAGGTTCTATGATCAAAACCAGCTGAATTAAGCTAACCACAGAACATGTGTAATTCATGAGTGTCCCCTTTTAGAGGGACAGTATGGTAAGCCTAAGTAATGCAGTACTGGCCTTTACATGCTGCTTGAAGAGCTTGCCGCTCACCTGCAATAAGCACTTAGGATATGCGGGATGTATTCATGTGACCGGCGGTCAGGAGAACCTCCCACTACATCCCGCTCTCTCACAATCCCAATGGTCGGCATGCCCACAATCCCGATGGTCGGACTATTCCCACTCGTGGGTGTCGACCGAGTCCCTGAAGGTGCTCGGTGCACTCGCCTCCCCCTGCTGGGATTCCGCTGCCGGGTACACGGCATTGGTATGCTGACCGCTGGTCAAGCGTACCACACCCGATATGGCACATAAACCCCGCTGTGCCTGCGGTAATACTGCCCTCACTCACTGCTGGTCCTGGCGGGCCCTGAAGGGCTAGATATACAGACGTAGGCGGGCTCAACTTACCTGCAGTGTGTATGCAAAGGCGAAAGCATCTCGGTGTGACTAGTTGTACTAAACTGTGACTATTCACACCCACAATTGCATAAAGTAAAGTCCATGGATCGTGTGTAGCCATGTATTAATTAACACAGTTTATAATATACTAAATATAAAATCGAAAATAAAATATTTATGCTTGATAAAAATGTATAAGTTCATGTGAGATATATATATATATATATATATCATATATATTTCACCTATAGAAGGTAAAATTGTAGGTTAAAATAAAATATGTATGAATTAAGGCCCTCATTCCGAGTTGTTTGCTCGCAAGCTGCTTTTAGCAGCTTTGCACACGCTAAGCCGCCGCCTACTGGGAGTGAATCTTAGCTTATCAAAATTGCGAACGAAAGATTAGCAGAATTGCGAATAGACACTTCTTAGCAGTTTCTGAGTAGCTCCAGACTTACTCGGCATCTGCGATCAGTTCAGTCAGAGCCGGCCCTAGCCAATATGATGCCCTAGGCAAGATTTTGGCTGGTGCCCCCTAGCACCACCGCTGGTTCCGCCTCTGACCTTTCACCTCTTTCCCAGCAACATCACCCCTCATCCATAGCAGTCCTTATTTTGGGGTTTTTACCCCCTATATTTGAAATAGGAACAGTTCGCACATTTGGTGCACAGCCCAAAAAGGGGTGTGTTTTTGCTGGCAAGGGGCATGGCCACACAATAGTAACCCCAATTCCAATTACACCACACAGTACTGCAACTTTATTCACAATTGATCATGAGATAGTGTCCATAATTCATATTACATCCCACAGTAGTATCACTTTACCTTATAAACGTTACTCCTCACAGTAGAGCCCCTTATTCACATTACATCACACTGAATTGCTCCTTATTCACATTACACTACACCCTATTGCTCTTTATTCACATTAGACGACACAGTAGTGCCCTTTCTATATGCAACGCCACATAGTAGAGCATCTTATACACATAATGCCACACAGTAATGCCCCTTACACATATGAGACACAGTATTAATGTCCTTATAAACATAATGCACCTTACACATTATGACAACCTTTATTAATGCCCTTTTACACGTAATGTCCCTTACACATATGCCGCACATTATTAATGCCCTTATGCACATAATGACACACATAGTGCCCCCTACACATTTGCTGCACATTATTAGTGCCCCTATACACATAATGACACAGATACAGTAGTACCCTGTTACACATATGCGCACATTATTAATGCCCTTATACTCATAATGACACACATAGTGTCCCTTACACATGTGTTGCACATTATTAATGCATTTTTACATAACACACATAATGCTCCTTACACATATTCCGAACAATACTGCACAACCAACCTACTCACATGCACTCAACACTCACACTGCCACTAACATTGTGACCTCTGCCTGCTTGGATACAGATGTGTCCTCATAAATCTTGCCTCAATGCTAACGTCGGGTAAAAATTTTTTCATGAAAATGCATCTTATTTGTATTGCTATGTGGCTAGGATGCACAAGCAGCTCCTGCTGATTAAAATGATATGCAACATGCCTATATACTGTGTGAGACTGTGGCTATATCTGCATATGAAATGCTACACACAGAATATAGGCATGCCGCATATCATTTTAATCAGCAGAAGCTGCTGATGCCCCTAGGCATATCAAATGCCCTAGGCAATTGCCTAGTTTGCCTATACCTATGGCCGGCTCTGAGTTCAGTGCTTGTCGTTCCTGGTTTGATGTCACAAACACACCCATCGTTCGCCCAGACACTCCTCCGTTTCTCCAGCCACTCCCGCGTTTTTCCCAGAAACGGTAGCGTTTTTTCACACACTCCCATAAAACGGCCTGTTTCCGCCCAGAAACACCCACTTCCTGTCAATCACATTACGATCACCAGAACGAAGAAAAAACCTCGTAATGCCGTGAGTAAAATTCCTAACTGCATAGCAAATTTACTTGGCGCAGTCGCACTGCGGACATTGCGCATGCGCATTAGCGACTAATCGCTCCGTTGCGAGAAAAAAATAATGAGCGAACAACTCGGAATGACCCCCTAAATGTGTACATTTCATATGATTTTATAATATATATATATATAAATATATATAGAAGGCGGCACTCAAACAGACTCCTCATAGCAGATAATCAGGTCATTTATTAGACCAATACAGCCAGAGTCACCTGGAGGGCACCGCAGCATTTATTTTTAGGCATACAGGAGTGCCGGGCCACCCACAATTTGCTTATATATATATATATATATATATATATATATATATATATATATATATATAAATATAAAAGACAAAAAATGAGAATAGGCGCCTCCTAGTGCATTATCTCACATAAATCGTGACCTCCACCTATAATAACACCCCAGTGAATTCAAGGTGTACCTTGAATGGTGGAATTCCAACCACCTAATTGAATCGCATAATACCACGTATCTCAATGTGTAATGGGGATACTTCTCATCACAATAATCCTGGTGGTGCTGCTCCCCGGTATTAAACCATCTGCAGACAATTAAGCAGCTGCCATGTCCAGTCTTACTAGAGACTTGTAAGACGGAATATGGCCCGGGTGCGGCTGGTGTCACACAGGCTTTGTTGTTAGGGCCTATATATATATATATATATATATATATATATATATATATATAATTACACAAATGGTTATCAAGGAGCTGTTTGTTTGTAAACAAAATGTAATAAAGTTTTACTGCACGAGACAAGTGCAGCCGTATACAGGACCTTGCTAAGCAGTTGAAGCGGGTCCCCTGCGCTGACCGCCACGCCACTGTGGTGATAGTCTGCAGGGCGGCAAAGTAGATCCTTGAGCCAACCACACGCTGCTGGAGAGACTGCCTGCCGAGTAGGAGGGATGGCTTCCTCGTGCTAGATCCATGCGCTGATCGCGAGGCAGAGAGTGGGAGGATGCTCATTGGCAGCGGGGGTTTCGGTAAGGCCAATAGGAATCTCCTGATCAGCGCGAGCCCTTGGTTGAGAGACATGAAAAGGGCCTCTCAGTGCTGATTGGGAGACTGGAGTTTCCTCAGTGAGAGTGTCGAGATATGCCCTGTATCACAGGGCACATCGATGCAGCGGCGGAGTGCAGGGGATCTGCGTCCACTGCAAGTTGCGGCGGTGGCCGGCGCTGAGGTAGTGTATCTATCCCCAGCGCCAGTCAAGATATGGAGATGGGCAGCGGCGCAGCAGTGGCGCTTCAAACTTGGCATTGTTTTGGCTGCCAATCTGAAGCGCGGGTGGCGGGAGTTCAAATCCAATTACAGGCGGGCACGGCAAGCCAATCGGTGCTCGCCACGTCATAGGCCCCACCCCCTGCGAGTGACATCAGATGCCACCGGGAGCAGAAGACAACGGGAGGCCACGCTAAAGAGCGGTGAAGAGCCGGGCAGCTTTGAACAGAAGAGGACGCCGCAGATAGAGTTCCGGAGGCTGTGGAACAGGCCTGAAGATGCACGCGGCACCAGAGAAGATGTCCAGTGGCGGCTGGACACGGAGAGGCGACGGCGGCAACACTGGCCAGGATGGGCCAGCGGCAGAAGAGTGAAAAGGAGCGCCAGAGAGGCCACCAGGGGAGGAAAGCGAAAGAGCTAACAATGCTTCCCCTGGTGCCTCTCCCAATGGACAGGTAGGCCCTCGGTGAGGGCGCCTGTCAGCCCCCCCCCCCCCCCTCTCCTCCCTAGACCACCAGGTATCGGGCATTAGGCCCGTCGACACAGTCAGGCCACGGGCCTGTGGCGCTGCAAGCGGGCACTAGGCCCGTGGGTAATAACAGGCATTAGGCCTGAGCACATTAGAAGGCATTAGGCCCTAGTTCAATAGCTGCTGCTAGGGATATAAGGTGGCCCTGGGCATTAAGCCCAGGTCACCCAACGGGCTCCCGATTAGCCAGGCGATAGGCCCGAGGGTAAAGTCAGGCCTCTGGCCTGTGTGCAGATAGGGAGCACTAGGCCCAACTAAGCAAAGGGAAAGTGGGTAGGCTGTACGGCGCCCACTCCCCAGTAATCCAAAGCAGTTAAGTATTAAAGGCACAGCACCGTGGTAGTTAGTCGCACTGTTATTGTGATTTGTGATGTATGTTGTTACCATGCAGGGCCAAGTTTGTTAAGTTTGTGTCTAGTTTTGTTGCACCACACCCACAGAGCTAGTTTGAGGGCTCAGCCATTGTAGTTAGTATAGTGGTGTTACACTAGGTTAGAGTTAGGCCCTGCACGGCTGTTGTTTGTTTGCCTCCATACAAGAGTGGAGAAGAAGTTCGCAGTGCGGGACTAAAAATGGTGAGTACCATCTGTGTCCGTCTGTCCCCTTGTCTGTCCCTGAGCTCCAGATTAGGGGTTTGCTCACAGACGCAAGAAACCCCTTTATTACACTGTGTGCGAGAGTGCGAGTGTGTGAAATTTGGGTGGTTGAGGCTTTGTGCTGGTAATGACCTTACACCCAACTGGTGAAGGTCGCCGCCACCCCTGGGGTATCCTCTTTTCCAGTGAAAGTAGAGTTGATACCCCCTGAATTGGGGTTACTTTTTTCCCCAGTTCGTCCGTCATCGGCTCCGAGAGGGGATCGACGTGTCCGGGTCCAATCCGAAGGTTCCAGGTCCGTCGAAGACTCCATGACCTAAAGGTGAGAGAGTGCGGTGCCTGGTAAGTGGTGAATCTACAGCTGCATGGCAGCAGGCACTACACCGCACTGCCAGCCTCTTACAAGAGCACAGTTTCCGGACGCTACCCAGCCACTTAAGAGCTGTAGTTGGCGGAGGTTAGCTCCAGGGGGCTGAGGTGGCGCTGAGCAGCAGCACATGTGGTGTGGTGTTGCTGGAAGTCCCTCATGCTACCGCTCACCTCCGCTGTAAACATAAAGGGAACAGATAGGAGACTCACAGCGCAGCCACCTAATGCATGCCCAGGGATAAGTGCTAACCTCACTTCACTTGCCACCACTCATATTATGCTTTAGAAAATTGGAAAAAATTACCGCGCTTGTATTTGTTATATCAGCAGCTCCATATAATAATAAACTATACAATAAAATAAAAATAAAAACGATAATTAGGAGCGCTTGTGTATATATGTTATATGTAGAACGCACATACCTGTAAAAAAAGAAAAAGGTTATTCTGAATGTTACAGCTCTTTTGTGATTAATTGGTGGAACGGAGATAATTAGCGGTATGCTTGGCAGTTAAAGGGTTTGTTGAACCCGAAACGCGTTGGGGAAGTCACAGTTAAAGACGGAGGACGGAGGAGCTTTGCCAGTGTATGCAAACACTGACACGCTCAGGAAAAAAAAAAAGCCGCACGGGGAAACCAAGCCGACGCGGCCGGAGCAGCAGTGGAGACGGGACCTGTTACAACTGCGGCGGCCGGACAGGCTGGAACATCAAGCCGCAAGAGGTACAGTTTAGGGACAGCAGGGAAAGTACTACCCGCACATAGAGACTGTCCATAGCAACCCGGATACACTGCCAAGCATACCGCTAATTATCTCCGTTCCACCAATTAATCACAAAAGAGCTGTAACATTCAGAATAACCTTTTTCTTTTTTTACAGGTATGTGCGTTCTACATATAACATATATACACAAGCGCTCCTAATTATCGTTTTTACTCATATTATGCTGTAAACATTGAGTGGGTGGTAGGGAGGCTGAGGACTCTGCCCTTAATGCACTTAGCAGACTTGGGTACATCTGAGGTGTCTGAGCCCTTGCAGTTATCAGCTGTAAACTATATGCAGGGAAATTTAGAACACCTTTAGATGTTAATACCAAAAGAGAATAAGTCTCTGTATGAATAGCTGCAGGTGTGAGCTGAGACAGAGGTGGTCGGCAGACAGTCATCCCTCCCACTGTGTGCAGAGAGAGCTAGCGTTGCCAGAGCTGAGTGACTAAAGCGCAAGGCAACTGGTAGAGAGTTGAGGGAGAGCTAGGGACAGAATTGTCCAGTGCAGAGCAGTGGCTTGGAAGGCAACTCTAAAGGGAGAGTAAGAGCACAGCTGGTTGAGGACTGGTGAGCAGTGCCGTTACTAGGAATTTTAGCAGTGTGCAAGAAACGGCATTGGCGCCCCCTCCCTCCCATGCAGGATAGGGGCAGTGCGCGCCATAGGCATGTGCAAAATATATAGGAGCGTGACTTCATGGGGAAGGGGCATGGCCACAAAATAATACCAATTCATACTACGGTGCACAGCAGTCTCCATTATTCAAATTATGCTGCACAGTAGCGCCACTACACCAGGTAGAGCCCCTTTTACACATTACTGCAGACAGTCCCCCTTTTTACACATTACGGCAAACAGCGTCCCCTTTTTACACATTATAGCAGACAGCATCCTCTTTTTTACACATTACGGCAGACAGCGTCCTCCTTTTTTTTACACATTACGGCAGACAGCGTCCCCCTTTTTACACATTACGGCAGACAGCGTCCCCTTTTTACACATTACAGCAGACAGCATCCCCTTTTTTACACATTACGGCAGGCAGAGTCCCCTTTTTATACATTACTGCAGACAGCGTCTCTTTTTACACATTATGGCAGACAGCGTCCCCTTTTTTACACCTTACAGCAGACAGAGTCCCCTTTTTACACATTACGGCATATAGCGTCCCCTTTTTCCCACATTACTGCAGACAGCGTCCCTCTTTTTACACATTACAGCAGACAACATCCTTTTTTTACATATTACAGCAGACAGCGTCCCCTTTTTACACATTATGGCAGACAGCGTCCCCTTTTTTACACATTATGGCAGACAGCGTCCCCTTTTGACACATTACGGCAGACAGCATCCCCCTTTTTACACATTACGGCAGACAGCATCCCCCTTTTTACACATTACGGCAGACAGCGTCCCCCTTTTTACACATTACGGCAGCCAGTCCCCCTTTTTACACATTGCGGCTGACAGAATAGATAAAGAGAGAGAGAGAGAGTGACTTACCATCTCTCCCCGCTGGCAGTCAGGCTCCTCATGCTGGCAGATCCCTGGGTGCAGGCAGCGGAGAAGGAGGAGGAGGGAGGGAGGACTGGAGCTGCAGCAGCGCTATGTAATTGGTAGTCATCCGTATTTGCTGCCCGCCACCGTCGTGAACGCTGGGATGAAGGAACCGCATCCCAGCATTCACGGCGACGGTGGGCAACCAATACGGAAGGAGAGGGGACTGCTGCAGCGGCGCTACTACCAATTACATAGCGCTGCTGTGGCTCCAGTCCCCCTCCATCCTCCTCATTCTCCGCTGCCTCCGGCACTGCTGCTCTCCTAGCCAGCGCGGCGCACACAGCAGAGGCAGCATGCAATGAGTCAATTTGACTCATTACATGCCGCTGGCCATTGCGCCCACAGGGCAACTGCGCTGTGTGCCAGGCACACCTGGCACACAAGTAGTTACGGCCCTGCTGGTGAGAACCAAAAACTTACACTCACCTGTAATACACTTAAAACACTCTGAGCTTTAGCACGCAAGTAGCCCATAAAGGTTATAGAATTGGCCACAGCTTAATAGCTGCTGCAAGATAGACATATATATATTTATTTCTGGAGCATGATTATATGCTAACAAGTAATAAGTCAAGACTATGGTGGTCATTCCAAGTTGTTCGTTAGCTGCATTCGTTCGCTGTGCAGCGATGAGACAAAAAATGGCACTTCTGCGCATGCGGAGCAATGCGCGCTCGTGACGTACTATTACAATGAACAATGTAGTTTCACACAGAGTTTAGCAAAGCTTTTCAGTCGCACTGCTGGCCGCAGAGTGATTGACATGGGTGGTCATTCCGAGTTATTCGTTAGCTGCATTCGTTCGCTGTGCAGCGATGAGGCAAAAAAAAAGGCACTTCTGCGCATGCGTATGTGGCGCAATGCGCACGTGCGACGTACTATTACAATGAATGATGTAGTTTCACACAGTGTCTAACGAAGCGTTTCAGTCGCACTGCTGGCTGCATAGTGATTGACTTGAAGTGGGCGTTTCTGGGTGTCAACTGACCGTTTTCAGGGAGTGTTTGAAAAAAATGCAGGCGTGCCAGGAAAAACGCAGGCATGGCTGGGCGAACGCAGGGCGTGTTTGTGACATCAAAACAGGAACTGAACAGTCTGCACACAAAAAACTTTGTAGCCGCTCTGCAATCCTTTTGTTCGCACTTCTGCTAAGCTAAAATACACTCCCAGTGGGAGGCGGCATAGCGTTTGCACGGCTGCTAATAACTGCCAGGGAGTGAACAACTCGGAATAACCACCAATGTGCCTAAGAAAGCAGTTAGAGAAGAACATTATAAGTGCAGCCAGACTAGTATAATGAGACTTTGGCTACAATATCATTACAGTAACATTTCAGTCTGGCCAAACTTAAAGTCCGTACACACTTGCCGATAAAATGAGTGACGTCGCTCATTTCCCCCCTCCCTAAGCGACGTCGCTCATTTTATCGGCAAGTGTGTATGCCGCCAGCGACGCCCGATGCGCGGCCCCGCGGGTCGGCAACGATCGTCGCTGTCGGTAGGGCATGCATGAAGGATGTGGACTGTCATCCACGACCTTCATGCAGGGCTGGCGCGGGTGTGACGTCACTGAGCGATATGAGCGGTCATATCGCTCAGTGTGTACAGTCGGCTGCCGACTGGCCGGCCCAAGAGGGGGAAACATTAGACGATGTCGCTCACAGAGCGACATCGTCTAAAGTGTATGGGCCTTAAAACTCTGGAGCACAGCCAGATATTTTAGCAACATTTGTTACAACAGAGAGATACAAAACTGAAACAACTGCTGTCTGGCAAAGTAACTGTGCTTTATTCATGTAAACCCCACTACAGCCTGTCTGGATGCATTAATTGACATCAAACACACTAAAGTGCTAGTTGATTTTATATCTGCAGCACTTGTATATATATATATGCCTGCATTAAGTGCTAGGAGTAAAGTTCATGAGTATACCCAAATGTTGGTTCTATGATATGTATATTCCGAAGCAGTGATTTTATAATTGATGTATGGATAAGTAATTCTTGTCATGCATGACATTTAACCTAGAGACCCGAATGTCCACCTAGGATTATTTTTCTCTATTTCCTGAGGTTAATTTGGTTGCTACCAAAAGGTAATTTTTGTAATGCATGCAGGTAAAACTGTATAGGTTTTAAGGGTAGGATTAGAAGGTAAAGTGTAATCTACAAATTGTATTTTCTTGCTATATTACAATCTTTGTAATCAGGCCCGGCGCTACCCGCTCAGCAAAGGGATGCAGTGCAGGTAGGCACCGGGCAGGAGAGGCGCCTTCACTGCTCTGCATCCCTGCTGAAGCGCCGTCCTGTCCCCCCTGCTGCTGGCTGCTGCGTCTGCCCTGTCACACTGACAGGCAGCCGCAGCAGCATGACTCCTTCTCCTCTCTCCCCTGTGACAGTGAGAGGAGAGGAGTGTCAGTTTGCGGTCTGACGAAAGGGGGTGGAGCTACACGGACCAAGGGGCGGAGCTACACTGACCAATAGGGCGGAGCTACACGGAAGAGGCTAGCAGACTGTGGAAGATCTGGCCAGCAAGATTGTGGTAAGGGGTTGCAAAAAGAGTGCGAGAGAGAAAGTGTGTGTGTGTGTGTGTGTGTGTGTGTGTATATGGATGTGTGCGTTTGTATTTAAAAAGGGGATGATGTCTGCCGTAATGTGTAAAAAGGGAGACACTGTTTGCCGTAATGTGTAAAAAGTGGGACGCTGTCTGCCGTAATGTGTAAAAAGGGGACTCTGTCCGCCGTAATGTGTAAAAAGGGGCCGCTGGCTGCCGTAATGTGTAAAAAGGGGGACGCTGGCTGCCGTAATGTGTAAAAAGGGCACGCTGACCGCGCCCCTATATTTTTTGTGCGCGCCTGCAGCGTGCACTGCCCCTATTTTACATGCAGGGGAGGGGGGCGATGCCCTCTCTTGCACACAGCGGTAAAATGTCTAGTTACGGCACTGTCTGTGTGCAGGACTGTAACTAGAGCTGCACAGAGTGTTTGTGGGCAGAGAGTTCACATCCATAGGCGTGCACGGATCTCCTGCAGCTCGGGGGCCCAAGTGGCCATGTTAACCCCCCGGCCCTACATGTAAATTATGGGAGGGCGCAAATTTATATTTTGCAGGAGGGCGCCGAACACCCTAGCACCGTCCCTGTTTGTAATATTATATTACTTTATTCTAATTAAATTTTATTATATTCATTTAAAAGACAAAAAATCAAAGTGTAGCGTATTAATCATTTATTTAGCACAGGGAATAGAACAAGCATTGTTTGCCATCCCAAGCCAGCCCTGCAAAGTATAATAATTAAAAGTTAAACCTTGAGTTAAGCTTGGGTGGAGGCACAGGGTACCAATAGTCTAGTAGTGCATAGTATACCTATATTACATGTAACCAAGGGTTACACGTGGATGCGAATATATGCCAGCATATGAGGGAGTGCACTATGTCAAATGAATCAGAGGAGCAACTAGTTGCCATACTTCCCAACATGACCCTCTCCAAGACAGACAGAATGCTCTGCTCCTGGACTTCCCTCTTACTGTATGATTACCATCACCTGATCTGAAACACCTTTCTTATCCATTAGCCTGTTCCAAACAGGTGCCGGCTATCATAAATGAAGAGAAAAGTCCAGAAGCAGAGCATGAGGGTCATGTTGGGAGGTATGGCCAAGCTGACCTTGGCTACATCTGTATAACAGCACAGTGGAACACTATTTCCATTACCTTTGGGGTAAGGAATTCCATGACTGTATTTGCTTTGCTGGTGAAGCCATTGTATTTTCATCACAGGATTCAGTACTGTATGTTGGCTGCACTGTGTCTGACTGAATAGAACTGAGAGACTGCAATTGTTGCTATAAGGGGACACTGCAAATTTGTGTGCATGTGCTTACCTGCAATAAGCATTTGGGATACAGCCACTGGCGTGCGCAGCACATTTTATTAGGGGGTGCACCATCGGAGGGGTGTGTCTAGCACCGCCTTTTGGGCGTGTCTAGCACCATCTATTGACGGTCAACGCAATATATAATATCCACCCTTGTACCAATCCTAATAATGCAGATGCATTGTCAGATGTTGTGGTGTGCATCATATAAACACCCCTGATGGCACTCGCTGCAATTACACTGCTCCTCCTCAGCCTGGTCTGGCTCCCCCTCTTTCCCCTGCAAGCTGCAGCAGCTCACTTACAAGTTAGTCACTCACTGACACTGACAGTCACAGACTAGTACTGCTGCTGTAGGAAAAACGAGTGACGTGTCAATGCTGCTGCCGGCCGTCTGCCAGTATTGAATTTGTCTTCCTAAGAGGAACGCTGGCTGCATGCTGCTCCTCATCAGTGGCTGGCGTTGGCATAGCATAGAAGGTAAGAGGTGGGCATGCGAGCAGCATGACGTAATCACGTCACATCACGCTGTTTTTGTACATGGAGGTGGAGCCGGGAGTTTGAAAGCCGGTGGCAGTGGCACCCTTGATTAACCCAGGCGTCCAGTCAGTAATGCAGTCCTGACAGGGTGCAGAACAGAGGGGACAGTAATCAGCCTGCTCGGCGATCGCTGCATCAGGCATATGAAATCGGGTGCCAGACATTAGGGGGTGCCTGTGCGCACCAGGCACCCCCCCTGCGCACGCCTATGGATACAGCATATATACCATACTTACCTACTTTTAAAAACTAGAATCAGGGAGATTACAGTCAGGGCCGGCTCGAGGGTTTTGAGCGCCCCGGGCAGGCGATGGGGCGTGGCTTCATACAGGGGGTGTTGTCACTTACGCCCCCTGTACAGTAGTAGCGCCGATGAAATGATGTGCGGTGCGCGATAACGTCATCGCGCACCGCACAGCAAAGGTCCTCTCCGCGAAGGGAAACTAGACGCTTCGTGTCTAGTTCCCTTCGTGGAGAGGACCTTTGCTGTGCGGTGCACGATGACGTCATCGCGCACCGCACAGTAAACGTCCTCTCCACGAAGGGAAACTAAACGCTACGCGGGGACAGCGGCAGCAGGTAGCGGGCAGCGGGGGGCGCACGGCACATCAGCAGCGGATCTTGCCATGGTGCGGCGCCCTCCGAAAGGCGGCGCCCCCGGCAAAAGTCCTGCTTGCCCGTGGCAAGATCCGCTACTGATTACAGTAGGATGTGCAGCGCAAAGTGCGAGGGGGCGTGTTATACTCTGCCCAAATGGGCGTGTTTATGGTTAAATGCTTGTGGTTGCAAGATATTCCTAGATAACAGTAGAGATGAGCGGGTTCGGTTTCTCTGAATCCGAACCCGCACGAACTTCATGTTTTTTTTCACGGGTCCGAGCGACTCGGATCTTCCCGCCTTGCTCGGTTAACCCGAGCGCGCCCGAACGTCATCATGACGCTGTCGGATTCTCGCGAGACTCGGATTCTATATAAGGAGCCGCGCGTCGCCGCCATTTTCACACGTGCATTGAGATTGATAGGGAGAGGACGTGGCTGGCGTCCTCTCCATTTAGATTAGGAGAGAGAGAGAGAGAGATTGACCTGAGGCTGATACTGTAGAAGAGAGTGCAGAGTTTAGTGACTGACCACAGTGACCACCAGCAGTGCAGTTGTTTTATTTAATATATCCGTTCTCTGCCTGAAAAAAAATGGTACACACAGTGACTCAGTCACATACCATATCTGTGTGCACTGCTCAGCCCAGTGTGCTGCATGCCTGCATCATCTATGTATATATTATATATCTGACTGTGCTCAGCTCACACAGCTTATAATTGTGGGGGAGACTGGGGAGCACTGCAGTGCCAGTTATAGGTTATAGCAGGAGCCAGGAGTACAAGACAGTCACATACCATATCTGTGTGCACTGCTCAGCCCAGTGTGCTGCATCATCTATGTATATATTATATATCTGACTGTGCTCAGCTCACACAGCTTATAATTGTGGGGGAGACTGGGGAGCACTGCAGTGCCAGTTATAGGTTATAGCAGGAGCCAGGAGTACATATTATATTAAAATTAAACAGTGCACACTTTTGCTGCAGGAGTGCCACTGCCAGTGTGACTGACCAGTGACCTGACCACACTGACCACCAGTATAGTTAGTAGTATACTATATTGTGATTGCCTGAAAAAGTTAAACACTCGTCGTGTGACTTCACTTGTGTGGTGTTTTTTTTTTATTCTATAAAAAACTCATTCTGCTGACAGACAGTGTCCAGCAGGTCCGTCATTATATAATATATATACCTGTCCGGCTGCAGTAGTGATATATATATATTTTTTATATCATTATTTATCATCCAGTCGCAGCAGACACAGTACGGTAGTTCACGGCTGTAGCTACCTCTGTGTCGGCACTCGGCAGTCCATCCATAATTGTATACCACCTACCCGTGGTTTTTTTTTCTTTCTTCTTTATACATACATACTACTACATCTCTTTATCAACCAGTCTATATTAGCAGCAGACACAGTACAGTACGGTAGTTCACGGCTGTGGCTACCTCTGTGTCGGCACTCGGCAGTCCGTCCATAATTGTATACCACCTAACCGTGGTTTTTTTTTCTTTCTTCTTTATACATACATACTACGACATCTCTTTATCAACCAGTCTATATTAGCAGCAGACACAGTACAGTACGGTAGTTCACGGCTGTGGCTACCTCTGTGTCGGCACTCGGCAGTCCGTCCATAATTGTATACCACCTAACCGTGGTTTTTTTTTCTTTCTTCTTCATACATACATACATACTACGACATCTCTTTATCAACCAGTCTATATTAGCAGCAGACACAGTACAGTACGGTAGTTCACGGCTGTGGCTACCTCTGTGTCGGCACTCGGCAGTCCGTCCATAATTGTATACCACCTAAACGTGGTTTTTTTTCTTTCTTCTTTATACATACATACTACGACATCTCTTTATCAACCAGTCTATATTAGCAGCAGACACAGTACAGTACGGTAGTTCACGGCTGTGGCTACCTCTGTGTCGGCACTCGGCAGTCCGTCCATAATTGTATACCACCTAACCGTGGTTTTTTTTTCTTTCTTCTTCATACATACATACTACGACATCTTTTTATCAACCAGTCTATATTAGCAGCAGACACAGTACAGTACGGTAGTTCACGGCTGTGGCTACCTCTGTGTCGGCACTCGGCAGTCCGTCCATAATTGTATACCACCTACCCGTGGTTTTTTTTTCTTTCTTCTTTATACATACATACTACTACATCTCTTTATCAACCAGTCTATATTAGCAGCAGACACAGTACAGTACGGTAGTTCACGGCTGTGGCTACCTCTGTGTCGGCACTCGGCAGTCCGTCCATAATTGTATACTAGTATCCATCCATCTCCATTGTTTACCTGAGGTGCCTTTTAGTTGTGCCTATTAAAATATGGAGAACAAAAATGTTGAGGTTCCAAAATTAGGGAAAGATCAAGATCCACTTCCACCTCGTGCTGAAGCTGCTGCCACTAGTCATGGCCGAGACGATGAAATGCCAGCAACGTCGTCTGCCAAGGCCGATGCCCAATGTCATAGTACAGAGCATGTCAAATCCAAAACACCAAATATCAGTAAAAAAAGGACTCCAAAACCTAAAATAAAATTGTCGGAGGAGAAGCGTAAACTTGCCAATATGCCATTTACCACACGGAGTGGCAAGGAACGGCTGAGGCCCTGGCCTATGTTCATGGCTAGTGGTTCAGCTTCACATGAGGATGGAGGCACTCAGCCTCTCGCTAGAAAAATGAAAAGACTCAAGCTGGCAAAAGCAGTAGCACCGCAAAGAACTGTGCGTTCTTCGAAATCCCAAATCCACAAGGAGAGTCCAATTGTGTCGGTTGCGATGCCTGACCTTCCCAACACTGGACGTGAAGAGCATGCGCCTTCCACCATTTGCACGCCCCCTGCAAGTGCTGGAAGGAGCACCCGCAGTCCAGTTCCTGATAGTCAGATTGAAGATGTCAGTGTTGAAGTACACCAGGATGAGGAGGATATGGGTGTTGCTGGCGCTGGGGAGGAAATTGACCAGGAGGATTCTGATGGTGAGGTGGTTTGTTTAAGTCAGGCACCCGGGGAGACACCTGTTGTCCGTGGGAGGAATATGGCCGTTGACATGCCTGGTGAAAATACAAAAAAAATCAGCTCTTCGGTGTGGAACTATTTCAACAGAAATGCGGACAACAGGTGTCAAGCCGTGTGTTCCCTTTGTCAAGCTGTAATAAGTAGGGGTAAGGACGTTAACCACCTCGGAACATCCTCCCTTATACGTCACCTGCAGCGCATTCATAATAAGTCAGTGACAAGTTCAAAAACTTTGGGTGACAGCGGAAGCAGTCCACTGACCAGTAAATCCCTTCCTCTTGTAACCAAGCTCACGCAAACCACCCCACCAACTCCCTCAGTGTCAATTTCCTCCTTCCCCAGGAATGCCAATAGTCCTGCAGGCAATGTCACTGGCAATTCTGACGAGTCCTCTCCTGCCTGGGATTCCTCCGATGCATCCTTGCGTGTAACGCCTACTGCTGCTGGCGCTGCTGTTGTTGCTGCTGGGAGTCGATGGTCATCCCAGAGGGGAAGTCGTAAGCCCACTTGTACTACTTCCAGTAAGCAATTGACTGTTCAACAGTCCTTTGCGAGGAAGATGAAATATCACAGCAGTCATCCTGCTGCAAAGCGGATAACTGAGGCCTTGGCATCCTGGGCGGTGAGAAACGTGGTTCCGGTATCCATCATTACTGCAGAGGCAACTAGAGACTTGTTGGAGGTACTGTGTCCCCGGTACCAAATACCATCTAGGTTCCTTTTCTCTAGGCAGGCGATACCGAAAATGTACACAGACCTCAGAAAAAGACTCACCAGTGTTCTAAAAAATGCAGTTGTACCCAATGTCCACTTAACCACGGACATGTGGACAAGTGGAGCAGGGCAGGGTCAGGACTATATGACTGTGACAGCCCACTGGGTAGATGTATGGACTCCCGCCGCAAGAACAGCAGCGGCGGCACCAGTAGCAGCATCTCGCAAACGCCAACTCTTTCCTAGGCAGGCTACGCTTTGTATCACCGGTTTCCAGAATACGCACACAGCTGAAAACCTCTTACGGCAACTGAGGAAGATCATCGCGGAATGGCTTACCCCAATTGGACTCTCCTGTGGATTTGTGGCATCGGACAACGCCAGCAATATTGTGTGTGCATTAAATATGGGCAAATTCCAGCACGTCCCATGTTTTGCACATACCTTGAATTTGGTGGTGCAGAATTATTTAAAAAACGACAGGGGCGTGCAAGAGATGCTGTCGGTGGCCAGAAAAATTGCGGGACACTTTCAGCGTACAGGCACCACGTACAGAAGACTGGAGCACCACCAAAAACTACTGAACCTGCCCTGCCATCATCTGAAGCAAGAAGTGGTAACGAGGTGGAATTCAACCCTCTATATGCTTCAGAGGTTGGAGGAGCAGCAAAAGGCCATTCAAGCCTATACAATTGAGCACGATATAGGAGGTGGAATGCACCTGTCTCAAGCGCAGTGGAGAATGATTTCAACGTTGTGCAAGGTTCTGATGCCCTTTGAACTTGCCACACGTGAAGTCAGTTCAGACACTGCCAGCCTGAGTCAGGTCATTCCCCTCATCAGGCTTTTGCAGAAGAAGCTGGAGACATTGAAGGAGGAGCTAACACGGAGCGATTCCGCTAGGCATGTGGGATTTGTGGATGGAGCCCTTAATTCGCTTAACAAGGATTCACGGGTGGTCAATCTGTTGAAATCAGAGCACTACATTTTGGCCACCGTGCTCGATCCTAGATTTAAAGCCTACCTTGGATCTCTCTTTCCGGCAGACACAAGTCTGCTGGGGTTGAAAGACCTGCTGGTGAGAAAATTGTCAAGTCAAGCGGAACGCGACCTGTCAACATCTCCTCCTTCACATTCTCCCGCAACTGGGGGTGCGAGGAAAAGGCTCAGAATTCCGAGCCCACCCGCTGGCGGTGATGCAGGGCAGTCTGGAGCGACTGCTGATGCTGACATCTGGTCCGGACTGAAGGACCTGACAACGATTACGGACATGTCGTCTACTGTCACTGCACATGATTCTCTCACCATTGAAAGAATGGTGGAGGATTATATGAGTGACCGCATCCAAGTAGGCCCGTCACACAGTCCATACTTATACTGGCAGGAAAAAGAGGCAATTTGGAGGCCATTGCACAAACTGGCTTTATTCTACCTAAGTTGCCCTCCCACAAGTGTGTACTCCGAAAGAGTGTTTAGTGCCGCCGCTCACCTTGTCAGCAATCGGCGTACGAGGTTACTTCCAGAAAATGTGGAGAAGATGATGTTCATTAAAATGAATTATAATCAATTCCTCCGCGGAGACATTGACCAGCAGCAATTGCCTCCACAAAGTACACAGGGAGCTGAGATGGTGGATTCCAGTGGGGACGAATTGATAATCTGTGAGGAGGGGGATGTACACGGTGATATATCGGAGGGTGATGATGAGGTGGACATCTTGCCTCTGTAGAGCCAGTTTGTGCAAGGAGAGATTAATTGCTTCTTTTTTGGGGGGGGTCCAAACCAACCCGTCATATCAGTCACAGTCGTGTGGCAGACCCTGTCACTGAAATGATGGGTTGGTTAAAGTGTGCATGTCCTGTTTTGTTTATACAACATAAGGGTGGGTGGGAGGGCCCAAGGACAATTCCATCTTGCACCTCTTTTTTCTTTTATTTTTCTTTGCGTCATGTGCTGTTTGGGGAGGGTTTTTTGGAAGGGACATCCTGCGTGACACTGCAGTGCCACTCCTAAATGGGCCCGGTGTTTGTGTCGGCCACTAGGGTCGCTAATCTTACTCACACAGTCAGCTACCTCATTGCGCCTCTTTTTTTCTTTGCGTCATGTGCTGATTGGGGAGGGTTTTTTGGAAGGGACATCCTGCGTGACACTGCAGTGCCACTCCTAAATGGGCCCGGTGTTTGTGTCGGCCACTAGGGTCGCTAATCTTACTCACACAGTCAGCTACCTCATTGCGCCTCTTTTTTTCTTTGCGTCATGTGCTGATTGGGGAGGGTTTTTTGGAAGGGACATCCTGCGTGACACTGCAGTGCCACTCCTAAATGGGCCCGGTGTTTGTGTCGGCCACTAGGGTCGCTAATCTTACTCACACAGTCAGCTACCTCATTGCGCCTCTTTTTTTCTTTGCGTCATGTGCTGATTGGGGAGGGTTTTTTGGAAGGGACATCCTGCGTGACACTGCAGTGCCACTCCTAAATGGGCCCGGTGTTTGTGTCGGCCACTAGGGTCGCTAATCTTACTCACACAGTCAGCTACCTCATTGCGCCTCTTTTTTTCTTTGCGTCATGTGCTGATTGGGGAGGGTTTTTTGGAAGGGACATCCTGCGTGACACTGCAGTGCCACTCCTAAATGGGCCCGGTGTTTGTGTCGGCCACTAGGGTCGCTAATCTTACTCACACAGTCAGCTACCTCATTGCGCCTCTTTTTTTCTTTGCGTCATGTGCTGATTGGGGAGGGTTTTTTGGAAGGGACATCCTGCGTGACACTGCAGTGCCACTCCTAAATGGGCCCGGTGTTTGTGTCGGCCACTAGGGTCGCTAATCTTACTCACACAGTCAGCTACCTCATTGCGCCTCTTTTTTTCTTTGCGTCATGTGCTGATTGGGGAGGGTTTTTTGGAAGGGACATCCTGCGTGACACTGCAGTGCCACTCCTAAATGGGCCCGGTGTTTGTGTCGGCCACTAGGGTCGCTAATCTTACTCACACAGTCAGCTACCTCATTGCGCCTCTTTTTTTCTTTGCGTCATGTGCTGATTGGGGAGGGTTTTTTGGAAGGGACATCCTGCGTGACACTGCAGTGCCACTCCTAGATGGGCCAGGTGTTTGTGTCGGCCACTAGTGTCGCTTAGCTTAGTCATCCAGCGACCTTGGTGCAAATTTTAGGACTAAAAATAATATTGTGAGGTGTGAGGTATTCAGAATAGACTGAAAATGAGTGGAAATTATGGTTTTTGAGGTTAATAATAATATGGGATCAAAATGACCCCCAAATTCTATGATTTAAGCTGTTTTTTAGTGTTTTTTTAAAAAAACACCCGAATCCAAAACACACCCGAATCCGACAAAAAAAATTCGGTGAGGTTTTGCCAAAACGCGGTCGAACCCAAAACACGGCCGCGGAACCGAACCCAAAACCAAAACACAAAACCCGAAAAATTTCAGGCGCTCATCTCTAGATAACAGTAACAACATATTTTGGGAAGTTTTGCAAGTATTGATACTAACAATGCTGTCTGCAGTACAGGGTTTCTTGTTTGCACTATATATTCACTGTGATATTTCTTTTCCTTCTCACTCAGCAGAATATACATGATAAATGTGATGCCTATGCAATAAATTAAAAATTAAATTTGACCTTGTGTGTATTCATCCCTAAACATATAAGTAAATTATGATTTTGGTGTAATTAATGCTATTTTTTTGTGATCACTGGATTGTCTGCATCTTGTAGGCACTACTTATATTGGATATACTGCTTTCCATACCATTACAGCATTAACCAAATCATTCCAGACACCAGACAGTCTAATTAAACAAATATGTTTAACTACAGAAAGATTAATAACAACAAGCCTTACCCTAACTATGAATGAGTGCACACACAGCACTCCTGTCAGGCGTTCTCACAAGGGGGATAATGAGAGCCATCTGCAGTGACTTCTGAGCAGCTACAGCAAATCAATGTTCTTGCAACAAAAAACACTTTAGTGTCACCCCTAACATAATCTGAAGAATCCTGGAGATTTGACCTACAAAACAGGGCAGCAGTAGATTTATGACTTTAAATGGGAGCCTCCCATTAGGCAACTATGCTATAAACCCCTGCTGTGCCTGTGCTAATGCTGCCCTCATTGCACTGAGACTGACTGAATACAACTGAGAAACTCTGCAATTGTTTTTATATGGGGACCAGTGCCATCACTAGACATTTTAGCGCTGTGTGGAAGAAACGGCATTGGTGCCCCCGCAATATACAAAACAGGGTCAGTGTGCACCTATGGGGCGTGGTTTAATGGGGAAGGGGCATGGCCACTGAGCTCCCTTTTACACATTACGGCAGGTAGAGTTCCCTTTTACACAGTACGGCAGGTAGAGTACCCTTTTACACAGTACGGCAGGTAGAGTGCCCTTTTACACAGTACGGCAGGTAGAGTGCCCTTTTACACATTACGGCAGGTAGAGTACCCCTTTACACAGTACGGCAGGTAGAGTGCCCTTTTACACAGTACGGCAGGTAGAGTGCCCTTTTACACAGTACGTCAGGTAGAGTGCCCTTTTATACATTAGGCAGGTAGAGAACCCCTTTTACACAGTACGGCAGGCAGAGCTCCCTTTTACACAGTACAGCAGGCAGGGCTGCCATCAGAAATTTTGGGGCCCGGGAGTGACACTATAGACAGGTCCTTCCTCCCAGGGCTCCTCCTCCCCAATAAACCCCTCTAGAGCACTGTGCTAGCAATATGCCTAGTGCTGTACCATGCAATATGCCCAGTGCTGTACCATGCAATATGCCCAGTGCTGATCCACCAATGTCCAGATTTTACAAACTTGGGTGATGCTGCTCCTCCGAGGCACAGATTTGACTGCCATCAGCAATCTGACCTCAGTCACCCCGCTGCTATGTTCACTACCCCAAGCCATGCTCCTGGCACAGCTCGCAGCCCCTGTCCAGCCCCTCTACTATGACACTCACTGACCCACATTTCCATCCGCTGGGGGTATGAGGCGGCAGGGGGGGTGCATGATTGTGCGCATTGCGGATCTGATGGGGAGCCATTATTGCTGAGCTGCATTATGTGGATTGAGCCGGACACAGAGCCTTTCCTGATCACACAGCCTCCCAATGCTATTAGCAGATGCGCATAGAGGGCAGGATCAGGCTGGGCTCTATCGGTTTGCTGATTGGGTGACTCCTGTGACAACTGTGAATGGGAAGGGACTCATGGGAGGGGGAGTGTTCTGAGGAGATGAAGCTCTTGTGGGCAAGGGAAGGGGTGATTGGCCAGTGAGCTGTGCCCTCAAAGTACAATACGTGCAAGGAAGACTTGTTGATGCATCTAGGAGCCAGGACAGGCCCCCTCTCTATCTGGGCCCAGGACTCTTTTACCACTAGTCCCCCCTTGATGGCAGGCCTGACGGCAGGTAGAGTCCCCTTTTACACATTACAGCAGGTAGAGCTCTCTTTTAAACAGTACGGCAGGTAGAGTCCCCCTTTTATACATTAGGCAGGTACAGTCCCCCTTTTGAACATTAGGCAGGTAGAGTCCCCTTTTACACATTATGGCAGGTAGAGCTCCCATTTACACATTACAGCAGGCAGAATCCCCTTTTACACATTACGGCAGGTAGAGCTCCCTTTTACACATTAGGCAGGTAGAGTCCCATTTTATACATTATGGCAGGTAGAGCTCCCTTTTACTCATTACAGCAGGAAGGGTCCCCCTTTTACACACTACGGCAGGTAGATTCCCCCATTTGCACATTGCGACAGGTAGAGCTCTCTTTTACACATTACGGCAGATAGAGTCTCCATTTTTGTACATTATGGCAGCAGAATCCCCTTTTTACACGTTATGGCAGCAGAGTCCCCGTTTTTACACATTAGGCAGGCAGAGTCCCCCTTTTATACATTAGGCAGGCACCCCTTTTTTACACATTAGGCAGGGTCCCCCTTTTTACACATTAGGCAGGCAGTGTCCCTCTTTTTACACATTAGGTATGCAGATTCAGAGAGAGAAAGCAAGAAAAAGTATTATACTATTATATAGCTAGCTACGGCCCTGGGTGAAGTTATTAGAAATATTATTAATTTAGAGGGAGTGAGGCATAGAGGAGAAGGTGTTTATACTCCCTCTATCTAAATTTATAACTGTACCTCCCCATTAATAACCCCCCTTTCTATGCCTCCTTCATTTTCAATTTCTTTTATCTAAAACCTTACCTTCATTTCTTGAAACTTCTACCCACCCATCCCCCACCAAACACTACTTATAGCTATATTTATGTACAATAAAAATTTATTTTATATACCACTCACCAACCTCAAGTGAGGGCAGCTGAAGAAAAGGTCACCTGAGCACCTTTTTGCAGCACATCCTGGGGCAGATGTATTAACCTGGAGAAGGCATAAGGAAGTGATAAACCAGTGATATGTGCAAGGTGATAAAGGCACCAGCCAATCAGATCCTAACTGTTAATTTACATATTGGAGCTGATTGGCTGGTGCCTTTATCACCTTGCACATATCACTGGTTTATCACTTCCTTATGCCTTCTCCAGGTTAATACATCTGCCCCCCTGTGCCTGTGCTGGGCTGCTGCTGCAGGGTGTGAGTGTGTGAGGCAACAGCTGAGCTGAATGACATGTACTGCCTCCTCCTTCCCCAACTAAAGCAGCAGCAGCTCCTTGCAGTGCAGGGCAGGGTGCAGAGCTGTGTGGGAAACAGCTGGGAGAGATGTCATCACATCTCACCCAATTCCATGGAGACACGGGAACAGATCATCGGATCCAGTCTTGCAGTTCCAGAAGGAGGCAGCGCTCCCTTGCAGCAAAGGTAGGCAGCGGGAGGAAGGAGACAGAAGGCGGCGGAAGTGAGTGTCAGTGTACCATAGCATAGCGGCGGTGCGGGTGTGCTGCCAGATGGTGTACCCTCAGTGCATTTGCGATGTGGGCAAGGCACCATTGGCACACACCTAGTTACAGCCCTGATGGGACACTACAAATTTCTGTGCACATTGGACCACGTTACAAACTGATCTCTTTCAACGAGTATACCAATGGTGATTGATATCTAATTCATTTTTATATTACCTGTGCTGATTGATTATAACAAGCAAAACTGAGAAATATTATGGACAGGCCTGTGTTTAATGAATGTGTATTTTATACATGCAGTTTTATGCTATTGCATCCCTCCCAACATGACCCTCTCCAGGAGGGACAGAATGCTCTGCTCCTGGACTTCCTGCTTAATTTATGATTGCCCTCACCTGTGCTGAAACACCTTTCTTATCCATTAACCTGTTCAATACAGGTGATGCCAATCACAAATTAAGAGAGAAGTCCAGTAGCAGAGCATTTTGTCCCTCCTGGAGAGGGTCATGTTGGGAGGTATGCTATTGCCTGTGACAAGTTACTATTTTATTGACCCACTCCCTGGAGCTATTAATGTGCTAATGGAATTAAAATGACTTTTTATTGGAATATGTTATGTGTCAGTGTGTGTATAAGCACCACCTAGATTTGTAAATTATCCATGCCCCTTAAAGTCTCTAAATTTATATCAGAAACATTTTAGAGATATGGCATATGGGGCCTAATTAAAACCTGGTTGCATGCAGGCCATTTTTTGCACTGCTGCAACCAGGTAATCGCCGCCTACAAGGGAGGGGGTAATGCCTTTGCAGTGGTGCATTCGC
The DNA here is from genome assembly GCF_028390025.1 of Pseudophryne corroboree. Taxonomy (NCBI): domain Eukaryota; kingdom Metazoa; phylum Chordata; class Amphibia; order Anura; family Myobatrachidae; genus Pseudophryne; species Pseudophryne corroboree. Next base: position 443,678,563 of record NC_086444.1, on the reverse strand, counting down.
TTGTGCAGAGGGCTGCACAAAAAAAAAGTTTGTGCAGTCTCTGCACAGCTCAAGACTTACTCAGCCGCTGCGATGATCCTTGCTGGAGCTGACGTCAGGATCCCTCCCTGGAAACGGCTGGGCACGCCTGTGTTTTCCTCGACACTCCCAGGAAACGGTGAGCTGACACCCCCGGATGGCCTCTTCCTGTCAATCTTCTTGCATTTGCCACTGCAAACGCTTTCTTTTTTCTTTTAGTCGCTGCCTGGCAACGGCCGTCACCGGCCAGCGATGCACCTGCGCATTGTGGCCCACATGCGTGCGCTGTTCAGACCCGATTGCACGGCTGCAAAAAACTGTAGCGTGCGATCGGGTCTGAATTACCCACCAGGAAGCCTACCTTTGTGGACCAGTAAGTTGTTGCAAGTTTTCTGCATCAATTTTAGGGAAGGATGCATCCTTGCACTGGAATTAGGGATGTGCACTTGAAATTTTTCGGGTTTTGTGTTTTGGTTTTGGGTTCGGTTCCGCGGCAGTGTTTTGGGTTCGACCGCGTTTTGGCAAAACCTCACCGAATTTTTTTTGTCGGATTCGGGTGTGTTTTGGATTCGGGTGTTTTTTTCAAAAAACCCTAAAAAACAGCTTAAATCATAGAATGTGGGGGTCATTTTGAACCCAAAGTATTATTAACCTCAAAAACCATAATTTCCACTCATTTTCAGTCTATTCTGAATACCTCACACCTCACAATATTATTTTTAGTCCTAAAATTTGCACCGAGGTCGCTGAATGACTAAGCTAAGCGACCCTAGTGGCCGACACAAACACCTGGCCCATCTAGGAGTGGCACTGCAGTGTCACGCAGGATGGCCCTTCCAAAAAACACTCCCCAAACAGCACATGATGCAAAGAAAAAAAGAGGCGCAATGAGGTAGCTGTGTGAGTAAGCTAAGCGACCCTAGTGGCCGACACAAACACCTGGCCCATCTAGGAGTGGCACTGCAGTGTCACGCAGGATGGCCCTTCCAAAAAACACTCCCCAAACAGCACATGACGCAAAGAAAAAAAGAGGCGCAATGAGGTAGCTGTGTGAGTAAGCTAAGCGACCCTAGTGGCCGACACAAACACCTGGCCCATCTAGGAGTGGCACTGCAGTGTCACGCAGGATGGCCCTTCCAAAAAACACTCCCCAAACAGCACATGACGCAAAGAAAAAAAGAGGCGCAATGAGGTAGCTGTGTGAGTAAGCTAAGCGACCCTAGTGGCCGACACAAACACCTGGCCCATCTAGGAGTGGCACTGCAGTGTCACGCAGGATGGCCCTTCCAAAAAACACTCCTCAAACAGCACATGACACAAATAAAAATGAAAGAAAAAAGAGGTGCAAGATGGAATTGTCCTTGGGCCCTCCCACCCACCCTTATGTTGTATAAACAGGACATGCACACTTTAACCAACCCATCATTTCAGTGACAGGGTCTGCCACACGACTGTGACTGAAATGACGGGTTGGTTTATACCCCCACCGAAAAAGAAGCAATTAATCTCTCCTTGCACAAACTGGCTCTACAGAGGCAAGATGTCCACCTCATCATCATCCTCCGATATATCACCTTGTACATCCCGCTCCTCACAGATTATCAATTCGTCCCCACTGGAATCCACCATCTCAGCTCCCTGTGTACTTTGTGGAGGCAATTGCTGCTGGTCAATGTCTCCACGGAGGAATTGATTATAATTCATTTTAATGAACATCATCTTCTCCACATTTTCTGGAAGTAACCTCGTACGCAGATTGCTGACAAGGTGAGCGGCGGCACTAAACACTCTTTCGGAGTACACACTTGTGGGAGGGCAACTTAGGTAGAATAAAGCCAGTTTGTGCAAGGGCCTCCAAATTGCCTCTTTTTCCTGCCAGTATAAGTACGGACTGTCTGACGTGCCTACTTGGATGCGGTCACTCATATAATCCTCCACCATTCTTTCAATGGTGAGAGAATCATATGCAGTGACAGTAGACGACATGTCCGTAATCGTTGTCAGGTCCTTCAGTCCGGACCAGATGTCAGCATCAGCAGTCGCTCCAGACTGCCCTGCATCACCGCCAGCGGGTGGGCTCGGAATTCTGAGCCTTTTCCTCGCACCCCCAGTTGCGGGAGAATGTGAAGGAGGAGATGTTGACAGGTCGCGTTCCGCTTGACTTGACAATTTTGTCACCAGCAGGTCTTTGAACCCCAGCAGACTTGTGTCTGCCGGAAAGAGAGATCCAAGGTAGGTTTTAAATCTAGGATCGAGCACGGTGGCCAAAATGTAGTGCTCTGATTTCAACAGATTGACCACCCGTGAATCCTTGTTAAGCGAATTAAGGGTTCCATCCACAAGTCCCACATGCCTAGCGGAATCGCTCCCTTTTAGCTCCTCCTTCAATGCCTCCAGCTTCTTCTGCAAAAGCCTGATGAGGGGAATGACCTGACTCAGGCTGGCAGTGTCTGAACTGACTTCACGTGTGGCAAGTTCAAAAGGTTGCAGAACCTTGCACAACGTTGAAATCATTCTCCACTGCGCTTGAGACAGGTACATTCCACCTCCTATATCGTGCTCAATTGTATAGGCTTGAATGGCCTTTTGCTGCTCCTCCAACCTCTGAAGTAGAGGGTTGAATTCCACCTCGTTACCACTTCTTGCTTCAGATGATGGCAGGGCAGGTTCAGGCGTTTTTGGTGGTGCTCCAGTCTTCTGTACGTGGTGCCTGTACGCCGAAAGTGTCCCGCAATTCTTCTGGCCACCGACAGCATCTCTTGCACGCCCCTGTCGTTTTTTAAAAAATTCTGCACCACCAAATTCAAGGTATGTGCAAAACATGGGACGTGCTGGAATTTGCCCATATTTAATGCACGCACAATATTGCTGGCGTTGTCCGATGCCACAAATCCACAGGAGAGTCCAATTGGGGTAAGCCATTCCGCGATGATCTTCCTCAGTTGCCGTAAGAGGTTTTCAGCTGTGTGCGTATTCTGGAAACCGGTGATACAAAGCGTAGCCTGCCTAGGAAAGAGTTGGCGTTTGCGAGATGCTGCTACTGGTGCCGCCGCTGCTGTTCTTGCGGCGGGAGTCCATACATCTACCCAGTGGGCTGTCACAGTCATATAGTCCTGACCCTGCCCTGCTCCACTCCGTGGTTAAGTGGACATTGGGTACAACTGCATTTTTTAGGACACTGGTGAGTCTTTTTCTGACGTCCGTGTACATTCTCGGTATCGCCTGCCTAGAGAAGTGGAACCTAGATGGTATTTGGTAACGGGGGCACACTACCTCAAGAAATTGTCTAGTTCCCTGTGAACTAACGGCGGATACCGGACGCACGTCTAACACCAACATAGTTGTCAAGGCCTCAGTTATCCGCTTTGCAACAGGATGACTGCTGTGATATTTCATCTTCCTCGCAAAGGACTGTTGGACAGTCAATTGCTTGGTGGAAGTAGTAAAAGTGGGCTTACGAATTCCCCTCTGGGATGACCATCGACTCCCAGCAGCAACAACAGCAGCGCCAGCAGCAGTAGGCGTTACACGCAAGGATGCATCGGAGGAATCCCAGGCAGGAGAGGACTCGTCAGAATTGCCAGTGACATGGCCTGCAGGACTATTGGCATTCCTGGGGAAGGAGGAAATTGACACTGAGGGAGTTGGTGGGGTGGTTTGCGTGAGCTTGGTTACAAGAGGAAGGGATTTACTGGTCAGTGGACTGCTTCCGCTGTCGCCCAAAGTTTTTGAACTTGTCACTGACTTATTATGAATGCGCTGCAGGTGACGTATAAGGGAGGATGTTCCGAGGTGGTTAACGTCCTTACCCCTACTTATTACAGCTTGACAAAGGCAACACACGGCTTGACAAATGTTGTCCGCATTTCTGGTGAAATACTTCCACACCGAAGAGCTGATTTTTTTGGTATTTTCACCAGGCATGTCAACGGCCCTATTCCTCCCACGGACAACAGGTATCTCCCCGGGTGCCTGACTTAAACAAACCACCTCACCATCAGAATCCTCCTTGTC